>NC_134568.1:128972647-129667647 GCF_050947875.1 Dermacentor variabilis
GTCGCCGAATTTGGCTGCGCTACATTATTCACCGTCTTTCGGTCTTTACCGCGCTTCTTTTTACGGCGCTTTCTCTTTGAAGCCTTTCTCATGCCGCCTTCTCGCGCCTCGTGCTGGATGGTACACAACTCGTCGGCCCGGATCGGTCTCGTACCCCCCCAGTCTGAATGATTAATAACTTAATCATCGCTCGCTTGGCAACCTAGACTGACGGAGAGCTGCACCGATCACTGAACCATGCAGTTGTCTTCCCTTGAGCTACGCAGCTCGCAATCCTGCTTACTGCCCTCAACTCCATCGTCCAGATGGCACTGCGCTTCAGCACGCAAATCTGACCTGACCTGGGCGCTCGCGTCTGTCGGGTCAGCGCTACTCTCTACTTCGTTAACAACCTCGCTAACATTACAAGCGACGCACACACGCGGTAACTGTGCCAATTCATTCGAAGCTGGCCTAGATGTCTCTACAGTGTCCTGTTGGCACAGGACCGCGTCGCTTTCAGTACGGCCTTTAAAGGCCTCTGTTGCCACTAAGGCATCGTTAGCGGCTAGTCCTTTCCGTTCACCTATGAATGTGCAGCCAATCTCACAGGCACTACTCTTCTCGTCGGCTTTTGGCGAAAATCCGCCAGATACTTGCTCATTTTTTTGCTCTGTATTAATTACAGAATTCTCAGACAGTCGTTGTCTCTGTTCTTTAAACTCCAGAAACCTTTGTAGCTGTTTTTTTTTTTTTTGCTGCTGCTAGCTCTTTTTCACGCTCCCTCTCTCGTTCTTGACGTTCAAGCTCACGCTCAGTTTCTTGACGTTCACACTTAATCTTAAGTACTTGACGCTCACGCTTACGTTCACGACGCTCACGCTCCCGTGCTTCTTGTATCACCTCCTAAGCGATCTGAACGCCTTCATCATCATTGCCACTATCTTGAATTGCCTTTATGATAGCAGGCTTTTTCATCTGTTCGTCCGCCTCAACTCCCAAGTCGTCGCACACCAACAACAAGTCTAACCTCGTGAACCTTCTAAGATCCATGGCAGCTGCCCCGACTGGTGGTTAGAACTGTTTTCCTTAATTAATTTGCGCAAACACACAATATGCAACAAATTCCCGATTCCTAGAACTATCAAAATAAACACAACATTTGAAGTCTGGCGAATCAAAAGGAAAGAGAAATCATTGTGGACGGATCCTTTGCTTAGGCAGAGTACGATACAGCCGTGAACACGAAAATGTAACGCGCCGCCTTCCTCCAGTACTCTTCAACACGTATTAGAGGAGCCGGCCAACCGACCGACCACGCATCACTAGCAGGCATATAGCCTGCAAGAGCGGCTCACCAGGAAGAGCCTTATGCAAAGTAAGGCGCCATCGCTCAGGGTCAAAACAAACGCACAAACACGTGCACGATGCGACAGTAGCACAGCATGGAGTGCAATCCATATACACATACCACCAACGGCAAAATTGGAGCCCCAAGGCTCGCCACGTCAACATGAAAGTGTCAGGCTCTGGTCCGTTTCTTTAACAGCGAGCCCATGGTCTCCGCCAACTACACCGTCGTGGAAGGCAAACGACCGAAAAAGAAATACCGCGCGACAACTAAAAACGTGAGAGAACAATGACCCCCCCCCCCCCCCCCCCCACCGTAGAGTCTATACACTTCGACTTAAACGATCACCTGTGACCCTCTCGCCATCTCAAAGAACTCAAATTCGGTACACAGGCAGATTCAGACCAGCTATCTTGGTACCGTGGCTCCTGTAGGAATTAATGAAGCACGGTTCAAAAGAGAAAAAAACTCAGTTACGGTGGAAGTAGCGACGCAGTCTGCCCTGGAAAAACCTGAATGCCGTGCGCGTACTTGGACATATATAAATCCGCTCGTTAATGAAGCACGCTGGACGAACTAGGGCAGGCGTCACTTCCCACCTCATCATTGACTAAAGCAACGAAGAATTTCAAAGAATCCTTTCCTCGGCCGTCAAGCTCCTCGACATTCATCACTTTGGCCACTCCAGGAGAGTGAAGCTTCTCTTCGAAGGAAACACTCTACCTGATCACGTCGAGGTGCGCTACCTTAAACACGCGGCGCGTGCTCGTTTGCCGCGACCGCTACATTGTGGCGAGTGCCTAAAGTTAGGCTGCGTCAGCGCTGTATGCACAGGCCAGACGGCATGCCTCCACTCTGCAGGAAGACATGACAGTTTCTTGAGCACAGTGAAAGAAACGAAGTGCTCAAATCGCGATGAGCCACATGAGATAAATTTGAAAGGATACCCCAAATAGAAAAAAGCAAGTGAAAATATTGAACCAAATGAGCACGACCCGCATGCCACACAAAGCGGCGGCAGCGTCAGTGCACCATCGGAGGAAGCGGTCACATCGCCGACGTAAACGAGCTGTAAGAACAAACGAGGTCTCCGTGGCTTCAACTGCGCACGTCCAGCACGAGGTGGTTGCATGAATCGGCTTCGGTTGATCTTTCAGGCACATTGCATCAAGCGAGCAACGCAAGCCCGCACTAGAATACATGGCCACGCTTGCCGCCGCGAACGCAGACCTCCGAATGTGAATGATTGAATGAATTCGGTGTTTTACGCGCCAAAACCACGTTTTGATTATGAGGCACGCCGTAGCGGGGGACTCAGAAATAATTTTGACCACCAGGGGATCTTTAACGCGCCCGCAATGCACGGAACACTGTTTTTTTTTTTTTTGGCATTTCGCTTCTATCGACATGCGGCCGCCGCGGCCAGGATTTCATTCCGCGACTTCGTGCGTAGCAGCGCAACACCATAGCCGGTAAGCCACCGCGGCAGGTCGGACCTCAGAATGTGGGAACGAAGAACGACAGTGCGCCGAGACATCTCCATCGGACTTAACCATACAGACCATGAAGACCATGCTGCGGCAGGTTATCGACGCCCTGAAGTTTCTACTTTCTGGTTTAAACACGCCAGTGGTCAGGAGGTGCGAAAATACTGCACGCTATGGACGACCTTCTGGCTAGTGTTGCGTTTCGCCTGCGACACGTGGTTTTGCCGGCGCGACTGCGGAGGGGCGGCAGACATTTTGGCCCGATCGTCGTCACCGCAACGCTCATCGGCAGGTGTTTCCAGGCGCGACTGCGGCGATGCGACCGCAACGGATCACCCTCGCATTCCAGTCATTGTGCCAGAACCAGGCGATGCGAAAGCAGGGATCATCCCCTCATTACAGTCATTGTGCCCGACCGGCAGCGCTACAACAGGGTGCTACGAGATCGTGCTCGACATGGTGCTACGGCAGCGCTATGACAGGGTGCTACGAGATCGTGCTCGACATGGTGCTACGGCATCGCTACGACAGTGTGCGTCACCATTAGCCCATTGTACATTCACGTGCTCGTCTTTTGAGGGGTTCCTTCTTGCCCTCAACTGCGAGAGTATAAAAACAGCTGCCCCCGGACGCCAAAAGGAGGGCTCCGATTTCTTCTGTTGAGTGAAGTGCTCTCCCGTCTCTCTACTTCGGTCAAACCTGACCGCCAACTCTTTGCGATGTTAAAATAAACAAGTTGTTTCGTTGTTACCAGTCGACTCATGCTTTGCCGGGACCTTCGTATGCTTCCAGTTGTACCCCAGGCCGCCAGGCCAACGCTACCCTTGGGGCTTGCGACCCAGGTACAACCACGGGCGTCAGCGCCGAGTTCCCAACAGATCGTACCAGCGGTGTGATCCCAAACATCTGGTTGGCAGCGGTGAGATCGCCTCCGACTTCAAACAACTGTCTGCCAGCGGTGAGATCGCGACAACGGAGGCCAGCAGCGAAGAGATGCAGTTGACTGTATGCTGAGCAGCTCAACGACGATCCGGGAGCAGTGCAACGAGCCCTGTGTGACGACTGGTTGCCTGCAGCGGAACGACTGCGCGGAATTCCTGCCTGCGAGGTTTGGTGAGTGCGGGACTTTCTTCTTCTGAGCTTTGCCAGGCTTTTTGTTAGTGTCAGAAACAGAGCTGGTAATTGTGGTTGTCGTTGCTGCCGGGTTAGTTTGCGGCAAGACAATAGTAAGCAGTAGAGAAAGCAGCATTCAGAGCAGCCATGGATTTGAAGTCGTTGCGCAAACCGAAATTGTTGGAGCTTGCAAGAGAGTTGGGTCTGGATGTCTCGGACAAACTCAGAAAACCAGAACTGATAAAGGCTATTCTTGAGTTAGAGGCTGAGGATGACGAGCTGTCGGAATGCCTTGAGACCATTGAAGAGAGAGAGACTGCAAAAAGACAGGAGCGCGAACTTAAAGAGCAAAAAGAAAAAGAAGAGCGCGAACTTAAAGAACAGAAAGAAAAAGAAGAGCGTGAACGTAAACAACAGAAAGAAAAAGAAGAGCGTGAACGTAAAGAACAGAAAGAGCGAGAGCAACAAGAGCGTGACCGTCAACACGCTTTGGAAATGAAGCGTCTTGAGGTAGAGATGGAACGCGCTCGTAATGGAAGTCAGGCACACGGTGCAGGAGAACGCGTATTGTTCAAAATGACTGACCTGATGCGGCCGTTTAAGCTTGGAGAGGACATTGGTTTGTTCCTGGTTAACTTTGAGCGAACGTGCGAGAAGCAGGGGTTCTCTCGGGAAACGTGGCCACAGCGCTTGCTCACTTTGTTACCCGGCGAGGCGGCCGACGTAGTCGCTCGCTTGGATAGAGAGGAGGCAGAGGATTTCGACACAGTGAAATCGAGTCTTCTAAAAAAGTACCGGCTGTCTGCGGAGGCGTTCCGTCGGAAGTTTCGGGAAAATGAGAAAGGCAGAAGTGAGTCATATACAGAGTTTGCGTATAGGCTTATGTCGAACATGCAGGAGTGGCTCAAAGAAGAGAAAGCGTTTGGTGACCACGATAAAGTTCTGCAGTGTTTCGGGCTAGAACAGTTTTATAGTCGGTTACCGGAGAACGTGCGATACTGGGTCTTGGATAGGCCAGACGTTTGTACGGTGGCTAGAGCCGCTGAGCTAGCCGAGGAGTTTGTGACGCGTCGAGCTCGCGGAGCTAAGGACGGTCAAAAGGGTGAATTTGGCTCGAAGTTTGGGAGGCCGAAATTCACGCCCATGAGATTAAAGGGGGACACGCGTAGTGCGGATGCGAGTGAAAGCAGTCCGACCAAACGTAAAGAGACGGCGGCAGCCAAACGCAGAAAGCGGTTCGAGATGAGGCGAGCGGGCGTTTGTTATACGTGCCAGAAGCCGGGTCACTTTTCGGCGCAGTGTCCGGAAACAACACCAAAAGTTGTGTTTTTTTCAATAGGCAGCACTGACGAGAACATGAAGCTTCTCGAGCCTTACATGCGAGACCTCCTCGTGAACGGGAAAGAGTGCCGAGTGCTTCGTGATTCCGCAGCTACGATGGATGTAGTTCACCCGTCTTACGTAGAACCCCATATGTTCACGGGCGAGTGCGCGTGGATCAAGCAAGCCGTGGAAGCTCATAGCGTGTGTCTGCCGGTAGCAAAAGTGCTTATTGAAGGACCTTTCGGAGCGCTTGAGACGGAGGCGGCAGTGTCATCTATGCTGCCACCCCAGTACCCGTACCTATTTTCAAACAGGTCCGATCACCTCCTGCGCGAGAAGGGGCTTTTGTTTGGTGAAGCTAGTGTTCAGGCCTTAACCAGATCGAAGGTTCGGGAGCTCGCTGCAAAGGCGGTAGTTGCGGGGCCGACGTTATCAAACAACGAAAAAGGGTTAGAGGCGCAGCAAGCTGATATTCCGAGCACGCCCGAACTGAATAAACTTGAGTCTGTAACGTTAAAGGCGCCAGATACTGGAGAGGAAACGCCCGACGCGGGAAAGTTAGAAGAGCTATCTACTGATTTGCTCATCGCGCCTACGTCAGACGGACTTGATAGGTTGCTAAAAGTCAGCCGGTCGGCTTTGATAGCCGAGCAAAAAAAGGATGGCAGCCTGGAAAACGTGCGCTGCAATGTCAAAGAAGGTATCGCCAGGAAAACTGCGCGTTTTGTGGAAAGGGGTGGAGTCCTGTACCGGAAGTATCTAGACCGCAGAGGAGTGGAGTTCGATCAGCTGGTCGTGCCTCAATGCTATCGTCAGGATCTGTTGCGCTTGTCACATGGGGGTTCGTGGTCCGGACACCTAGGAGTTAAGAAAACTAAGGACCGTCTCTTGCAAGAGTACTATTGGCCAGGGTGTTTTCGGGACGCAGACCATTTCGTGAGGACATGTGACACTTGTCAGTGGGTGGGCAAACCAGGGGACAAATCGAGGGCGCCGTTGAAATTGGTACCTATCATTACGGAGCCTTTTAGACGGCTCGTTATTGATACTGTGGGACCTCTGCCGGTAACAGCCACGGGGTACAGACACATTTTGACTGTGATCTGCCCAGCGACAAAGTTCCCTGAAGCAGTGCCGCTTAAAGAACTCAGCTCAGTTGAGATAGTTAATGCACTACTGTCCATATTTGCGCGAGTTGGTTTCCCTGCGGAAATCCAATCAGATCAGGGCACAGTGTTTACTAGCGCTTTGACGACAACTTTTCTCGAAAGGTGTGGGGTAAAGCTGTTACACAGCTCAGTGTACCACCCACAGTCGAATTCCGTTGAGAAGCTCCACTCCGTCATGAAGCGCGTGTTGAGAGCCTTGTGTTTTGAACATCAAACTGACTGGGAGCTGTGTCTGCCTGGGGTGATGTTTGCTTTAAGGACCGCGCCGCATGCAGCTACGGGGTTTTCGCCAGCTGAACTGGTGTACGGTCGCTCGCTTCGGTCTCCGCTTCGCATGCTTCGAGAATCATGGGAAGGTAGGGGCGACGACCCAGTCGTGGTGGAGTACGTGCTTAAGCTCCTCGAACGCTTAAGAAGGGCACAGGAGTTGTCAGGTGAAGCAATGACAAAGGCCCAGCAGAGGGCCAAGGTTTATTATGATCGGACAGCCAGGGCCCGTCGTTTTGAGGTTGGCGATGAGGTCATGATATTGCGCACATCGCTAAACAACAAACTAGACGTGCAGTGGGAGGGCCCAGCACGAATTGTTCAGAAACTGTCGGACGTTAACTACGTGGTAAGTCTGCCAGGAAAGCGGAAAGCACAGCAAGTTTACCACTGTAATCTGCTCAAACCTTATAGACAAAGGGAAGCAGTGGTGTGCATGATGGTAAACGTTCCTGAAGAGCTTCCGGTCGAGCTTCCAGGACTAGGCTCAGTGACGAACAGGGAAGACACCGGTCAAGTCATTAGTGACCTTATCAGTAAAGCACCGCTGTCGCCCGAGCAGAAAACCGAACTACACCAGCTATTACAAGAGTTTCAAGGTCTGTTCTCTGAGAGGCCTGGTAGGACTTCTGTACTTACTCATGATATAGAACTTACCTCCCCAGAGCCAGTACGATCCAAGGCGTATCGGGTGTCACCCCGCCAGAGCGATATTATGGAGGCTGAGGTAAAGAAAATGCTACAGCTCGGTGTTATTGAGGCAGGTGAGAGTGATTATACCTCCCCTTTGATTTTAGTTGAGGTACCGGGCAAGGAACCTCGTCCTTGCGTCGACTACCGCAGGCTTAATTCCATCACTAAGGATCAAATTTATCCGATCCCTAACATCGAGGAGCGCCTTGAGAAAGTTAGTAGCGCTCAGTTTATTTCCACCCTAGATCTTGTCAGGGGTTATTGGCAGGTTCCACTTACAGAAGAGGCTAGTAGGTATGCGGCGTTCATTTCACCAATGGGAACATTCCGTCCTAAAGTGTTGAGTTTTGGTTTGAAGAACGCGCCATACTGTTTTTCAAATCTCATGGATAAAGTGTTGCGGGGACAGCAAGAATTCGCTTTACCGTATCTAGACGACGTAGCGATATTCTCCGCATCCTGGTCTGAGCATATGGCACACTTGCGGGCAGTGCTAACCCGCCTGCGCGAAGCGGGCTTGACAGTCAAGGCTCTTAAGTGCCAGTTAGCACAGGCCGAGGTTGTCTACCTCGGTCACGTGATTGGTCAGGGTCGTCGCCGCCCCTCTGAAATAAAAGTGGCCGCTGTGCGAGACTTTCCGCAACCGCGCACCAAGACCGATATTCGGTCGTTCTTGGGTGTCGCCGGCTACTATCAGAGGTACATCCCTAGGTACTCTGATATCGCGGCTCCCCTGACGGATGCTCTAAGAAAAACAGAGCCTCAAACAGTCGTCTGGGACGAGACAAAGGAAAGAGCTTTTAGCGCCCTAAAGAGTGCCCTAACGAGCCAGCCTGTGCTACGATCGCCAGACTATACAAAAGGGTTCGTTGTTCAGTGCGATGCTAGTGAGCGAGGCATGGGCGTTGTACTGTGCCAACGGGAAAATGGAGAAGTAGAACACCCCGTCCTGTATGCTAGTCGTAAGCTGACCAGTCGTGAGCAGGCGTATAGCGCCACCGAGAAAGAGTGTGCATGTCTCGTGTGGGCCGTTCAGAAATTGTCCTGCTATCTAGCCGGCTCGAGGTTTATCATTGAGACGGATCACTGCCCTCTCCAATGGCTGCAGACCATCTCTCCCAAAAATGGCCGCCTCCTGCGCTGGAGCCTCGCTTTACAACAATATTCCTTTGAGGTGCGTTACAAAAAGGGGAGTCTCAACGGTAACGCCGATGGCTTAAGTCGAAGCCCCTAACGTAGGAATCAGCCTCAAAATTGTTTGTTACTGATGTTTTTCTTCCTGAGGCAGAATTTTTTTAACATATTGCTTTTGTTTAGTGTTTCAAAGTGATGATATGCTTTCTAGTGCAATTTTTCAATTTGTGGACGCGTTCTGAGTGATGCTAGACTACTGTAAGGAACTAGGCAGTGGTATAAAAAGGGGAAAGAGCCTGGCAGGGCTTAGTGAGGGTTGTGCCGTGCTTGCTGACTGAGCGGTTGAGTTTCAGCGTAGTTCTAACGCTTGCCGGGAACGAGAACAAAAATGTGAACTCTCCCGAAGTCACTTTGCAGTGTCCCGTGCGAACCTGAACGAGAGAACGAGGCCTTCTCTGTGCGCTGCGCTCAAGAAACGTCGAGGGACGCCCGACTTCGGTTATGAGCATCATCGAGCGACATCCCTCCGGACAGCGGATGCAGTCCCCTGTCCATCGGGATCTCCTTCCCCCGGCGGGGCGGTCTGTTGCGTTTCGCCTGCGACACGTGGTTTTGCCGGCGCGACTGCGGAGGGGCGGCAGACATTTTGGCCCGATCGTCGTCACCGCAACGCTCATCGGCAGGTGTTTCCAGGCGCGACTGCGGCGATGCGACCGCAACGGATCACCCTCGCATTCCAGTCATTGTGCCAGAACCAGGCGATGCGAAAGCAGGGATCATCCCCTCATTACAGTCATTGTGCCCGACCGGCAGCGCTACAACAGGGTGCTACGAGATCGTGCTCGACATGGTGCTACGGCAGCGCTATGACAGGGTGCTACGAGATCGTGCTCGACATGGTGCTACGGCATCGCTACGACAGTGTGCGTCACCATTAGCCCATTGTACATTCACGTGCTCGTCTTTTGAGGGGTTCCTTCTTGCCCTCAACTGCGAGAGTATAAAAACAGCTGCCCCCGGACGCCAAAAGGAGGGCTCCGATTTCTTCTGTTGAGTGAAGTGCTCTCCCGTCTCTCTACTTCGGTCAAACCTGACCGCCAACTCTTTGCGATGTTAAAATAAACAAGTTGTTTCGTTGTTACCAGTCGACTCATGCTTTGCCGGGACCTTCGTATGCTTCCAGTTGTACCCCAGGCCGCCAGGCCAACGCTACCCTTGGGGCTTGCGACCCAGGTACAACCACGGGCGTCAGCGCCGAGTTCCCAACAGATCGTACCAGCGGTGCGATCCAAACACTAGGCTGCAGCAGCCTCGGCCCTTGCCCGCGAAGACGCATGTACTCTGAAGTGTGCACGTTGCACAGAAACAGTATAATGCGCAGCTCTCATCATGAACTTCAGCATATCACCCTCGTTCTTCTTCACATCCTATCTCTGTCGCTACCCCTAACCCTTTCCCTAGCGTGGAGTATACAGCAGACCAGAGAAACTTCACTCAGGCCGACCTGTCCACCTTTCTGCCATTAAAGTTTGTCTCCAAGGGCACAGAACTTGCTCAAAAGGAAACTTTCTGTACGTGAGCCCTAGGCACATATAGCCTGCAAACGAGGATATCGGTCTGGCACAATAATCCGTGGCCAACACACCGTATCAATTAACATCTGCATGTGCGAACTGAGAAGAAAACTAGCTTTCTGTCTGCCCGTTTTAATCGTATCCGTCATCGATAACATATCTTAGTACGTTGCTTGCAAGCGTAAAAGAACACACTCACATGTACGCACGCCCACTCACACTCACCAACACCCGTGCACGCAAACACCCCAAGAAAGGACGCCCCTCACTTTTTCACGTAAGCGCTCACTACCTACTGTTTATTTGTCATAACGGCAATTCATGTATGATATATATATATATATATATATATATATATATATATATATATATATATATATATATATACACGATCGCCGAGCATCATCAATACATCATCAATGCCACCTACTACAGCGTGGCATCTTATAAAAGACAGATTACAATCAGGAAACCAAGAAGCTTACCTCGGATGAAAAAAAAAGGGAAATATATGTTTGTCCTTTCAGATGTTTGCTTAAGGGCTCAATATTTTATTTGCCAATCGGCCTTGGGAACGTCATTCCACGGTGCAATGATCATCCAATGGCTTTATTATATGTAACGGCAAGGATGCGCTCCCCGCGCGCCGGCGCGCTGCGTATCGCCTATGGCTTCCGTGCATCCGCGCATGCAGAGCCCCGAAAAGCAAAACTCCCGATTTCGTCGCCAGCATTCTCGAGAACCCGGAAAGCCACCGATGCAATAAAGCCAAGCACGGCCGTGCCACATGCAGATACAGGCGCTCGTAACCAACAGGGGCGGTGATTTCTTTTCTTGGATTCGATTCCGGCGTGTTCAGTGATCACCGTGATCACGCACCGTTCATGGCCAGTCGATCCTGGCACTTACGTGGGTGAAACGCGATTAGGGCTACTGACGAACAGGGAAAAATAACACCCCAATATGATTGTTACATTATTCAGGGGTGCTATGCAGAATGCCCCAAGTTTCTCAATCGCCTGAGTTTGCTCGACGGCCAGTGAGTGAAGAAAGATAGCGGGGAATGCGCGAAAGCAGCAGACAATAAAATATCGAGATGAAGTCAAGTATATCAGCATGCAGTACTCAAGCTATTTGACTGGTAAGGCTTAGGAGTGAAGATCAACGTCGAATATTTCAGGAACTTTCGGTTTGCAGATAATATTGTCCTATTCAGCCACAAAGGGGACGAATTACAACAAATTATTGAGGACATTAACCGATAAAGTGTACGAGTGGCTTTGAAGATTAATATGCAGAAGACAAAGATAACGTTCAAATAGCCTGGCAAGGGAACAAAAATTCAGGATCGCCGGTCATCCTCTACAGTCTGTACAGGAACACGTATATCTAGGTCAATTACTCACAGGGAACCCTGACCATGAGAAGCAAATTTACAGAAGAATAAAAATGGGTTGAAGTACATACGGCAGGAATTAGCAAATCCTGACTGGGAGCTTACCACTGTCATTGAAAAGAAAGGTGTAAAATCATTGAATTCTAATGGTGCTAACATAGAGGCAGAAACTTGGAGGTTAACAAGGAATCTCTAGATCAAGTTAAGGACCGCGCAAAGAGCGACGGAACGAGAAATGTTAGGCATAACTTGAAGAAACAGGAAGAGAGCGGTGTGCATCAGAGAGCAAACGGAGATAGCCAATATTCTAGTGCAGGCCCTGTGATGCGCAGGGTGGATAAGCTGTCGACCATTAGAGTTACAGAGAGGGTGCTAAAGAAGGGGAGCACAGTCGAGGACGGCAGGAAACTAGGAGGGATGATGACATTAGGAAATTTGCAGACGCAAGTTGGAATCAGCTAGCACAAGACAGGGGTAATTGGAGATCGGAGGGAGAGACGTTCGTCCTGCAGTGGACATAAAAATAGGCTGACGATATGATGACGGTGACGATAACAGAAGCGAACTCTGCGCGCGTCGCTTCCACGTTTCAAGCACAGAAAAGCGGGAGATACTAAGCGCTAGCGCCTCTTATTGTCATCAACGCAATATCGCAATACCGTGGCTGACCCGCTATTTATCTACACACTGCGCGCAAGCCGCTTGCCGCGCCTTTCTGGGGCGCATGACGGGCGTCTATGCTCTTTCGGACATTAACCGTCTATCTACCGTTCCCTCGCAGTACAACGCAAAATGAAATAGATTGCAAATTCTTATAAAGTACATTCAGTGCAGATCTTGTACATCTTGAAGTGCTTATAGGCTACCATAAAGTGCTCAATAAATATACATCACAAAACAGTCGCAGTTTCGCCCGAAAGGCGATGCACTGATTGCGATAGCAAATTGGTACACAGCATAAGGAAGGGTAGTAGTTTTATCGGCTGTGTAAGCTTGTAAACATTCGCGTACTAACAAAATTAACAAGCACGGTGTCACGCACAGACAGGTAAACATGAACACATCTCGCTCGATGACCGCGGAAACTCGCTGTCAAAACGCGGGAGTGAGGAATCGCGACAGCAGCAGCGAGCGAATTGACCTTCGTGCATCTCTCGCTTCAACGCGAATTAAACGTTGAAAGCACAGCGCATACGAAGCTACCGGCACTGTGCGCACTGTGCAAACATCGCAGATTGTTCTGAAGATGAGGCCCGCGCGGGCGCGTACTTTGGCCACGTCGCAGATCGCTTTCAAGATACGGCGCGCGCACGGCCGCGCCGCACCAGCCGCCTGCCGCCGGAGAAGAGCGCCCTCCCTCGCCTCACCCCTGTGCTTCGAACGCGACAGAAGAGGGTGCGCTTCTGTCCCGCCTTCCTTAGCCTTCCTCGCTAGCTTGCGCAAGCGAGATTGAGCCACGTTCGCCGGCTCACCCTCGCAAGCTTTCGCTCGCACATACAGCGTACGGCGCGGCCACGGTTTTATCGCCCTTGGACTTAAGACGGAACCTTATGGCGACGGCAGAAATGCCTCTCGAGTGTCCATATAATTGCTCTCGCAATAATTTTTTTAATAACTTACTGGCACTGGGTGGAACGATAAACAAATGAAAGAAAGCACTGACGGTTTAACCACGTGACTCCTTTTTCGGCAGTCCGGCCGTCCGAGAGGGAGAAAAGAAAACATTCATCTGAGGGCGGTCGACAGAGCTCGCGAAGATCCCGAACTTTGTCAAACTCGGGCCTTCCTGCATAGCCCCCGAAGTCGTGATAAGAAAATAAAATCGAGCGAAAGTAAACCTCACATTATAGCGGTCCATATCCGCAACCCGTTAGGCAAAGCTGGCGCATTCAGCAACGGAGCCGCTGTCGGCCACTCTGTACCGTCTTGTACCGTACCGTACCGTCTTGTTCAGCGTCATTTGGAACACGGAAGCGCTTGGCTTCGCACACTATCAGTGCATTCTAACGGCACTGATCAGAAGATGCGAGTACCTGAGGCCGCGCGCATAACGTCATCAAAGCGTTCGCCTGCCGTTTGCTAGGCTCGCTTCATGACGCTGGCGAAAAGTGAAGAGGCGTATACGTTGAACGACTAAATGTGAAAACAATAATAATGATAAGAGCTAGAAGGCGATTCAACCTGCCGTTTGAAGTCGATGAAAGACAAGGAGAAGAGAGAAAGGTCTCCGTCAGCGCGTTGGGGGTGAGATAGGGCCGGAGTCGCTGCTCACCGCACTTTATCGCGTCCCTTCTCGCGTGAGGGATGTAGGGCGACCGCCGAACTCAATTTGTTTTCTTTTTATGCACAATCTTCGGGAACGGCACATATTTGGGAGTATGGTGGCGTGTTAATTATTTTAAATAATTTCCGCTTTTAAACATATCAAAACTACGATCCGATTATGAGGCACGCTGTTATGCCGGAAAAGCGTCCGTAGTGTAACGGTTAGAGTATCAGGCTTTTGTGCTTGATATCCCCTGTGCGAACCCGGCCACTGGACAAACTTATTGATTTATTTATTTAAAATGTCCCAATTTCGCCAGAAGGGCGAAACAATGACTACGATACCTATCTTCCCACTGGCTCAGCCCTGGAAGAAAGCAGGATTCAGTGGAAGCACGGCGTTAACGGCTAACTTCCCGTAGACAGCTACCATATTATAACGTGTTCGCGATGCGCTGTTGTGCCATACCACGTGCCTATCAGCGAGGCGACGGGAGCTCCCACGTCTGAGCGACGAATCAAGAATTCGACACGAGTGACGTCAGCACCTGCCAAACTGGTTCCTGCCGACGAGGGGTTGCCAAAGGGACATAAGGGAGAACCAGCCCATTGTGAGCAGAGAGAGTCGCGTCCAGCCGCCCAGTCGGTCTGATGCGCTCTTACAGCTACATGTGCGCCATCAGCCACTATCTGTAAATATTGTATCAAGTTTTTCGTTTCTTCTTCGTCTGCGGAAAGAGTCCGTCTCTCGTCCTCCACGCCGACGTCACAACAGCGCGCATGACTCCTTGGCCGCAGGAAGCTCTCGTTGTGCTTCTCAAAGCAATCGACTTTTCTGTGCGCTGTTCCGGTGGCGCGACAGTACTTAAATATACAGTTATAACAGTACCATCGGTCTCGAACATCAAGCGTGACGTCTAGCACTCAGCTATACGACAGCGAGTACCGCGCCGACACACACAACTATAATTCAGCGTTTTCGATTTTAAAGCGAATGCCTCTCTTTAGCCACCGTCTGCGTTTTCTTGGACGTGGTACCTCGCCTGAGGGAAAGGGCAACGCCGGAGCACTCGCGAGAGCATTCTTCCTCCACTGCCGAATGGGGAGTTTCGCCGCCGCTCGGTGTTCCAGAAGCGCTGCCTTGTAGTTCGTCCCAGCAGTTCTTTATCGCTTACATATGATACGTATATCAACCAAACAACTAACGGCTGTGTTCAAATAAGATCAGACTAAGGGGGGTCCTGACTGTTTTTAGCTTTCAACGAAACGAGGTGGGAAAACATCTCTTCAGAAAGAAACCGACTCTTGTTTTGCGAAACTTAGCACGGATGCTCTTTTAAAAAAAATCTTATTTCACTGAAGGTGGACAGGAGCGCTTTCACGACTGGCAGATTATACAAATTCGAAGGCCTCTAACACTAAAATTAACGCATTATACCCCAGCAATTCTTTTTTTCGTTAATTCTACGGCACTAATAGCCCACGGGAAGTTAATTTTATGCCATGCACCGTTTGTTTTAGAAAAATTGCCAAACATGGGTTTTTGAGCAACTGCTCTTTAATTCACCCCGAAATCGAGAGTTCTCTGAGGCCATTTTAACTGAGGCGATGAAGCTGAAAAATAATTCTGAAGAATCTTCAAAAGGTTCCTCGTAAGCCTAAAAAAGAAGTAGGCAACTACACGACGTATTTGTTTTGTTATAAAATCCCAAAAATGCCAAAACTGCAAAAATGGCAAAAATTGAAAAATTTTACAAGCGCTTTAAAAAGTAATCACGGGCGACTTTGCGAAAATTTTATAGAATACCCACTAAGGACTGGTAAATCTAGTACTGCAAGAACATGTTGCATTATTTCAAGTGAAAAATAAGCCTATTTTAAGACCCAGTGTCTTAATGTCTTAAGACGCATGTGTCTTAACGATGTGTCTCGTTTTAAAAATAATATAAAGGTCACACTCAAATTGATGTCTGAACCCATTAGTTTTGTTGTAGTAAAGAAGAGTGACTCAGATTGTGTCTTTTTTTTTCCCCCTCTCTAGTCATGTAATGAGTTGAGCTTGAGTTTTCAGGCTTCCTGCATCCGTATTCCTACTACGGTGCGTTGAGGTAGCAAGCTCGCGAGAGCGCGTACAGCAAGTTTTCTCAAATTAGTCGGGTGGCGGCAGTGAAAAACTTTCACCTAAATCTAGTCGCGGGAGCCTATTTCTGGCATTGATATCCAATTACACGCGTTATCTGAAATGCTCGCCGTGCACACGAACGCCGCACCAGCCGAAAGCGCGATGACGCCACAGCAGCGGATGAGCCAGCTGGGCGTGTTCAGATGAGGACAGTGGCGGAACGGGCCCCGAATATCTTTTTTTCATTTTCACTTTAATTTGTTATATTAGGCATAACAATCCTTCCACACCGCGAAACTGCAAATACTTTTCTAACACACTTTTTTTTTTCACACAAAGGAAATCTCACATGTATAGAAATGGCGTGGAGACTCGAGCAGCTACATAGAGGGATGCCAGTTCACGCCCACCAGTTTTGACCACGGCGGGCCCATGACGAATAGGGAGCGAGCACGATTGCAAGATTAGACAAAGGACTTCCACTAGTTGTATATCATAGGTTAAGCATAGATACGTTTTATTGCGATACAAATTATGTGGACAATCCAGCCAAGGCGTCCTCGTCACCATATATATATAGAGGTTTCCCACACGAATCAGCGCACGAAATTTGGTGTTTCCAGAAGGTAATCAGATCAGCACTAAAATCTTACCACGTGCAAACCAGCACGTCGAGGGGCTCGTTCTACTCCAATATCAACAATATAGGCACTCCAGGCAAATCTTGATTGTCGTTGGCAATCACACATACAAATAAATATTTCCTTAGTTTTAATACATTTCTGACAAAATTTCTCAAACTAAGTGTGCGATTTCCTTTTGCGTCAGAATTCGGACGCCAGGTGTCCATGCGTGTTCGTGTTCCAATCGCACAGACTGCTGCACAGAAGCAGCTGTCTTCTAAGGCGTATGGTTAGACAGCTTTGCTGGCTGGGACGAATCGTAACACAGCCTATGCATACCCTGCCCGCTTGTGCCATCGATCGTTTCCTCACGCGTATAGTATATCCAAGGTCTTACTTGGCAGAACGGTGTTTCTGCGGCACAACAGAGCGTGCTTTGCGTGCTGCGTGGCACAAACATGCCCCTGCGTGTCACCAGAAGGCCGATCTAGGCGCTCCCGCGAAACGCAAATCCCGCTGAAGGAAGGCGGGCTCAAACATATGCGCCCAGACGCAGGAGCAACGTGCTGCTGCGCGCATGCTGCACCCCAACGCCGGTGGTGCCGAGACGCGGCGGGACAAGGCGACAACGTCGACAAGACCATGCAGTTCGGGAGCAAGAAGCAGACACACATCGTGCCTGCAGTGAGGATGTCGTAGTGCGAGAACGCGAGGCCCACGAAAGGCGACAACTACGATGAGACCCTCGTGCTCTCGGCTTCAACGTTATACCGTCCTCCGGCGTGAAAACGGATGGCTTGTCGTGCTCCTTCAAGCCGAACTTGAACTTGGCCTGTTATCGAACGTCACACAGCCTACTACATGCCAGATTTAGGTCTCGTCTGTACAAAATGAGTCGCATCCCAAGTGCATTGCACAGCACGACGCACATCACGACTACAAGGCGGTTCTTACGGTCGTTGAGTGAGCTCTGTTCAAGTGGGAGTTTGGGCGACTGACAACAGTCACACGTGTTTACATGTAAGCTTACATTTAATGCACTGGATACTGCCCTTGCAATGCGGCCATTGCAGGTTATTATGTAAACACTGCAGAAACAATTACACGGGCTTTCCAGGCGCGCGGCTGATAGCATGTGCGGCCTGCTCGACCGAGTGTTACACGACGCGTGACCTGCTGGCGCAGCTGCGATGGAGTCCGCATCAGCCGACAGCGAGCCGAGAACGCTGCGGCCTTTGGGACAAGCACGCGCTTCCAGCGGCAGACGCTCCGCGACCCACCGTGTTCTAACCGCGACCCCCCCCCCTTCCCGCGGTCATCGAGTTCTCTCTGTTCATGCGTGTCTGTGCACGCCACACCACGGGCACTTAATTAGTCAGCTTATGTTTACCGCAATTCATGCTGCCACTAAAGCTACGAGCCTTACTTCGTGTATAACATTCTAAAATGCTGCTATCGCATTCACTGCTTCGCCGTTATGGCAAAACTGTGATGTTCTTTAATTAGCGAACAAATGTCACTTGTGTATTTTAATTACGTCAGTTATGTACCCTAGTGCCCATACACTCTCAGAAGCACGAACAAGACGCTTCACGGCTGCGTCCCCAATATAGCGACTATCAGATGATTTTCTTTTCCTGTCTTCTCCAGCATGTGCAGCGCCTAGACGAACCGGGTAAGTTAATTTTGCTGATCTTGTGAGCCTCCATGCCACAGAGCGGCGCCTGAACAGCTTGTGTTATGTCGGATTACCAGAAACGAAACATCAGTATACCTCATAGTTGAAGCGACATTTCAATATATGAGACCAATTTCGCATGACAAAGACTCAACGGCTGGCCCCAAATTAAAAGAGGGCACTGCTCACGAAAGCACCGTACGAACACATTTCTTTAACACTCACTGCTCAAAGTTCACGTCGCTCTCGCTATTCCTGATCACCAGACACTTAACGCTTAATGAATTTTAACCCCCCCCCCCCCCCAGAGAAGCCTTGACGTTGAAAAAAAAAAAAGAACTTCAGCGTTAATAATGCTGGGAACATTTATGGCGACAGCGATAGACGCAATATAGTTGCAGGGCCTATCAACTCAGCTCCAGAACATTTCATTTAAATCCTTTAAGAAATGATCGTACGTAACTTTCGTCACTTATTTTTCGGTTTACTATCCCTGAGGCGCCGTGTCCACAATTGTCGACGCAAATTTCAGGCCTCAAGATTGCCGACAAAGAAAAAAAATTGAAGAAAGAAAGAAGCTACATTTACGAAACGTTGCTCACAGATGAGCTCTTCCGCCGCTGCGAAACCCATGCCTATGTTTTCACATACAGACGCACAGGGCGACTGCAAATTGCGAAAGCTGAAGTGGAGCCCTGCCCAAAACTAACGTCGAAACATAATGTCGCAATGCAGACCTTTTTTTTTTTTATAGTGCCTAAATGGGCCGAGTTGATGTTTTTCACTAAATATGCTCTTATATGTGTTTTACAAGGTTCTAAGACATTACACACCAGCAAGCTACACCCAAGAAATGCGGTGCGGCGTCCGGGCTTCCTCCACTCGCTCAAGTCTATGACGTGGACGCAGTAGGGTGACACACGTTTTAATCAAATGCGCTCAGCAGTTTACCATTTCACAAGAATACATACTGAAGAACAGACAGCGACATCGTTATTTTCCGCACGTGACAGTCCACAGGATTGAGTGCGTGTACAATTGCGCACATAGTGAAAATCCTTGTAAGATACTTTTTGTTTCGATGTGGGTGCCTTTTAAGGAGTGAACGATAGTGAACAAGTTATACAAAAGCATAAAACAAAATTACCACTCAGACAAGCATAGAATAGCAGGCATGATTAAAAATAAGTCGGGGACAAACATTGCACAACTCTCCAAAATCAATTTTACGTGCACAAGAAAAGAAAGCAATCACAAGTTAGTTCATGAGTTGTCAAAATATAGACAAGGCTGTGGCGTTGTCAACAATGAAGTTTGTACGAAATTATACATGTTATTTTGGAAGTCAGGAGCGCCACGTTCTGAAAAATATCACCACTCTTTTTGCTAGAACTAAACAAACAAAAACAAAGGGGTCGTTATCAGCTGCTAAAAACATTTCGTTTTGCACACTTTGAGCTGACATCTTGCTGTTGCGATTATTTCTGGATTTGTTTGACGGTACATCCACATTATGGGAATATTTATGAAGGCGCATATTATAGAATTTGTATGTGCTGCAACAGTGACGTTGTTAAATAATGTCACAGCGTTGCAGGGTAGCGATGCATCGACTTTACTTTGAACATTGCAAGCAGCGTACGGTTGAAAACAACTGGGTCGTGACCTTTAAGAAAAAAAAAAAAAAGCAAACTCCCCAGCTGATAAAGTGAACGGAACAGTGTAAGTTCGGCTTACAGGACATGCTATTTCCCGTGAGAGCTTTCTCAGCAACGCGATCAGGCAAAACAGTGAAGAAACGAGCGATGAGAAATGGTGACGGGTCAGCGGCGCCACAGGTATTTCCGTGCTGATAGCAATAAATAAAGCAACTTGCTTCGGTCTTTTCTTGCGAACGTGAAGCCCATAGACACGGCGGGCGAGCGACGACATACACGTGTCAGGACACTACTCCATCATATAAAGAGCGAAGAGTCAACGTGCCACTTTGATGTCGTGCCACTTCATTTCTCCCATACTTTAATCCTGGCCTTTCCTCCTCCATCAACCTTGTCAGAACCATCCGTCGACCCGGTCCATTGAGCAGAAGCCGATGGGATAGGCATGGTAGAGAGAACATGCGCAACGACGAAAATAAAAAAACAAGCAAATGACACCGTTGTTTTCTGCACAGTGATAACAACAGGCGTGGGAAGTGGTGGGGAAAAAAAATATCGCGACGCTAATGGCTAAAGGAAGATACACGCCCAAAGCTGTGGACCGAAACGTAGCCCCAGTCACCCAGCCCGTGCCTTTTCGTCCAGTCCTTTCCTTGAGCTGATCGTGAACACGCTAGTCCAACTGCATATCGAACACGCCAACCATACAACTTCGAGCGGCCGACCTGCCGCGGCAACTCAGTGGCACGAGGCCGCAGGTTCCATCCCGCGGCTGCGGCAGTCGCATTCCGATGGCGGGCTAAATCAGGGTTCATACAGAAACTCAAAATTCACGAACATTTCAGGCATGCCGAAGGTAAAAATTCAAGGAGGGGGGGAGACAAAGCTCATTCGTACACATACATTAAAATATAGTAATATATCCTTCTTTTTGGTTGCCATTACTTGCAGCTAAGCAGTGTTTTGATCGCACCGCTGGTACGATCTGTTGGGAACTCGGCGCTGACGCCCGTGGTTGTACCTGGGTCGCAAGCCCCAAGGGTAGCGTTGGCCTGGCGGCCTGGGGTACAACTGGAAGCATCCGAAGGTCCCGGCAAAGCATGAGTCGACTGGTAACAACGAAACAACTTGTTTATTTTAACATCGCAAAGAGTTGGCGGTCAGGTTTGACCGAAGTAGAGAGACGGGAGAGCACTTCACTCAACAGAAGAAATCGGAGCCCTCCTTTTGGCGTCCGGGGGCAGCTGTTTTTATACTCTCGCAGTTGAGGGCAAGAAGGAACCCCTCAAAAGACGAGCACGTGAATGTACAATGGGCTAATGGTGACGCACACTGTCGAAGCGCTGCCGTAGCACCATGTCGAGCACGATCTCGTAGCACCCTGTCGTAGCGCTGCCGTAGCACCAGGTCGAGCACGATCTCGTAGCACCCTGTCGTAGCGCTGCCGGTCGGGCACAATGACGGTAATGAGAGGATGATCCCTGCTTTCGCTTCGCCTGGTTCGGGCACAATGACTGGAATGAGAGGGTGATCCTTTGCGGTCGCATCGCCGCAGTCGCGCCTGGAAACACCTGCCGATGAGCGTTGCGGCGACGACGATCGGGCCAAAATGTCTGCCGCCCCGCCGCAGTCGCGCCGGCAAAACCACGTGTCGCAGGCGAAACGCAACAGACCGCCCCGCCGGGGGAAGGAGATCCCGATGGACAGGGGACTGCATCCGCTGTCCGGAGGGATGTCGCTCGATGATGCACATAACCGAAGTCGGGCGTCCCTCGACGTTTCTTGAGCGCAGCGCACAGAGAAGGCCTCGTTCTCTCGTTCAGGTTCGCACGGGACACTGCAAAGTGACTTCGGGAGAGTTCACATTTTTGTTCTCGTTCCCGGCAAGCGTTAGAACTACGCTGAAACTCAACCGCTCAGTCAGCAAGCACGGCACAACCCTCACTAAGCCCTGCCAGGCTCTTTCCCCTTTTTATACCACTGCCTAGTTCCTTACAGTAGTCTAGCATCACTCAGAACGCGTCCACAAATTGAAAAATTGCACTAGAAAGCATATCATCACTTTGAAACACTAAACAAAAGCAATATGTTAAAAAAAATCCTGCCTCAGGAAGAAAAACATCAGTAACAAACAATTTTGAGGCTGATTCCTACGTTAGGGGCTTCGACTTAAGCCATCGGCGTTACCGTTGAGACTCCCCTTTTTGTAACGCACCTCAAAGGAATATTGTTGTAAAGCGAGGCTCCAGCGCAGGAGGCGGCCATTTTTGGGAGAGATGGTCTGCAGCCATTGGAGAGGGCAGTGATCCGTCTCAATGATAAACCTCGAGCCGGCTAGATAGCATGACAATTTCTGAACGGCCCACACGAGACATGCACACTCTTTCTCGGTGGCGCTATACGCCTGCTCACGACTGGTCAGCTTACGACTAGCATACAGGACGGGGTGTTCTACTTCTCCCTTTTCCCGTTGGCACAGTACAACGCCCATGCCTCGCTCACTAGCATCGCACTGAACAATGAACCCTTTTGTATAGTCTGGCGATCGTAGCACAGGCTGGTTTGTTAGGGCACTCTTTAGGGCGCTAAAAGCTCTTTCCTTTGTCTCGTCCCAGACGACTGTGTGAGGCTCTGTTTTTCTTAGAGCATCCGTCAGGGGAGCCGCGATATCAGAGTACCTAGGGATGTACCTCTGATAGTAGCCGGCGACACCCAAGAACGACCGAATATCGGTCTTGGTGCGCGGTTGCGGAAAGTCTCGCACAGCGGCCACTTTTATTTCAGAGGGGCGGCGACGACCCTGACCAATCACGTGACCGAGGTAGACAACCTCGGCCTGTGCTAACTGGCACTTAGGAGCCTTGATTGTCAAGCCCGCTTCGCGCAGGCGGGTTAGCACTGCCCGCAAGTGTGCCATATGTTCAGACCAGGATGCGGAGAATATCGCTACGTCGTCTAGATACGGTAAAGCGAATTCTTGCTGTCCCCGCAACACTTTATCCATGAGACTTGAAAAACAGTATGGCGCGTTCTTCAAACCAAAACTCAACACTTTAGGACGGAATGTTCCCATTGGTGAAATGAACGCCGCATACCTACTAGCCTCTTCTGTAAGTGGAACCTGCCAATAACCCCTGACAAGATCTAGGGTGGAAATAAACTGAGCGCTACTAACTTTCTCAAGGCGCTCCTCGATGTTAGGGATCGGATAAATTTGATCCTTAGTGATGGAATTAAGCCTGCGGTAGTCGACGCAAGGACGAGGTTCCTTGCCCGGTACCTCAACTAAAATCAAAGGGGAGCTATAATCACTCTCACCTGCCTCAATAACACCGAGCTGTAGCATTTTCTTTACCTCAGCCTCCATAATATCGCTCTGGCGGGGTGACACCCGATACGCCTTGGATCGTACTGGCTCTGGGGAGGTAAGTTCTATATCATGAGTAAGTACAGAAGTCCTACCAGGCCTCTCAGAGAACAGACCTTGAAACTCTTGTAATAGCTGGTGTAGTTCGGTTTTCTGCTCGGGCGACAGCGGTGCTTTACTGATAAGGTCACTAATGACTTGACCGGTGTCTTCCCTGTTCGTCACTGAGCCTAGTCCCGGAAGCTCGACCGGAAGCTCTTCAGGAACGTTTACCATCATGCACACCACTGCTTCCCTTTGTCTATAAGGTTTGAGCAGATTACAGTGGTAAACTTGCTGTGCTTTCCGCTTTCCTGGCAGACTTACCACGTAGTTAACGTCCGACAGTTTCTGAACAATTCGTGCTGGGCCCTCCCACTGCACGTCTAGTTTGTTGTTTAGCGATGTGCGCAATATCATGACCTCATCGCCAACCTCAAAACGACGGGCCCTGGCTGTCCGATCATAATAAACCTTGGCCCTCTGCTGGGCCTTTGTCATTGCTTCACCTGACAACTCCTGTGCCCTTCTTAAGCGTTCGAGGAGCTTAAGCACGTACTCCACCACGACTGGGTCGTCGCCCCTACCTTCCCATGATTCTCGAAGCATGCGAAGCGGAGATCGAAGCGAGCGACCGTACACCAGTCAGCGCCTCCTCTAGAAAGATGCCAGGCAGGTGCCGTGCTCGCCCATTGTCGCCGGCCGGCCGTGCTATTGCGAGCTGTGGCCACGCGGTGGCGCCACCCTCTGACACTACGTCGCCCTGCGCTTGGTACGGCTGCTCGCTTGCCGCAGAGTGTTATGCACACTTTTTGCAACAATTAAGGCTGAGTGCGGCTTTGTTAACACGCATGATGTTTAAAATGGTGTGCCTTGCATAAACCATGACCGGAAAGCATTTGCAGCGCCTTTTCCTACTAAAACTGACCTTATTTTGCGTGTGAGCTATAACGGCAAGAATAAATTGTTCAAAACACGTAAATAAGTTTCATATAATGTTGCAAATTTATTGCCACATGCTTGCAAATGCATCACAGCTTGAGCACCTTGCGGGACAGGGGTTTTTGCTCAAGATTCTTCGCAACAGAGTTTCTGTCTGTAACCGCCAAAGCATAATTAGCAAATAAAGGTTTCATAAATTTTTTTGTGACCAGTTCGAGCAGCTGCTGCCGGTGGCTTCTGTCCTCGCTGCCACAGGTGAGAATAGGCACATCCATGAGTGTGCTGACACTCCTTTCCACAGAGACTTCCAAAGGCTTTGGAATGGACTTCCTATGGAAAAGTACCGTCTCAGTGAACCTTTTGAGCGCTATCAGAAGCTTCACGAGCTCTTGACTAGGGTAGCATAGCCCACCCCGGTCTTGGTGTGCAATCAGTCCTTGAAGTGGCGTGTATGCTCTTGGTCCTTGCATAAGTTCAATGCATTTTGCACAGGAGAGACTCTCTGTTGCTGCCCGAACAAGGTACCCTCCAACCAGAGCGACACTGGCCACATCAGGTGTTGGAAAGCATGGCCTTGTCGAAAGACAATCTTCTTTCAGTCGATCCCTTGCAAGTTGTAAGAACTTCTCGGCAGTGCCCAAGTCTTTGCGGGTGTTCTGCTGGGTTGTGATGAGTTGCCTCGAAGAGAAAGAAGAAGAACTTTGGACATTACTTCCT
This sequence comes from Dermacentor variabilis, assembly GCF_050947875.1. Classification (NCBI taxonomy): domain Eukaryota; kingdom Metazoa; phylum Arthropoda; class Arachnida; order Ixodida; family Ixodidae; genus Dermacentor; species Dermacentor variabilis. The sequence continues at coordinate 128,997,545 of NC_134568.1, forward strand.
TTAGATGCAGCAACAATCCCAGTCTTCAGCATCTTTTCGAGTCCATACAATGCACTCTTTACATCCAGTGCATCATTGCATCCAGCACCTCGGCGCAGAAACCCAAACATTGATTCAATTGGGTCGCTCGACATTTTTCGCGTCAACACAAACTTAAACTGTCTTGCTGTTAATAGATAACGGATGCATTCAACATTTGACTTCGTGGTGAACACCAGGGCATGATATGTTTCTTTGCTGAAGAAGTTCTCAGGCCGACTTGCATTCTTGAGGTTTTCCATGTAGCTGAGGAAGTCTGTCTCCAGCCATTCCAGCCTTTCATCATCGACATCTGTGTAATGTCGAGCATCTTCATTGTTGAGGTGGATGTGTTGCTGACAGTTGCTCACATCCATGAGAGTGAACCATTTCTGTATGGTCTTCATAAATGTTACTGTAGGTCCCACTGAGGCAAATTGCAAGTCGCAGGTGTGGCCTGCTTGATCCTTCAAATAGCTGAGTGCTGCTGTAACTGGAGGAGAAAACAACTGCACGGCCGACTTGACATTCATCTTTTCAATGTTTGAAGGATATAGATGCTTCCGTGTTAAGAATCGAATGGGCCTTACCGTTGAATGCTGCTGCATCTTGTAAAGAATCTTCAGGTGCTTGGAGGACACTTCATGCTTTCCGCCTATGTCTTTAGCGAGAAACTGCGATCTAATGTTTTTAATTATGTGGCTCTGATCGAATGCAAGAAAAATGGCCTTGGAGGGATCTGAAGGGTGTTTAGCCCTTGTCTGTGCAGCGCCGTTGCATAAAATGTCCATAGCTGCAACATTGATTTTGTGATTGTCAGTCACAATCCGAACAACATTGAAGCCAATTTCCTGAGTCTTTTTAATGACATAACTTGTCGTAGCAGCAAGCTGTTCGCCAGTGCACCCCTTGACGAAGAAGTAGCCTGCAGGTATCTTGTACCTCCCATGTAGGCCACACAGCAGGAAACACAGAAGCGAATTTGCCAAGGTACATTTTTCAGACTCTGGAACAAGGTGTTGTAAGTCTGTGCTCATGTCTACGTCACCCACAAATGCATCCCTTTGCTTGTGGTATTCCAACCTTTGCTTGATTCGTACCTCATCAACCACAAGTCCACATACCTTGGCCTGCGGTGCTTCCAGCATTTGTAGTTCCGTTTCTAAGCGGCAGCGGACCAATTCGGTGAAGCCAACTTCTCCTGAAACAGTCCCTATGTATTTCCGGAGGGTATTTCTACATGGCAGACGGAGGAGTCCTTCACCCCTCATGTATTCATAGGACTTAGCAGATAAATTCCTGACCACTATGCAGTGCCTGATTGTAGTCTCCGACCATTGTGGCTTCTTAGCACGGTAGTTTTTGACTTGATCGAGCAGCAATACTGCTCTGGCGTTGCCTTGTTGAGCATCATCAACAACTTCCAGGAATGCGCTAACGTGGCACTGCTCTTTGAGGTTTCGAAGCTCTTCTTTGTAGGCATCAACAGTCTTTTTTAAGCTGTCGGTTTTCGCCTTTAACGCACGCTGTTTTTCTCGCCATCTCTTCCTTTCGATGTAATGGCTAGATGAATACTCTTTCTTCGTCTGCGTGCCGCAAGTGCGCCTCGCATACGGTCTGGGAATGACCACTCTGTCGGAGCCGGTAGAAGCATGCTGCTCGAAAGAGTCAGTACTGAGCGTAGTGCTGTCTGTTTCGTTCTCACAGTTGTGTGAAACTACATCAGAGTTTCCTTCAGTCTCTAAGGCTGCTGCAGCCTCATCACTCAAGAAAAAGTTGATAGGAGCACCTGCCTCGCAGTTCGGTGACACAAGTGTTTCGCTCTGAACATTTGAAGCGCTGTTGCTTGTGGGGATCATATTCTCTGAACGGTCTCGCTTGCGCTTTCGAATGCTGACGTCGCTTCTTGCGGCCGCCGCAGGCTTCGTCATATAGGACGGGTAACCAGGAAACATGCTCGGCACAACACCGGGCTTTAGCTGCCGCTTCTTGCAGTTTTCCTTGAAATCGGACGCTTTAAAATGCAAACTGCACACGACAGAGTAGTTCGACGTCGTATTTGGCAACCAGTCCTTCCTCGAAATCGCCTTTAGCCATTGTACACGTGCAGCATTGTCGGCTGGTATTTCGTGAAAAGAAACACCAAGAGGTTTTTTCCGCTGACTAGACGTACACAGTGGCACACAACAGTAACGCATGGCTACAGGAGTTCAACCACAACAATGGTCAAAAGTCGTCGATCGTACATCGGCACAAAACAAACACGCAAAACATTCGCGCGAACAACGTGCACAGTAGCTCGGGCCGGTCTGGTCGCGTCTGGGGTAGTGTCGGTCGACAGCGCCTCTCGTGGCCGTTTCAAGTGTGTGTGTGAGGGAAACAGGAGAGGGTTCGGCAGGAAGCGCGTCGCTCACGCGACTGGCATCTTCCTAGAGGAGGCGCTGCACCAGTTCAGCTGGCGAAAACCCCGTAGCCGCATGCGGCGCGGTCCTTAATGCAAACATCACCCCAGGCAGACACAGCTCCCAGTCAGTTCGATGTTCAAAACACAATGCTCTCAACACGCGCTTCATGACGGAGTGGAGCTTCTCAACGGAATTCGACTGTGGGTGGTACACTGAGCTGTGTAGCAGCTTTACCCCACACCTTTCGAGCAAAGTTGTCGTCAAAGCGCTAGTAAACACTGTGCCCTGATCTGATTGGATTTCCGCAGGGAAACCAACTCGCGCAAATATGGACAGTAGTGCATTAACTATCTCAACTGAGCTGAGTTCTTTAAGCGGCACTGCTTCAGGGAACTTTGTCGCTGGGCAGATCACAGTCAAAATGTGTCTGTACCCCGTGGCTGTTACCGGCAGAGGTCCCACAGTATCAATAACGAGCCGTCTAAAAGGCTCCGTAATGATAGGTACCAATTTCAACGGCGCCCTCGATTTGTCCCCTGGTTTGCCCACCCGCTGACAAGTGTCACATGTCCTCACGAAATGGTCTGCGTCCCGAAAACACCCTGGCCAATAGTACTCTTGCAAGAGACGGTCCTTAGTTTTCTTAACTCCTAGGTGTCCGGACCACGAACCCCCGTGTGACAAGCGCAACAGATCCTGACGATAGCATTGAGGCACGATCAGCTGATCGAACTCCACTCCTCTGCGGTCTAGATACTTCCGGTACAGGACTCCACCTCTTTCCACAAAACGCGCAGTTTTCCTGGCGATACCTTCTTTGACATTGCAGCGCACGTTTTCCAGGCTGCCATCCTTTTTTTGCTCGGCTATCAAAGCCGTCCGGCTGACTTTTAGCAACCTATCAAGTCCGTCTGACGTAGGCGCGATGAGCAAATCAGTAGATAGCTCTTCTAACTTTCCCGCGTCGGGCGTTTCCTCTCCAGTATCTGGCGCCTTTAACGTTACAGACTCAAGTTTATTCAGTTCGGGCGTGCTCGGAATATCAGCTTGCTGCGCCTCTGACCCTTTTTCGTTGTTTGATAACGTCGGCCCCGCAACTACCGCCTTTGCAGCGAGCTCCCGAACCTTCGATCTGGTTAAGGCCTGAACACTAGCTTCACCAAACAAAAGCCCCTTCTCGCGCAGGAGGTGATCGGACCTGTTTGAAAATAGGTACGGGTACTGGGGTGGCAGCATAGATGACACTGCCGCCTCCGTCTCAAGCGCTCCGAAAGGTCCTTCAATAAGCACCTTTGCTACCGGCAGACACACGCTATGAGCTTCCACGGCTTGCTTGATCCATGCGCACTCGCCCGTGAACATATGGGGTTCTACGTAAGACGGGTGAACTACATCCATCGTAGCTGCGGAATCGCGAAGCACTCGGCACTCTTTCCCGTTCACGAGGAGGTCTCGCATGTAAGGCTCGAGAAGCTTCATGTTCTCGTCAGTGCTGCCTATTGAAAAAAACACAACTTTTGGTGTTGTTTCCGGACACTGCGCCGAAAAGTGACCCGGCTTCTGGCACGTATAACACAAGCGCGCTCGCCTCATCTCGAACCGCTTTCTGCGTTTGGCTGCCGCCGTCTCTTTACGTTTGGTCGGACTGCTTTCGCTCGCATCCGCACTACGCGTGTCCCCCTTTAATCTCATGGGTGTGAACTTCGGCCTCTCAAACTTCGAGCCAAATTCACCCTTTTGACCGTCCTTAGCTCCGCGAGCCCGACGCGTCACAAACTCCTCGGCTAGCTCAGCGGCTTTAGCCACCGTACAAACGTCTGGCCTATCCAAGACCCAGTATCGCACGTTCTCCGGTAACCGACTATAAAACTGTTCTAGCCCGAAACACTGCAGAACTTTCTCGTGGTCACCAAACGCTTTCTCTTCTTTGAGCCACTCCTGCATGTCAGACATAAGCCTATACGCAAACTCTGTATATGACTCACTTCTGCCTTTCTCATTTTCCCGAAACTTCCGACGGAACGCCTCCGCAGACAGCCGGTACTTTTTTAGCAGACTCGATTTTACTTTGTCGAAATCCTCTGCTTCCTCTCTATCCAAGCGAGCGACTACGTCGGCCGCCTCGCCGGGTAACAAAGTGAGCAAGCGCTGTGGCCACGTTTCCCGAGAGAACCCCTGCTTCTCGCACGTTCGCTCAAAGTTAACCAGGAACAAACCAATGTCCTCTCCAAGCTTAAACGGCCGCATCAGGTCAGTCATTTTGAACAATACTCGTTCTCCTGCACCGTGTGCCTGACTTCCATTACGAGCGCGTTCCATCTCAATCTCGAGACGCTTCATTTCCAACGCGTGTTGACGGTCGCGCTCTTCTTTTTTCTCTTGTTGCTCTCGCTCTTTTTGTTCTTTAAGTTCGCTCTCCTGTCTTTTTGCAGTCTCCCTCTCCTCAATGGTCTCAAGGCATTCCGACAGCTCGTCATCCTCAGCTTCTAACTCAAGAATAGCCTTTAGCAGTTCTGGTTTTCTTAGTTTGTCTGAGACATCCAGACCCAACTCTCTTGCAAGCTCCAACAATTTCGGTTTGCGCAACGACTTCAAATCCATGGCTGCTCTGAATGCTGCTTTCTCTACTGCTTACTATTGTCTTGCCGCAAACTAACCCGGCAGCAACGACAACCACAATTACCAGCTCTGTTTCTGACACTAACAAAAAGCCTGGCAAAGCTCAGAAGAAGAAAGTCCCGCACTCACCAAACCTCGCAGCCAAGAGTCCAGCGCAGTCGTTCCGCTGCAGGCAACCAGTCATCACACAGGGCTCGTTGCACTGCTCCCGGATCGTCGATGAGCTGCTCAGCATACAGTCAACTGCATCTCTTCGCTGCTGGCCTCCGTTGTCGCGATCTCACCGCTGGCAGACAGTTGTTTGAAGTCGGAGGCGATCTCACCGCTGCCAACCAGATGTTTTGATCGCACCGCTGGTACGATCTGTTGGGAACTCGGCGCTGACGCCCGTGGTTGTACCTGGGTCGCAAGCCCCAAGGGTAGCGTTGGCCTGGCGGCCTGGGGTACAACTGGAAGCATCCGAAGGTCCCGGCAAAGCATGAGTCGACTGGTAACAACGAAACAACTTGTTTATTTTAACATCGCAAAGAGTTGGCGGTCAGGTTTGACCGAAGTAGAGAGACGGGAGAGCACTTCACTCAACAGAAGAAATCGGAGCCCTCCTTTTGGCGTCCGGGGGCAGCTGTTTTTATACTCTCGCAGTTGAGGGCAAGAAGGAACCCCTCAAAACACGAGCACGTGAATGTACAATGGGCTAATGGTGACGCACACTGTCGAAGCGCTGCCGTAGCACCATGTCGAGCACGATCTCGTAGCACCCTGTCGTAGCGCTGCCGTAGCACCAGGTCGAGCACGATCTCGTAGCACCCTGTCGTAGCGCTGCCGGTCGGGCACAATGACGGTAGTGAGAGGATGATCCCTGCTTTCGCTTCGCCTGGTTCGGGCACAATGACTGGAATGAGAGGGTGATCCTTTGCGGTCGCATCGCCGCAGTCGCGCCTGGAAACACCTGCCGATGAGCGTTGCGGCGACGACGATCGGGCCAAAATGTCTGCCGCCCCGCCGCAGTCGCGCCGGCAAAACCACGTGTCGCAGGCGAAACGCAACAGCAGCTGCCCAGATGGACACCCGATTCAAGCTGATCGAAGTTGACTTTCCCATTGTAATGACGCCTGTCGCATTCTGACACTATGGTTATTAGTGTCCGACTTAAGCCAAAGATACTCGCTGTGCTCACGCCAAACGGTTTAACTTACTTTCCGCCAGGCATTTCTAGAGTGTAGGGCTCGAAAACTGCAGCCACGATCGCTGCAGGTGTGATCGACCAACTAGCAACACAACAAAATGGTGGCCCGGCTTGGTCGCTTGATCTGGCTTTGTCTATAGCTCCGCAATGTCAACGGTGATTTAAACAAGCCTGTCATTGGTGGCTGCGGACAAGCGACACGGCAATCGTTTAGCGACGATCTCAAAAGAAAATACATATACAAGATTGTTTCCCTATTGACAGTGTTCGTCGCATAGTCCCTATGCGGAGTTTATTTTGAATGTTCAAAAGTCCCCCCTAACCCCACTTTTAAAAGAATTCAAGAAGAACATGTATTTTAAATGCGCCTTAAGGGTCTTTGCGTCTCTTTATCCAAGTTCAAGGGTTTTCAGTGCTTTCAAACAGGTGGACGAACCCTGGCCGTAATTACAAGAACGCTCGCGCACCGCACATTGAGCGCATGTTAAAGAACCTCAGGTGCTCAAACTACTCCGGAGTCCCCCCCCCCCCCAGCTCCCTACGGCGTGCTTCATAATCAAATCAAGATTTTGGAGCGCAATACGACCGAATTCAATTTCACCTGGAACGGCAGCCCGGCCATGTCAGTACATAGCGAAGCGCGCACAATCGCGATGCCAAGCGCTCGAAGAACAATCGCGACAAAATCGCGACACTGCATTCGCTCCCTCTAACGACAGGACAGTCCGCATACCAGTGCGACGTGGCTGAGCTGCATCGAATCGCGCCGCTAGCAGCTCTTCTGCGGCGTTCTTAATTGGGTGCGCACGCGATTAGGCGGCACTAAGTTTCTTCGTGGTCATCCGCTAGCTGAATCGGCAATCCATCCCGTCATGTGAATCCCACTTTAGTATGAAAAAAATACTAAGAATTACGATACTCCCTAATGCAAAATTTGAGCGCAGCTCTATACGCGTTTTCTCGTTTTTTTCTTTTTGCGATATATGGGCTGGCGCGGACAATCTGTCTCGTGCGGCACGTTGCAAACGGAGCAAAGTGTGACGCGATAGTCTCGCTAATCTGGAGATCGCGAGCGCCAGCGCGTGGGTGACGCGTGGACGCGATTCACAACAACCGCCGCCGAAAGACCTCCCAGTAGACGCGAGATACCCTGGCGCCATCTTGTATCCATCATCGCCGCATTACGCTTTCCTTATCACGCTTTCGCCATATACCCTCCTCGCTTTTCGCCTCGTGGTTCTGTGCACCCTCCTCTCCGTTTTCCTTCTCGCGTCTTTCATCTCCCGCTGCGCTTTCGCTCTTTCAACTTTTACTGCGCCCGTTCAGTCTATTACGTCGCCGTCGACGCCGACGCTCGTCGAAGGAACGGGCACCAAAGAAAGAGCTGCGCCCTAAAACATGCATCACAGCAGCACTTGATCTACGCCTTGCGGCCCGCGGAAGCGCTGGTAAATTAATTTCGCTCTCACTGCTGCACTCGCTCGCTAGTTTCGCTAGTCTGCGGTCGCATCTTGTAACGGCGGCGTTTCGTTTTTACAACCTTCCGTCATACAGAGTGGCCCATCGTGGCGATAGTAAACATCCGGCGGCGCACGAGAAAATGACGAACAACGAAAAGAATGAGAAATAAAAGCGACCGTCCCAAAACGCAGTCTCTATTCGCGCTTTACAGATGCGCTGGCACCACCGCTTCCCCGAAGCCGCACAGCGATGATGGGTTCCCGGCTTATGCAGTTGTCGTAGCATTTCAGCGCTTTTCGGAATGGCGACAAACGATCGCCGGACGACAAATAAGCGCACGTTCCCTGTCCCACAATAAGATGTCCCGCGAAGATAAGCTCGCACAATTTTCTCGCCGTCGTTGTGGGCGACAAGGCTGCGGATTGTGAAGAATGTGAGCGATCCAATGGCAGCGTGCCACGAGTATTTCAATCAAGACTTCTGTCGTCACTTTCACAAGTGTTTCGAATGTTGCACTGCATTCAGTATTACCACTTCGGTTTCCTTCTTCTATTTTCTTTCTTTTTCTCTTTCGACTTCATCGTGATAGACTGTTCACAAAGAGTTCAGATCCCGTCGTATGCCGCTGAAGTGGGATGCTGTTCCGACAGAATTATAAAATTTAACATAAATAATATCGTAAGATAAAGTGACTATTCCAGCATCACCATTTCGCAAAATACTACGCACGCAAAAAATACTATCGCCACGCATTGACGATCAACACAACGCATGCTAGCACAGCTGATCGTGCCGTTCGCGTCTACTTATACTTGACATAACAAAACTGGGCGCATGTTCATAAAACAGCACTTACGACAGAACCGTTCGTACCAGAAGATTCCATAGCAGTGGTGGTTTCGAGCGTGCCATTAGTAAAGGCTGCCGTTCAATAGTGATCACCACTTCCTAGCGAAAATGTCTGTGAAATCGGTCACTGTTTTTGTGCAATTTTAGGATACTTAAAAGAGCACTGCACGAATAAAATGACGCACTGACACATGACTGTCATCGTGAATGGACGCGAAGTTTTTCCAGGAAGCAGGATGACTGCCAACGCTAGCTTCGTTGATCCCAGAGCGATACCGTGCTCAGCATCCGACCAACTGCTTGGCGCCTACTCTCGAACTAGTTGGTAGGCTGTCTGGCAATCAACTCCAATTGACATCCTTCTAGAGCAAGAATTTCAAGGTTTCACTGCTAACAAATAAATTCACTACATTTTATGACAGGCGGGCAATTTTTAACACTTAAATGTGCACTAAAGTAAAATGTTAAGAAGTAATAGTATATTACACTTCACACGTGGCAAAAAGTGAAATATTGTGAGAAGTGAGACAGAACAAACTAACACACAAACAAAATCCGGGTTGGGCTGCTGTCCTGAATTTCTACTCACTGGCTCGTCAAGACGTCACAGATTTTGACAACGTTTCCACGGATCTATAGTTAACTATTCGTTATTAAAACGGACTACAGCCTACAGTGTGTTTCAGAATAAATCAATGCCTCAAACTAGCAAATTTTGATAACTTTGGCACCGAAATTGCCCAAAGACGAGAAGAAGCTTCTGGAACAAGTGATGTCGCATTTATGGGATGGCCTCTGTGATTTCGACAAAAAAATCAGAAAAGGAAGTTTTTTTTTCTATTCTTTACCAAACCTTTTCTCGCAGAATAAATGAAAGAAGTTTTAGAAGAATACGTTACCTCTGATAACTGGTTTCAAGTGGGTCACAAAAGAAACTCAATAATAATGGCTGCTTCGTTCCCACGTTCCCGTACGTCGAAATGCGCCCCAGTGTTTGACGTATCGCTTTTGCCATGGCGAACCCGCAGCATGCAATTAAACACGTGGCATCCGCAATCCAAAAAACGAAACTTCCAGAGTGCGCACAAGATACACCAGCATCCCCTCCCTAATAAACTAAAACAGTGTAGCTGTCACGGTCGGTAGATGAGAATTATAAAGCTACGAAGAATTTCTGAGCGAAAAAGAGAGGGGGTAATTTGTTACAGCATGTGAACACCTTACCATACCTTTTGAAAACATGCTTTTGCGGGTACTCTCGTATGCTGTTATTACTTCCGTATGTTCATAAGGTGAGAATATCTACCCCCCCCCCCCCCCAGTCTTTCCAAATTTCCGGGGGAAAAAAATATGTTTTTTTAAATGTTTCTTGCACGTCATCAAATTTCCGGAAAACTTGCATCTCTACAGCTCTTGCAGTGGCAGCCGATGGGACTCGGAAGGGTTTTCACATGATAAAAAAAGAAGCAGCGATGTCTGCTTCACGGCAGGAACATGAATGGCACAGAAGCTGCATTACTCTCGTCTTGAACTATGTTTGTGTGCAGGCAGTAAACTGCAGTGTCACACGCTGTAGAAGACGTGAGCGCTGCACGTCAATGTCAACGCCAATTTCCTTGGTCAAGACGCCGATGACACGCAGCTTTGAAAAGCGGTAACCACCGGTTCCGCGTGGCCAGACAGCCCATATTTTTTTTTATAATTTGCCTAGACTAGCAGGAGAAAAAATATCCCAACAAACCAGGACCTGAAAAAAAAAAAAGCATTGCGAAGGCAATTCAACTTGCCTTAGAGCCTGCGGAAACGTGCGTCAGAAAACTGCCAACGGGTGTTATTTCCATGTACTAAAGAAAAAAAAAAACAAGTTAGACTCCGGTGTAGTGGTACCGTGTCGATCCGTCTGCCACGAAAGAAAGTGTTGGTTCGATTCCCGATGTTCATGTACGTTTTTGCATTCTTTGTTTTAGTTAAAGAGTAGACGAAACGTTAAAATGGTGGGGGCCATTTCACCACATTTGCAAGTTCTTTTTTTTTTCCTCCGCTGACGGCTACAAAAAAAAAAATCTGATGAGCAATCCTAAACATACATATTATTGGATATTTACATGTCATCAGGTTATTAACAACCCGAAATAATACCGGGAACAGCTACATAGCAGTTTTTACACTACATATGCCCACGAAGCAATGCGGCGAACTTACGCGGAAGCAACTATTTTCGTTTCATGTAGCGCAAGACAGCGAACGTTGCGTATAGTGCTACTGGGGCTCCGCCACGCGGAATTCGTTTTAAAATTTCTCTCCACTAATATTTATTTATTTATTTATTTATTTATTTATTTATTTATTTATTTATTTATTTATTTATTTCCGGCATGATCATCTTCAAGTTCTACGGAATCTTTATAAATCGGCTGTGGCAGATAACATAATTCGAGCACTTGAGCTGGATTTTTCAGAGGCGGACATTACTTACACGAGAAATCGAAACACATATTCCATTAATTAACAACTATTCACTAATTAACTTCTTGATTATTACTTTACGACACATATCAATATTTATTCATTGTAGCCGGTGAGCTTACAAAGCGTATTCACTTGAAATGAATTTCCGGAAGGACAGCAGTTTGGAGATGTGCGCTATCAAACTCGCCGTTAGAAATTCACTGTTGTTCAACTTACTTTTTTTTTAACAAACTCTCTCTTATGCGCTCAAGCGCCAAAGTAACTGCAAAACCCATGTCCTTCGTCCCACATTTTTGGGCAATAATATCTAAAAAACTGGTGTAACCCTGGAAATTCATTTCAACAAATGGATACGTCTCGCAAACTTACAAGCTACCATTTGTAAATTGCAATTTGTGTTATAAAGTAAATAATCAATAACCTAATTGGTGAATTTTGGTAATTGGTCGAATATGTGTTTCGATTTCTCGTGCTGGTAATGTCCGCCTGTTCGAATAATCCGTCACCCACCTCTAAATTTCATGCATGTAGTTCCTGTTCTTGAAGTTAGTGTTTTGAAGCAGTTGCAACGATTGCATTATTGAGAAATTTACATCTTCTCTGCCTTACCACTGTCGCAGTACGCTGATAGGGGGCATGCACTGACGTCGTCGAGGCCACCATAACGCTGCACAGCCAGCACGGTGTAATGTACTCGTTATGTCGATTCGCGCATCTCGAGCAGCACAGTTGGAGCTGTGCTGCTCCAACTGCAGCACAGCTGGACCTTTTCATCCAGTATACCTGCAGTGTATCTTCGTAATTTTCAAACTACAGTGTAAGTAAAACAGCAATCGCGCAATGCTGCTTAGACGATGAGTGAGTTCCTTGAATGCATTGGTTTCCAGCAGAAGGATCATCGCTCGCTGTGGACACATGAAAGAAAGCTAGCCCGTATGAAGGACAAGCGGAATTAGCAAGCCTGGAAATGCCTGCACTCGATTTTCCTTTCTGCGGTCCCACTCGGTCAAACAGAAGAAAGCCCGCAAACCCGTTTCTAAAATATCTGGTGTAAATCTTCCTTGCTATACTTGTACCCCATAGCGCCATCTCGTCTGCATGCTCTGTGTTTACGTCTGCGCGTAGAACAAATCCATAGCATACACAACGACAAACATAAAAATGAAGAGGGGAGTTACGGGGCGAGAGAGAGAGAGAGAGAGACGAAGGAGCGGAAGAAACTACGCAAGCGTAAGCAGCAAGTTTACGAAGAGTCCCTGTAAAGCCGAAAGCCAGCACCCCCGGAAATTGGAGATAATATTCGCGAAAGGCATTGTTCGTTATGGCCCTTTCATGCGAGAATGTTTTCGTTTTATGCATATAACTGCAGCGCGTCCAACCAATAGGCGCGGGAGCTGCTCTTCAGACAAGAAGACCTGTCTTCCCGCTGTGCCAACGTTATATGTGGAGCACTACGCACGGATGGCTAGTCGGCGCTGCTTACATATCCAAGGCAGAGCGCGGCAGCTGGCGCTACCATCTCACGCGTATTCGATAACGGCATGACAGCAGAAACAACGGCAGCGACAACGGTAAGACGAAGAGAAAGTAAAACAGATGGCACGGCCGGCTGTCAGGAGGACAATCCCGCCGGAGAGCCCGTGTCACCGCACTTAGTTTTGCCTTTGCCGGTTATTACACAGACTAATTCTGTGCAGTGCCTTGGTTATAACCAACGACAATCGATGTGATCACGCACGCAAAAATGCGTTAGACCCGACAACCCTCCTCCGTTCACATCTTCAATTCTTCAAAACAGAAGCCTGACATCGTTTATCCCGGACTACAATTAGAATCAAGTCCGGATGCCGCTGCCTCTGCATGGTTGCAAGTAATCATGATATATATACGTCAGAACGGCAAGTAGAACTTAATACATGGCAAACGACGTCTTATGATTCACTTGCCGGCACACTTCCAGATAAGCTCATATATATATATATATATATATATATATATATATATATATATATATATATATATATATATATATATATATATATTGTCATATGTACGTGCAGATCTTGATCATGGGATTCCATGGGCTCGGGAAGTGCATGCAGGTGTAGACGTCCGGTGCCAGCAACTGTGAGTCCCGAAAACCTTCCACTGCCTCCTCATGCATCCGAAGAGCTTACTATCCGAGCAAGAATTAAGGGTTTACTCTTACGGCTACCTTACGCGAAGGCCTGCTCTGCGAATAAAGCGTCTGGTCATAGATGTTCTAGACTAACGCAGGTAATCCCTGTCAAGACAAAATAAGTTTCACTGCAGTGATATTTATTTATTTTTTGCACAACAATTAAAGTGTTCGGTATTTCAACACTAGGCTGTTTTCAGTATATCTAAAAGATTATTCTGCAAGACAAAACCCCGTTTACCACCGCGAAATAGCAAACAGGCAAAAAGAGAATGGGAGGGGGGATGCGAAGTCGAGCTTACGAGCGGCGCTTAAGGAGGTATGATATAGGGTAAATGGTACATGTTAGTTCTAACGTAATATTTTAGAAACGGTTGCAGATATTCGCATCAAATTTCACGCGCTTACAAAAGATGCTCTTGGCTACAACAAAAGACACTTTTTGTCTAGATGGTTTGCCTTTCATGTGGCCCACTCCCAAAATTTCGGGTGTATTTAATTATTTGATGTACCTTTTCTCTGCAACCACGCACAGGAATGTAATGATATTACACAGTGTTATCCTAAATCCCCCTAGGTTATATCTGAACTGAAGAGATATTATATTCACTTTGGTGTTCACACCCAAAAAAATATATCTCTGCTTGCACAAAGCCAGAAGGGGGTTTCTTGCAGTGTAAATTTTTGCACTGTTATCATTCATATCATCAGAGATATTTTGAGTTCAGAATATTTATGACTGGTTGTAGTACATGTGTACAAAGTTTCAGTGGAATGGGATGAATACTTCCTCAGAAAAATTTGAATTTGAATTGAACACTGAATTTGAAAATTTCATAAAAAAAAAGGCAATTTGAGAAAACTGAAGTTTTATGTTCGAATATTGCTTGTGGATGATCAAAGTGCCCCAGGAGAATACGTTTCTGTGGTGACTTTCTTGCAGGTGTCTCCAAAACCCTTCTTAGTGTTCCTTGTTACCCGTCGTCCTCTCGGCAGAGTCATAGAATTCTGCCCTGTCAACAGGCTCCTTGTCCATCTTGTCAAGGGCAATGTATTACAAAACAAACCTGGAAAAATTTCATAGGGCTCCAGGACAGCTTTTCGTGCAGAATTATCGTCATTGCAGTAGGCTACAGCATTGTTATTTGCTGTCTTCAATATGTAAGCATTGACAAAGTTTTCTTGGGGCAGCGGTACCAGATGAGTTGGTTGAGCGACTCATTGGTGTTCTGTGCTCGTCCATGAATGCATTTGCTCAGTAGACGTTTGCTCAGTAGACAAAGTAATACGTTTAAAACTCGAAACAGAGGCGACCACGACCACGTAAGCAAAAGCAAGAGTTTTACGTAATAGTTCTTTTCTGCAAAGGACTGTTACTTCAAACTCTTGCTTCGAGTTGTTAACAAATTCGACTTCGCCCTGACATCTGCTAGCCACCTGGTCAGCTCAGATGGTAGAGCGGCTGCCCTAGAAAGGCGCTGGTTTCGGGTTCGAGCCCCGGACCGGGACGAATTTTTCATCAACTACGATGCTTTTCTTTCGAGGAACCAGTATGGCATTCCTGCGAGGCAATTGCTACGATTGGGTGAATGTCTCATTTTCTTTTTATTAATAAATGAATTTTTAGTACAAATCATTTACTTACCACACACGCAAACCCAAACAAAAGAATAAAATCGACGCCATAACGAAGAAAACCGCGAACGACAACGATGAACAAACCGGCCTCCGCCCACCATTCTTAAACACCAGGGCGCGCGGCACACTTCGGCGTGACATTTGAACCGCTTTGAGCGGGCGCACGAGATCGTACTTCCGCAGTTTTGTTCCTCAGAGTGCCGTCGATTTTTCTGTGCCAAAATTGCAAATCAGATTTTTTTGGGGGGGTTTACCCTACCATACCCCCTTAAGGGAGCATTGTAAACGTTCTCCTGGCGGCCGCGATGGCGGCGCCGCACGCGATTCTGGAAAGCACGAACTCACCAGATAAGTGTTCCCTACAATGCTCCTGTCCCTCAAACGCTCCGACGAGACGCAAGTGGCGCTATGATAAAGTTCATCCACTTTCGCGCAGCTTTCCCTCAGAATTCGACCGTTCATCCTTGCGCACGGCAGTCGACGCGGCTACGGCCAGGTGCGCATCGCGCTCGAATCGAATGAGCGCCGAGACCGCGAGCGAACCTCCGCTCCACCCTACGCTGCGAGCCGAGACTCGCTTTATCAAATTTCAGCGCTGCGGCAGCCACACGTCATGTCGCTGTTACGTCCCGGTGTACAATCCTCTCTCTGCCTGCTGCTGCGGCACTCCTTGAACCATACTGGCACCGGCTGCTATCCCATTTCTGCGATATGTCACTTTTGCGTACACACAGTACCGGTCGCACTTCTTTTCCAGCTCCTTAGCACTGCACCTGGCTTCGTTTCTCCCATGGACACGCTTCATAAAATCAAGAATCCGCATTGATACAGAAAACTTAGGCTAAAATTATACGTAAGAGCAGGTGCCAGCCAATAACGATGGTGGACATATCATTAGCGAACACAGCTGGGCGATTACCTACAGAACTTACGAACGAAAATCTTGGCGAATTAGGCCAAGTTTCTGTCAGTAACTCAACGGCACAAGTCACCAAACCAAACTGTCAAACGTCGGCCTGAGTATAACACGAAACAGTTTACCGAATTAAGTGAAGTATTCGAACCGATGAAGCTATTCGAATAAAAAAACGCCAATATTTCTAGCTCAAGAAAGCAACGAACGTGTTGAATGCTGTTACACGCACAAAGTCACAGGCATAGCTGGCTTATTCGAACCATGCCGGTCGCCCAAATCAAGGATACACTCTACACTCCATGGACAAAAAGCTTACACCCTTTGGGGTGTGTATTTGACACACAAAAATAATCGTCACCTGCCGTGCTTACGTTTCCTTTCTACAAAACGCTGCGCTCACTAGTTTCTTGTCGACAATGCTATGTCATGCTGATAACGCGGATGCCGTTCGTGAGCTGGACGTACCGGGCTCGCAGCGTTAAAGAAAGGAAATGCGTGCAAGACAGATGACGAGTATTGTCTGGCAAATATACACCCCAAAGGGATGAACTGTTTTTAGAGTGCAAAATGTTTACACCCTTTGTGACTTATCTTGTCCCCAAACAATAATCGTCATCTGCCTTGCTTGCGTTTCCTCTCTTGAAAATTCGGCGCTCGCTACTTTCCTGACGAGAATGCTATGTCAAGCTGCTAATGGGTAAGCCGTTCGTGACTAGGAAGTATCGCGCTCGCAGCGTTAAAGAAAGGATATGCGGGCAAGAAAGATGACTACTACACTCTAAAAATGTTTACGCCTTTTGGGGTGTATAATTGCCACACAGCGATAATCGTCATCTGCCTTGCTTGCGCTTCCTTCCTTGAAAACGCCGCGCCCGCTACCTTCCTGTCAATAATGCTATGTCATGCTGATAACGCGCATGCCGTTCGTTACTGGGAAGTACCGGGCTCGCAGCGTTAGACAAAGGAAACGCGGACAAGACAGATGACGTTTATTGTTGTGTGGCAAGATATGACTCAAACGGCGTAAACTTTTCTTATCACTCTTAAAACGGTTGCACCCTTTGGGGTGTGTATTTGTCCCACAACAATAATCGTCATCTGCCTTGCTGGCGTTTCCTTTCTTGAAAACTCGGCTCTGGCTACTTTCCTGTCGAGAATGCTGCGTCACACTGATAACGCGCATGCCGTTCGTGACTGGGAAGTACCGGGCTCGCAGCGTTACAGAAAGGAAACGCGGGCAAGACAGATGACGATTATTGTTGTAGGACAAGATACGCCCCAAAGGGTGTAAATTTTTCTAAGAGTGTAGAGTGTATTGTTTCGGGACAAAATACAAGCCAAAGGGTGTAAGCTTTTTTAAAAGTGTAATCGTCCGCGGTGGTACACTCGTAAACAAATTTACACTTTTGGGTCGTATCTTGCCACGCAACGATAACCGTCACCTGTCTTGTCCACATTTCCTTTCTTTAACGCTGCGAGCCCGGTAATTTCAAGTCACAAACGGCATACGCGTTATCAGCATGACATAGCATTGTCCACAAGAAACTAGCGAGCGCAGCGTTTTGAAGAAAGGAAACGTAAGCAAGGCAGATGACGATTATTGTTGCGTGGCAGATATACACCCCGAAGGTGTAAATTTTTTTTAGCGTCTACTCTTAAAAGTTCGCACCCTTTGATGTGTATTTTGTCTCACAACGATAACCGTCATCTGTCATTCCCGCATTTCCTTTTTTTAACGCTGCGAGGCCGGTACATCCAAGTGACGAACGACACGCGCGTTATCAGCGTGGCACAACATTCTCGACAGGAAAGTACCGAGCGCAGCGTTTTGAAGAAAGGAAGCGTAAGCAAGGCCGATGACGATCATTGTTGTGTGGCAGATATACACCCCAAATGGTGCTGTAGGCTTTTTTAGAGTCTCCTCTTTAAAAAGTTTGCACCCTTTGATGGGTATTTTGTCTCACAACGGTAATCGTCATCTGTCTTTCCCGCATTTCCTTTCTTTAACGCTGCGAGCCCGGTACATCCAAGTGACGAACGACACGCGCGTTATCAGCGTGGCACAACATTCTCGACAGGAAAGTACCGAGCGCAGCGTTTTCAAGAAAGGAAACGTAAGCAAGGCATATGACGATCATTGTTGTGTGGCAGATATACACCCCGAAGGGTGTAAGCTTTTTTAGAGTCTACTCTTTAAAAAGTTTGCACCCTTTCATGTGTATTTTGTCTCACAACGATAACCGTCATCTGTCATTCCCGCATTTCCTTTCTTTAACGCTGCGAGCCCGGTACATCCAAGTGACGAACGACACGCGCGTTATCAGCGTGGCACAACATTCTCGACAGGAAAGTACCGAGCGCAGCGTTTTCAAGAAAGGAAACGTAAGCAAGGCAGATGACGATCATTGTTGTGTGGCAGATATACACCCCGAAGGGTGTAAGCTTTTTTAGAGTCTACTCTTTAAAAAGTTTGCACCCTTTCATGTGTATTTTGTCTCACAACGATAACCGTCATCTGTCATTCCCGCATTTCCTTTCTTTAACGCTGCGAGCCCGGTACATCCAAGTGACGAACGACACGCGCGTTATCAGCGTGGCACAACATTCTCGACAGGAAAGTACCGAGCGCAGCGTTTTCAAGAAAGGAAACGTAAGCAAGGCAGATGACGATCATTGTTGTGTGGCAGATATACACCCCGAAGGGTGTAAGCTTTTTTAGAGTCTACTCTTTAAAAAGTTTGCACCCTTTCATGTGTATTTTGTCTCACAACGATAACCGTCATCTGTCATTCCCGCATTTCCTTTCTTTAACGCTGCGAGCCCGGTACGTCCAAGTGACGAACGACACGCGCGTTATCAGCGTGGCACAACATTCTCGACAGGAAAGTACCGAGCGCAGCGTTTTCAAGAAAGGAAGCGTAAGCAAGGCCGATGACGATCATTGTTGTGTGGCAGATATACACCCCAAAGGGTGCTGTAGGCTTTTTTAGAGTCTCCTCTTTAAAAAGTTTGCACCCTTTGATGGGTATTTTGTCTCACAACGGTAATCGTCATCTGTCTTTCCCGCATTTCCTTTCTTTAACGCTGCGAGCCCGGTACGTCCAAGTGACGAACGACACGCGCGTTATCAGCGTGGCACAACATTCTCGACAGGAAAGTACCGAGCGCAGCGTTTTCAAGAAAGGAAGCGTAAGCAAGGCCGATGACGATCATTGTTGTGTGGCAGATATACACCCCAAAGGGTGCTGTAGGCTTTTTTAGAGTCTCCTCTTTAAAAAGTTTGCACCCTTTGATGGGTATTTTGTCTCACAACGGTAATCGTCATCTGTCTTTCCCGCATTTCCTTTCTTTAACGCTGCGAGCCCGGTACATCCAAGTGACGAACGACACGCGCGTTATCAGCGTGGCACAACATTCTCGACAGGAAAGTACCGAACGCAGCGTTTTGAAGAAAGGAAACTAAGCAAGGCAGATGACGATCATTGTTGTGTGGCAGATATACACTCCAAAGGATGCAACTGTTTTAAAAGAGTAGGCGGACTCAGAACGCGCACAATCTTACGAAACGCGGGGAGGAACGCACCGGCATTTCGCCGAATATATACTGCGCGTCGCGTTGCGCAACACGCGATTCATTTCTAAGGTTTCGTTCAAATGGCTTCACAATCCATTGCGTACATCTACAACAGGGTTGCGCAGGTCACAAGCGCTGTACGGTTCGTGGCTGTCGTGCGGTAGCATGCGACGAATGTAGCTACTAATGCAGCTAGGATAATGTACCTACTATCCCGTAGTCATACAGGCTAGTAAGCTTCGCGTACTGGCTATTACTAATACAAGAACGGGCATCCAAAGCCACTCTCCAGAAGCTGGCTGGGCATCCAACGAGGACTATGGCACATACCACACAAATAAGTGCTTTCACTCGACAGAAAGAAAAAAAAAGAGAAAGACGAAGAGGTAGGAGCAACGGACTGCATTAGAGAACTTTTTGCCCGAGCTCTTGAAGAGTTCGATACCACGGTAGCTAGTACAAACACCCGAGAACCACAAGCACCCTGCGCAAAATGAGGCATAGTGTGCTTGACGCGCTTATAGCCATGCGGTTGATGTGCCGCGCAGTTAACCCCGTGACGTCAACTAAACTTTGCAACGGAGTTTCAATTTAAGGCATTCGGAAGCTCTGCCCGCGATGGCACTGTTGTCGGTAGCTATGTTATAAGGAGGCGAGGCAGTGTTATGCAATTTTTTATGGACTTGGAAAACATACACCGCTGTAACATGTACAGATCATTTGAGATTTATGGCTGCTGATGGGCATAAGCAATTTTCCCCATCATTTACGTTAAAAAAACATTCCAGAAGTTTTTCCTATACCGAGGCACTGCCGCTAAGACGGCGAAAAAAAATCATGAATGTACCGATTGACAGCGTGCAACTGCAAGCGCTGTTCATTTTTGTAGACTTGCTCGTCTACTTTTGCAATTCGTATGATAAGCTAATGTACCCATATGTGAACCTCATTAAATGCCAGTGGTGTTTGTACTCGACACATACACTTCACGTTGCAGCTACCCAACGGAGTTCGCAAACCGTGCTGTCTCTTCAGTGCTCCCTGATGCAAGTGCAATTTAATATGACGCATGAAAAAAGGGGGCCCTGAACTTGCTAACAAAAACTCGAAAGAACAAGAGTAAGCGCAGCAGCTATTGCACGCACGTGTAAGAACGCATATATTACACTATTCAATTCAAGGGCTCGCTCAAAAAGTTATGTGCTCAAATTTGTACGTTAGACAGGGAAAAAAAACTTGATTGCTGTTTGAAAGCAGTCCTTCGTCGATTTAATTGCGTTACGTGCGGCCGCTACACCTGTTTCAGCACGAAAATACGTCTGTCATTAATGCACGCAACATTCCTGATAACAAGCTCATAGCTCATTCAATGGGACATTGTATTTATTCTTGAGGTACCACCTCAGAAATCAACGTACGGGGTACGAGGCACGCCGTAGCAGGGGACTTCGGATACAGTTTGATCACCTGGGACACTTCAGCGTGCACTTAAATGTCCACGAGCGTTCTTATCCTTCCGCCCCCGTGGAAATGCGGCCACCGGGATCAAACCAGCGACCTCGGTCTCCGCAGTGCTACGCCATAGCCACTAAGCCACAGCGGCGGGTGTAGACCAAAGCCCGATACACGAGCACTCTTCCTTTCCTCCCTCATCCGAATGGCCGACTCCAGCCAGTGTGAATCAAACCCACGACCTCACTCAGCAATATGTAATACTTACTTCAGTCCCTTCGAAGTCTGCACAAAGGACGTCACGGCTCAAAGGAGGAGTCGAGAATTCGGTTGAACGTAAACATTCATTTTAAGAACAATTGCCTAAAATACTATAGTAATTTTTATCTGTCAACTTATATATTGCCTACCAGTAGAGATATTTGCGTGGGAGTAGAAGGAACTATACATAAAAAAAGTTTAACTGGAATTAAAAGACGTCATTCTCAGTCGGTGTGTGTTTATGGCCTTTGCGCTTCGTCCTCAGTGACTGATACATTGCTTGAAAGATTGAGTGATTGAGTGTCATTCGTCGAGTTGCTTCATTAAACAGCTAATTATAATTAAGTATTGTAAATAAGCAAAATCGACTATACCTGTTAACAACACGTACACACTGTAGTAACGCACAACATATCCTAATCACGGAAGTTCAGGCTGAAGCGCGTATTATACAAGAGTAGGCTAGGCGAATCGAAAAAGTTCGTTGCGTGCGTACTGCGCAAATGTTGCACGAACAGAAGTGGTTGCGCGATTTCGTAGCTTAGCTTCTAAGCCCTCTTCAGCGCACTAATTACAAAATGAGGGGGATATTTTGAGTCGAAATGACTGTATTCAAGCGTACAACCAGCGAAAAGTAATCCTATCATATTTTCGTCGTGGTGTCGCCGTGTCTATTTTACGTCAAACAATACCAACGACCCAGGACAAAATGTTGCGGTCGTAGCTCGAAGCTGCAACTATATATATTTATATATACATATCAAAGATTTTCAAGCAGTGTACGCATCGTCCGCGACGTGAAAGTGCGCCGACCCGGTCATAAAAATGCGCCCCATATGATCGCTATATACTTCCCGATGAGCAGGCGAGATGGTGGACAATAGCTTCACCACAAAGTCAGCAAAAAATAGTGCAATCTATAAATGACAGACAGACAGACAGACAGACAGACAGACAGACAGACAGACAGACAGACAGACAGACAGACAGACAGACAGACAGACAGACAGACAGACAGACAGACAGACAGACAGACAGACAGACAGACAGACAGACAGACAGACAGACAGACAGACAGACAGACAGACAGACAGACAGACAGACAGACAGACAGACAGACAGACAGACAGACAGACAGACAGACAGACAGACAGACAGACAGACAGACAGACAGACAGACAGACAGACAGACAGACAGACAGACAGACAGACAGACAGACAGACAGACAGACAGACAGACAGACAGACAGACAGACAGACAGACAGACAGACAGACAGACAGACAGACAGACAGACAGACAGACAGACAGACAGACAGACAGACAGACAGACAGACAGACAGACAGACAGACAGACAGACAGACAGACAGACAGACAGACAGACAGACAGACAGACAGACAGACAGACAGACAGACAGACAGACAGACAGACAGACAGACAGACAGACAGACAGACAGACAGACAGACAGACAGACAGACAGACAGACAGACAGACAGACAGACAGACAGACAGACAGACAGACAGACAGACAGACAGACAGACAGACAGACAGACAGACAGACAGACAGACAGACAGACAGACAGACAGACAGACAGACAGACAGACAGACAGACAGACAGACAGACAGACAGACAGACAGACAGACAGACAGACAGACAGACAGACAGACAGACAGACAGACAGACAGACAGACAGACAGACAGACAGACAGACAGACAGACAGACAGACAGACAGACAGACAGACAGACAGACAGACAGACAGACAGACAGACAGACAGACAGACAGACAGACAGACAGACAGACAGACAGACAGACAGACAGACAGACAGACAGACAGACAGACAGACAGACAGACAGACAGACAGACAGACAGACAGACAGACAGACAGACAGACAGACAGACAGACAGACAGACAGACAGACAGACAGACAGACAGACAGACAGACAGACAGACAGACAGACAGACAGACAGACAGACAGACAGACAGACAGACAGACAGACAGACAGACAGACAGACAGACAGACAGACAGACAGACAGACAGACAGACAGACAGACAGACAGACAGACAGACAGACAGACAGACAGACAGACAGACAGACAGACAGACAGACAGACAGACAGACAGACAGACAGACAGACAGACAGACAGACAGACAGACAGACAGACAGACAGACAGACAGACAGACAGACAGACAGACAGACAGACAGACAGACAGACAGACAGACAGACAGACAGACAGACAGACAGACAGACAGACAGACAGACAGACAGACAGACAGACAGACAGACAGACAGACAGACAGACAGACAGACAGACAGACAGACAGACAGACAGACAGACAGACAGACAGACAGACAGACAGACAGACAGACAGACAGACAGACAGACAGACAGACAGACAGACAGACAGACAGACAGACAGACAGACAGACAGACAGACAGACAGACAGACAGACAGACAGACAGACAGACAGACAGACAGACAGACAGACAGACAGACAGACAGACAGACAGACAGACAGACAGACAGACAGACAGACAGACAGACAGACAGACAGACAGACAGACAGACAGACAGACAGACAGACAGACAGACAGACAGACAGACAGACAGACAGACAGACAGACAGACAGACAGACAGACAGACAGACAGACAGACAGACAGACAGACAGACAGACAGACAGACAGACAGACAGACAGACAGACAGACAGACAGACAGACAGACGGACAGACGGACGGACGGACGGACGGACGGACGGACGGACGGACGGACGGACGGACAACTTTATTTAGGTCCTGAGGTATACGCTACCGCTCAAGGTGGTAGAGCTGCGGGCCGGTTCCACGTCGGGACGGTTAGGCCGAGCCTCACCGCCGCGTCGCGGGCCCTCTGGACGGCCCTGAGTTGATGTAAAGGTCTGAGTTCCTGAGCATGGAACTCCATTCCTCTTCGGTCGTGCGTTGAGCACAACCGGCTGGAATGATGAGCACTGCCAGAGCATGTGATCTAACGTACAAGCGGCACCACAATCTGGGCATGTTGGATCAATGCCTTCGATGAAATGGTTGTGGGAATAAAGACTAGTGTATGACCTGGTATGAAGCATGCGGAGGGTAGATGCCTGTGCTCTAGAGAGCTTCTCATGAGGCCGGGGGAAGACCCTCTTACCCAAGTGATAATGTTTGCTGATCTCACTAAATGTGAGGAGAATGTCCCTAAAGACCGCTAGATTGGAGTCCGAAGATCCCCCAGGCTGCCCAGCGGGGTTAGTTCGCGCGCTCGGACGTGGGCGATCTCGTTCAGGTTGGCCATGGAGGCCAGCTGTGATACGGGATGAGCCGGAAACCAGACGGTTGTGCGAGGAGAAATATCCCTATGACCTAAAAGGCGAGCTACCTCAGCTGATAGGACGCAAGGGCCCTGACCGTTGCTGGTGAGTCTGTGTAGATCTGTCCCTTAGAATCGTCAAGGTGAGTGAGGACGATAGCTACCTACTCAGTCTTAGCGGCAATGGCATTCCTGATAGAATCGGAGTGGAGAACAAAACCTGTGTGGTCAACCGTGACGGCCGAGTTGGCCGATCGACCATAATGCGCTGCGTCTACGAAGCATGCAGACTTCGGGTTTGCACGAACGTGTTTGAGCAGGGCTTCACCCCTGGCCCTCCGCCTCCCCGCATTGCGCTGCGGGTGCACGTTGCGGGGAAAAGAAGAGACCGTAATGTAAACCCCTTGCTCCTTAGTGAGATTATGTTTGCGTTCCTCTTCTAGAGCTGGACTACACCCAAGGACGGCCAGGATGCTACTGCCCGCGGACGAGGAGGAGAGCCTGGCCATCTGAGCCGTATGCTGTGCCTCGATTATCTCTACCAACGCGTTGTGAATACCCAGTTGTATGAGCCGGTCCGTGCTAGTACGCGAAGGGACCCCTAGCACTCTCTTGATGCTCTTGCGGATTAGGAGATTGAGCTTAGTCTTTTCATGACTCTGCCAGCAGCGCATAGCAGCAACGTAGGTAATGTGGCGCATTAAAAAAGCGTAGAACAAACTTAGTAAATTGTCCTCCCTGAGGCCACTTCGAGAGTTGGAGACTCTAGTGGTAAGCCGAACCGTGCTTTCTGTTTTAGTCGTGATCTTGTTGATGGTTTGCACATTAGTGCCATTAGTATCTGTAAATATGCCAATAACTCTGTTGACCTCAACACTAGGGACCAGATGACCAGAGCTGGTGCGAGGCTTTATATTGACGTCCGAGAGGGGGACTCAGCCCTTAGGTTTGACACCCCTTCTCTTGGGACTGTACAGCAAAAGTTCCGACATGCTTGGAGAGAGTCGGAGTCCGGTTCCACTAAGGAAAGCCTCGGTGTAATTCACAGTCTGTTGGAGTGCCTCCTCTTCGCTACCCTCGGTGCCGCCCGTACGCCAGACGGTGATGTCGTCGGCCTAAAGGGTATGATGTATGACCTCGACTAACGAGAATCTATAAATGAGAACAGAAACAATTACGGAGAAAAGAATTTTTTAATGCGATAGGGTGCGCTTGTTTACGCAACGCAGCAAACATAAAGCTCAATTCATCGTTGCATTAAATATTTCTCCTTCTAGAAAGGTGGAGTGGTGGCGGCCTTCTCAATCAAGAGACCTGTTCAATAGCACACAAACCAAAGTTTTGCCTTCGCCCTCGTGATTGCTGGCATCAATAAATGTTGACTATTTCTCACTTTGCGAGGAAGGGATGACAAGTATGCAGCTCGGGTCACGAGTCCGTCACGCGGTCAAATAAGTTAGAGATGATCACATCACGGCTCAAGGCAACGTACATCCGAAGACGAACAGAGAAGAGAGAAAGCAAGGAGAGGAAAGGCAGGGAGGTCAACCAGACGAGCGTCCGGTTTGTTACCCTGCATTGGGAGTAAGAGAAATGGGGACCGAAAGAAGAAAAGGGGGAGAGAGGGAGCGCTGAGTCCCCGTGGGAGGATGCACAGGGACACTATAAGCGGTCTCTGAAACCGGTGTACTTCAATAGTGTACTAGTGCACGAATCTCTTTTTGTGCCAGCGACATGTGTGGCCACAGTCCGAGTATATTTGACACCGAGAACGGTCTCGAGTCCAGTCGCCTTAAAGTTGCCCTGAGAGAGGCTTTGTATGTCGTAGCGAGGACAAATACACATGTGATCGATGGTTTCCTCGCACCTACAGGAGCTGCACATTGAAATGGGTCATATTTTGTGACTCATATTTGTGACTTTGTGAAGGCAGCTCTTCACAGTATCAAGTCTGCCTTACATCATAGAACATACGAAAAGATGACATTCGACAACAGGGAAGTACACCACCATGCTCTGGAAACAAAGCACAACATAATCTTTCAGCAGATTCCTGCTCACTGTGGCATCGTCGGCAACGACTTTGCTGCAGAGGGCTTTTTTGGCTGCCCGGTCTGCTCACGAAGACACCCAGACGCGTCCAATACCTTTGGCGAGGACGGACACAGCCAGGGAATTTCGCCTCCTTGCACGCAAAAAAGTCACGTTTTCTGGAGTTCAAGTGCATTTCGTTGCTGATTGCATAAGCTGGGCCCCTTGCTACGGCTACAACTACCATCGATATTTTCCCACGGCGAAACAACCTTGCTGTACCACTTGTGGCTGGGAGTGGTGTTCACGAAGACTTACTCCTACTGCATGGGAACGGCCGATACATCCGAGGAAACCGTCCCATAGAGTGACATCCAGGTGTCATATATTTTTTTCGCTTTTACATAAGTGCTATCTCGGCCAACCTTCTTTGTTTAACTTACTCTGAGACCTTCGTCTAAAGATTCCTTCTGGCAATGTGACAAGCCCTGCACAGAGGCTACAACAAAAGAGAAAGCTTCTCTGCGCCAACTTTTACAGCTGTGTGTGCGCTCTATACTTTATTTTCTTTTTGTTAATTTGCGCATCTCCAATGCCAAGGGCTATACGTGTACCAAGGGCTATACGTACACGTTTGTGCACGCACAATTATCAACTACGAACTCACAGGATAATAAAAAAAAGCTGACCTACGGACCAAGAAATGCTTCGCATTAAAGAAACACGAAGTTGCGCCACACGGCGGTGTGATAGAAACCGAGCGACAGACACTTCCGCATTATCATTTAATACAGGAGCTTCTCATTCTGTCATCAATAATTAATGACCGCACTTTACGACCAGGCAACAGATCAGTCGGTCTATTTAATTAAGCCAGTGTACATCAAAGGAAGTCAAGCCGCCTCGTTCAAAGGTGCGCACAACGCAGCACTAAAAACGTCGTGCACTAAGCAAACTGGCCAATCGAAAAATATCGTTGCTCGAATGGTGTGCTTCTGACAAGATCTGTGCTTCTTTCAAAGCAACAACAATGCGTAAATTTCCGGCAAGCGATTTTGTCACGGAGATGTCAGTCTGGCGCGCTTTCGCCGCCACATTTATATTCCCTGCCGCTCTGGGGCGACCATTGATAACACCAGTACCTGTCAAGTGCGACATCTCAAGAAGCGAGCAGTCTGCAACACTCGCTATCTTCTACAGCACAAATAATTACATCTTACACAAAATGGACAAGTTTAATCAACGGATATAATGTGCAACGACGAATCAACTCGCCGACGCTTGTGTGGATTCTCTGCTTGACCACTAGCCGAGTGTGCACCTGGAGTTTGTGTTTTGTCTATTAGACCCCAGCGGGAACCTTCATACGTGACTTTCGCGAAGAGATTACCCACCATCGCAGCTTCTTTTATGGCAACATCGCAAAGAAGGATGACACACCGGATTACACGCCCTACGCTGAAGCCTCCACGCCAGATCTGGGCCCGGTCAGCAGTCGGAGAGGAAGTCAGAGTGGCACGGCGCAAGAAGCCGGCTTCCCCCGACCGTTCCCATGGCAACAAAGAAGCAGGGTTACTCAGTAAGCTTCGGATCGCCGCGGTTATTACAGCGGTTGGCGAAATAATGAGAGGCTGCTCATAATGCGTTGTTTGTGCGCCTACAGCGCGCGTGAGAAAAATCTTAATCCGTACGTTGGCGCGTTTGCTTGCTTATCAAAAAAGAAAAAGGAGAGAAATACTGATGCGTCGACAACATCCGCCCGAAAGGAAGACGCTCGCCACGAAGATCACTGTCACGTTTACCACTTTAAGTACTGTAAGACGCCGTGCGAATTCCCACGCATTCGCGCATTGCGTTCCTAGCCACTTAAGCGACGAGTGCGTGTCGCGCTCATGCAAACGTCACGAAATGAGAACAGACAAAAGGCAAACGGCGCTTCGCGTGAACTTATACGCAGCTTTTGCAGCGG
Organism: Dermacentor variabilis; assembly: GCF_050947875.1. Classification (NCBI taxonomy): domain Eukaryota; kingdom Metazoa; phylum Arthropoda; class Arachnida; order Ixodida; family Ixodidae; genus Dermacentor; species Dermacentor variabilis. The sequence goes on from NC_134568.1 coordinate 129,025,915, forward strand.
AATAACCGTGGTCTAGCTAGGAGCTATATTAAGGCGGGCCAACGCGGCCTCACTGGCAATCTCAAATGCCCCTCACGAAGGACAAATTAACAAAAATAAATAAAGAAATAAAGATATGCAAGAAATATAAGCTCTAATTCCTGCGCGCTCGAAGTTCGCAAAAAAGAACGGGAAAAGAAAGGGAAATCCATCAGACGCACGTCGATAAAAAACGCTCTCAATGAAATGTACCTGCATTCGCCCGCATTCGACAGAAGGGATAGCGATATTATACAGCCGATATTGCAAGGTCGGAGCAACTGTTACGCTTCCGGAATGGAGCCAACGGCCGCATGACATTTGGGCAGAAAACACTTGTACATATAGCCAGTGCATTTACACTGACGTGCGGTACGTTGATTGGGAAAATAAAAGTTTTTCAAGAAGTGCTACTTTTTATTACCTGACGGCTTTTAGTGGTCGCCTTAGAAAGTAGTATAGCATATAGGTACGTCAGGTAATATACAGCCGGATCACCAGTTCACCAAATACTTGTAAATAGAAATGTTGCCGTAGGAAGGTCTCGAGCTCCTGCGAAACCTCGTCGGTCTTAAATGAACACCGTCACGAAACTTCATCGTGGCAGGGAGTGTAGCATATATTGCCAGGCTTAAAAGGACTTCATCCCAAATAATGTCAACTTTCCTGAAAGGAGGCGCTCGGGCGGAGCCATTGCCAGCATGGATTGCAAGGTTAGGTCCGCCTGCGTCCTACAACATCATCCCCCTCCGGCTCCTTGCTGGCTATATAGAAATACTTATCATGTATGCTTTATTTTGATCCAAAGGCCGTTTTCACAAACAAGGATCCTCGGACCATGCCGTGCACGTCTCTGGCGTACAAAGGAACTGCTGTATTACTGCAGCATAGCTCGAGTCGACAAACTTCTGCGACCCTTTATAGTTTTTGCGCGCATCTTCAAGTGTGCGCAGCTATATAGTGCTCTCTCTATTCCCTTCTTTCCCTCTTTTTGCTCCTTTATCACCTTTTCCCAGTGCAGGGTGACAAACAGGACGTCTTGTTTTAACAAGACGTAGTAATCGCTACGTATATGACAATACACAAAATTACAGCCTCATGACTGGTGTTTCTAATTTTTGAAAATTTTTACGTGAAGCACCTCATGGAACACGAATGAAAGTAATAATTTGCTATTCTTAGTGTGTGTTGAGAGGGGAAAAAATAAAATGTGCGAAAATATACAGCCGGTTCCTAGTTTCTAAGTATGTAAGTCAGATCACGCAAAATAAATATCATGAAGATTTGCAGGCATCAATATTAGCCATAGTGATGCCCCTGCTATGCGGGAAAGCAGTAGCTTCGCAAATTTGAAAACAGGTAAGTTCCTATTGTACAGGGAGCATTTGTTTTGACTCATTGCAGCAAGCATCAGGTTCGTTTTTTACTGCATACATAAGGCTCGCGAAGCAATGTCTGTCAGGTCAGAAAGCATGCACAAGCCACTTCATACTTGATTATGGCGCTCGATCAGCTTTTCTGTGCGGGCACGGTGGGCTGTAGTGTGCTTTCAGCTGACCTTGGAGCCTCCATATGCTTTGTTCAGTTCCTCTATACAGTGCTGCACAGTAATGTGGAGTGTTATACAATACTACACCGCAATGAATACGCGCACTTGTACAGGTGGTTTTCAAGATCTAAGCGATCAGACAGCTAGTCCCGCTTCGGTCCGAGATCGGTCTTAAGTTTAGTGCGTGCTCTTGCGTGAGTGAAAATTCCCCGCGGCAGGAAGGACTGCTCGTAATAATTTTCACGTACCATGGCGAAGTGCGGATGGATAAATGTTTCCCAGGGCGGGGAAAATAATGTTGCCCTTTATATTAGACGAACACAATTATCAAAATAACACGCGCTCATGAGCATCGATCATTGAGATATCGTTAAAACATCATATACGTCGGATTAGGAGATCGACCACCCGAGAAAAGCCTTTGTGTATTCCCTGCTTCCGTCGTTTAAAAATTATGTTGCCAAGTTTACCAAAACGCAAATTTTGCGCCTTTCTATTGAAGGAGTGCTATGAGTACTACAGGATAGTTTCGACGATACCTCCAGTCGAAGCTTTATTTTTCCACACTTCCCGGTCAGCCAGAAATTGGCAAATCTGACAAATAGCTACAGTTCAGCCGTCATTTAAGACGGTACATGGTGTTGTTAGTATAAAAATTCCGACGGAAATGTTTAGCAACGCGTACAAAAAGTGTAGATCAAGTTGATCGATTTTATATGCGCGTTAACGAAAAATTGAACCTCCCTGGCCTTTCCTCTCTCGTCCCTTTCTTTATCTCAAAATATCGCCGGCTTTTGCGAACTACGTGCGCGCTCGATGCTCAGCTTCCTCCTCCTCATCGTAACTTCTGGCGCGTGCGTAGCCCTTATGTACTCCTCTCATCCCGCACAGTGGTGGTTTTATAGCGATGAACAATACTTTCTCTGAGAGTGCCTTTTCCGGGGAACGGCGAGAGTCTATAGTGGCAGATTCATTCACACAAAATGCGCGCCCAACTCTTCTTTTTTGCGTATTATCACGTACACATACGACAAGAACAACTCACCAGTGTAATAAGAAGCCTCACGAAAGCTTTGAAAACAGCATCCGCCTTACATATAGATTTATAATGTTCACACTAAGTATCAAGACTGAATTTCTGTATAGAATACAGTGTCTGTCGTAACTACGTAATAAGGGAATGTCTGTTGGGATCGAGAAGTCATAAAACAATTTTACACGCTCAATTTGTAGAAATACTTTTTTCCAAAAATTTATGGACAGACATGGCAAATCTCTGCACTGCAACAACAGTAGGCCCTTTTAATTCTGCAAAGCATGCGATATCCCAGCCGCATATTTCTACAGGTCATGCGGTTTCGAAAATCAAACAGCAGTTCAGGCGTGACAGCAGAATACACCTGAAACATACTTTGAAACCGAAACTGGCACGCTCGATACCCCGAGCATGCACGAAGCGAACGAGCGCGCGTGACCGCCGAGCGAGCCCACCGTGGCGTCACTCACGAGAGGGCACCACTTCAACACCTCACTTGCAAAACACGCCTGGTCATTTTTTGCGCTTGCGTTTTAAATTCGTAAGTATTTCTATGCCTACCAAACGAGGAAACCCGTACGTCCGTCCGTAGCGTAAGACGATCGCTTTCTGGATAGAGCCCGCAGCTACGAGCGAATCGACCTTCGTGCTGCCTGTCGCTTCAACGCGAACTAAGCGGAGAGCGCACAGCGCACGCGAAACTACCAGCACTCGGCGCATTCTCTCCCCGTCGCATATCGCTTTCAAGGTAGCGCCTTCGCGGCCTCCCCATACGCAGCCGGCGCCGAAGTACGGTTGATCACATTTGAAAATGGTTCGGCGCGGATGGATAAGGCGTGAAAAAGCGATCACGGTTAATAATGATAGGAACGTCATTAGTGCACCTTGCGCCGCCGTCCGCAGCAGTTCGCGTCGCAGCAGCGCTGTCGTTTATGCTGGTCGCATCAAATTCCCTAACATTGATAATGACACCAGGCTGCGGGCAGATGAGCAAGTGGCACAACGCTTACGCATACTTAGACAACTCCCAGAAGAGTTTCTGCGTGAATTCTTTTAATTTTTTTATTTTTTCGCGTTTTTTTTCTCTGTCTCTCTCGTTTGAACTCCGTGCCTCAAGAGGTTCTTGCTGCGGTTGTCGTTGATGACGTCGTTGATGTTGGCGTCATCGTCGTCATCGTAGTTGTTGTGTTGTGCTGAATTTTCGTGGCGCATACGTACAGTGGTGGATTGGCCATCAATCGGATACGCATGGTTAAGGGAAACAGGCCAGGCATAGCTGCATTAACAATTTGGAAGTTGTCACTGACACATAAAGCTCTTCTAGCGTGCGGGAAAAACTAAAACTAAAATAATATCAATACAAAACACTGCAAGAAAAAACAGAAATAAAAAAAATCATCACGCAGGATGAGTGATTAGTTCCTGTTAGCTAATTTCAGATTGCGCGGCGAACATTTTTACTGCTGAATTAAAAAATAGCGGCTCTGAAAACCAAGAGAGAGAGAGAGAGAGAGAGAGAGCGGAATACAGGAAGGCAGGGATGTTACCCAGTCAATAGTCTGGTTGGCTACCCTACGCTGGGGGATGGGAGAAGGGGGAGAGAAATTACACATGCCTCAAGAGGTGCAGTTCAAATTCTACATCGTAGGAGTTGTTTGACCGTGACTCACGTAGTTAAAGCTACCAACAATTGGGTGATTGAGAATCCTTTATTAGAGAACGGGGAGGCACAGGTCCACTGTGGGAAATGAACGAGGTGTTGCCAGACTACAAAGTTGTTCACATAGCTAGGGTTTCCAGTCATTTCAGTGACAGTCACTTGCACTGAGGCAGTGTGCAGTCAGGACAATGGTTTATCAGTCCCCCTAAACCACCCTGATGAGGCCGCGCTGACTACCATATTTGGCAAATAACAGCTGCGCGTTAGGATCAGTATACAGTGCTTCACGGTAGTTCCTGCATTGCAAAGCCTGTATGGCCATTCTCCCTGTATCGAACGCGGAACATTGCCATATTAAATGATGAATGTGTGCGCGGCAGCGCAGCCCGCAGTGCGTACACGTCACTGTCGTAACGTTGGGTTGTCGCCATTTTGCTATACGGTAAGGTGAGTACGCTGAATTTGCGAAAACCGAAGACTGTTTACTTGAGGTACGTCGGGAAGTACGCACATAGTGCATGGTTAAGCCATTTAGCTTAGGAGCTCATACGGGTTCACCCTGACAGGTGGGGTTGGTGAAAGGTTGGTCAAACCACCCGCGGAAGCAGCAGCGGCGTGTGCCGCCGTATTGCCCCCGGGCACATCCGTATGCCCCGGCGTCCAGGTGATTTCTATCGGAACGTTTGATTTTGCATGCTTACAAAGGATGAGTTGAATAGCGGAAGCTGTAACATCCTCCGAGGCTGGGCGAAGTATTTCAGAGTAGGCTGTGTGTGAGTCAGTGAAGACACCGATCGGTTTCTGTATGGTATATGGGAGGCTTGCAGTCAGTGCCCACATAGCAAGGAGTTCAGCATGCACTGGGGTACCGGATGGTGGTAGCTGGCAGTTATAGGCTCCTGTGTAGGCAGTAGTTTGCGTGCAGACACACGCAATCTACTGGGAATCTGCCGTTTGTGTTTGGTGATAGGAGCTTGGAAAGTGCGGCAACCAGGGAGCCGTGCACGTGCCGCGCGTCTCCTGGAGAAGAGGGAATGACGGGCAACGTCTTTGAACATAAGTGCGCATTGTGGAGCACGTTTGACTAAAAGTGCAACACTCCCATTGCACCCCCTGAGCCGAGGAGCCCAAAAAGGCAGCATTATTTTTCGGCACTATTGTCATCAGCGTGGACATTGCGCTGCACTTCGTCGAGCATGTTATGAAATCGAGTCTGCATGGCTTCTAGCGCTTGTGCCAGAGTGTTGTCCAGAACTGGTCGAATGATTTGCTCCAGTTTATCGTATTCTTGGGACCTTTCTTGTCTGAGGAGCCCGATAACGTGAGAGTAGGCGGAGTTCATGTCTGTGACCGGTTTGATACGACGTGTTGGAAGGCGACTCTGTCGGTTAGTTCGTGAACGATTGCGTTTAGGTGTTGGGGACCGATTCCCTTCCTTAGGGTTCAGCACGAAATCGCGGAGTTTCTGATTTTCCTCCCGTAATTCTTGAATTTCCTGGCGAAGGCAGGTGACCAGCTAAGTCAGATCGGGAGAAGGAGCCTCTTACGCCCAGGTGACTTGATTGGTCGTCGATGATGTAGACTCTGTGGACGGTGTCACACATGCTGAATTACTATAGTGCTGCGAGTGGAGGCGGATTTAGAAATATCGCGTTGGAGACATTGAGCGCTGAATGCAATGCGTGTGGACGAGCTACAGGCCACGCAACGGTAAAATTGCTCACAGTTCGGGTCGACCTCATGCGGAAATTTGCCGCAGACCCAGCAGATCGGCGGAAAAGAACAGTATCTGGCAACATGGCCCAAATGGTGACAATGCTAGCAGGCCACCGGACGAGGTCGATATTCATGGGCAGGTATGACTCCATATTCAAACACCAAGCCTTGTGGAATGCGTTCCGTCACAAATGTCAAGAGCAGCAGCTGTGTTTTACCGAGCATGCGCACATCGGTGATCGTCGCCTGTTCACAGCGCAGACGCACTTTTATGTAGTCAAATGTTAGGCCGGTTCTTATCCTTACCACGCCACGAGAGCTGCCTACTGCGTGCGCTTGATGAGGCGATGTGTGTACAACAAGAACCCGCATGCTGCCGTTAACTGTCGCGACTAAGCGCGATAGTGTGTAAATTTTGCGAAAATAGAGCTCGACGCGAATAGTGATCCGTACGCAGTTACTGGTTGTGTCAAATCGGAGAATGGCCATTTCCGCAATAAAAATTGATGGAGCACTTTGTTCCATGGCATCTGTGGGCGCCTGCTTCGGAATATCTGTCTGGTGCACTTTCTTGAGCGGCCTCATCAAAACGGTGTACCGGGCCGACTCACCCATTCGGCGCGCAGTCTTGTTGGTGACACTTGGCGTCGATAGTAAACGACGTTTCTTTGCCCCGCGTCGTTACGTGGTTCGGTGGTTCTGATGGAAGGTCCCGCTGACAAGTCGGGATCAGCTGGACGATTAGACAGTTCCGATGACGGTGTAGACTGGGTCACATCCATGGTCTTGTTTCCGTCAGATAAAGTGTAAAAATGACTGCATTCCGCGGTTGCTGTCATAGTAGACATCCTGGTGAGAGCCGGAGTGAAACGCGCCGGGCGTAACAGGTTCACTAGGCACCAAGCACTGACCGCCGACAGCGTCCTAAGCGTCACACTATAGGCTTAGGGCGGTCGGTTCCCAAACAGAAAGAAAAAGGACGCAATTACTTGTCTAAAAAACGCCGGCATTGCGAAGTATAGGCTCATCGTGTAGTTCACATTCACGCCCTCAGCAAAGAACACCAGCAGATGAACGTAAAAAGTTGGTCGAACCGAACAGAAAAACAGGAGCCGAGGTGAGGCAAATCTACTTTTGCCGGTGGCGTCATCGTCTCGCTAACGTCAATAATAATTAAATTTCCCTTATTTGCGAAAAAGCGTAGATTCAATTTTACAGGCGTAAGCCCATGAACGAAGTAGCCTGAACCGAAATGCACTGAAAAGCAAAGAAGCAACATAATGAAAAAAACAAATTTAATTGGGCACTTGCTTGTAATTAACAATAAAGTCCCGAATCATACAAGTGTTTCATCCCTTACTTATTTCGTCATCCGCTGTTGCGATCTTTATTTTCCTCCTTCGTTGAACAGACTAAAATTACCTTTGCGCATCGTGGCCCAACCAGCATGTATATCGTTCTCTTTCTTCGTTTCTTTCTTTCTTTCTTTCTTTCTTCCTTTCTTTATTCATTTGTTTTTCTTTCTTATCTTGAATTGTGAACGGGACGTCGGTTGCGAATCGTTCGAGTTAACGACACATTGCCACTGATTTTGCTATATGTTACATGGCGCAGTTTTTGTGGCGCCCGTTACTGCGGATGCGTGGTTTACGGATTGCAACACTGCCAAACCGACCTGAAGCGCTCAGGTTCAAATCACATGGCCCATTTTTCTAATATTTTAAGTGTGATCGAATACCGTGAAACCAGGGCTAGCGCCCAGCAATATATATATATATATATATATATATATATATATATATATATATATATATATATATATATATATATATATATATATATATATATATATATATATTGCTACCACTAGAACGTTTAACGCCTGCTTTCCTTTATTAAAACAAAAATGAGGTCGGCGTTTTACGCGTTCTAGGGATTACAGGGAGTATATGTATTGGATGTTTCTTGAAATGAAGGCATTGTTGTTTTCAAAATTTTAGGCAGCGTCAGCGAAAGAAGGAGTTCTTAATTGTCAAACGAAAATATTTACAGGATTTCATACACTAAAATACCAAAACAGCGCATAAGCTTTAGCTTCACATAGCAAAGGCAACGCACAGCAGACACATCAGAAGCGCAGAACTCCCGTACAATATTGTGAATGCGAAGAGTAGCTTAGCCTCCCATATAAGGTGCGGGCAACACACCGTGCCACGCGGAATCCATCAACCCGGTTCCTCCCTTTGCGTCCGTCGAACACGGAGAATACGTAAATCCCTGAGAGATGGGCAAGCAGCATTAAAGCGCGGCAGAAACACAAATCGACCAGAACGGGAAAGTCCTATAATTCTTTTATTTTTGTTTGCGAAATCTATGTAAAGCGGTGCTGGCGCCTCCAAGAGGCGCCGTCTGCTCCTCTGCAGCGGCGTGTCATAAAATGAAAACACTGCATCGTGGAAGCCGCCATGGGAAGCGGATCATACACTTCGCTGTGAACGCGTGCAGCTGGCGCCATAGGCTGGCGTAGGACATGGCGCAAGGAAGTTCACCCGCAAAGATGGTTGATTCTTTTTTTCTTCGTTTACGCTTTTTTCGTTCACGTACGCTCTAAAATACTGCCAACAACGTTCACTAGCCGCGCGCCGATGCCAAGAAGAGTAACGCCGGCAGACTATAACGGCAGAGTACCGTCCGAGATGGTGACACAACCACGATACAATCTTTCAAGAAAGCAGGGTGTATGTGTATATATATATATATATATATATATATATATATATATATATATATATATATATATATATATATATATATATCACCTCTTCGTCGAGGTGAAAGGCACAATGCTTCACGCTGCGTTTAACAACGCCACTTGAATTTGTTTGGCAGCCAGAGGCTGGCAGCTGTAGCGAAAATACAGCGCCGGTACGTCTGCGTGGAGTCCTGCATTTCAATGTATATTCGCGCATTCGGGCAGCCTTTGCCCGCAAAATGTCCGAACCTGTACCCCAAGACTATTCGGCAATACTAAATTACTACAAGGGCTGCAGAAAGCGGTATCCACCAGCGCACAACTCCCTTAGCAGAGAGGACTCTGTCGCGTGGAGGCAGCTACAAACGGGCTCACACACGAACCTAAGCGTACTCAGCAAAATGTATCCCACACAATACAATGACAAATTCCCCTGGTGCAACGAAGCACCCACGCTGTATCACATAACGTGGGCACGCCAGATGACCGACGTGGTAGCCGTTATACCAAACCCGAGTGCGGAGCAATGGGAGGGAGTGCTCTACAGCGACCGCCGGGTCGACCAAGAAGGTATGATTCGGCGAGCACAACTGGCAGTGGCATCCAGCGGAGCCCTGTAGTAACGACAACCCACCGTTGTGCAAGAAGTTGGACGAAGCCATCTGAAGACCGCAGAAGACCAGCGAATCTAGAGCTCAATAAAGTTTTTCACTCACTCACACTCTCAGAAATTGCCAAGATAAGTGTTTGGTTTATTTTCAGTACAAACTAAACGATGAAAGATAAACAACAAGTCCCGATCAGACGCTGTCGAAAGCGATGACATTTGGTGCCGAAACATAACGCCCCTCGTCATAGATTTTTGTTTTATCTTTTTCGCCTTCAGCGAAATAATAATAGTAATAAAGAAAGAAAAAAATCATTTCCGGTTACCTATTTGCTATTCAAAAGACATTGACTTAGGACCCCGGCCTTAACATTCTCATTTAATTTCGCTTCAAGGCAACCTGGCGGCTTAGTCTCAAAGGTATATATAGCACAGAATTACGCGAAATGCTACTGTTAAAGGTTCGTGCGGAAAAAAAGATGGCGTGGTGCGCGTCCCCTGCGTGCCTCTCATGCGACTCTTAATCGGCAAGTCCATCACTCTAATGTTTAGATGGCCCGACACGGCGAAAAGTGTACAGGACACCACGCGAGGTCGGTGCATACTCTAAAGACAGAATCTCGTTTTGAGCTGGTTGGTCGGCCACGCGTCGAAGGGGGAACAAGGGGCGGAAGACAGGAACACTGTGTCCCGTCATTCTGTGTTCCTGTCCTCGTAGCTTTGAGCTGCTGGTTCCCTTTCGACGAGGACACAAAATTGCTAATGAAACCATACCCTCGCTTTATTTCTTTTCTTCCCTAAACTATAACGGGAGACTTACGGATTGAACGAACGGGGGCAGCCGTCTGGCTGTTGCCCAGGTTCGGCAGCTTTTCCGACCATTGCACAAAAGGCGCCGCAAACTTACCTGAAAAAGACAAAATGGAACATTCGGTTATTATCGACCAATGTCAAACAACGCGCTAAAGAAATACGTATTAGCGCAGCAAGCATTTCTCATAACATGCAGCCCTTTCGAAGAGAAACAAGATATACGAGGATAACAAAATGTACGGCGCAAATCTGCCCCCAGAACTTCCCTGGAACAAAAAGTAAAAGAACATCACGTGTAGCAACAAAATTTTCTGCCGATCCGAGCATGCTGACCGGAATCGAGCTGGGCGCCCCGCAATATTTAGCAGGTTCTGTGACTGCAACAGACCTGAAGAGCACAAATGCCGTGCGGATATTTTCATCTTCTTCTGCCTTTTCCTATATACTTTGTGCTCTGCACGTGGCCCGAGAGAATTCGTGGCTATATGCAGTTGAAACTTGCAGGCAATGTGCTGCCGTATACGATCGTGCGTTTTTTGTTTACGTCTACAGCGTTCGCTTTACTTTCAACGAAGAAGAAAGAACACTTTAGCAGATATGCACAAGATATTTGCAGGCATAAAGCAAGAACAGCTTCCGTCATGCCTCAGGAGTCCGAACTTTTTACTTCAGCATTTATTTATTTATTTATTTATTTATTTATTTATTTATTTATTTATCTACATTGCCTGCAGCAGCTAAGTGGCATTACAGTGGGGGAGGGGGGCACATACATACTATAATGAACATGGAAGCAGGATAAAATAATTGTTTGAGCATGGCATATAGGTAAGAGGGTAGTATTAGTTCTTAATGCAAAACAAGCGAGCGTACGCATTCAAAGCGCCGCAGCGAAGCTGGCATTATCAGTAATATGCAAAACGGCTGAGGGTAGACAATTCCAGTCAGGGATCGTTTGCGGGGAAAAATGAATTTCTGAGCAGTTCAGTTCGGCTCTTGTATTCGCGTATCCTGTGCGCATGGTCCAAACGGCTGCATACATAATGAGGTCGTAGAATGTACCTATCGCGGTCTATGCCAGTCCTAGAATTATAAACGGTGTGGAAGAACTTCAGTCATATTTTTTTCCTTCTTTCTTGGAGCAGATGCTACCCCGATGTCTGCTTTGCAGCAGTCATGCTAAGCTGTCTGCTGTAATTATGTGAAACATATCGGGCTCCGAGATTTTGCATTTTCTCAATTTTATCCTTGTCAATGTTTGTTGCATGATCCCAGACTGTATAACCATATTCTAGGATAGACCTTACAGATGTTTTATGAAACAGATCATGAGCTTGTTTCGGAAAGAGCTTGGTGTTCTGTCGCAAGAAACCCAACATTTTGCATGCTTTTCCTGATAGTTATAGCCCATGATAGCGCCAAGACATGTACCGTGTAAGATATATTCCTAAATATTTGAATTCTAGAACGCTGCCCAAGCAAGATTCATTGATGTAATAGGTCGTGCTCTGTACCGCCTTCTTTTTTCTTGTGAAATGCATGTGAACCGTTTTCTGCGTGTTTGGTTGCATGTTCCATTTCTCGCACCCCCCATGTATATATTCTATCTAAATCATTTTGCAAATTTTTACCATCATCTGAACAGGTTATTTCGCGGTACACAACACTATCATCAGCGAATAATCTCATTGATGACAGAACATTTGTAGACACATCATTTATAAAAATTAAAAATAACAAAGGGCCTAGTACCGACTCCTGAGGTACGCCAGAGGTTACATCAATAACATCCGATATCGCTCCATTCACCACTACGTATTGTGATCGCAGTGTAAGGTACTCCTTTATCCAAGCGATGGGGATGAATATTAAAACAATGCAGTTTCTAAACTAATAAAGCATGATCCACAACGTCAAAGGCTTTTTTTGAAGTCGATAAACAAAGAATTTACACAGCCTCCTCGATCCGGCACTTCACACACGTCGTGAACAAATTCAGTTAATTGCGTGGCACAAGATACACCATGCCTAAAACCATGTTGTTCAGGCTAAATCAGCGAATTAGTGTTAATGTGCTTCATAATGCTAGTGTATGAAATGTGTTCCATCCAGGGTTTTACATGATATGCTTGTGATATAGGTCAACAATTGCATACATGTTGCCGGGGCGCCGATTTATGAACGGGCACCACACAGGCCTTTTTCCATTCATTTGGAAGGCAGCCTGTGAGGAGTGATTTCGCACACAGCACTCTTAACTATGGAGAAATGAACTGCGCGCACGACTTCTGGAGGCCGCATGACAATCAATCCGGGCCGGCTGCTTTGGAGGGTTCCAACCATTCTAGCAGTGCTCTGATACCACTTTTATCAATCACTATGTCTTCCATCTCTTGTGTGTTTATATTTTTAGGGTAAGGTGGTAGCTCATTCGATACTTTTGAGGAAAAAACTGAGGCAAAGTAGTTATTAAATGAATGGGCTTTATTAAGGTTATCTTCTATTATTTCACCACTTAGCTCAAGCGGTGGTATAGGGACTCCATCATTCCCGTTACGTTACATGCTTCCAGAACTCCTCCGAGTTGATTTGCAACCGCGTGTTAAAAAACAAAAAAAAAAGAGATCTGCCTTGCTTCTCTCGTTTTCTTTTGTAATTGCTTGGTAATAGCGCGAAGTCTCTCTTTCAATAAGGAAGTTTCTTTTTTCTTGAACTTAGCATACATTCTTTGCCTTTTGTGTACCAAAGAACGTAACGCTGCATTGAACCAGGGCTTACTTCTAGAACGCCGGGCCGTTTGAACCCATGACGGTACATGTTGGTCCCTTAGTTCCAAAATTGTTGTTTTAAATAATACCCATAAATCGTTCACATCGGAAGTTTCTGAAAGCAATTCAACCTCTGTTAAATATCTTTGTAGCGCAGAACCTATACCTGTAACATTGGCTTGCGTATAATTGTACATCTTTCGGTCGGCGTCGAATTTTTTCTTTGACATAGGTTATGTTCATTTCCCACTGTGTCCCTTCATGGTCACTTAGACCGGGCAATACCAAAATCGAGGTTACCCCATCGGGCCGGTTTGTTAGAAATAAGTCCAAAACATTACTATTTCTTGTTGGCTGAGTCACCATTTGTGTTAGATGAAACGTTTTTACTACATTCATCATTTCTTGTGATGGCCTCGAAAGGTGACAAGTTTGACAAACTTGCTGTCTATACCTGAATACGGAAAAATTAAAATCCCCGCCAATTATCAAGTAGTCTGTTCGGGCTGTCTCTATTGTTTTCGCGAATTCAAACATAATACCAATTGAGCGGTTGGTAGGCCTGTAAAAAGAGCAGGCAGTTATTGCCGTGCCATTTCGCCATTCTTATGTGACACCATACATCTTGACCCAACGCACCACCAATATGAAGCCTAGAACAAGAAATATTGCTATCAACTAGTACAGAAGACCCTCCCCATGACTATTCCTATCTTTTCTGAAACACGTGCAACCACTTGGAAAAACTTCGTCGTCTGCGATATCGTTATCAAGCCACGATTCAATGCCAAGAACTAGAATTGCTTTTGTCATGCGAACGAGGTTGTGAAATTCATTCGTTTTATTTTTAACACTGCGGCAATTTACAAACAGGAAACTAATGTTTTGGGACGCATTTACTGCGCATCACGTGCTTTGGACAACCTGCCCAGCTGCTTCATCATAGACGTACCTCTGACCATCTAAAAAAAGAGCATCATATTTGATTGACACACGTACTCTATTAGCGCGTTGATTTTTCCCAAATTCCCAACGTAGCGATCTTTTTCTGCGCACTACTTCCGAAAAATCTCCAGAGATGCTGATTGCAGTTCCTTTAAGCTTTTTTGTGTTGGTTGGGATCAGCTGTTTTTCATTAAAAGATGCGAAGTTTACAATAAGGGAACGTGTCTTGCCAGTACGTAATCTACATTTGCGTTGAGGCCACAGGCGGAAAGACGCTAATGGGCTTGAGGAAGTCTACGACCTTACAAGTAGGCAGGCAACAACAGGGCCTGAAATACGTTGTGTTACGAGACAACATCGCGATCACTTAAGCCTGCAGAAGTTTACATGAAAAGCATTCGAAACTTTCAAAATGCGCTACACCGAAGGCCGCGACACCCGCCCGTTCTAAGAGAGTTCGTAGCAAGCTTAGTGGTTAAATTAGGGGCTTTAATGCTGGCGAAGTATTCTTTCAAACAACTATTTATTGCAAGAAAAGGCTTATTATTACTGGAGATACCGAAAGAGAAACTTTGTTTTTATTTTTATTTTATTTTTCCATTTCGAAACCTCAGCGTCAGTACATCAACGTTACGCCAGAAATTTCGAAGTATTTGCTCGTGTTTGAGCCGTTTTCACGCACGAAAGGTAACTGAAACTTGATAGGTCACGTTAGTGGTTCCCTTAAAACGTAAATTTGCCCTTGTGTTCCGATGATGAACTAATCGTGCAACAGTGTAAGCTGTCGAAATTCACGGCGAGCTGGTTCGGAAACCTTATGGCGGTGTCGCCGTAAGTCTTTCGGTGTTGCCTCTTTTCTGGCTTACAAAACCACCTCGAACAGTAAAAGTGACGTTTTTCCTATTACAGAAGCTTTCCTCTTTAGTGCCCATCGAGGGCGTTCAATAATGTCTGCCCTGCCTATGAGGTCTCTTTGAATATACGTTTACGAATCTACCCCCTGTGACGCCCGGACTGTGGAGTGTCACCGAAGGTTATGTTCACCCGAATGAGGCTAGCCTGAGGAGCAGACAGAGAAAGGGAGAGTGAAGGGGGGATGCAGGGGCATCAAACAAAGCGTGAATGAGTCACACTTGCCAAAGTTGTAAAAAAAGCCTAAAATATTCCTGAATTTCGTTCACTATTAAACACTCAGCCGAAGCGTGAGGGCCTCGATCGTGGCGTAAGTGCGTTGAAGGAGACCCCCCTCGGCTACAAGGCGCTGATTGCCTCTCGCTGCAAAGCGGCTAAGTTACTGCTAAAGCAGAAATCTGACCCGTCGCCGTAATGGCGAAGGAGAGATTCAGCGCTCAGTCACCGATAATTAAATCGCCGCTCAAACTCAGCGGCGATTTAAGAGGGAGAGCTAAACCACCTGATTCAGATAATGTGTGAAAGGACGAAACTCCAGCATTAGGCAACAACAATTACTAGAAGGGACTTATTAAGACTCGCCTGGCGATGAAATCGCGATATTGCCACATCATCTGAGTCACTTCGAGGGGGCGAACATTATTTGCGCAATAAATCGCGATCAGACATTAGCGAATTAAAAAAAAGCTTTATTCATTTCTAATTATTCACTCTTAGGCACACGTCCCAATAGCATCATTGAAGCCGAGTAGTAATGAAGTCCCATATCCATTCAGCAGAAATAATGTGCGTAACAACATGCAGTTTCAAAAAACAGTTTATCAATATCTGTGACGAAATGCATTTGACGTTCCACTAAACCGTTATAAGCACTGAATTTTGTCTAAGTGCATTTCGCCAATGAATTTGAGGACGTAATTCTCGAAACCGCAGCCGCTAATCAAAATATTTCTGCGAAATGAGCATGTCAATAAAATCAATCAAAGGCATACGACTTCGCTGCTGATCAACAGCAAATTCCGCAGTTGAGATACGTGCGCTCAAGTTAACAAATATAAAATTCATTAGTGAAATTTTATTCAGCAAAATTTTATAAGCGCGAAGACAAGACGTGCACATAGACATAGACGCACACACTGGTGTGTGCGACTATGTTTCTGTTGAACCGACTAGCCCAACAACTTTGCCTTACTTCAGAAATCTTATTATTTAGTTGCATTTCTGCCATGCATGTCTGCCTTTTCAAGTATACCAGCTGAAGGAACAATGTCGCTATATGCCGCACAAGTTTGTTGCTAAGTCTGTTCCAATAAAAAAAAAGGATCGAAACCTGTTACGCGCGCGTGCGCACGTTCAATGACGCAACATTGCAGTTTTCCTTTATATATATATATATATATATATATATATATCGAGACCTCCTTACTTAAACCGCTACCGAAACCAGAAGCCTATACAAGTAGTGCACCGCTTCTAGAGGTCGCCAATGATAGCCACCTAGCGGGCGTTTCCAACAGTACGCTCGGGTGCAGCAGCAGGCGACAACCCTTTGCAGCAAGGATGGCTGAAGTTCCCGGCTGCGATTTCTTATTTCTTCGGGTGCCAGACTGCTTCTTCTGCGGTGACAGCTGTATACAGTTGTCATAAAGGGAAGACGCTGGCCTCTGTGGGAGCGGGTATGAACAGTGTTACCGGTGTTTTCGACAACCCGGTCCCCATACGCGCCAAGTGCGTCCCGCAGACAAACGCCATGAACCCCATTTACATGAAGTGAAGCTCATGTTAACTATCTGCTAAATTTTGTTGAGTGATGCGATGTTTGGATCGTTTTTTTTTAATTCTACCATTGCCGTAATGCTGCTTCTGTACCTCAATAATAAGCACCCGTTGTTAATGCAGACTTATATCTCAAACAAATCCGCACGCTGCGAGGTCTGCACATGCCGTTGCGATCTTTCTGCCGATGAATACATGTGACATGGCCGAATAAGTGCAGTGAAAGTCGCCTCAAGAAGAGTCATTGGGAATTTATTGATGGAAACGAGGACACTAGTCAACGAAGTCGCCAAACGCACGGGTCAAAAAGAGCGCGCGTTAGCGCTGCACCGCCGATGCTATTCTGCTGCATACGCCGGTGAACTGCCGTTCCCACTGCAGTTCCTGCAATATTAAGTTCCCCAAGAAGCTGCTTGGAAACGTACAAAGGTAGAGTCTGACCAAGTTTTCAGTAGTTATCTATTTTTTTTCTCTCGAATATTACTAGAGACAGATGCCACATGATATATTTTAAGACAGAGCAGCGCCAGCGAAAGTAGATGGGCACTGGCGGCAAGGCCGGGTTTAGTAATCTGCGGCGTAAGCATAATAAGAAAGAATTCAGTTGAGTACAAAATTCACATGCAAAAAGGAACTACGTTGTGAAACCAACAAATCACTCGGCGTGGTAAGTCTGCTCAGACAGCATCGAGGTGTCATGACTTCCCAAACGTGACGCGAACTTTTCAGCGAAAATGGGTCAAAAAATGCCATATGTAACGAATATTAGCAATTCCCACCCTGAACTACCTATTTTCTAAACACATGTCCCAAAAGACCACAATATCTAAGATGCCCTCGGGCGAAAAGAATAAAGCTGTTAAAGAAGCACTTGCATGGCATTATTCCGATAAGACATAGCGTGATTTAGACCCTGCTGTTAACAGCGCAAAATGTAGACAAGAGACGAGACAAGAAGACACCACAGCGCTTGCGGTGTCTTCTTGTCTCGTGTCTTGTCTACATTTTACGCTGTTAACAGCAGGATGGAAAACCAACAAGCCCAAGCTGCTATTCTAGTGATTTAGACCTTTTACAAACGAGGTAGGGTGAAAACCTCGCACCTCAAAAAAAAAAAAAAAAATCAACACCACTTATGCATGAAGCAACTAGCAACAGTTCAACATGCTCGAAGCCATGCATAAAAGAGATGCAAAAACATGAAGTGTGCGACAGCTCGTGCGAAGATTTACCGGGCCACAGAAAACCAACAATTTCAGTTCTTGCAAGCTTCAGTAGCTTTTACGTACAACACCATGCGTTCCTGCGATCGTGCTGCCTAGCTATCGCAACGCGGTAAAGAAGCAGCAAACTGTAGAAGCGGCAAACGACATTCAGAACTTTAGCGAAATGCCTTTAAACTGCATGCTGCAGCGCAGACAAACTTCGTCGCTTACCCGTCTAAATATGATAGAGTCGAAAAAACACCGACACGACAAAGGAAAGGATGAGAACAAGAAATTTCCCACCGAACGGCGGCGATCTCTATTGCTACCGTTGCTTTGGCTGATGAGACTTTGCGGGGAATGATTAGAACCATATCGCCGGCATGTTTTCGCCGGTAAACGAGATCATCTTTTGCAACCAGTCAGAACTTCAGAACATGCGGTCTCTGGCCACCAATCCTTAGTACAAGTTACAACACAAGTTACAAAAAATATCGCTTCCGAGTTCTTCCTAATGTTTGTTCACAATATTACTCAAGCTGTAACTTCTAGCACGCTAAAGTTTTATTTGTCATTTCCAATAGGCGACGTTCAAAAGGCAGATACAGGGCACAATATAAGTCATTGTCATCTTTTGGCGCTGAGCGCCGAACGCCAGCGGTCTGTGAGTTCCACGACACGGGTTTTACGTCGCCTCGAGAGATGGCGCAACGCAGCTCCTTCAGGCGCTTCTACCCACCGCGGAAGTGGTTATGGTGTTGCGCTGCTACCCGCCGTTGTTGCTTAGTGGCTATGTTGGGCTGCTAATCACGGGGTCGCGGGATCGAAATGTGGCCACGGCGGCCGTTGCGAACATGCATTGCACCCATTTTAGATTGTGGCTAGTATCATCTCCAACCAATCTGCTTTGCCAATTGCCATTTCATGCATACATTTGCTCTCGATGACGACAGCGACAGCATTTTTTTCTCCTCTGCTTCTGTTTGAGGTCTGGCAGAGCCATATATGAGGTTCGGCAGCAGTTGTATCGGATCCCAGCAGCAGCAAAAGGACATGGCTTTGATCTCCCCTTGCGAGAGCAAGAAGCCTCTTCCATGAATTACGAGCAGCGGCCACGCTATGGTTTCGGTCACTCCAAGTCAAGTTGTTTCAATGCACCGTCCTGTTCCACCAGCTGAAAGCTAACTATACTAGCGGACAACTTTCTGTGGCAATGAAGGGAAAGCTACGGGCACGTGGCTGCTGCACATGTGCTACGGCGCCAAGTAGTCCACCAGCGTTTGACAGTGCTTTTGGTTGCTCGAAACAGAGGCTGAATTACGCAGCTTCACGTGCGACGGTTTCGCTTTTGCCCAGACGCGGAAGGGAAAAGCCGCGAAATAAGTGAGCTTATTACATTCGGAGGTGTGTTTTATCTTATTTAACTGTTGCTAATACAGTGTTTCTGTTCTGTCTTCCCCAGCTTAAACTAAGGTGGATGAAAACACGGGACTCTTTTCAGGAGCGCTCTCACTTGTGCGCGCTTTGCCTCCATAGCTTTCCGTTCATTACCACAGTTAGTTGCGCGCGAGTATAGAGGAACTACTGCGAAGAGCAGACGTTTCTTTCCAGTCGGAGTAGCCGTTTCTAGTGCACACCAGTTTCCATTGGCGTGTCGCTCACTTCTGGCTACACTGCACTTCACATACTGGTTCCTTCCCGGAAAGAACTGTTTGAGTTGTTTTGCGCTATATTATTATCTTGCCGATTTTATTTCTAGAATAAAACGATGGGCGGATGTTTTTCTGTGTTTACTCGTTTGCTAATACTGGCATCTCAGTGTTCCCATGTAGACATGTCAAAAGAAGAAGAAAAACGTGGCCATCAGCAAAAAATTAATTGTGCAGATCCCACGCACTGTGGAAATCAATGTTATGCACAGCATTTTGCCGGTTGGCGGCTATTCAGCATCCGCTTTGGTTCCACAATATGTTACCACATAGCGCAAAATGCAGACGTAAGGGGAGCGATTGCGAGTTTGATGCGAACGTGAAAGTGAGAATCACAGGCAAGGCGGCGTCAAGGCGACAACGGTTGCGACAAGGATTGGTTGACAATGAGGACGATGACGTCGCCAGTGATTTATTGTACTCCGCCAAAAAACAAAAAAGAAAGAAAAGAAGGTTACAACCTGTTATACGTTATGACCTGAGCCAATACAGAATGTATAGGTCATAGCGCGCTGGTTATAATGGACTGATCCCACAGGCGAAGTAACGGCAAAAAGTTTCTCAAGGCGGTAACTGCCCCTATAGGGAAGGATGTGGCTCCTTCCTCGTTCTAGCCTGCGCGAGGAAAGGAGAATTGTTGATGCTGTTATTCACTCGTGGCATGCATACGTCAGTGGCCTAGTGTTTGCGGGCCTCCCCGGTTTCTGTGACACGGATGCAGATACAGCTAGCACGCACATATAAATGCCCGCTCAATCCGATCGAACTTTACAGAAAATGTGACACATGTGAGAGAACTGTGCCGCGAACTTCCTGAACCACCTGAGCTGGTCAGCGTTTTTGGATTATTTAGCATATATGCTCAACTGCACTATTTCAACTTCTATATTTTCCTTACCTAAAAGGACTCGGCATTAGAAAAAATATCCCAATTTTCTGTGGCAGTGAATGTTGTTTCGATGTACTTGAATATCCTGAGCAAAATAACCGCGGTACGCCTCACTGCCTGTGTGGCGTCATGCCACGTCCAACACGAGACCACGCCTTTGGTTCCAGGCTGTGGTGGCCGCATTGCGACGGGAAGGAAATGACGCAAAAAAGAAAAGCGCTCGTGCGCTTCGCGTAATCTGGGTCGATATAATGAAGGACGGCCGGTCGATGCAGGCAATAACGTGAGCGGGAGCACTGCTCGAACTATACTGATAAAGTGCGATAAAGAGAAAAAAAGGAATTTGAATAGAACCGTTATATTGTACCGGCCCACCACTACGGCGCTCCTTACGACGACATTGTGGCTTCGAGGCATCTCTTCTAGAGGCAAAATATTGTTACGATGTTCTACGCAATCAAGAAGGTAGAGGACAAACGGTGCGTGCGAGATATTTTCGCACGATATTCCTGAAAGCATATACACATATAGTGAACAAAAATGTGTGATCTTTTGAATTTGCGTCATGTGAGCTCAACAGTTCAAAATAGCTGGCGCTGCGTTATGCCAGACCGCTAGCCTACATATAGGGCAATAGTCTCTCGAACACGCACTGCCATCGATAGCACTTCATTCACACCACATAGCCCACCCAAATTGTACATAATTTGCGCATACCAAAAATGCCTCACAAGTGCGCTAGTGACAAAAAACATTAATGATAGGTGGGGAGGCTAGCCGAACTAGCGATTCAGCACGATACTGCAGGTTTAACATACGGCGTGATCATTTCTAACCATCTCGGAATCATAAAACTCGCCTGTCGTAGATAACATAGTTCTAGTTCTTGAGGTGGATTATTCGGAAAGGCGGACATTACCTTCTTGAGAAATCAAAACACATCTTCAACTAATTAAGAAAATCACTACTTAACTTCCTAATTGCTTACATAGATTTTTCATCGGCTGATGACGAATCCGTCTTGGATTGCTTATACCTTTCCCTCGATGATTTCAAATGTGATGATGACGTCATGCTTCTCTGCGACAAGTCTAACTCTGTTGTTAAGTATTGTATCGATAAATTCGTACCGACGCGTAGAAAGAAAACTAAACGTCATAATCCATGGATCACTTGTGAAATCATTCATCTCAAACGTAGAATAAAGCGCAAAAGCAAATATAAGCTTCCTCAGAATACCGAACTCCGCTCTTTAAGGGATGCTTTACTCATCAAGCTTCGCAACGCCCGTGACAAATTTTATAATCAGACTATGATTACATTCCTAAAAAGCTCCCCAGACAAGTTTTGGCGTTTCCTGTCTGACTCTAATTGTAGTGTTCAGCAGCTGAGAATAAACAACAGCGTAAGTTCTAATCTTAATGATATCGTCAATGAATTCAATGACACATTTTATGAAGCATTCACTCCACCTTCAGTTCTCAGCGCCCACGATAAGTCGTATACGTTATCTACATCTCAATCAATTCCTGACATTGCAATTAGTCGTGAAGGAATTCTTACTATGTTGCTTGATATTGACGTAAAAAAATCGCCTGGAGCCGATGGTTTGCCTAACGACTTTCTTCGACGCTACTCAGAACTAACTTCTGAATTCCTATACATTATTTTTAATGCATCTCTTAAACAGAGCTCTGTACCGACAGACTGGCTCACGGCCAAAGTAATACCAGTGTTTAAATCTGGTGATAAACTTACTCCTACCAATTATAGACCTATTTCCCTCATAAGCACATGTTGCAAGCTCTTGGAGCATATTATCGATAATCACATATCTAGCCACTTGGAAGCGAATAAATTTTTTGTTGATTTTCAGCATGGCTTTCGTAGAAAGTTTTCAACCTCAACTCAACTGTTATCCATTGTACATGACTTTGGCAGTGCCATTGATGACCGCCTGCAGATCGACGCTATATTCCTAGACTTGTCAAAGACATTTGACCGTGTGCCACATGCAAATCTAATTGAAATTCTTAAATCACTTGGGTTACCAGAAAATATAGTACATTGGATTCAAGCTTACTTGGCGAATCGTGTTCAATTTGTGGAAATCGATGGTGTGAAATCTAATAGCCTGCCTGTTTTATCCGGTGTACCACAGGGGTCAGTGTTGGGACCCCTGCTGTTCTTTATCTATGTAAATGATATTGCTAAAAATTTGGATCC
The DNA here is from genome assembly GCF_050947875.1 of Dermacentor variabilis. Lineage (NCBI taxonomy): Eukaryota > Metazoa > Arthropoda > Arachnida > Ixodida > Ixodidae > Dermacentor > Dermacentor variabilis. The sequence goes on from NC_134568.1 coordinate 129,048,496, forward strand.
TAATGTCAAGGTGAAATTTTTTGCTGATGATTGTGTCATTTATTCCACTGTAAGGAGTTCCTCATGCCAGGATACACTTAAAAACAGTCTTTGTAAACTCGCGGGCTGGTGCGACGATAGAGGAATGCAAATAAATTTTTCCAAAACAGTGTCAATGACAATAACATTGAAACGAAAACCACTACTTTATACTTACCACATTGGCAATCGGAACCTTGAATCAATTACTTCTGTTAAATATTTAGGCATAACAATTCACAGCAACCTCAAATGGGACACCCATATTAACAACATATGCAACAAAGCTTTCAAAAAACTTTGCTTTCTACGTAGAAAGCTAAAAAAGTCCCCTTCATCTGTCAAGCTACAGGCTTATCGTTCCCTCGTACGCCCAGTCCTAGAGTATGCTTCCATAGAGTGGGACCCGTTCATTAAAAAGGAAATTGACAAACTTGAACGAATTCAGCGCCTGGTGTTGCGTTTCGCCTGCGACACGTGGTTTTGCCGGCGCGACTGCGGCGGGGCGGCAGACATTTTGGCCCGATCGTCGTCGCCGCAACACTCATCGGCAGGTGTTTCCAGGCGCGACTGCGGCGATGCGACCGCAAAAGATCACCCTCGCATTCCAGTCATTGTGCCCGAAACAGGCGATGCCAAAGCAGGGACCATCCTCTCATTCCAGTCATTGTGCCCGAAACAGGCGATGCCAAAGCAGGGACCATCCTCTCATTCCAGTCATTGTGCCCGAAACAGGCGATGCCAAAGCAGGGACCATCCTCTCATTACAGTCATTGTGCCCGACCGGCAGCGCTACAACAGGGTGCTACGAGATCGTGCTCGACAGGGTGCTACGAGATCGTGCTCGTCATGGTGCTACGGCATCGCTACGACAGTGTGCGTCACCATTAGCCCATTGTACATTCACGTGCTCGTCTTTTGAGGGGTTCCTTCTTGCCCTCAACTGCGAGAGTATAAAAACAGCTGCCCCCGGACGCAAAAGAGGAGGGCTCCGATTTCTTCTGTTGAGTGAAGTGCTCTCCCGTCTCTCTACTTCGGTCAACCTGACCGCCAACTCTTTGCGATGTTAAAATAAACAAGTTGTTTCGTTGTTACCAGTCGACTCATGCTTTGCCGGGACCTTCGGATGCTTCCAGTTGTACCCCAGGCCGCCAGGCCAACGCTACCCTTGGGGCTTGCGACCCAGGTACAACCACGGGCGTCAGCGCCGAGTTCCCAACAGATCGTACCAGCAGTCCGATCCAAACATCTGGTTGGCAGCGGTGAGATCGCCTCCGACTTCAAACAACTGTCTGCCAGCGGTGAGATCGCGACAACGGAGGCCAGCAGCGAAGAGATGCAGTTGACTGTATGCTGAGCAGCTCAACGACGATCCGGGAGCAGTGCAACGAGCCCTGTGTGATGACTGGTTGCCTGCAGCGGAACGACTGCGCTGGACTCTTGGCTGCGAGGTTTGGTGAGTGCGGGACTTTCTTCTTCTGAGCTTTGCCAGGCTTTTGTTAGTGTCAGAAACAGAGCTGGTAGTTGTGGTTGTCGTTGCTGCCGGGTTAGTTTGCGGCAAGACAATAGTAAGCAGTAGAGAAAGCAGCATTCAGAGCAGCCATGGATTTGAAGTCGTTGCGCAAACCGAAATTGTTGGAGCTTGCAAGAGAGTTGGGTCTGGATGTCTCAGACAAACTAAGAAAACCAGAACTGATAAAGGCTATTCTTGAGTTAGAGGCTGAGGATGACGAGCTGTCGGAATGCCTTGAGACCATTGAAGAGAGAGAGACTGCAAAAAGACAGGAGCGCGAACTTAAAGAGCAAAAAGAAAAAGAAGAGCGCGAACGTAAAGAACAGAAAGAGCGAGAGCAACAAGAGAAAAAAGAAGAGCGTGACCGTCAACACGCTTTGGAAATGAAGCGTCTCGAGATAGAGATGGAACGCGCTCGTAATGGAAGTCAGGCACACGGTGCAGGAGAACGAGTATTGTTCAAAATGACTGACCTGATGCGGCCGTTTAAGCTTGGAGAGGACATTGGTTTGTTCCTGGTTAACTTTGAGCGAACGTGCGAGAAGCAGGGGTTCTCTCGGGAAACGTGGCCACAGCGCTTGCTCACTTTGTTACCCGGCGAGGCGGCCGACGTAGTCGCTCGCTTGGATAGAGAGGAAGCAGAGGATTTCGACAAAGTAAAATGGAGTCTGCTAAAAAAGTACCGGCTGTCTGCGGAGGCGTTCCGTCGGAAGTTTCGGGAAAATGAGAAAGGCAGAAGTGAGTCATATACAGAGTTTGCGTATAGGCTTATGTCGAACATGCAGGAGTGGCTCAAAGAAGAGAAAGCGTTTGGTGACCACGATAAAGTTCTGCAGTGTTTCGGGCTAGAACAGTTTTATAGTCGGTTACCGGAGAACGTGCGATACTGGGTCTTGGATAGGCCAGACGTTTGTACGGTGGCTAAAGCCGCTGAGCTAGCCGAGGAGTTTGTGACGCGTCGGGCTCGCGGAGCTAAGGACGGTCAAAAGGGTGAATTTGGCTCGAAGTTTGAGAGGCCGAAGTTCACACCCATGAGAGCAAAGGGGAACACGCGTAGTGCGGATGCGAGTGGAAGCAGTGCGACCGAACCTAAGGAGACGGCGGCAGCCGAAGCCGAACGCAGAAAGCGGTTCGAGATGAGGCAAGCGCGCGTTTGTTATACGTGCCAGAAGCCGGGTCACTTTTCGGCGCAGTGTCCGGAAACAACACCAAAAGTTGTTTTTTTTTCAATAGGCAGCACTGACGAGAACATGAAGCTTCTCGAGCCTTACATGCGAGACCTCCTCGTGAACGGGAAAGAGTGCCGAGTGCTTCGCGATTCCGCAGCAACGATGGATGTAGTTCACCCGTCTTACGTAGAACCCCATATGTTCACGGGCGAGTGCGCATGGATCAAGCAAGCCGTGGAAGCTCATAGCGTGTGTCTGCCGGTAGCAAAAGTGCTTATTGAAGGACCTTTCGGAGCGCTTGAGACGGAGGCGGCAGTGTCATCTATGCTGCCCCCCCAGTACCCGTACCTATTTTCAAACAGGTCCGATCACCTCCTGCGCGAGAAGGGGCTTTTGTTTGGTGAAGCTAGTGTTCAGGCCTTAACCAGATCGAAGGTTCGGGAGCTCGCTGCAAAGGCGGTAGTTGCGGGGCCGACGTTATCAAACAACGAAAAAGGGTCAGAGGCGCAGCAAGCTGATATTCAGAGCACGCCCGAACTGAATAAACTTGAGTCTGTAACGTTAAAGGCGCCAGATACTGGAGAGGAAAATCCCGATTCGGGAAAGTTAGAAGAGCTATCTACTGATTTGCTCATCGCGCCTACGTCAGACGGACTTGATAGGTTGCTAAAAGTCAGCCGGTCGGCTTTGATAGCCGAGCAAAAAAAGGATGGCAGCCTGGAAAACGTGCGCTGCAATGTCAAAGAAGGTATCGCCAGGAAAACTGCGCGTTTTGTGGAAAGAGGTGGAGTCCTGTACCGGAAGTATCTAGACCGAAGAGGAGTGGAGTTCGATCAGCTGATCGTGCCTCAATGCTATCGTCAGGATCTGTTGCGCTTGTCGCATGGGGGTTCGTGGTCCGGACACCTAGGAGTTAAGAAAACTAAGGACCGTCTCTTGCAAGAGTACTATTGGCCAGGGTGTTTTCGGGACGCAGACCATTTCGTGAGGACATGTGACACTTGTCAGCGGGTGGGCAAACCAGGGGACAAATCAAGGGCGCCGTTGAAATTGGTACCTATCATAACGGAGCCTTTTAGACGGCTCGTTATTGATACAGTGGGACCTCTGCCGGTAACAGCCACGGGGTACAGACACATTTTGACTGTGATCTGCCCAGCGACAAAGTTCCCTGAAGCAGTGCCGCTTAAAGAACTCAGCTCAGTTGAGATAGTTAATGCACTACTGTCCATATTTGCGCGAGTTGGTTTTCCTGCGGAAATCCAATCAGATCAGGGCACAGTGTTTACTAGCGCTTTGACGACAACTTTTCTCGAAAGGTGTGGGGTAAAGCTGTTACACAGCTCAGTGTACCACCCACAGTCGAATTCCGTTGAGAAGCTCCACTCCGTCATGAAGCGCGTGTTGAGAGCGTTGTGTTTTGAACATCGAACTGACTGGGAGCTGTGTCTGCCTGGGGTGATGTTTGCTTTAAGGACCGCGCCGCATGCGGCTACGGGGTTTTCGCCAGCTGAGCTGGTGTACGGTCGCTCGCTTCGGTCTCCGCTTCGCATGCTTCGAGAATCATGGGAAGGTAGGGGCGACGACCCAGTCGTGGTGGAGTACGTGCTTAAGCTCCTCGAACGCTTAAGAAGGGCACAGGAGTTGTCAGGTGAAGCAATGACAAAGGCCCAGCAGAGGGCCAAGGTTTATTATGATCGGACAGCCAGGGCCCGTCGTTTTGAGGTTGGCGATGAGGTCATGATATTGCGCACATCGCTAAACAACAAACTAGACGTGCAGTGGGAGGGCCCAGCGCGAATTGTTCAGAAACTGTCGGACGTTAACTACGTGGTAAGTCTGCCAGGAAAGCGGAAAGCACAGCAAGTTTACCACTGTAATCTGCTCAAACCTTATAGACAAAGGGAAGCCGTGGTGTGCATGATGGTAAACGTTCCTGAAGAGCTTCCGGTCGAGCTTCCAGGACTAGGCTCAGTGACGAACAGGGAAGACACCGGTCAAGTCATTAGTGACCTTATCAGTAAAACACCGCTGTCGCCTGAGCAGAAAACCGAACTACACCAGCTATTACAAGAGTTTCAAGGTCTGTTCTCTGAGAGGCCTGGTAGGACTTCGGTACTTACTCATGATATAGAACTTACCTCCCCAGAGCCAGTACGATCCAAGGCGTATCGGGTGTCACCCCGCCAGAGCGATATTATGGAGGCTGAGGTAAAGAAAATGCTACAGCTCGGTGTTATTGAGGCAGGTGAGAGTGATTATACCTCCCCTTTGATTTTAGTTGAGGTACCGGGCAAGGAACCTCGTCCTTGCGTCGACTACCGCAGGCTTAATTCCATCACTAAGGATCAAATTTATCCGATCCCTAACATCGAGGAGCGCCTTGAGAAAGTTAGTAGCGCTCAGTTTATTTCCACCCTAGATCTTGTCAGGGGTTATTGGCAGGTTCCACTTACAGAAGAGGCTAGTAGGTATGCGGCGTTCATTTCACCAATGGGAACATTCCGTCCTAAAGTGTTGAGTTTTGGTTTAAAGAACGCGCCATACTGTTTTTCAAGTCTCATGGATAAAGTGTTGCGGGGACAGCAAGAATTCGCTTTACCGTATCTAGACGACGTAGCGATATTCTCCGCATCCTGGTCTGAGCATATGACACACTTGCGGGCAGTGCTAACCCGCCTGCGCGAAGCAGGCTTGACAGTAAAGGCTCCTAAGTGCCAGTTAGCACAGGCCGAGGTTGTCTACCTCGGTCACGTGATTGGTCAGGGTCGTCGCCGCCCCTCTGAAATAAAAGTGGCCGCTGTGCGAGACTTTCCGCAGCCGCGCACCAAGACCGATATTCGGTCGTTCTTGGGTGTCGCCGGCTACTATCAGAGGTACATCCCTAGGTACTCTGATATCGCGGCTCCCCTGACGGATGCTCTAAGAAAGACAGAGCCTCAAACAGTCGTCTGGGACGAGACAAAGGAAAGAGCTTTTAGCGCCCTAAAGAGTGCCCTAACAAGCCAGCCTGTGCTACGATCGCCAGACTATACAAAAGGGTTCATTGTTCAGTGCGATGCTAGTGAGCGAGGCATGGGCGTTGTACTGTGCCAACGGGAAAATGGAGAAGTAGAACACCCCGTCCTGTATGCCAGTCGTAAGCTGACCAGTCGTGAGCAGGCGTATAGCGCCACCGAGAAAGAGTGTGCGTGTCTCGTGTGGGCCGTTCAGAAATTGTCATGCTATCTAGCCGGCTCGAGGTTTATCATTGAGACGGATCACTGCCCTCTCCAATGGCTGCAGACCATCTCTCCCAAAAATGGCCGCCTCCTGCGCTGGAGCCTCGCTTTACAACAATATTCCTTTGAGGTGCGTTACAAAAAGGGGAGTCTCAACGGTAACGCCGATGGCTTAAGTCGAAGCCCCTAACGTAGGAATCAGCCTCAAAATTGTTTGTTACTGATGTTTTTCTTCCTGAGGCAGGATTTTTTTTAACATATTGCTTTTGTTTAGTGTTTCAAAGTGATGATATGCTTTCTAGTGCAATTTTTCAATTTGTGGACGCGTTCTGAGTGATGCTAGACTACTGTAAGGAACTAGGCAGTGGTATAAAAAGGGGAAAGAGCCTGGCAGGGCTTAGTGAGGGTTGTGCCGTGCTTGCTGACTGAGCGGTTGAGTTTCAGCGTAGTTCTAACGCTTACCGGGAACGAGAACAAAAATGTGAACTCTCCCGAAGTCACTTTGCAGTGTCCCGTGCGAACCTGAACAAGAGAACGAGGCCTTCTCTGTGCGCTGCGCTCAAGAAACGTCGAGGGACGCCCGACTTCGGTTATGAGCATCATCGAGCGACATCCCTCCGGACAGCGGATGCAGTCCCCTGTCCATCGGGATCTCCTTCCCCCGGCGGGGCGGTCTGTTGCGTTTCGCCTGCGACACGTGGTTTTGCCGGCGCGACTGCGGCGGGGCGGCAGACATTTTGGCCCGATCGTCGTCGCCGCAACACTCATCGGCAGGTGTTTCCAGGCGCGACTGCGGCGATGCGACCGCAAAAGATCACCCTCGCATTCCAGTCATTGTGCCCGAAACAGGCGATGCCAAAGCAGGGACCATCCTCTCATTCCAGTCATTGTGCCCGAAACAGGCGATGCCAAAGCAGGGACCATCCTCTCATTCCAGTCATTGTGCCCGAAACAGGCGATGCCAAAGCAGGGACCATCCTCTCATTACAGTCATTGTGCCCGACCGGCAGCGCTACAACAGGGTGCTACGAGATCGTGCTCGACAGGGTGCTACGAGATCGTGCTCGTCATGGTGCTACGGCATCGCTACGACAGTGTGCGTCACCATTAGCCCATTGTACATTCACGTGCTCGTCTTTTGAGGGGTTCCTTCTTGCCCTCAACTGCGAGAGTATAAAAACAGCTGCCCCCGGACGCAAAAAAGGAGGGCTCCGATTTCTTCTGTTGAGTGAAGTGCTCTCCCGTCTCTCTACTTCGGTCAACCTGACCGCCAACTCTTTGCGATGTTAAAATAAACAAGTTGTTTCGTTGTTACCAGTCGACTCATGCTTTGCCGGGACCTTCGGATGCTTCCAGTTGTACCCCAGGCCGCCAGGCCAACGCTACCCTTGGGGCTTGCGACCCAGGTACAACCACGGGCGTCAGCGCCGAGTTCCCAACAGATCGTACCAGCAGTCCGATCCAAACACTGGCTGCACGGTTTATTTGCTCTGATTACAAAACATCTTCATCAGTTTCTAACATGTTAGGCAAACTTGGACTGGATCCGCTCCACGTGCGCCGCAAAATCGCCAGGTTGAAATTTTTTTACTCGTTGTATCATAATAAAGCTGGTTTAGCAAATGCCACATATATTACCCATGCTCCACATAGGTCGTCGCGTATTTTTCATTCTAAAGTAGTTCAGTCATGCTTTGCTCGAACTAAAATCTTTCAGAAATCATTTTTTCCACTTACGAGGGAAGAATGGAATCATTTACCGGAATGTGTTGTTGCATGCACCTCTTATGTTTCATTTGAAAATATGTTGACAAAGCATCTTTTGTAAACCCTCTCCTGCTTGGGCAGCACTGCTGCCTGCAGTATTGTGTAAATAAATAAATAAATAAACAAATAAATAAACAAATAAATAAATAAATAAATTGTGGCATACATCGCAATTTACTAATCGTAGCCGGTGAGTTCGCAAGGCGCGTTCAGTTGGAATGAATTTCCAGAATGACACCAGCTTGGAGATATGCGCAATAACACTCGCCATAAAAATGCACTTTTGTTCCACTTACTTTTTTTAAGACGCTCTTTTGCGCATTGAAAAACAAAAGTACCTGTAACACACATGTATTTCGTCCCACACGCTGGAAAATAATATCTCGAAACCGGTGTCATCATGGAGATTAATTTCGAGTGGATACGTCTTGCAAACTAACTTGCCACAATTCATAAATTGTAAATGCACCATAAAGTAATTAGTTTAAAATTAATTACTGCATTTCTTAATTCGCTGAATATGTGTTCTGATCTTCCGCGCTAGTAATGTCCACCTCTTCGAATGATATAGCCGAAGGACAACAATTATGTTATCTGCCACAGGCAACCTTTGAAAATTCCGGAAAACTTGATCATCTCGTATAACAAGATATCAAATACCGAAAGAGAATGAAAAATCAGTGCCCTTGCACTCTGTGAAGAAGGATGACCAACGAAGCTGTGTATGTGGGCTTCTTCATTGCGAACTGCACCTCCGCCGCGGGCCGACCCGGCATCACACTATCTTCGGGATCGGCCCACATATGGGGAGTGCTTAACGCCTGCTTCACCTCCACCGCGGGTCGGCCCGGCATCGCACCATCTTCGGGATCCGCCCACATATGGGGAGTGCTTAACGCCTGTTTCACCTCCGCCGCGGGTCGGCCCGTATTACAGTTGTCGGACGATCTCGCCGCCGCCACCATTTGTAAGGGTTGGAGGTCGTAGGGAGGAACTTGGGAGGAACTAGGTGTAGAGGGCTTATTTACAGATATTTACAGTAGAACAAGATACATTCGACAGTCTAGCGTGACTCCCGAATGGAGCCCGCAAGACCGTTCATAGAACATCCGAGCACGAGGCTCCAAACACATTGCTTCTCGAGCACGAGCACACAGCTCATGAGTACGATCACAGAGCAGACAGCTCACGAGCACACTAAAGAGCACACCATAGCAGCCGACAAACAGCCGCTTATAAACACTCTGTGCTCCCTAGATCCCTAGGTGAGGGAAACGGCAGTTCACCGCCAATTCGTGGCGTCCAACGTCATCGAAGTTGAGCGGCCTTTTTGGAGGAGGAGGGCTCACACATACACGTACGCACTTTGGATTCCCAGAACCTGAGTTGAGCGCGTCCTCGTAGCCAGATGGTCACGCCTGACCCCAGACGGCGCCTCTAAATTCCATAGCTGCCTTTCTCCTGTAGTCGCCACGAGTGTCAGCAGACTGCGACGAATCCTGGGGCCCACGTACCACAAAGCACCCTTTTGTTAGGGAAGCTCTTCTTGCAGCAGAGAGACCATGCAGACCCGGCAAATCAACCAACAATACACGGGGCGCCAAACGTGGCCAGCCCTGCTGCCGTAGTCTCCAGTTCTTCGAAGGAAGTTCATGGTCGGTTAGCGCTGTCGTCCTCGCTGGTTCTCTGAAGGGCGCCACCACCGCGGATCGATCGAAGCACCTGCAGCGGGCTGAGATAGTTTTGCAGAGCACTACCCCTGCAGGCCGTTTCTAACAGCTCCTCCATGGCCCGGAAAATCTCGCCTGGCCAGTGCTGACACCCGCTGGGCAGGAAGAGAATGGCTGGCGAGCAAGAATACGGCTTTGCTCTCTGCAATCCCTGCGTACTTGGAATGCCTTCAACCATCTCACAACAACCGGCACAGAAGAGTCGATCCTAGCAACACAATACCACTCAGCGTGCAAACACCCGGAATCAGCTGTTAACCCACCAGGCTTCCAATCAAAATTTCAATGCAAGCCACTCAACTGGTAATCCCAAATTTTGCCCCAAAATTTCGTGCCGCCAAAGTGAGCGTTCACGTTCCCCCTGAGCTCGACCAAACACGACCGTCGCGCTGCAAAAGAGTAAAGGTTTACGCAGAATTGAACCGAAGGCTTCCAACCACCAATACCCAAACATAACTTAAGCAGCCTAACTTCACGAAGAGCCTGTTTTTACCCTATCGAAGTGGTGTACTTATCGCACGTACTGGTGCCACTGAACGGTCTGGTCAACTCCACAGGCACGTAATCACAATCGCGCTAGCTTTGTGGTCCATATTCCGAACACGTACTTGCGACGCACGCAAACTTTCCATCACGCTTACTCACGTGTCTTTCTCTGGTCCATACAGGACACGTAACTTAACCAAGCAACTAAACTTGCGCAACTCACGCACACCGCAGAACGCTTAAAAAATGCGTCTGCTAATAACTCGTTCCAAGCACGCTTATTAGAGAAGTCAGAATACGGCCGCCCTCAACACACACGAGAAACCCAGTCACAAACCATCTGCTTCCCTCCGTCCGCACAGGACACGCGCTAATGGAACTAGGAACGATTCTCAGTTCAAATCGTGCACTAACACCAAACCTACACGCTTAACCTTAAAAGAATTCGAAAACAGTTTTAAAAAAAGAAGGTTAACTAATACACACGCGCGTTACCATAGGCCTCTCAACGATAACCTTGACCTTCAGGTTACTCACACACAAAAAAAAAGAGCCTATCTACTCGTTAATGAACACCTCGCGAAACTAAATGTTTACTTAAAACGTATCTCAAGTCTCGGAGCTTCCCAAACAAAACATAAAAAAAGCTCATACCCGTCTTAAATCGCGAAATTTTCCACTGCTCAAAAAATAAAACAACACAACACGTTTTACTTCTACGGAAGTTCTCTTGGCCTCCCGTTCCAAACGTGACTCATACTTTTGAGCCTTACTCGAGGTGGTCGCGGTTCGAAAGCTACTCTGGCTATCCAGGAACAACAAACGGGCTGACACACTATCAGCTCCTTCAAGATGTTATAGTCTCCTGCCAATTTGCGTCCTCGCGCCACGCTTTCATCACGAACTCGACTGACCGTGTCGCGACTCCCTACCACCTCGTCTCATCTTGCCACCTTGTGCTCCTTCGCACTACATGTTGCACTCCCAAAAGAACGGCGGAACTACAAGAAACGTAACTGCCCCGTGCCCTTTGTCCGCGTCCGTGCAGAACATGCTCCTCGGTCTCTTTTTGACCGGTGGCTCGAACGTGTTTGATGCGTCAACATCGTCAACGACGACCGCACCTTTCTTTTCTTCACGCCCTGGCTTTTTGCCTCTTTCGCCGTCTTTGGCTGCGCTACATTAGTCACCGTCTTTCGGTCTTTACCGCGCTTCTTTTTGCGGCGCTTTTCATGCCGCCTTCTCGCGCCTCGTGCTGGCCAGTACACATTTCGTCGGCCCGGATCGCTCTCCTACCCGCCTGCAGTCTGAGTGATTATCAGTTAAATCAACGCTCTCTTTGCCTCGACTGCCGGAAAGCTCAACCGACTCTGGAACAATGCAGCAGTCTTTACTCGAGCTATGCAACTCGCACTCCTGCGAACTGCCCTCTACTGCATTGCCCAACTCACGCTGTGCATCGGCACACAGCCCGTCGGTCTCGATCACTGTCTCAAGCGCACAGTCCGAATCATCCCTAACTAAATCATCCCTCTCTTGGCAACCTAGACTGGCAGAGAGCTGCACCGATCCTTGAACAATGCAGTTGTTTTCCCTTGAGCTACGCAGCTCGCAATCCTGCGACCTGCCCTCAACTGTATCGTCCAGCTGGCACTTGCCTTCGGCACGCATATCTGACTCGACATGGGTGCTCGTGTTTGCTGGTTCAACAGTACTCTGTACCTCGCTAACGACTTCGTTAACATTAGGTGCGACGCACACTCGCGGTGACTATGCCAATTCATTCACAGCTGGCCTAGCTGTCTCTACAGTGCTCTGTTGGCACATCACCTCGTCGCTCTTACTACGGCCTTTCACGGCCCGGCATTGCGCCATCTTCGGGATCGGCCCACGTATGGGGAGCGCTTAACGCCTGCTTCACCTCCGCCGCGGGTAGGCCCGGCATTGCACCATCTTCGATATCGGCCAACGTACGGGGAGTGCTTAACTCCTGCTTCACCTCCGCCGCGGGTCGGCACCTCATTGCATAATCTCCGCGATCGGCCCAAGTATGGAGTTTTTTTACTTACCACGCCAACAACAACACAATTTCCTTGGACGGTAGAAGTATACAGATTCGATGTAAAAACGCACACACACGCATCCACGCGCACGAAAACTAGGAAGGAGGTAGCAACAAGCACCACGGAAAAGAACAAGGTAGAAAGTGGAGCTTTATAGCGCTGTTAATAAACTGTTACCCATCTTAGTACTTTCGGCTGCACCACAGAAATGGATAACATTCTGTGCACTGACGTTGCCATAAAGCTTGACACTGATCAATTAATGGTGCTCCCTGCTGCCCTTTTCAAAGTTTTTGTGCGAATGGATGCACGTTGATTTGTTTTTGTCTTTTTTTTCTCTCATCCCTTGATCTCTTGTTATATATGTTAAACATGTAGCCATGTAGCATTCAAATCCTTTTGTTCCGCTAACCTCCCCACCTATTATTAGACTTTCTGAGACTTACGCGCGCGTAGCTTCACTACTGGTTGATGTTACGCGTTTCTTGTCTACATTCTTGGAATACTCTAATTATGTAGACGCTGGTTCGGCTATGCAGCGCAAATAACGCAAGATGGCAATGCGTGTTCAAAGAATTTTTCCCCACACTAGGGGACTGGCATGACGAAGCACGAACATTATATTATGTAGTTTACTTCACAGAACCCAAATGCAGAATATCACATTTTTGTTGTTCCCTACTGTATATCATGCGGCACGCAGCGACAAGCTTTCGGCAGACAATGACAGCCTCGCCACTGCGTTGGTAAAATTTTCGACGGCCTAAACTAAGAGGGATATCAATTTTTGACGCAGGCGCCAATACATGCAATCGCTTTCCATGCAATCCAGCGATTACTAAAAGCAACGTTGGAACACTTGGCACGGAATGAAATGAGCAGTTTCCCGGCGTGCGCCACCAATTCGTTCAACGAGTACTTTTTATTGCGATAGCAATTATATGTACCCTCCAGGCGAATTTCTACCATCGTCGGCGTCACCGTGTGTCCCGCATAAAGTCCGAGTGTGACAAGATCACGGCCGCGGGCCACATGCTGTAGGTGCGAGGGTTAGCCGAGAAGGATGTTGGCTCGAAGCGGCGTCGCCTTCTCGCGCGCGCAACGAAAGAAGGCAGAAGATGTGCGCGAGCTAGGAGGGAGGGGGCGGGGGATTATGATTAGCAGGTTAGCGCGCATCTGCTCTTCTACACCGCCTGCGGCGGCTTCGCGGCCGCGCGTGCCCTATCTTGGAGGCGAACTACGGTGGGCTCGAAGGCTAGGCGACTGAGATAGTTGATGGCTTCGTGTGCGCTGTGTTCACGAGCGCCTAGTTCGCGCTGAAGCGACAGGCACCACGAAGTGGAATTTGCTCGCCGCTGCAGCCGTCCTTCGTCATGCCAGCGTTCTGGCTGCGAGTGTCCGCGGTCGTCGAGTGAGACGCATTCGTGTTTGTCTGTGCGCGCATGACATCGTGCTTCTTAATTTAGTTAGTAAGCGAATGTTTACAGCAGTATATGCAGTTGATAAAACTACTCGCCTCAGTTCGTATAGCTGTCTAATAATTTGTTGTCTTGATGTGACAACATAACTTTAAGTGAATACAGGCCCTATTCCACAGGCGTCTACGTTGTACCATGGCCTCGGAAATCGCCCGCGCCATTGCGCGCAATCTCGGAGACACTAAAATCACGACGCCCAAGCCATATATGCGTGCGTGCCTCAAGGTCAAAGTTGCTCATCCGATAGCACCAGCAAGGGTTGAAGCTGGCGCTGCACAAGACAATATTACAGTCTATATATTAGGCAATCAGAAACGCGACGTGGGCACACAGTACGTCCATAAAGCTCGCTTCGATCATCGCTTTTGTCACACGCACGTACGTTGTGCAAGTCGGTCGCCACTCGTGCAGGTTACCGCTCAGATAAGAGGCAAGGGAAGTTCTTTCTTAATCACATCATACTTTCTGAGTTTCCATTTGAGTTTCGATCACAGACATATGTTCACATTTTACGCAGGAACATATTTTTTTTTATTACGCAGAACAGAAGGTGCACCATACCCCTCCTACTTTGTCTGTCAGCATAAACAGGTAATATAAGCCTGTTTCCTGGCTCTAGTGTTCGCCGCACATATAATCTTTGTATATATATTCACAAAGACATCTTCAAGATACCAACCCAGCCAGCAACAGCTAGAAGCTAAGTCATATGGGTAGGGGCGGCTGAAAATTCCGCCGAGCAGTCTGCTGCGATTGGCGGCGATGTACATTTTTAAAACATTATAATAAATTACACGCTATACGCGGAGCACTTAGATGCGTCAATGAATGAGCAGAAGGACCTACTCTAACGACTCAGTACATTTGTACAAAATCGTCAAAATCGTTTCAGGGTCCCTTTCATGCCACTGGCCGGAGCCTGAAAGCTACTCTAAAAAATTCCACGCATAATCTCACGCTAAACTGCAAGTTCAAGCGTGACGCGCATGTAAATGAGGCGTGGATAACGTTTCAAGCAAAACGTGACCGAAAATAAGCGCGACATTCCTTCGTGTAAGCGTTGTTAGGATTGGGGGCTCAATCCCATCGCTCGTAACCCGTTGTCAAGATTGGACTCCGGCATGAATTAGAAGGTAGCTGGCCCATGCCGTTGTCCAACTTATCCACGCTGAGGACGCTGTTGAAGGGAAGGACTGCTTCTCATCGAGAACGAGGAATATGGGTTTATTAACAGTATCTACATCAGTGTAGCATGACTGCGAGAGAAAGTACCTCAGTCTAACATGACTGCTTGAGAAAGTTCACGGAGCAGCCGCACAACAGCGCTTTATAAACACATGGTCCTCCCCCGATACCCAGGTGACGGAAACGGCCGTCCAGTCATCGTAAACAAGTCTCCTCTCTGTGGGACGGTTTACACACACACACACTCACACACACACACACTTCCTTGCGCGAGATTCACGGTCCCCAACCGTGGTCAGCCGGACTTCGTAGAACTCGGGGCTTGTGTCAGGAAAGGTACCTTTTACTCCCCGAGCTGACTCCCGCAGCGCGGCCGGTAGCCCATTGTCTTGCGTCTCGAACGGTGCGTGAGAAGAGGTCTCAGTAGACGTTCCCGCGGGCACGCCCCCGCTCGCGGCAGACCAGATTGGCGGTGGCGGGCTCAGTAACAATAGTTGGTCCGCTGAGCGCATTTAGTCACAATGGCGATGAGGCTATATATATAGAGCGTAACGGTGGCGTTCCAAGAAAAGGTTGCCGCCGCTGTCGCAACTGGCTTGCAAAACTTGCATCGCAGCGGGCCGTTCTTAACAGCGTGAGAACAAGACTGCGTGCCATTCATCATGTGCGAGCTTGAGCGAGCCGCGCACGCGTGAGAAACGCAAATCACACGCTTAACATCATGCGGAGCGCTCGCGCGGGAGCTTTCCATCACGCATATAAAAATCCCAATAGGGTATCCGTGATACATTACGTGATGTGCGCCGAGCGTGCGAGAACAACCCTCGATCTGCGCCTTCTCACTGCCCTGGGAATACGAAACTTTTCTTGCGGAGGCTGAAGGAGACCGTGGTGTTTTGAAGGCTGCGCCCGACCATTTTTGGTGTCGATTTTCCGGCGGACTGCCATGATCGACGTTTATTCATTGCAGCACAGAGCCTCCGGTTTAACCCGCCTTTTTCATGGCGCGACGGCGCATGCGCCCTGCCCTAGCGGATTAGTCGCGAAACGTTTTGGAAGGGTCGCCGCACGCCGGAAAGTCCTATGGAAAAAAAAAGCGCTCGGACGCGCATTGGCAAGCTTATAAAGGTGTTCTCTGGCGCTGATGCAAACACTCGTGTCATGTACCGCATTGAAACTCCACTGGTAGCTCGACGTGGTTGTGGTGCCGAAAACTTGCATAGCGTAAGACTGCAACTCTCTTTTAAAACAGCATGCGGCCAGGGCTTCGTCCGAGTAGTTCGTACTGCACCGTGAGCAAGCACCGTTGCCGCCTTTCATTGATGGCTAGCAAATTTAACGAAAAACCCGCGCATTACACTTGGGCGACACTTGAAAACATCACGTTGCTGATGAAGTATTCTTGCAGCGTCGGCCCACTCTTGCTGGTGCACATGGTGGCAGCGCGTGCTTGACTTCACGTATACTCGCTTAAGGCGCGGTAAAAGTGAGTCGATACGAGACCGACAAGATGCTCACGTCAACGATTGACCGACTATTCAGTACAGAGCGTCAGCGTCACTGAAAGCATCTTATCGTACTAGGCCGACAACGACGCAACCGACGAATGCGAGTTATCGCACTGCGACGGGCTTTCTTGTCGACAGCACCGACAAAATCAGCGTGCCGACCATCGTTCGACCGAGCCCTGCGTGACCGGCCATCGAACTGACAACGCGATAGCGACAGCGCCTTCTTTTGAATATATAATCAATCGCGCTAACAGTGGGTCAAAACACGCCTACAAAGTTGAAATGCACAAGCTTCAACCCTGTCAAGCCACGCACACGAAGTTTGCGCCAATATTGATCCTGTTCAGCGAAGGTTAAGATTGACGCCATCGTGTTCGTGCACCCGCTACCGGCGGACTTAAATTAAAATGTAAGCATTTAGGACGAAGGAAACTGGTTTGATCACTTCTATCCTTAGCGTTTTGAAATCAACTACACTTAGCACGGTGCGTACACAATAAGCGGCAAGCGGCGACACACTGCAGCGCTGTGCCAACATCTGTACGTCACCGTACCAGGCTGCCGGTCGCATTAGCTACATAGATGGGTGGGTGTGTACGTGTTGTTATGCCGACACATTTCTCAATTCCAGAGATGTACTGTTTACGTCTGCGTCAAACTGGAAACAAGAGACGGTGCATTCGGTATACAGCAGCATAAACAACCGTCTCGCTCAGTTATACCAACGGTGTCTCAGTGATGGTACCCGCGTTTTCGCATAAGAACAACATGGCCCAAAAATAAGCACTTAATTTATGCGACCTCAGTTTTATCTAATAATGTTTTATGGCACGCGTAAACTATAAGTATGAAGGAGTTAAAGAAAAGCGAAAATCAGAAATAAACAAACAGCCGAAAATATAACCTGGATCACAGTTGACGTTGTTTTAGTGGTTGCGCCGCTCACATTCACTCGTCTCGGGGTGGAACAACGCGGCACATATGCGCAGATATGCATGTTTTGCTACGTTTCGACATTATTTCATATCAGCGATGCACCTTTTCCACAATATTTGACGCTAACCACGATCTGTGTATGCAGATGTCGATGTAAACAAATGTACCGCTTTCATAAATCCGGCGCGGAAGGCTGCGCTCGAAGACTTCTAGAATGTGCGAAATGTCTAAATTATGTTTAAAGAGAATACAAAAAGCGAGCTCCAAGTGCAGAAATCAGCGACAACTCCAAGGCATCCGTGTCGGTAAAGGGAACTCAGCGTGCCTTTATCGGCCGCACTGTTTGCACAACAGCGCACTCAGGCCTGCTCACCCAGCAGTCATTCAGCGCTTCATGGCTTCCAGGAACGACATTATGCCCCAGAGAAGCCATTAATAATGATTCGCGATCCACGAAACGCAAAACTGACGCGCACTCAACTTGGGCGCAGCTAAACAAATCAGCCGGCAAAGCCCCGGCACCCTTCCAAAACGTTTCCAGCGGCGTGCGGCAGAGCGCAGCACAGGAAAATGAAAAAAAGGCAGACTGTCAGAGTTGGTGTACATCGCCATGTTCACTTCTACATGCATTCATGGTGCACGACGCGGGTGGTGCATGCACACATTGTGCACTGTGCTGAGTTTATGAGAGTTTACGAGAGAGAATCCACCGTGGTCTCACGGCTCCAGAGCAGCATTTCTATATGGATAATTGATACGTTGCTGTCCCTCAGCTGCCATTCATGGATGATTAATATATATATATATATATCAAAAGGGCAGAAAGTTGGACGAGTTGGTACGGTAACATATTCTTGGATTGTAGCGCGAAGTGACAGAGACAGACATGTTTAACTCATGTCCTTAGACCTTGTCATGTTCATATGCTGCGGTATTAGCAATCACTTATATACATGCTGATAGTTTCAATAAAGATTTAGTTGAGAGTTAGCGCTCGTCCTATCTGCTTCTAGTCTCCGTATGTGTCACTTCGCGCTACAATCCAAGGAAATGAAATATATAGGTAAAAACATTACTTATGATTCGCTTTCATTAAATGGCGGCGAACTGCCTATTTCTCATATGATTACCGGCATGTGCTCGTATGATGTGTTGCGCAAAACTTGCCGCAATGGTGCATTTATTGGAAAGCGAGAACGTTTTACGCGAGCAGTAGCCTTTATCTAAACAGCGAGTAGTCAGCCTCGCGCCTTTTTAACAAGTCTGAACGCAGGACTGTTGAATTCCTCTGAATTGTTAAGTTTATTGTGCTGAAGCACCGAATTCCCCGAATTTCTTTTGTTTTCAGTTTATATTCCCCAGCACACCGTTCTCTCTGTGCCCGCTGCCATTTCGCCTCGGGCAAGAGTGGTGAGCTGGGAGTTGTCACTGTGCATTTCGCACCGTGCTTCTTCCCATGATTTAGAGCTCTGTTAGTGGCGCATCAATGTGGTATGCCGTGTACACCGCGTAGTTGTCGCGTATGCCGCTCACAGTGTGCCGCTGCCTATAAAGCGAAAATTCATAATTTTGTCAGCGATTTGTCAACTGACAGTAACCTTCATCTTAGAAGCGCCGCATGCGAGGTTGCAACCACATGTGCTACTTTATTTGCAACCTAAATTGCACCATGAATTAAGATATCTATATAGCGTAGCTGCACACATTTTACATTTTGGGCTTTAAAGAGAGGAAGTGTGACTATGTTCGATGAACATGAAGGTGCATTGCTCGTTGCAGCTCTTGATTTCCAGCTGCAAACCCATCTAAGCCCGCACTGTGAGTTCACATATGATCATTTCACGTAGAATGTAATTCCCGTCAAAATCTTTCGTCGTGACTGCTAACGTTTTGAGACGCTGCTCTTCTGTTGGAAGACGCAGGCGCTGTCGCTTGAGACGCTGCGCGACCAGACACGGTTCCAAACGCTGCACGGAGTTCCGGGCTGGTCCTTAAGGAAATGACGTTCGAAGTACCGGTTGCACCTATTCCGCGTGCGGCAAAGCTACGGTGGTAAGGGGATCGGAACCCGTAATCATAATGCAACGTAGTGCAACCAATAACCACCTCCCAAAGCGTGCTAAACGCTTTGGATAGCAAACGAGGTTGGTTCATTATAACTTTTTTTCAATAGTATCTGACATCCGGCAATATGTTTTTAGAATCAAAGGTAAATATTCGTGCAGGTGGAGAAGGGAGGCCAACACCGTGTATTCAGAACATGTCTACAGCCTTCTCGCATAGTTACAACAGCATTTCTATTCATGGTAAGAGACAGAGTCACCATCTGTTTGTAGTAGGAAAAGTTGTTCCCGGTGATATAGCATCAGTAAAGCATGAATACACAGGGTGTTCCAGCGAACACTTTAAAAAATCTTTAAAAGTTGCCTGTGGCAGATATCACAATTCTAGTTCATGAGCTGGTCTACTCGAAGCGGTGAAGAATACTTGCACAAAAAATTGAGATGCAAAATCGACGAATTAATAAAAACTCACTATTAAGTTTGTAACTAATTACATTATGGCCCATATTGCAATTTACAAATTCTAGCCATGCAGTTCACAAGGCGCATCCACTTGGAACGAATTTTCAAGATGACGCCAGTTTCGAGATATAAATTCTCGAACTTTGCGGAGAAATGCATTGGCGTTCCAGTTAAGCTGTTAAAAAAAAAAACGTCGTTTCATGCGCTGAAGCACACAAGTAACTGGAACGCAATACATTTATCCGCAAAGTTCGGGAATTTATATCTCGAAACTGGTGTCGTCTTGAGAATTCGTTCCAAGTGGATCCGCCTTGCAAAGTCCACGGCTAGAATTTGAAAACTGCAATATGGGTCATAAGATAATTAGCTAAAAAGTTAATTAGTGAATTATTGTTAATTATCCGATTTTGTATTTCAATTTTTTGTGATAGTAGTGTCCGTCGCTTCGAGTAGACCATTTCATAAACTAGAGTTGAGCTGTCTGCCACAGGAAACCTCTAAAGAATTTTGAAAGTGTTCGCTGAAACACCCTGTATATATGTATAAGCACACTTGAGTCGTAAACATTTATCGCAGTCATCCTATAGGTAATCTCATCGCGGACTACAAACGGCGTTCTTATATGATTGCCGGTGTACCTTTTATGTTTTTCTCTCGTGGAGTTTGAGCTCTTCCATGCGGATGGTAGAAGAGATGGAACTATTTATGCTCCATAGAATGATGCAATGAATTAAAGTTGAGCAGGCCGTCGTCCGCACATTTGTGAAGCCATTGCGGAACGGGCGAAATAAATGCCATCCGGCGTCGCCAACGCAGAAAGGAGGCAGATTAGTTCTCTAGTTTGCTCCGTCCTGTCTCGTGGGAGACCTCAAAAGTTACAGCATTTGTTGCACCTTTGGTGTTACCCAACTAGTGCAAGTTTCGATGCTATCTAAATAATAGATGGCACTCTCAGGAGCCCATGCCAACGAATGCAGAATTGTATTCGAACATAGCAAAGTTAGAAGAAAGGACATCATTTGCAGGTCCCAATGGGACACGCAGCAATTTGTCGTTTTCCTGGAGGCCCGCCATGCCCCACATTACAGTGAGTGATTGGCCAACAATAGGGTGGTTACAACAAAGGGAAAGAAACAAATGGTTAGCGGTTTGGGCGTTGTCATAGAGACTTCAGGAATTGGGGGTGCGGGGAAAGTACATATAAGGAAGAGCGAAACTCCCCCAAACAAGGGTTCATCCAACTAATCGACTGGTTTCAAAGGTATAGTCCCGGACTGCGGAGTGAACATGTTAGCAGTTGAACCCAAGAATGGAGGCTCCTGAAGTTGGTATTACTGGAAGAGACAAATTTGGACCAAGCCCCAGAATATGAGTTTCTGATACTCTTTATTGTAATAGCGAAACGTCGACACAAAAATTGAGAAGCCATTACACTCTGTAAAGGTGGATGAGCAACGAAGCTGTAGCACATCACACATGTTTGGACAAGGGTACAGGTATTCATATTGATCATTTGGTAATGCTAGTGACGATAGCTTTGTGATTACTGTGGTATACACTTATTGGTTTGTTTACAACTTTAAACAGATCAGTGGTCAAAGTTAAAGCTTTACACGACCTTTGTTGCGTAGTTGAGTGACTTGGATTGGTGCGGCATTTCAAGCCAAACTCTTCTAGCAGAAACTGAGTGAACCATTTCTTATCTGGTTTTGAAATGTCCACATTGATTAATTCATAAGAAGCCAACAAACATAGACACCAAGGAAAATACATGGGAAATCGCTCGTACTTACTAATTAAACTTAAAATTATAAAATAATCGAATTGAAAATGGATGAATAAGCGATTTGCCGCCGGTGGGGAACGATCCCACGTCTTCGCATTACGCGTAATGCGAAGACGTGGGAAGACATGGGACGTGGGACGTTGAGACACAGGGACCATCGAACGCGCGTCAACGTTGAATCGGCTAGCATGGCAAGTGAAGTGTGCCTGTGCATAAATAAGACATCCCTGACCTTATCACGAAGGGAGATGGCATTCTTAGATAATAACAGCCCGAACAGAGAGCGGTGACGGCCATCTTTATAATTTAAAAAAATATATATATGGGGTTTTACGCGCCAAAACCACTTCCTGATTGTGATGCGTGCCGTAGTGGAGGACTCAGGAAATTTTGACCACCTGGAGTTCTTTAACGTGCACCTAAATCTAGGTACACGGGTCTTTTCGCATTTCGCCCCCATCGGAATGCGGCCGCCATGGCCGGGATTCGATCCCGCAACCTCGTGCTCAGCGGCCCAACACCATAGCCACTGAGCAACCACGCCGGTTATATTTATGTTTTTTATCTTTATTGTTTGTTTTTTACATATATATCTTTATGTCGCTTTCCCTCGGTTTTTTCTGTATAAAACCTTGTCTCAGGCAACAAATTTTCAGTTGGCAGTAAGCGCTTGACCTCGTTTCTTCCTGTGGTCCCCTGTCCGGCTTCGCGCTGTACCACACAGTCTAAAATAGAAAACCAACTAGCCCAAACCATCACCCTTATAAAGCAAACCCATACGGGCTTCCTTTGTCGCTTGGTGCTATAGAGTAGGGTGGAGAGACCCCTCCTATATATATATATATATATATATATATATATATATATATATATATATATATATATATATACGGCTGAGGAGATCACGCTGGTCCCAGTAGTAAAATGAATAAAGAGTACTACGTACGTTGAATAAGCACAGTATACTCGACTGACGTTTCGGCTGGTGGACCAGCCTTTGTCATAGGACTTTGACAAAGGCTGGTCCACCAGCCGAAACGTCAGTCAAATGTACTGTGCTTATCCCCCCCCCCAACGTACGTCATACTCTTTTTCTTCATTATATATATTTTATTTTACTTATTTATAGATACTGCGATCTGAAATCAGATCCATAGCAGGGTGGGTATACATAGAAATATGCAAGCACGTAAACACATACAAAATTCATCACATATGCAGGCATTTTCATACATTGGTGAAGAATACATAAAATATAAGAAAAAACATACAAGCAAATAACGCACACAAATTCATAACATTTGCAAGCATTTTTCAAACATTGATAAGGAATTCTGGGTAACAATATCAGAATTAAGATTATTACAGTCTGTTATTGTCCTAGGAAAAAAAGAATATTTGAAACAGTTATTCCGTGCGTTCATGCGGGTTATTGATAAAGCATGCCTTCGTCTCGTGTTATAACTTGATGAGTAAGCAAAGAACTTGGAAGTGTTAACCTTATAATGGCCGTTTAGAAGTTGAAAGAGGAACTTTAATCGACAGATACGGTTGCGCACAGTCACCGGGGGTAATCCACTGCGTCTTACGAGCTCAGCAACAGACGCACGGCCGTATGAATTAAAAACAAACCTAACGACCTTATGCAGTACACGTTCCAGTTTTTAAATATTGGTTAAAGTGAATGGGTCCCAAATAATTACGGCATATTCCAACAGCGGACGAATGTAGGAATTGTACGCCAGCAAACGAACACTTGACGTAGATGATTTCAGTGAGCGCCTCAAGAAAAACAGTTTACGCAAAGAATTTGCAACAGTATCTATGTGCTTCGTCCAGTAAACTCATTGGTTATCCATAGGCACAATATCTCAAATATTTGTACTCTCTTACCACTGATAGAAATACGTTGTCTACATTATATGCAAATTGAAGAGGTTCTTTCTTATGTTTGATTCTCATAAAAAGTTTTTTTTTAATTAATAGACACACACACACACACACACACACACACACACACACACACACACACATATATATATATATATATATATATATATATATATATATATATATATATATATATATAAGTTTATCCTGACAATGTACGTCACAGTTACACAAGAACACTGCCAAAACAGGATGCGCAACAGAGCAACTCAGCTGATTCGAGCATGCTACAGGATGGCGACTAAAAATGTGGAACTTTTCCAAGCAAAACAGTTCACATATTAAAACAAGTACATCACCCAGATCATTTAATCGTCCACTTCAGTTTCTCGTTATTTATCTTTTTATTTTTTTGCATCCAAACACACTACGCGTCTAAAAATATCCTCTAAAGCTGGAACCGCATGGCGCGTTTTTCGCGAGCGATAAACGCGACGCGCGGTAAACGCCCACGTTGCCGTCGACTCGCGAGCACCCGTACGAAAAAAAGGAGCGGCGCTTTCGCGCCGCGTTTTCCGAGTTGCCAGACAACATAACTCTCAACGACATGTATTGTCTCTGTTACCGCATATATAATATGCCCTTAAACTTACAGAACCCTACAATAAAAATAATCTGAGCGTAATTAGACAGGGACATTTCTTTCCGAAGTGTATTTATCAAGCTTAATTTCAAGCAGCAATATTGTGTGCGAAACTGCGACTATGTACCTTCCGCGTGCTGAGAAGCCGCTGCTTGTTTACAACTTCGCATATAAAAAGGAGGGTCGGCCGCTTACTACCGAGCAGAAGAGGCGATTGCTACTATTAAGGGGGATGCTGATACTGAAGCAAGAAAAAATGCGGGTCAGGTGGTACATGTGGGTGCGGCCTGCCTGGTTGAGAAGAGAGCGAGCACCATACACTGGTAATATTATTAGCAAATTGTCTTGCCAGTATTAGCGATGAGACGCGACGCTTCTCCACTTTAGTTATTAGGGCCTCGTTGAAGGTTGCTTTGTTCATTTTAGGTGAAGACGATGCGCGAGCCTACACGATGCGCGAACGAAATCACGGTAGCAAACGTTTTCCTTGACGCGCGCGCCAGTTCTGCGGAGAAAAAAAAAAATTCCACCAAGGAGGTTCCGTCGAGATGCGCAGAGAGCAGGGCCATCTGGTGGCAAAAAAAGAACCAAAATACCAAGTGACCAAATGCCACGTGACTTATCTGAACTCTGATTGGTGGACGCGTCGCGCGACGCGTTTTTTACTACTCCGAGCAGCAGCACGCGGCGGCGCGATTTCGTGACGGATCATGCTGGGCGCGCGTCAAAATGACGCGCGCGTCCCATGCACCATCCGCGCGTGAATCGCGCCTGAAATCGGGCCATGCGGTTCCGCCTTAACACGCCATGTGCGATCAGCGCATGCGCCGTCAGCGGGAAAGCGCCATAACGGCGGCGGCGGCGCACACGGCTTGAATGCGCCTCGAGCGTCTGTATAATTTCTATTGCAACGAAAGACAGGAATGCGAAGAAAAACGATAACTATTTGGTTCGGGAATAAAGGACACGAACTCCGGTACCCGCTCAGCATTTTTATCATACGTGTAGTTATTTCAGTTCAGTAAAGTTTAATTTTGGAAACAAGCCAGCTGGATATATTGGCCTTGCTAAAAGCTGCAAAGTCTAGGCTGAATATGACCCAGCCAGCTGTCACGCCTAGGAAGCCGTCAAGGGAGTGCAAAGTGCACGGCGGCGAAACTCCGCCCTTGCGGCAACGTAATTAAGCAGCGCGCTACAGCAGGGAGACAGAAAGGAGCAAATAAAGGCAGGCCGGCAAAAAGGAAACTTTAGTTCAGGACCTTCATTCACAATGCTGACATGCTCTAATTATAGGATCGATCTATTTCAATCGGATTTACCGCAGGGAAAACATTCAAATAAAACAGAAAAGAGGAAAGGAAAATATGGAACGGCCCAACTATAGCAACTGTCAAAAGCAGTTTTTTTTTTTTGTGCATTGAAACGAGAAATACACTCCCCCCCCCCCCCTCCCTGCCTCCTACCACTAAATTCAACTCTGAATATCGCGAAAATAAGAGCGCGCAGAGCTACAGTGGAAAACCTATATAACGACGAGGTCGCGGGTTCAAATACTGGTAGTGTACCGATGGAATCGTAATGCAAAAATGCTCCTGCTACGTGCTTTGGTTGCTCGTCAAAAAACGCCAGGCGGTCAAAATTAATGCGCAATCCCCCGCTAGAGCATCTCTCATAGGCAATTTGTTGCTTTTGGACGTTAAATAACGCAATCATATATTCATTCATTCAATCAATCCATTAACGACATGCGTCAAAAGAAGAACGTTTACTACTAACAGATGGTTTCAGCAGGACAAAAAGACAAAGAGTGCAACAACCAACCAAACGAACACGTCGCGCGCGTCGAGTATCTGTGTGAGAGAAAAAAAAAACGAAGTGCAACAGCGGCAACGAAATATGCGAAAGAAAAACTTATGCGATTGGCCATTCCTCTCTCTAGTTTCCTTTTTTTTTCGTTTTACGTGCTATACTACTGAGAGCGTCGTTGCCGATAAAAAGGGAAACGCATTACTCTTGCAGACACTTTTCGTACTTCACACTTGGTTGCAGCCATCAGCTATATGAATATAGGCAATCAATTCTCATTTCGAGCTTGTCAAAATGTTCATATATATTGTTCTTACACAGGATGCTGAGCTCAAACATAACAGTGCGCAGCGGAGTAATGAGAACACAGCAAGAACGCACGATTCGGAATGGCGACAGCTGTATCAGCAGAAAAAAAAATTGCGAATAGGGTAAAGCTTTCGCGGTATAAATAAAGATAAAAAAACCATCTTATGCGTTTTCGCCGGCCAGATATGGACTTTCTGAGCTTTGTGCTTCCTATATACCCAGTCTCGCTTTACGCTTCGGTAAGCAAAATGAAGAAGAAAAAAATTTGAACTGCACAACGTATGACATTCCTTTTTATTGGCTGCCAGCGCCACGCGCGGTGCAGTACGCCATTAAATGGAGCAGCGCAGCCCACAGTCAGCTGCGAGTGGTGTTGCGACGGCAAAGACGGGACGGAAACTGGGGCCATGGCCGACAGATTGCGCGCGACATAAGACACGGGGTTCGCTGCACAGTGAGTACGCCGCGTGGCGCCATCTGTCAGGGTGCCCCACCGGAACCCCGACGAGCGGGCGCGCCGTTCCGGAGCTGATTGCATCGACACGGCATCGATCAGCAACCGTACTATACACAGAATCCACCTGCTGGCCCCCACACGCCCGTACCACTCAAGAGACCACTCGTTCGGCAGGGCCCATGTCTCCGTGCACATGTGCCGTTCGGTGCCTTTAACGCAACACTGAACCCGCTGATGCGATGAGCAAAGGCGAAAAAAAGGACCCGGCGTGGTTACTCAGTGGCTACGGTGTTGGGCTGCCGAGTACGAGGTCGCGGGATCGAATCCCGGCCACGGCGGCCGCATTTCGATGTGGGCGAAATGCGAAAACACCCGTGTACTTCGATTTAGGTGCTCGTTAAGGAACCCCAGGTGGTCAAAATTTCCGGAGTCCTCCACTACGGCGTGCCTCATAATCAGAAAGTGGTTTTGGCACGTAAAACCCCATAATTTAAAGGCGAAAAAAAGGACTGATGGTTGTGCGTGTGGGCCTTCTTTGACACGAGCATCGAGTGACGCTCTTGTTTCTTGTGCAGCACTTTCGGTTCACCTCCTGAGAGGACTAAATACAAAATAAACCAGAAAAAACTATTACACTACAAAATGTCATTATATATACATATATATCAGAACATAAGTTTAGTTACTAGTTGAGTTACTGAAATGTATGAAATAATTATAAGTAATTAGGACTCACTTCTTACCGCACACCAAATCACAGAATCGTAGATTTTAGATACCCACCACACGTTTTACCGTTATGCGGCGACGATCACTCCCAGATAGCGCCAGAGTAGCGCGCGTCGTTTGATCACCGATGATGGCATCGATAAGGCATGCCGCGAGCGCGTCAAAAAGCGAAGGTCTGTCCGCTGCGGCTGCTCTGAATCGCGCTCACGCGTCGCCCGCGCGCTGCCTCTCGCGATCTCCCGATTAGCGAGGCAGTCGCGCCACACTTCGCTCGTTTGCAACGTGCCGCACAAAACAGATTGTCCGCGCAAGCCAATACAGTAAACGCTCAGTTGCACGAACGTCGGTTCGATGAATATTTCAGAATAACGAAATTTGAGAAAATCCGCGGCGGTTCTCAAATGTACTCTATGCAAGGATCTTTCAGTTAAACGAATTTCTGAATAGCGAATATTTCAGCTCAACGAATTTGATCAGTGGACTCAGGCTCATTCTTGAAATCAGTTCAACGAAGTTTTACGCTCTGCAGCGCTGGCGTAGCCGATGCTTCAAAGCCATCTGCAGACGGCTCATACCATTGTGCGTATTGTTTTCTCACTTGCTGTTTGCATTGAAGCAATAGTCAGTACGGAGGTCACTTCGCTCGCTGCTGCTGCCGCGCTTTCTCACGCCAGCGTTTTGACAGCGAGTGTCCGCGGTCG
Organism: Dermacentor variabilis; assembly: GCF_050947875.1. Taxonomy (NCBI): domain Eukaryota; kingdom Metazoa; phylum Arthropoda; class Arachnida; order Ixodida; family Ixodidae; genus Dermacentor; species Dermacentor variabilis. The sequence goes on from NC_134568.1 coordinate 129,076,419, forward strand.
TCGAGTGTGATGTGTTCATGTTTGCCTGTGCGCGCTGACCACATGCTTGGTAATTCAGTTAGTAAGCGAATGTTTCCAAGTTTATACGGCCGATAAAAATACTACCCTTACTTCGTATAGAAATCTACTAATTCGCTATCGCAATCGATAATTCGCCTTTCGGGCAAAACTGCGGTATTAGTGCATACCCACCGGAATGCGTCCGCCCCGGTCGGCATTTGATCCCGCGATCTCGTGCACATAGAAGCTCAACACCGTGGCCGCTATAAGCCACCGCGGTGGGTGTTACATCATATATTTCACCCAACACCTATAGTAGCAGGCCAGCTGCGGCAAGCCAGGCATACTCCAGACTCCATTAAAGACAGCAACTCTCTGTCACTTCTCTGTAATTACTACCGAGACGTTGCGGGAAAAGCTTTTCGTTTTCCAAGCTTGCAGCAAGACGTATTAGCATAAAGAACCAATGGGCGCGATCAAGCGCTGTTTTAGCGGGACACTTGCAGTGCGATTTGACGAAGAAAATATGCGCGGCATTACCACTCAACTACAGGTTTTCGCGAAACGTCGAGCGGAATCGAAGACAAGTTTAACCTATATATATGTGTAACCCATTCTTGCGTGCTATAGTCAGTCCCGCCATGCGACATCAGTGCAATGCCAGTTCCGGAGTATGTCCTTCCCAATGAGACAATTGTCGCGCCAGTTAATGTCGCCCTTGGACATCCGTCCGCGGAATCAAATGGCACGAATGCGAGCTCCGTAAGTGTATACACATTTTTCGTGCATCAATTCGCCCTATTAGTACCTACGTCATATGCACAGAAATGCAAATGTTAGCACAGTTACGAGACGCCTTGATCTTTTTCAATAACACAGGCCAGTAACCATATGCTGCCCCTTTTTCCACAGATTTCTTCGCAGACCCACAACAACGAAGATTTAGCGTTTTAGCGTCAAAGCTGCGCCTCGGATAAAATACATGTTTTCTACGTCAAACTCGCACAAATTAAAAATTAAACTGTGGGCTTTTACGAGCGAAAACCAAGACCTGATTATGAGGCACGCCGCAGTAGGGGGATCCGGATTAATTTTGATCGCCTGGGGTTCATTAACGTGCACTCAATGCACGGTAGGCGTGCGTTCTTGTAGTTCGGCCCCATCAAAATGCGGCCGCCGCGGCCGCGATTGGATTCCACCGCCTCGTGCGCCGCAGCGCAACACCGTAGCCACTAAGCAAACGCGCACAGCGGGTGGATTCGCACAAAGGCTGGCGAGGACTGCGTGCTGCAACCTTCGCCAGAACTGCAAGGTCAGCAAATCAAAGGTTGCGTGCTCGAGTTGGAAAAGGAGCAGTCAGTTGTCTTGTTCTCCAATACACGAATGTGTGATAATGTCCTCTGAAATATTAAGTATTCTGTTCCTTAGATGCTATTCCGTGAGCCTCCTTCAATAATTCACATAATAGAGGTAAGTCTGCGTTGGCACGCGACCGGCTAGCGCTCCGAGGAGAACTGCCGAGAACGACAGCGGGCGCTACATCTTGAGCCTATTCGCAGGCGCTTGCCCCGCGTTGTGAAATGCAGACGCCAACGTATCGTTTCTTGGCCACTCCGATCACCTCATGGCGAATTTCTTGCAGCCATCGATCGCAAACATGCAACGTCGCGCCTCCTTCCAGTGTGCAACGCGCAGCGCAACACACTGCAACGCGTAAGCAGAAGGCATCAGTGAATGCGCCGGCGGATAGTGCATGCAAGGAAAAGGCCCTGTGCTAGGCCGCAGCATCTAGCGGTATACGTATGTCAAATATTTATACTCTCGCGTATCTTATGATTTCCATCGGATTGCGCGAGAGCGCGGTGGAAAGCGCAACGCGCCACCCAGCAAAGAGTGCACACGAAACGTGCGATTACGCAACGATAAACCAGGCATAGCCCCTACTTCTTGCAGCCAGGGAAGTCTTGCGCGATGGAAGCTGCGGCAGTTTCTCTGCGTCGCTCGCCCCGCGCGCGCTATGGGCCGTAGTAACTATAGAGGCCTACAGCTCAGCTCTGTTATGAGCGGCCGCACGCTCGAGTAAACGACCTGCATCGTTCGCGGAAGCGTCAACACGGCGACGCGCACGCGAAAGCGTTCGTTTGGGTATAAGCTCTCGAAGGACTACGAAGGATGCCCTAATGAAGGAGGCTTCGAGGTTCATTTCGGCCTCGCAAGCTTCTTTGACGTACACCGCCGTGTGAGTATATACGAGCGTTCTTGCATTCCGGTGAATGGCACGGGGCTGCCGCAGCCGGGATTCGAACCCGGTAGGAGCTCCGGTGAGTGAGAAGTCTTGTCCTCAAGAGTTTACTTGATAAAGTTTTTTGCTCCCAAAGGTATACGCCTCGGGTACTATTCAGGATAGCTAAAGGTTTGCGAAATTCGCGATTCCCCTCGCATCTTCCTTCCCCTCCCCTCTATGTGCCCTCTTTTCAGCTCGGACAACATGCACAGTAAACACAAAACACAACGAGAGCGCGCGACGCCTAAAAGACTCTAATGTGGAAGCGCTAATAACGCAAATAACGCATGCGCTAGTAACGACAGCGGTTTCTCAAATGATACATAAACACACGCACACATGCACACGCACGCACGCACGCACGCACACACACGCACAAATTCCTGCAGAGGCGACAGAGAAAAGAGAAGGGAAAGAGACGGAACCACCTCGAAAGCTCACCGTATGTCTTCTAGATCCTCTGAAGAAAAACGCGAGCAACGAAGGAATAGCGCGCACGCCCGCACTTACCAAAGTCACGTCTTTACACTGATGGCTCTTTCAGAAAAAAGAAGTTTTCGCTTTTACGTTACACTCTAAAGGATAAACAAGTACTATCGGCAAGGTTTATAATATAAAGAAACGAAAAAAAACTACATTTTCTTCAATAGCCTATACGACCAAAGCATGAAACGGTTAGGAATCCTGTCAGTGCTTTCACAACCTAGGCCCCGCACATTTGAACCCATCCTCAAAAACTATTCGTTGCTCCGGTTGATAGAGGCGAATCTCACGTGCGGGCGCCAAAAGATCATTAGTCTCATTAATGGTGAAACAAACTCTGGCACCTCTACGGTGTAATCTGGAATCCCCCAAGGGTATGTCCTCGGCACGTAGTTCTTTTTAGTTTCTTTTTTATTATTATTGCCAACATATTAAAACGCCTTCCAGCGAAAATCCGGTTGTTCGTATATGACTGCATTTTATACCAAGAAATTAAAAATGAGACAGATCAGGCTGCTTTGAACTCATCCGTTAAACAAGCGTGGTGCTTAGAGTGGCAAACTTTGAAGCCACGTTCATGGCTTTTAGTTCCGGTCCATTAACACGTATGATCATTTATTGGAATGCGAGTAAATTGAAATGTGTCAACTTAAAGAAAACAGTCTCCATGACAATAACGCGAAAAAAAGAACCTAATGTCTTATGCATACGCCGTTAACGGTCACTGTCGTGTCACCTGTCCCATGCAGAATACAAGTGCCTCCGAGTCGTGATCACGTCATAGCTTACATGGAATCCCCATATATTCCACATAAAGAAAAGCAATTAATAAACTTGGCTACGAGTGTGATCACATTATTAGCTTACAAAACATTCATAAGGTTTCCGCTAGAATATGCTGTTCCTATATGGGACCCGTACACCCTATCAAATATCAATATGAACAAAAGTGTGTGAAGTAAATCTCTTAGATTCATTTTTAATTCCTATCGGCATGACACATCCGTAAGCACCCTTCTACAGGCCGCGAACCTTGAAACATTAAAATCAAGATGTATCGAGATAGAATGAAAATGTTGCACTTAATTCATCGCGACCAAATAACAATAGACAAAACTTGTGCACACAACACAAGCTGCCCCCAACACGGTCTTCCATTCTATGAAACTAAATGAATACTCGTGTCGAACCACCTTATGCAGAAATACATTCTTTTTTTTTTTTCACCCGATCCATTCCCAAATGGAACGCTCTGCCAGGAAGTATAGCACAGAGCCCGATGTTATCTTCGCTCATGCACGCACTCAGAAGACTGCTACTGCAATTATTGTATTGTGCAATGTGTCAGCCTTGTAGATTTTTTATTAGATTATAGACATGCAGCGGCACGCTTTAATCCTTGCTGTATACAACTGTGCGCCCACTTGCCCCCCCCCCCCCCCCCGTGACTTTCTGGCTTCCTTTTCATTTCACTTTCCTCCTACGCAGTCTTCTGGCGACACTTCTGTTCTTTGTAATGTTTTATACTGATATGTCGGAAGGGGGGGGGGGGGGTGTTCTTTTTACGTCGTCGTTTGCAACGCTACAACGCCACTATAGAGAGTATGTCCGACATTTTCCTACCAGATCTTTATTTTTTCTTTTCTTTTTTGATGGCATGCTACTCACTTTCCCCTTGAAACAGCCTCTCCTGTCCAATGCCTGGCAGTTGGAGCAGCAGTAACAAATATTAATTAATTAATTAATTAAAAACACGATCTCTTCCTCACATTATTAGGTCTGAAGCAGTTACTAGAAACAGGTTAAATAAATGACACAGGCCAGCCACTGGCCAAAGCGTTAGTCGTATTTTACGTCAAATACGTTAATCTTGCACGCAAAGAAGGCAACGGTGACGACACCAGCGCAGTTTTAGATTTTCCATAAACGCGCTCCCTCGCCAATTACGCAAGTTACATCATCACAACATACGCACAGACTTCGGATTCGAAACTAAGCGCACTCAAATGAGTTGCCTCTCAGTGACACTTAGAGGGAGGCTAGAGCGCTTCCATTAACAACTTGAGTATGTCTCTGACGCCTTAATATTCGAGAAGGAAGGACAGTTCGCTTACGGCCATGTTACTCAGTTGATTTTACTTCTTCTTTTTTCTTTCTTTTAAAGGCTCGAGGATGCCGTCATCCCAGTAGTTGGATAAGTGTCAAATCCGTACGAAGTGGTGTAAAGGTTATAAACAGGGATAAGGTGCCTCAGAAAGGCTGGCCAACGTTTCGATGGGAGGACCTATCTTCGTCAAAGGCGGCCTCGTCACCCTCGGCATGTTAGTTTTAAAGGGTTAGTGCAGTGACGTCACGTGCAGTTCTTGTCGGTGGCGGCTGGTTGTAAAGGGAGAGACTTCAAAGAGAATGAGCGCTGTCGCCTGACATCTGTGAGCGTGGTTCCCAAGACGACGGGACAAGAGCGGGAGAGTGGGAAGGCGGGGAGAAAAGAAAAGGAAGAAAAGGAGAGAAAGAAATGGGGGGAACCCAGAAAAAAAGAGAAAGAAAGAACAAGAAAAAACAAAAGACCAGCATGGGAAGGGGGGGGAGAGGGCAAGCGAGAGGTTAGGGAGCAGTCAAGGGTGTCTAAAACCTTCTAAAACCACAAAAACATGCCGCCAAGACACCCCTAATGCTCCCTAACCTCTCGCTTCCCCAACACCCCCCCCCTCTTGCCCGTCTTTTTCTTTTCTTGTTCATTCTTTCTCTTTCTTTTTGGAGTCCCCCTCCTTTTTTTCATTTTTCTCCTTTTCTTTCTTTTTTTTTCTCCTCGCCTTCCCACACTCCCGCTCTTGTCCCCTCGTCTTGGGAACCACGCTCACAGAAGTCAGGCGACAGCGCTCATTCTCTTTGAAGTCTCTCCCTTTACAACTAGCCGCTACCGACAAGAACTGTACGTGACGTCACTGCACTAACCCTTTAAAACTAACGTGCCGAGGATGACGAGGCCGCCTTTGACGAAGATAGGTCCTCCTATCGAAACGTTGGCCAGCCTTTTCTGAGGCACCTTATCCCTGTTTATGACCTTTACATCACAGTGTGCTATTCCATCTGTCAGCCCCTTTCTTGATTTTGGAAAGCCGTACGAAGCGATGCGCAAGAAACCTTTCGGGGCCACTGCTTAGCTACACTTGCGGCGAGGGAACAATTTCAGAAACATAGAGACACTATAGACCGTTTTTTTCGTAGGCGCCGCCATATTGTGAACGCAGTGGCGCCGCCTATGAGCAGCGCCATACTGACTTGGGTGAAAGCGATCTTTTGCACGGCAGTTATACGCTCGGCAGTAGGTTCTGGCGTTTGTTTTCGCGGTCGTGCGGTCTGTTTAGTATGACGTGCGTCTTCCACGTGGTAAACCGTTCTGTGAGACGTGCTGAAGTGGTTTAAGGCGTCATGGCCGGAATTTCTGCTGGCTTTGAGGTGGACGGAACACGCAGCGCGATGTGTACGCGCATATTTGAGCCTACAATCAGCCTCGGAGATCAATAGTGTATTTCCGAATGTTCCTATCACTAATGTGACCTATTGCAGTATTCTCTATTTCTAAGCTGCGCCTTAAGAGCCATGAAACATACGCGACGATCGTAACAGCGTGGGTACCATTCTGCTACGATAGGAGCTGTGCTGTTATACTTTGACAAGCGCTCAAGCTGTTCGCTGCAGGTTATATTGCGTGACTACTTGGTTGGATGGATGAGGTTTCCACCCACGAATAAAATAGTTTTGGCTAGTAATAGCAGCATACCTTACAGTCTGAATTAAGATTGTCCAACAAAGCGACCGTTTACGAACTGCGCGAGCGTCCTAAGCAGTAGTAGGTGCTGGATTACAGATATCTTTGTTCTATATAGCGCATGGTCCAAGCATACGGCATCAGCGGTTATATATTTATAAACGTTGTGCGGCGTTAGCCCGTTTTCTCTTGCTTTTTAGAGAAAGAGGATCATAACCGAATTTTTTTTTTTCGGTTGTGTTGGTTCAGCTCTCTACGACGCACTCACACGTATTGCGGAAATTTTGCTCTCAAAAATAGCCATCGCATTCTTTTTATGCGAACCCTGTCATATATTATGGCTGTATACAGGCCAAAAAGGCAATGCCGAAGCGCACAGCTTACATATGTACCGTGCTGGTTCACCAACCGCAGTGATCGCTGTGTTGAGCAGCGCCATCGGCCTCATGCAGCAAGGCTAGCGTAGACATATGATAATTTCAAGCATACTAGACTTGAAATGCGTGAGAACGATGCCAGTGTATCACAAATATTTGATAGCGCCTGCCGCTCAGATGTTTCGTGGTTGCCTTAGGTTGGCCGTGCACGAGTATGCGCTCTTATGTTTTATGTTTTACTCCCTACGCCAATCGATCAGACAGTGAGCTGATTTACCATTTAATGCTGGTAATACAGAGACGCCGGTTTTCTTTGTTGAATTAAAATCGATATAAGCAAAATAGTAAACAACACATACACGCACCGCGACAGATAACGCGTGTACACCGCGGCTGATTGTGCGCGTCACATTTTTGCGCCCCCAAGACATATTTCCGCCTACAGTAGTTGCCGATGCACCGAAAGGCTTCCCTGACGACCTTATATGAACGAACATGGCGTAAATTTCCCAAAGTAAAATCTAAAACATCTCGAAATCGTTCCGCAGCACGCGACAGCAACAATTTCAAGCAGCGCCGCGCCGGATCGCCCAAGCCAGAGAGGAGGAAAGGCTCTCCGCGCGCCCTATCCTCCTCGCCCGATGAAATGGTCTATAGGGCAAACTTCAAGTACAATATTCAAGTAAAACTAAAACCTCAACGCCTATTAAAGCGTTCAACAATTCTACCTCTGGCAACAGCAATTTAGCTCCAGCGAGCTGATCAGCCATGCTGGAACAAGGGCGAGAAAAGGAAACGTTGTTAGTGATACTTATTCTTCTAGTGAACTTCCCATTACTTCTGATGTTCCTCAAGGCAGTGTTTTAGGGCCGTTGTTATTCATGTACATATTGATGACATCGTTGACACTGATACTCCGTCTGTAAAAATTAAGTTGTTTACCGACGACTGCTTGCTCTTTACCGAAATTACCTGCCCTCAAGACTAAATTACATTAAATTCCAACTTTCAAAAACATTCAATCTTGGTGCGCTCATTAGCATATGGAACTTAATATAGCAAAAGTCTGCATGAAAACTGCGAAAAATGTTCATAAGCTATCGTTTGCCTGCAGCCTTGCGTCTACGTCATTTACGGAGGTTAGTGAATACAAGTACCTAGGCGTAACATTAACCAATAAACTTTATATGGAACTCCCACATTTCTTACCTATGCGACTCTAGCGTCCGGAAACCTTGCCTGCTCAGACACTAACTACAATACGCTCGCGCTGAAACTCGTCTAATTTCTTATACGTCCCTTGTCCGTCCTAAACTGGAGGAATATGCAGCTACGATATGGGAGCATTATACTAAAGCTAACATTGATGCCCTAGAAATGATTTAGCGTAAAGCAGTAAGGTTTATCTTTTCGAAATATCGCTTAATTGACTCCCCAAGCCAACTAATTATTGAACACAACACTAAGACGTTGCAATTAAGAAAGAAAATCTACAGACTTAGATTTGTTCTTTCTCTCCAGCCTTACGCACATCCACTTGCGGCCCGCAGAAAGAGACATCGTCGCTCTGCGTGAATAACACCTTACAGTGGTAGAACTAACGCATGCAGATATTCCTTCTGTCCTCGCAAAATAAAGGAGTGGAACAGTCTGCCCATTGAGCAACTGACCAGCATTCACTCGATTGAACATACATCTAATTAAATTGGCTGAGCATTTCATGTTTAATTAACTTGTAGTTGAACCTGCAGACTGACGAACCTGTCATTGTTGTTACTGCTGCTTTTCTAGTTCATTAATGACTTGTACTTCTGCACTACTGAAGCTGTGCTGCATAAATGATTTTATTGCATTGTTTGTACAATGCAACATTTTACTTTTCAACGTGCTTGCCGCAACATATTTGTGTTGTACTTCGATTCCACATGTTCTGCTTTATTGTATATGCATTTTATGCCGCCTTCTTGGGCCTTCCAAGGCCTGCAGTACTTGATAAATAAATTAAAGGAAAACGTCGAGGAACGATTGCCCTCGTCTTCGTCTCTCTCCACCAGGCAACGCAAAAAAGAAATTAAATGGGGTTTTACGTGCACCAGACCCGATCTGATTACGAGGCACGCTTAGTGGGGGACTCCGGAAATTTCGACCACCTGAGGTTCTCTACCGTGCACCTCAATCTAAATACACGGGTATTTTCGCATTTCGCCCCCATCGAAATGCGGCCGCCGGGATCGGGATTCGATTCCACGACCTCGTGCTTAGCAGCCCAACAGCATAGCCACTAAGCAACCACGGCGGGTTCAGGCAACGCAGAGGCGTGCTGAAGCGGAAAAACCCGGATGGAGCTACATGCGTTGAAGACAAAGACGAAAAGAAAACATTATTTAACCTGCCTTCTTCTTTCGGACAGCTCGACCCTGGAAGGCCAACTCTGGGCCGCCCAGCTGGCCGAGGATTCCGCCAGGGATAAAGGGCTACTGACCGCCGCTTAAGCTTGGGCTTGTGCCCCTAAACTGCTGGACACTAAATAAAGTATTCTCTCTCTCTCTCCCTCTAAGAATAGCACTACGCATTTGTGCCGATATGACGATCAGCTACTTGTCCTGGACGGTCTCAGAACAATCACGAAGCACACACGTAAATTCATGTCATTAATGCAACAAACAAACTTAGAGCTGCGATCCCTGAACCAAACCGGCTACAGGCTTCGAATTGGCATTCTGTCGACATGTACATTTTTGCCACGGATTAAGTTCTCCGGCTACGCAATAATATTTCTGCTCGGTGAGCTCTCAATCCTTTGGATGCTCTCCATGATGTCGGTCACGACTGCGCGAACTTTCAGATTTTACGAATCCATTCCCACCAAATACTTTTCCTTTCTACAGCGAAGCTGTATAACTTTACCTCCCAATGGGTCTGCCGTGTAGATGGGCAAAAACTTAACCAATCAACGGGAAGCGCGCGCTGCGTGCGCCTCTGGGTTCCTTGCAGCACCACCAGATGGCGCTCGCCTCCACGCATACACAACAAGAGCTTGGTGGCGCAACCCAACAACCCGTTCCAAAGGGGCCGCTCATAGCATCCATCCATCCACACGGCGGTGGCGGCCGCGCGGGGTAACGTAAAAAAGAACCAGAAAGCTCGCCTTCGCGCTTAGCATTCGCCGCAAGCTTTTCCTGGTAAAAATTACGGTTACATAAGCCGCAGTCGCTGGGAAGCGGCAACTAGCATACGAAGCAGGGAGGGATGTAACTACGCTGACGTATGTAAAAGAACCCTCCCAGCAATTGGCGCTGCTATGGAAGGCCACGTATATAGTGAGGACTCCTGAAGAGCAGCGTGCATACGAGGTGCGGAGAAAGTGTGGTAAAATGCATTTCTCTTCTTCTGGTACGCTCTTTGTAGGTGCACGAAGTAGCGGCGCAAGCCAAGTCGCAGTCGGTTGAAACAGCTTAGGCTAATATTTAGGTAAAGTGCATGTGAATGGAGCCTTGTGAATAATTTCAAGCTACGTCGCAAAGGGTAATCGTTCTAGTTGTCGTTTACAACTTCGCTGTCAAACCACTTTCACAGCGCAGAATGGAGACCATGTTTTTTGTTCAAATGACAGTAAATTAAAGAGATCGAAACAGTACAGCAGTGACAGATACTCTCTTTTCATCTGGCAGTTAGAAGAAGAAAATAATATAATACAGAAAGAACGCTGTCACAAGTTCAGTATATCAACCACGGACAGAGCAAACAGAACACGAGCTCCTGCGGTGCGGCACAGTATATACAAGCGTAAGAAGCGAACACGGAGTCGCAAATGAAGCTGAAATTGCACATGATGCATAGGTGTGATCCGAAATGCCCAAGTAAGTCACTTGGCTCAAGGGAACACACATCATAGAGGAGCATAAGCGAATAATTTCCCTGTGAGTCCGGAGACATCCAGCTTTGCAGCATACGACATGAAATAGATGGCACTAGTTATTCTGCATGTGACGTACCTGTGCAGTACATCGACAACACTTTCGCGGGCACCGGCAACGGCAGCACCCTAGGATGTGAGTCAGCTGCCTGCACGTTCCCTTTAACAATCGACCTACCTGTACAGGTTCACAGGGGTAATGATACACGGAAGAGAGAACACAGTACCATAATGGGTGTCGGTGCTGCCATAGAAGCACACCAGTATCGCGCAATCAGATGAATACAGTTTATGAGGAACCGCTAACCACACAGCTGCCAGTTGACGTGCCAAACATCTGCGTTAGGTGTGCTCGTAGGCGACTGTAAGTGACATCGAATCACAGGGAACCTAGAGCAAGTAGATTATAATACGAAGAAAATGAATACGTGGAAGCCAGACGATTCATTGACAGTGCCCTGCGAGGTCATACAGTGCCCTAGAAGTTGGATGACAGCACAGCTGGACCACGATTGTGCGTTAAAACACTTTCGCGCCGCGGCGCTCCAGCTGACTTTCTTTCCCGTTAAGATCACGAAAGAATTTTATTATTGGTGAAAATTATAACATGCAATTATTCCTACTAATGTCCTTTCGGCCATTCTTAACATACGCAGACTGCCATTTAGATGTTGCAGTGCGCCATGTTTATGCTACCGACGCACGAGGCCTGTACTACAACGACTTGAAAAAACAAAACTCACAATTGCCAACGCAATCACTCACCTTCTGCTCTTTGTTGTGCCTGCAATTTTTTTTTCCTACGACAAGAAGCCGCATTTCTACGGCGGCTCAGTTTCGCGGGGCAACTGTGCGAACACCATCCAAACACACGTGCACACACAAACAAACATTTCACGCTTAAACAAGCACTAAAAAGTCGCAGTTTCACCCGAAAGGCGAAGCATCGATTGCGATATCAAATAAGTTTTATCGGCCGTATAAACTTGTGTACACATTCGCCTAGTAACTAAATTAACAAGCGTGGTCCGTGCCCCAAGCAAACGTGAACACATTTCACTCGATGAGCGCGGGAACTCGCCGACAAAACATTGGACTGAGGAAGCGCGGCAGCAGCAGCGAGCGAATTGACCTTCGTGCTGTCCCTTGCTTCAACGCGAACTAAGCGGCGAAAACACAGCGCACACGAAGCTATCAACACTCCGCGCACTCTGCCCCCATCGCAGATCGCATTCAAAATAGAGCCTGCGCGGCCGCACCACACGCAGCCGCCGCCAAAGTTGCCGCCCCCACCCCCGTTGCCTTGCGTGCGAAGGAAGACGGTGCGCTACCTCCCCGCTTTCCTCCCTTGAGCGCGCGAGATTGAGCCGCCATCGCCGGCTTACGCTCGCACGTTTTGATTCTCACCTACAGCATACGACACGCGGCAAAATTGTTATCGTCCTTGAATTTTATAATGAACATCGCGGCGGCGGCGACGCCAGAAATGCGCCTGCAGTGTCCATATAATTGATATCGCAATAAAAGCTCAAATTTTGCGCGGCGCCATACAGACGCCGCAGACGCTTGCTATTTCTGAAAACCATTTGCCGTAAGAGCGCGTGCGAGTGAATGAGTACATATTTTTTTTTTTACTAACAGACAAATAGCTCCCGGAGCCATATAGAATTCTTGGAAACTTGCTCGGCGCCTAGCAATGTCGGCGCTAAGGCAGACTGACCTTCAAAAACCGCTGGCGTAGAAAACTGCCTCGACAAAATCAGGAAAGGGGTGAATCGTTCCATCTTCTCCACCAAATAAGGCATATATGAGCGGCTGTGGGGCTGACGAGGCCCCCGCTTACAACAAAGATGCACTGCTGCAGGAGAAAGCATGGGTACGAGACGGCAACGCGCGCAACATTCAGAGCTAAATGACTAGCGAAAGCGCACTTGCAGTGTCTTACCCAAATGCCTAACATTCGCAGTTGGCTCAAGACTGCGCCCGCCAGGCCGGCGCTCTGAAGCGTACGCGCTTCAAGACGGAACGAGGCGTGACGCAACGGACGTATATTCCTCGTTTCAGAATTGCTCGCCGCGTCCATCATCGAGGCCGGAGTTTTATATGCCACGCAAAGATGAGTACTGAAGAAGAAAAAAATCAACCTCCCGGACAAAATTACAGGGCCGGACGACGACGGCGGCGGCGACTGTGGCATGATCACAACTGTCTAGAAGCACGATGAACAGGCTCACCGAGGGCCGCAGCAACCATGACGGATAGGCAAGCTGCTAGAAAGGCTGCTGCTACACAGGAATAAAAAAAAATACCAACGGATGTTATGTCCGGCCACACTAAAAAGGACGCTAAAGAGAAACACGAAATCAGTGTAGATTGATAAAATATTCTTGGATTCATTTCTGCGGTTTTACGCGTCAGAACAACGATTTGATTATGAGGCACGTCGTAGTGGGGGACTCCGGATTAGTTTTGACTACTTGAGGTTCTTGAACGTGCCCTCATTGCACGGGACACGGGCGTTTTTTGCATTTCTCCCCATCGAAATGCAGCCGCCGCGACCGGGATTCGATCGGGCGACCTCCTGCTAAGATAAATCACTTTCAAAACTACTTTTGAACTTCGCGCCGAGACCTAAATCGGCGTTACTGCGGCACTGCGATGTTTTAATTAAAAAAATTTAATTAATTATGGGGTTTTACGTGCCAAACCCACTTTCTGATTATGAGGCACGCCGTAGTGGAGGACTCCGGAAATTTTGACCACCTGGGGTTTTTTCACGTGCACCTAAATCGAAGTACACGGGTGTTCTAGCATTTCACCCCCATCTAAACGCGGCCGCCGTGGCCGGGATTCGATCCCGCGACCTCGTGCTCAGCAGCCCAACACCTTAGCCACTGAGCAACCACGGCGGGTTAATTAAATGAATATGAACTGCTGCGCGGCAATGCATGGGCACGAGACGGCGATACGCGCAGCATTGAAGGCGAAATGATTAGCGAACTTGCTAAGTTCAGCCTTTCGCTTTCTAGGATACGATGTACTGCATCTTATTTACCGATAAAAGAAATAATTACTAGGCCCGAGAAGACGTCCACGACGTCACGGCCTGCTGGCGTGTGAAACAGTTAAGGCAGCATGGCCAATCCCCTTTAGACTCTGCATCGTTTCTGCCACACCAAGCCTTTTCTCACGCTCAAAGTGGATACTGTTTGGATCGGACCGCTGGTACGATCTGTTGTTGGGAACTCGGCGCTGACGCCCGTGGTTGTACCTGGGTCGCAAGCCCCAAGGGTAGCGTTGGCCTGGCGGCCTGGGGTACAACTGGAAGCATCCGAAGGTCCCGGCAAAGCATGAGTCGACTGGTAACAACGAAACAACTTGTTTATTTTAACATCGCAAAGAGTTGACGGTCAGGTTTGACCGTAGTAGAGAGACGGGAGAGCACTTCACTCAACAGAAGAAATCGGAGCCCTCCTTTTGGCGTCCGGGGGCAGCTGTTTTTATACTCTCGCAGTTGAGGGCAAGAAGGAACCCCTCAAAAGACGAGCACGTGAATGTACAATGGGCTAATGGTGACGCACACTGTCGTAGCGATGCCGTAGCACCATGTCGAGCACGATCTCGTAGCACCCTGTCGTGGCGCTGCCGGTCGGACACAATGACTGTAATGAGAGGATGGTCCCTGCTTTGGCATCGCCTGTTTCGGGCACAATGACTGGAATGAGATCCCTGCTTTGGCATCGCCTGTTTCGGGCACAATGACTGGAATGAGATCCCTGCTTTGGCATCGCCTGTTTCGGGCACAATGACTGGAATGCGAGGATGATCCCTAGGCGGTCGCATCGCCGCAGTCGCGCCTGGAAACACCTGGCGATGAGTGTTGCGGCGACGACGATCGGGCCAAAATGTCTGCCGCCCCGCCGCAGTCGCGCCGGCAAAACCACGTGTCGCAGGCGAAACGCAACAATACTTTTGTTGAAGGGGCCCTGAACCACACTTCAGACTTGGTGAAATAACATAGTCCGCGAGTAGCATACGCTGCTGTGAATATCTCAGCCAAGTTTTGCTGTCGTGCGCGGTGCGTGGAGCTCGCAAACGGATCGCGAAGTCACCTTTGTCTCAAACGCTCTCTTCTCAACGGAAGGCCCTGTCCTCACTCTCTTCTGGGCGCACTTTACATCGTCGAACGCTTTTTTTCGTCATGCCCTCAGACGGCTGCTATTGGCCGATAGCTCACATCAAGGTGCGGTCGGCTACATGGAGTAAATACCATGTCTGCCGCGGGGTGCCGCCACGAATCCACTGGTAAAGCGGGCTTATGTTTAGCGCGTCGTAGGAAACCAAAGGCGGAAGTCGTGGAGTCCGCGTTAACATCCTAAACGACATTCGAACTGCCCGCCACGGTGACATTTACAAGGCGGGGCGTTGTGGGCACGCCCCACTGCGCCGTAGCCTTCGAAGTGCAAGGCATTGAAGAAGGAATGGGAGCACAGTGTTTTCGCACAAATTACCAATAACTTCGCTTTTGCTGAACGCGTTGAAGTACTTCTGGAATAGCCTATTTTCACTTCAAGTGCCTTCCTACACTTCGATAAAAAGTTGAAGGCCCCTTTAAGGGTACCTTACTAATACAGCTCAATTACTGTCCCTTTAACGGGCATACGCCGGCTCAGCAAGCACCGAAACACACAGTGCACGGCGACAGACAAGCGCGCCGAGCGGAAAGCACAGAGAGAGACAGAGGAAAGGGGAAAGGCAAGGAGGTTAACCAGAGGGGAACATCCGGTTTGCTACAGGTTTCTTCAACCAATATTCTCCGGAAGAGTACATTTATATATTCTATGTATCCACGACAAGATAAACGATTATCCACTGTCAATATTTTTGAGACACGACAGACGTCGTGGATTAGTCACACACAGAAATTTCGATCCCCTAGGGTTTTTTCTCGTGCACCAGAGTGTCACAGGATGTAGCCACATTTTGATACAAACTTGGGAAAGTCCGGCAGTAATAAGTGACTGTTTCAGCTCCCCGTGGAAGGGGCACATTGAAGATTGTCAATTGACGTGACCTGCGAGTCTGCTTATGCGTCAGGTGAGTCAGTTTTCATCCAAGCCGCTTCGGGGACAACCCACCGAACACGTACCATATCGTTTATGTGGAACACTGTCGCGAAACATCCTTAATTAATAGTCATAAGCTAACAAAACAAAGAAAGCAGTGCGAGAAAATTTAAGTCTCTGATCGAGCTTCGAACCGGTGGATCCAGAACCGAAGATCCACTGACAAGGTTATAAGTTCTTTCTTATCGTAATTTTATTGCGATAGCAATTATATGAACAACCCAAGTGTACTTCTGTCGTCGGCGTTGGCGTCGCCGTCACCGCGAGGTTCCCTATAGAGTGCAAAGGCGATAAAATCGTCGCCGCGCGCCTTCTGCTTTATGTGCAAAGTTAAAGCGTGCGAGAGCGAGCCGGCGAACGCGGCTCAATCTCGTGTGTGAAAGCGAGGAAGGCGGGCAGGAAGCGGCATTTCCCCTGAAACGGCATTTCGTCGATGGAAGTGGACACGTGGTGCCCAACGGAATGACGAAGTAAATTCGTGTCGTGCGTTTCTTTGCGCTAAAAACTATTAACATGCAATACCAACTAGCCTGAATGAAACATTGACTGACGGCAATCTGACCCGCCTGAAGAAGCCACGCCTAATCACCATACCTAACGCTGACGAAATAATGTTTTTCCTGCCTATAGTAGGCCGTTTTCAAAATCATCAATAGCATGCCCGACGTATTACGGGCCTGATGGATCCTGGGGCCTGTTACGGCCCTGACCGAGGCCCAGGCCCGAGCCGAGCCCGAAGCTCCTTGTACCGAGCCATCACTGACGCTGAACTTCTGGATGCGTCGGGCATCCCTCAGGTCATAAATGGACTTAGTACGCTTATATCGTCTCTCGGCCCGCCGGCGGATCACTCGAAGCCTTTCAAATTCTTGGTCGAAATCTGTGCGTCTTGTAGATGTTGTATATGTCCGCGTAGAAGCCTGCAGAGCTTGTATGATCATATCTTAAAGGTGCTCAGGATATTCATCTCTGCACTTGTCCTCGATCAAAATTTCGTACGCTTGCCAGTCTATCTGTCTTAAGCGCGCAAGGTAAGGAGAACAGTCAAGGCCTCTGATAGTGATGCACGTAGGAATGTCGCCGCCGCCATGAGTTTTAATGTCTGTGAACCACTGAACTATGCGACACTAATGCCAAGTCCAAGCAGCTGCTCTAAGTCTCTCCTCGGAGATAAGTCGGGCTGCCCATCATTTAAAACTCTTAGTCCATGCTCGGCAGCAAGATCAACTAGACTCGTGCCTCGTTTATTTGTCCTGAAGCTTCCGCAAAGCGGATGGTGGGCATTGAAGTTACCCATGGTTACACAAGGGCCTGGAGTTTTCGCATGCCGTTTAGTTTCTGTCGATCAAGTCGATGTGATGGGGATATGTAGGCGCCAATCAGTGTGCATTAAATTTTCTTCTTTTCAACACAGAGACACATGTACTAATTGTCGTTGTGGACTGCACTATTTGGTGAACATACATGAGCTCCTTGCGGATATACATAGCAACTTGACTACGTTCAATGCATCATGAAGAAACAAATGATTCGTAGCCGGAAAGTCGTATTGCCTTTGAAAAATGAGGTTCACAAATTATCATAATGGAGAACTTGTTATCAATATCAAAGTGCCGAAATTCTGACATCCGTGACTCCAGACCTCTGGCGTTCCATTGAAGTATGGAAGCACGCTTGACTTGTACCCGGAATGGCCGCAGTGGTTGCGGATGGCAAGCCACCTTGTTACTGTAGACCCGCAAGTACTGGTTCAAGAGAATCCAGGACTCTACCTCGGACAAGTGGGAGAAGAGCCTACGAAGCCCGCTACTCCAAGACCAGCAATAGGCCGTCGAGCAGGCTCGTGCAGCGGCCGCCATGTATACTCCCTGTCGGTCCCTGCGTGGGAGACGCCCACTGCGCGCTCACGTGCGTTTTGCAGGACCTATAATAAAGGTTGCGCAATCCAATTGCAGCGCGCATTTAGCGGATGGCGTTTGTATATTATTGAGGAGGTCGCTGGTGATTGTTATCCGCGCGAAAAGATAGTCAGCAAATACATAATCAACAAACTTGCGTTAACTTCTTATTTCGCGTTAGGTGCATGTTTACGCTTATGTCCGGAACACGAACACGAATAGAATCGTTTTCGCCAGTTTCACGCCACATGAATAATCGCGTTGCTTTTACTAAAGTGGCAGTGCGGGAGCTCCTTAACCTGGTTCTTGTTCGGGGAAGCAACAACGAGCTCCTCCTTACATAAACAGACGACGGTCTATGCTCACGTTGTATAACTGTTCGCTCCCTGCGGCAATTTGCGCGAAAACAGAATTTCGCCTTCTACGCTCACGATACGGCGATTTCCTTCCCGTTATCGTCGGTATGAGCATATGAGCAGTAATGTAGTATACTGGAGCTGCTATAACACTTCCTCCATACGGAGCCATTCGGCAGCTCCTTTCGCATCGGTCGGTGAAAATTTACAAAGCAACTCGCTTTGAACGCTTTAGCTACGTGCCCAAGAATTCACGCTATTGCACTCCAGTTCCTCTACAAAAAATGAGTAAAAACGTGGTTCTCGGAAATTATCTAATCTCAAAACACGCAAACAAGCACCACGCTTCCATGAGAATGCGAACTTTGCTAATTTTTCTTTCTTTTATTTTTTAAAAACTGGGCGAATGCGCTTTCGTCTCTTCGTCTCTTTAGCCTCAGCGTTCTTGAGCTTCACTCCACCAGACTTTTAATGCGATTAACAATCTTTGCCTACTTCAGGCGTTTTGATCCGTCCGTCCGTCTGTCTTCTTACGCACACCTGAAGTGGCCCAAGTTGTTTACCAGCATGGACCACTAGGCATGTGTTCATCGTCGCGATACCATCGTGGTCATTCCGTCTTCTTCATTCCAGCTTTATCATCTGACTGTTACACCATCATCGTCACGCCTTCTACGCCGACAAGGAGGCCCAAGTTTTTTAATAGCTTGAGCCATTAGGTATGCGCTCGTGGTCGGGATGCCGTCCTTGCGGTTACATTGCCGTTATTCCAACTTTGTCATCCGACTATTGTCATTCTATCGTCGTCCAGCCATCATCGTTGTACGGTCGTCATGCGCTCGTTCTCATACCGTCTTTGTGCGGCAGTTGTGGTCGCTCAATCGCCGTCACTCCAGATTCATCATTCGACTTTTGTCATGCCGTTGTCGTCGTCAAACCATCGTTGGCACAGTCTCCGCGATACCTCATTGTCACGCCATCGTCGTCATTGGCTTGTCCCCATACAGTCGTCGTCATACAGTCGTCGCTATGGGTTCGTTGTCATACTGTCGTAGTGATGTGTCGTGGTAGCACCAACGTCGCCATTCTAACTTCGTCAACCGACTCTAGTCATGCCATCGTCATCATGCCGTCGTCGTCACGGTGCTGTTCTACCCTCGTCATCACTTCAAAAACTTTATAACATTGTCGTCATGCGTCGTATTCATACCACGTTCGTCGTTTTATCGACGTCATCCGATCCCTCGTCGTTTGTTTTATTGTAATCATGCTGTCTCTATTCAATTGTGATTTTATTATATTATTCAATTATTCCGTTGCCATACCATCGTCGTCATTGCGTCGCCGTCAGAAATTGCTGTCACGCATCCGTTGTCATACCGTCGTCATGTCATCGTGGTCGTGCCGTCATCGTCATTTCAGCTTCGTAATCCTGTTGTCGTCATACACTGGTCGTCATCTCATTGTACTCATGCCGTTGTTGTAGCATCGTCATCATTTCAGAATTGCCACCCAGGTAGCACACAAAGTCTTGAAAACGTCGTATTAAGGGATTCAACGCCTGCAACGGATTTTTGACCAAAATCGACGCATCAAAGACGTTCCAAACAAGATAGCTTAAAAACGAGGGGTGAATACGTTTTGCAAACGACTCAAAACGCCACCGCCACGCCACGGCGCGTCAGCCTCTTTAGCGGCTTCTACAATATTCAACAACCCATCAACGCGATTCAACCTTGCGCAAGGTGGCGATACCGTCGTCAAATCATGTGACCAAGGTGGCCACGTGATTCGTGATGCCGGGCAGCCGGGCGAGCCGGGCATAGTCGCGCCGTCATGGCGTCGTCGCGTCACCGCACTCGCATTGCGCTGTGGTGTGTTTGCGGCTGTTCTGAACGTGCTGCCGCTGCCCTTTGCTATGTAAGTGTTGCAGTGTTTTGCTGTCAAGAAAACGATAGTCTGTGATTAGTTTGGGTTGTGCGATATGTTTGTGTGGTTTTAATTTGGAAATCATAAGTGTTTTCAATTGTTATGTGACCAAGGCGGCCACGTTATTCGTGAGGCCGAGCATAGTTGCGTTATCGCACTCGAATGCACTATGGTCTGTTTGCGACTGTTCTGAATGTGCTGCCGCTGCCCTTTGTCATGTAAGTGTTGCAGTGCTTTGCTGTCAAGAAAACGACATTCTGTGATTAGTTTGGGTTGTGCGATCTGTTTGAGCCGGGCATAATAGCGTTATTGCACTTGCATTGCGCTGTGGTATGATAGCGGCTGTTCTGAATGTGCTGCCGCTGCCCTTTGTCATGTAAGTGTTGCAGGGTTTTGCCGTCAAGAAAACGACGTTCTGTGATTAGTTTGGGTTGTGCGATCTGTTTGTGTAGTTTAATTTGGAAATCAGTAGTGCTTTCAATTGGAGGGCGCGGAGTGGAGGGCACTAATCAGCTCTTCAAGTTCATTGTCATGTTATGTAAGGCGCCTTTTCACTGACGCTGTAATTAAGGCGTTAAGGGCAGTATAAGGACGAAAGTTAGAGGGACGAAATCGTGCCTGTGTGTCCCTAGCGTCGGGGTCGGCCGCTATGCGTGATCCTAACAAGAAAGCATTTTGCAGAATGCGAAGAAAGGCGGCAAAATTTCTGTCTGTGCGCATCTTGCCGATCTCCGCAATAGAGCCGTCATCGTGGTATTTTAGTCTCCCGTTTAGCAAGAGTGTTGCAGACAAGGGAACTGGTTCAAACAGGCTTTTTTTTTAGAGCGCAGCTCTTTGGCGTCCGTTCCTGGGTTTCGCGTCGTCGTCGGCGTTGTCGTCGGCCTCGTAACCAGCTCCGCCCCCCTTTCATCCCCCCAGCGCTAGCAGCGACCGACTGATACCGCTGGATGCCGCTGACGCCGCTAGAGAGTCAAGATAACGTGACTGCATAGAACACCGTCGCCGCCATGCAGAAAGAGGAGGAAAGGGTCCCCCCCCCCTGTTCTTGTGTGGCGGATAGGGTGCTCTTCAGTTGCCGACGCGCCGGTTATTTCACGTAGGCCCCGGCACGTCGACGAATACGTGACCACCTTCCCACGGCTAGACCTGGTTCTTAGCGCTGCGGAAGCGAGGGTATCATATTGTTTGTGTCGGCATCGGCGGCGTTGTCCCTGAAACCAACTCCGCAGCTGGGGTTGACTCACTATCGGCGTCAGCGGCATCAGTCAGTCGCTGCTATCTCTTCCCTCCTCCCTTTATCGTGTTGTCCGCTTGCTGCGCGCGCTTCTGCCCCCATCGTTTGCCGCTGGGTGTACACGCCGCCCCCCTCCCCCCTCTTCCTGCGAGTCTCCGGTAGTCAAAGCGCCGGCTCGAACTTAATTCCTTTCTTCGCTCCTCCTCCAATGCAACCCCTGTGCGGTGGCAATCAGAGAGCCAGATCGGTGGCGGCGGATCTGTATATGTGCACCGCCCGAGCCGAAATTGCCGCTGCCGTTCGCCCTGTGCGGTGGCAATCAGAGAGCCAGATCGGTGGCGGCTTGACATAAAGACAAACAGCAATTTCCTAACACTTATGCGGGAGAACATCCCGTTCCTCTCGCTCGTAACGCGTCCCACGGCTGTGACAACCTCGCGAGGCACTTGTATAGATCTCGTCTTTGAGAATCAAGCATTGGTGTACCAAGTCGAACATATATCAGTCTATTTCTCCGACCACAAAGCTTCCTTCATGACTGTCAAGAACTGTTAGTGGAGTCTTTGTTAAAGGAATACGTGTGAAAAATAAAAAAAAAATCTGTGATAGCGCATACATGTGTTGCTCGATTTCTTTGCCTCAATCTATCGAAAAGGTGAAACAGCTTATTTGCTGCGCTCAAATTTCGCATTAGGAAGTAACGTAATCGTCGGTAATTTTTTTATTGATTCAGCACTAGTGCGGTATCGCAAAAGGTGAGGTCAAGTGCTCGCCCTATTTTCTTCCCTCGCGCTACAGCGCACTGACAGAATTTTGCGTGCACCTTACGGTGCTTTTATCGTTTGCGCTTCAGGTTCTCGATTGTGTTTTCGCCCCCTTTACCCACGTGACGGGTATTTCATGGTATTACCGGGTACCACATGTGTCCATATATTGTGTCCAATATATGAAACGGCCAAATTCGATTTTATTTGACGCCTCAAATGGTAGTAATGTATTGAGTCCCTTGTAGCTTTGTGCTTGTTATTAATTTTACTATGTGCCTCATAATCAGAAAGTGGTTTTGGCACGTAAAACCCCAAATATTATTATTATTATTCAATTTTACTATTTGGCGAATGGATACAGCATGCACGCTGCATAACTCGCTTGTGGATACTGCATACGTGAGTCGAGTATGCCCTTGGTATAAAATAACTTGTATGCTTTAGGTAGTACGATTGTTTGCAGTTTGGGACATGTGTCGGAATGTACGCTGTGCGCCCTTCGCGCTTTACGGCGGCCTGCCGAGTTCGTGCGGGTGCCAAGTGTGCGCATGGAGTTCGCGAAGCGCTCTCGCAGTTCTTATATATATATATATATATATATATATATATATATATATATATATATATATATATATATATATATATATATATATATATATATATATATATATATATATATACATACATGTGTTCTGTTCGCGCGCTTCGCACAACAGGGCATGTCGCAGTTCTTTGTCCTTGTGCAGCACATTTTCATAGCGTACGTCTATGCATTATTTGATACCGGTTTCACACGGGGCTCTTTTAGCCGCTATCCAGTCCGTTACAAATCGAATTTCTCGGTCGTGATTGGCTCCTCTGCGCAAGCTACGAGAGTGAGCCAGTCGCATCGATAATTTCGATCCGGATCGGGCTTGATCGCGATCGAGAGTGGTCGTGTGACACCGGTTTTACCCATGGCTCCCACATAGGGAACACTTTAAGTTCAATGCTACTGAGTGAAGAGCAAGTGCATATATATGCCAGTGGTGGTATGTGGGCAAATCTTTCTGGTGAAGCCAATACTTGTGCATTCAAAACATTTCAATTACCAGCGTAGTGCATAAATGTGTCTACTTCGACAAAATGGAGCACCAGTGCAGATATCTGAGCATACCTGTCCAGGGCAGCAAGCGTGTCTATATTGAAACCACTACCAGCATGTGCGGCAGTTCTATTTCCAGCAGCGGGACTGCACAATAATCAGTAGGGTGCTCTCAAGCTGTTTATCTATGAAGCTCTGACTGGACTGTGTGCCAAATATTTTTGGACGTGAAAGTGGGGGTGAATTGGTAAACATCAGTGGAACTATGCCTGGACTTTGTGGCAAATGTTTTTGGATGTGAAAGTGTGAGTGAACTGGCAAAGAATTTGCTCTGGGCTACATGTGTTAAACGTTTTTCTCATTCAGAGTTCTTTTTTTTTACTTTAGGAGACTGGAGATGTGCGCAAAGTGTGACATGTCAGTGTGCTAATTAATGTATTTGCTGGTTTGCAAATTATTCGTTGCAACTTTATTTTTGCCAGAGAGGTACAACTTTGCCTCTTGTAAAGGGCTTTTTAGATAAAACACTTACTATTTATTATGACCATTGCTTCCTTTGTTACACAAATGAAGCTTCCAGTGCATTCCAGTTTATTTCCATGTTTATGTAAGTTTCTAATATGAGGCTTGCATATTCATTTCTCACGTTCTGGAGTGGCAAGATGCACCATTGCTGTCTCATCGTTCGCTGTACTACAGCAGTGTTCACTTGTTACACTGAATCCCCCGTTTAAGTATTCTGTACTAATTTCACTTTATTGCTTTTTTGTTGTATGGTTATTTTTTCTCGCCATTACCTTCTTTGATATATCCTAAAGGCAATATTTCCAATTTTGCATTGTTCCCATTTTTTTTTATTTCTGTCACAGGATTGTTTTATGAGGGTATGCGGTGGTATTTCTTTTTGTGCTCTTTTCAAGCTTCTAGATGATTGGTAACATTGCTTGGAGGCAGTTACCATCCAATTCATACTCTTGCATTTTGCAGTCTACTTCTTCCATTCGCTCCGATGTCACTTCTGCATAACTCTAGTCCATCTAATAGCACGCGCACTTTACTATGATAAATTACACTTTAGTACACTCCAGGTTTTTCTGTTCATTTTTGTATGTGTACTTGGAATTTTGTTTATGTGCTAGTGAATGTTCACTTTCGAGTTCATTACGAATCCTTTCTGCGACTTTTGTCATTGTTGATGTACTTTTACTTCTATTTGCATTTCTCACACAGTTTGTTCGAACCTTGCATAAGCATTACATTTTAATAAAGTGTTTTTGCTTTGTCACAATGTTCTCATTTCATGCACTCTTGGTATGAAGGGCTTGGTCTGGCCACCTGCCAAGACCTGGCCATTTGTTCTTTGCAGGATGTCCTTCCCATTGTGGTTGTAAGCATCGTAGCTTACTAAAGGCGGTATTAAGGATTTATTATTCCTAACAGGCTCATTTTCGTGCGACTTGGTAGAGGATGCGCCGGCCATGCGGGGAACAGTGCTTGGCACTGCGCCATGGCTCTTACAGTCAACACCGACGCTTCTACTCATCTGGGGCGCGATTGGAGATCGTTGTTCGAAACGCCCGATCAGTTTTCCCTCACGCGATTGGCCTAGGTCGTGCCAACGGGTGCGGCTGACGACGTCTGCGCGGCATAGGCCAGTCGCGTGAGGCGAAACTAAACGCGTGTTTTGAACAACGATGTCTGATCGCGCCCGTCACCCGCGAAAATTAGCTTCAGATGATCGTAAACCTTTCAAGACCGCTTCTAGACCAGCTTTTTGATAACGTCCTAAAAACGTTTAGAAATTGGTTACGAATAGTTTTGGCAAAGGGATTACTTGTGCCTTTCCCAATCCTATTTCTAGACCAGCTTTTCGAATACGTCTTGCAGACCTGTTCTAGATCGTCTCAAGAAAGTAATTAAGCCGGACATTAGCAGAGATATACGACGTTTTCCCGCCGAAGTTCTCTCATTCGTGTCTTCTTTAACCCGTTTTTATCGTCTTGGATAAACGCTACGAAAACGTTACGTATCTCTTTTGTGCTACCTGGCCATCTGATTGTCGCCACGCCATCGTCGTCATACCGCCTTTGTTGTTCCATCGACGTCATTTCTTCTACTTTGTAATTTCATCGTCATCATTGGCTGGTCGAGGATAAATTCGTCGTCATGCGTTATGCTCATGCGTGATTTTGCCAAGCGAGAGCCATAGCAAAGTAAGCCGATACCGTAGACCGTGTAGGTCGCATGTAGCAGATGTAAGCCTCAGAATGACCACTACACATTTTAAATAAACGTGACCTCAGCAACACAGTGTGCCGCTACATTGTTTGGACGGTAACTGATTTTCTATTTTTTTTTCATCCAGCAAGTGTAGGTCCCAAGCATGACGCCAACCACAGAATAGGAAAGTTCGAAAAAGAACATCACGCTTATGCTACAGCACTCGAGGGTGCATAAACTTACACTATACAGTTGTGCAACCTGTTGCTACGTTTACATGAACTCTATAAAGTAAGCCCGAGTCGGCCTGTCGGGCCGAAATCCAGCCTTGTGGTTTATGTAAACGCTAGCGGGTAGAACCGAGCGAGCGTCGAGGCGAATTCAGTAACCCGCCCGCAGGAGGTGGTTTGACTCGCCCAACCCGCTTGCGTCCAAACAAGGTCGGGTCGGGGTGGCGCAGCTCGACCTGCTCACACAGAGTACACAAGTGACGCCTCCTCGCGCAGGCAAAACAAAAGGCCAAGAAGTCTAGGCGAAGATAAGGGCGTATATTGCGCAATCATTTGCACAAACGTTGACTTTTTGCTCGAAAGCCTATGTTTGTGTCTTTTTTTTTTCTTTTCTAGTTTTTCCTTTCTTTTTATATGCCCTTTTACACAAAGCTTTCTGTGGAGGTGTCGAGCTACTTTCGTACCTTGACCATTCCATTTTTACGAAATTCACAGCACATATAAGGTGCGAGCCCTTCATATTAAATATTTTTAATACCAATTCCATGCAACCTGCGAATCTGTTTAAGCGAAACTTTCGTTGGTGTTTGTTAGGAAGGCTGTTTTTACATAGAGACAATTTTGCAAGCCGAGCATTCAACGAAACTGGACACGTTTTCACCACGAAGCGCCTCGATCAACGTAAATCTGTGGCGCTCCAACAGCCCAGACTCAACCGACTGAAACCAGAGTCTGTCGCATACGTCGCACTCCGAACTGAACTCATCCTGCACGAACTCATTCTCAAACTGCTCGTTTTCGTGCTGTAAAAGTTACGGTAATATTTCGCTACTGTCTCATCGCTGCGTATCGATTCTCACCCACTTCGCGGTTGCGATGCACTCGCGTTCCGACTTCCAAGAAGTGCCTTGCTGTGTATCGACACTGCCCTGTTTCGCGTTTCTGGTCATAACGTCCGCCGCGTTATTCAACGCATCCAACGCTGACGCGCGCACCATGCCATAGGAGTGAGTGAGTGAGTGAGTGAGTGAGTGAGTGAGTGAGTGAGTGAGTGAGTGAGTGAGTGAGTGAGCGAGTGAGCGAGTGAGCGAGTGAGCGAGTGAGTGAGTGAGTGAGTGAGTGAGTGAGTGAGTGAGTGAGTGAGTGAGTGAGTGAGTGAGTGAGCAAGCGAAAACTTTATTGAGCTCTAGTCTTCACCCACTGCTTCGCCACAAGAAACCAAAAGCCGGGACTAAGGACTTGAGTATCTTCTGTGACAGCATTCTGGCGCTATATATGCTGTGCCTGAGCGCCGCATAGAGGCAAGAATAGCGTTACAGGACAGTGGCCTAGTCTACACTTAGCCAGACCGCCAAAGTGGGGAAACCGAAAAAAAAATCGCTTGAAAAGAACGATTAAAAGTTCATCGACGATTACGATACTACCTAACGCGAAATTTGAGCGCAGCTCTATACGCGTTTCCATTTCGCGTTATATTGGCTGGCGCGGACAATCGGTCTCGTGCGCCACGTTGCAAACGGAGCGAAGTCTTTGCCCCGATTTTTTTTATTAGCCCAAAAAAATACAAACAGGTATTTACAAATACACGCACTATTTATTTATCTTTTACTTATTGAAATCACCTCAAGGACCCTGTACACAGAGTTCTATTTACATGAGGGATGGCGGAATTGATGCTTACAATGTTACTTGATGTTTACGAACAGACACGACGGCGGCTTTGAACTGAACAAGGCTGACGTGAAGGACGATGTTTGAGGGAAGATTGCCCCAGTCGATGGCTGTTTTGATAAAGAACGACTGAAGGTGCGCGACGGTGCGGCCACGTGGAGGGTATACAGCTTTAACATGGCTGATGCGTTGAGAGATGTGATAAGCTGGATCCATGGGAGAACAATGAAACAAAACATGAAAAAAAAATGTGATACAGTGAAAGCCTTGCAATTTGCGGCGAACTTGAAGACTTGGTAGACATGCTAATTTTTAGGTTATTTACGCTGGTAGCGTAAAAGTGATATGAATATACGAACGTAATGGCGCGGTTTTCAATTGATTCAATGAGATCGGTTAGAGCGCGTTCGGGAGGATCCCAAGCAGAACAAGCATATTCTATTCTTTATTTGTAGCGCGAAGTCATATAGACGGAGACTAGGAGGAGACAGCATGAACGCTGTGAACTAAATCTTTATTGAAACCATCAACATATATACACGTGATTGCAAAAACCGTACCAAACGAACATGACAAGGTCTAAAGGCTATCAGTTATACATCACAGAAGGTAGGGAAGCCATCAAAACTAAACAAGAAAATGCACTACTTGAGACTGACACACATGCTGAGAAGATATTGAAATTCGCTTTCTAAAAGTTATATTGACGCTTGGCTAACACAATTGCGTTAGTCGCTCCTAATCTTTTAATGAGAAATTCCTCAATTATTTCGCGTGTGGTTTGGCATTCGTGTCTCGAAAGGACTTTTGTGTCCTCAAAGTTTTACAACAGCGATTAAAACAATGCGACGCTAGATGTGAAGCATTAGGGTTGTTATGTGATTGTTTATGTTCTTTTAGTCTGATACTGAGGCACCAGCCGCTCTGTCCAATATAAGCCTTCCAGCACTTGAGTGGAATCAGATAAACGATACCAGTGTTACAAGGTACAAAAGGGGACACAAGCATAACGCCACGATCACTTTTTATTATTCTGCCCCTGCTCAAGTTTCTTATTTATCGTACGGTACATCATAGAGAATTTGCGGGGGCGGGAGGGGGGGGGGAGACAACCGTGTTGACGTCATATCTACTGGCCACGTTCCGTGAACCGTGTGACAACCTATGTACATAGGACGCCGCAGCAAACCTTTCTATTTCTTCACTTTTCTGTTTTTCTTGTTCTTTAGCAGCACTTTTTACCCATTTCGAAAGCTTTTCACAGGTTATTGATAACAAATAAGCAGGACAACCAGCCTTCTCGAGCCTATCTATCTATTGTGAAAAACTTTGTTGCATACAGTGTGGACGTGACTTGTATGGACGTGACTGGGCGAACGACCTAAGAGCTGAGTAAGCAATCCCCTGTTTTACAAGCTCGGAATGGCAATAAGAAAATTCAAGCACTGCTTTTTTTCCTTGGCGAATAGTACCAACAGACATGTTCCTGTAGGAAAGTCAAGCAGCGATCTAAAAACTAATTTGTTGTTCTGGATAAGCTCAAGCGTGAAACCTAGACCCCCACCACTATCCCTAAAAACTTTTAAAATTTCCGTAGCTTTCTTGCTGTAGTTATTGCATGAACAAAACACCTGGTACTCCTCTACGTATTGAAAGGTACGAGCTGCCAATTCATTTAGATTGTATTGTAGCTTTCTACTGACACGTCCGCGTCTGCGTCTGTGTGACTTGGCGCTGCAAACCAAGAATATGTTACCGTACCAACTCGCTCAACTATCCATCCTCAAGCATATTCTAATTTGGGTCGGATTAGTATTTTGTAAGCTAGTAATTTTACAGAAGGAGAGGCATCTCTTAGAGCTCGCTTGAGGTAACCTAAGGTACAGTTAGCGTCGTTAGTAATCTTGGTTATATGCGTTGCCCAAGTTAGGTCTTTGGAGAGCGTAACGCCTAGGTACTTTGCATAAGATTGTGAAGAGATGCTGCTGTAGTTAAGAAAGTATTTAAATACCGGGTGCTCATGCTGCCTATGAAAGGAAAGCAAAGATGTTTCGTTAGTGTTCATATGCATTAACCAATCATAGCACCATTTATCTAACTTTAGTAAGTCACTTTTGAGTGCTTGATTAGCGGTTATGTCAAGGACCGGGCGATAAATGACGCAGTCATCTGCGAAGAGGTGTATCTTTGAAGAAATGTTACTGGGTAGGTCGTTAATGCAAATGAGGAAAAGTAGTGAACCCAAAACAGTGCATTGTGGCACGCCAGATAAAACACGAGACATATTTGATGAAGTATTGTTTGTATGCACGAATTGTTGTCGGTTAGCAAGAAAATCTCAAATCCTGTCTAGGAGAAGGGGATAGATTAAGTCGTGAGAGTTTTAATAGCAAACGCTTATGTGGGACTTTGTCAAATGCTTTTTTCGACATCGATGAAGAGGGCGTCAACGGGTACGTTTTGATCGATGTTAGTACTAATGACTCTGTCTAGATACTACGGATGAGATTTCTTAGCGCGTGTTGTAGGCATTTGTCCCTAGGCGTGCCGGCATAGGGGAGTGGGGTCGAGTTTGTATGCGCTCGGATGGTGGCTGCCGGCGCGGTAAAGTAGGTGAAGCAGCCGGATCGTAGCTTTCTCGCGCCTTACGGCGATGTACCTTGTAAATAACATCACAGATGTTTCTGTGGGAGCAGTAGGGACCGTAATAGAAGAAGAACAACTTTAATGAAGAATAAAACGCTCAATGGGTGGAACCCCTAGACAAGGGTCCCACTGGCTTCCGCGCGCAGTCTTGCTTGTCGGATGATGGCCCTTTGGACCTCTTCCTGTGAACTGGACAGCGCCACCTCCCATTGTGTAAGCTCCGTAATTTCTGTGTTTGTCTTTTGTGGATATGCCGTGCATGCCCATGAGATGTGGTCTAAGGTTGGCGTGGCTCCGCACTATGGGAATGTGTCCGTATATCTTTCGGGATGAATTTTATGGAGAATGTGCAGGTTGTTATATGTATAGGTTTGCAGCTTTCTCCATATAACCTGTTCTTCCTTACTGAGATTCTTATTTGGGGGTGGTAGCTTCATTCTATTTCCTCTGTGATAGTTTAAAATTGCAGAGCAGTTCTGGTCGATCGGGATCGGTTCATCAGAGGCGTCCTGTGAGCACCCGTGGTGTGTTGCATGCGCACGAGCTACTCTGTCAGCCTCTTCGTTTCCTCTGATTCCCTCATGACTGGGTAACAGCATAAGGTGAAATCTGGCTCGGGGTTTTATACCTTCTATAATCCTATAGGCTGCAGTGCATACTCGTCCCCTGAGGTAGCTTCTGCATGCCGCTTGAGAGTCTGATAGGATGGTTATTTGTTGTTGGTTTCGTTCCGTCGCTTTGATAGCAAGGGCTATTGCGATTTCTTCTGCTTCCACGATAGTGGTGTTGTGAGTGGAGGCGCTAATAATTTCTCTGCCCATGTAGTCCGTGACAGCAGCTACCATTTTTTTCTGCCTGCCTGGGTATCTTGCCGCGTCCACGAAGCGGGAGTTTGGTTTGTCGCCATGTGTTTTTTTTTTTTCTTTTTTTCAATGTATGCAGCTCAGGCTGCATGTAGAGTAGGGTCCATAATTCTGGGTATTGGCGCCACTTTGATGCAGTTTCTGATTATTGTTGGGATGGGTTTAGTTTGGTTGTGTTTTTCTAGCAGCTCGTGATACCCGAGTCTGCCAAGGAGTTTCCTACCCGTGGTCGTTTGTGCGAGTCTGTTTCTTTGAGCCGGGCCGCACATATTGAAAATCTAGAAGCCAGAGCGCCTTAGCAACCGCGGTTGAACGCAAGTGGCTGGAACGCCGGTGACGATGACTGACCCAGCACGAGCACCGCAGGCGGGAGAGTCTGTCCGAAGTACCTTCAGACGCAAAGTTCTGAATGGTGTTACAGAAGTCACCGCGCGCGGTAGTGCTGGACTTAGCGTCACAAGTTGGCGGCTAGACCTAATTATATTTGTTCAATCGTGCTTCTTTACAAATTGTAACAACGTGTCATTATTTCCCATTATTGGCGGCGCCTCCAGGAAACCAAAGCGGCAATGGGGACGCCAAAGCTAGAACCAGGACGGACGGGTTGAGGCTCGCCGAGGCCTGCGCGTGCCAGGGATGTAAAGATCGACTGTCCGCTATCGCGGATAGCCAATTTTTTATGCGAACACCTCCTGGCACGCTTCGGCCTCCGTGGCTTCAACCCACGTGCCACTTTGCTTCCAGTTTTGATCACCCCGCTACCCCTTGGGTGCCCTGAAAACCTACACCGCCTGCGAGTGCTAGACCGCACCTGTCCCAGCTAGCGAGTTTTCGTCAAATTTTCATCAGTCTCCGGGGCGCTTTCCGCGTCCTGGCTTGAGGCGATGGACGCGGAACGTTCCGCAGGCTCGTGCTGCCAGAAGTCTGCAATCGCAAGCTCTTCTATGAGTCAAGGCACCTGGTCCACCACCGTTGAACGCTCAAGAGAGACTCCTACTCCTGTGGCCATGGATGCAGAGCCTATTGCCGGCCCGTCTGGCCAGAGCACTACATTGACAAGTTCCTCAAAGAGACGAGGCACCTGGTCCAGCACCAGCGAAGACACAGAGGTCTACTCAATCACAGGTGACGACTCATCCGATGACAGCTTCGTGTCGGTGAGGAGCCAAAGGACTAAAAGGAGGCTTATTAAGGCGTCGTCACCAGCGAGTACGTCAACCATGCGGGCAGGCAGTGAACGCTGGCCGCACACCATCCTCTTCATGCCAGTGGATTCTTCCGTCAACCTTCGCGTATTGAACAGGCAAGCTCTCTCTGTTTTTCTTGAGGGAAAGGCGCCAAACGAAATCAAGGAAGTCCGGCTGAACACACGAAAGAATGTTCTAGCTGTCGACACAACCCGTGGAACCCCGCTGGAGACGCTACGACAGATAACGAATTTGGGCAACATAAAAGTACGACCGGTCATACCTATGGATGGGGCCTGCACTTCAGGTGTGATCTACGATGTTGACTTGGCAATTTCGAACTCGGACCTGCCGATTCTGATCAAACCGGCATACGAAGGAGTGGTCATCATGCACGTATGCCGACTCGGCAACAGCCGTTGTGTGAAGAGTGTGTTCAAGGGGGATTCCATCCTTTCGCACGTAAAGGTCGGTCACTTCCGACATGTCATACGGCGGTTTGTCCCAACGCCGCTTCAATGCCACAAGTGCTTCAAGATCGGGCATGTAAAGGGCGCCGGCGCCAACTCCACAATGTGCCCCCGTTGCGCAAAGTCACACACGGTAGATGTCTGCCGTGCAACAAACTTTAGGTGTGGCAACTGTGAAGGCACCCAAGAAGTCACATCTAAAGAACGCCCAAGAATCAAAAAAGAATTCGAAGTTCTCAAGCAAATGGTCAGGGATAACTCAACCCATAGAGAAGCCTCCGAAAAGATCCGGCGTCGACGTCGTCATCGACGGAAACGCTCGAGACAGGGTGGAGTTCGCGCACCGCTTGCGCCAACGCCATCATCTTCAAGTAGAACGCCCGAGAGCACAACGAGGCCTCAGACGGAAAAGGCTGCCCCTGTGGATGAGTGGCCGGCGCTAGCAAGCTCTCAGTCATCTAAAGAGCCTCCACGCTTGATGCTCCCATCGAAGCCCGCTTCTGTTGGTGAGGCTTCAACAGTCGACTGCCAAACGGTTCCGGTGCTGCGATCCATCGTGAATTCATCAGGGCCATGCTTACAAGCATTGACACTCCATCTGCTCGAATTGGGCTACAAGTGCTCGACGCGCTGAGCCCCGTCCTAGCAAGCCTTGGGTGAAGCCATGACTGACAATCACCAGTCATTTCATAAGGAGGTCAGAGAAGCGTCGATCCTTCAGTGGAACGCGAGAGGTCTAAGATCTCGCATCGCCGATTTTCGTCAATTTGTTCTCACTAACCGATTTCAAGTCATTGCCATCTGTGAACCAAGATTATCCCATCCAATAAGACTATCCGGCTACGAGACAATATTCTCATCAAGCGACATCAAAAGTAGCAAGGTCGTTGTGTTTATTCGCCGTGAACTCACTTACGTCGTCCAACCGGTGCAACCTCATGACAACAATCAGTATGTGTGCATGACTGTTAAAAATAGGAAAGTCACCTTTGCACTCTAGGGCGTGTATCTGTCTCCATCAAGTCGATTTGACACCAAAAGACTCGAAGGCATCTTAAAAACACAACCTGGTCCATGGATTATCACCGGGGACTTCCACGCACACCAGACCATTTGGGGAAGCTCAAAGGTTAACGCGACGGGACGACGACTAGCTTCATTAGTTTCCAACAATGGTCTCTACCTGCTGAATGACGCGAGTTCAACATTTTTACGGAGAATAACGTACAGCAGCTGCCTCGATTTGACTTTCGTCTCCCACCGCCTCGCCACACATGTTAAGTGGATCTTGGACATTAAAACGCACGGAAGTGACCACATCCCCATTTACCTCAAGATCAAGGGAATGTCTAACACGTCTACGTTCAACACGATTCGAAGAATAGATTGGACTGTCTTTAAATCCCAGGTTGAGGACGCTTGTCACAAAGGCCTCTCTTGTGGACTTCAACAAGCTATCAAGAAAACGGCAGACAGCCACGCGCACATTCATGTGTTCTCGAAGGTATACTGAATTCGACCTGGAATTGGAGCGGCTTCGTACGATTCGCCGTCGTGCTGAAAGAAGATATCGACGCACTAAGTCAATTCAGGATCTCAGAACAGTCCGGCGAATGCAAAAGAAGATACAACGCCGCATGGAGAAACTAGAGGCTCAGCGGTGGTCGAAATTTTGTGCGTCGCTAGATTCCCGCAAACAGCTATCTCAAATATGGAGAACTGTGCGAGGTCTACGTTCTGTTCCGGAACAGCCTTTCCAGTTTAAGGCCCTAGCACTATTCTAGCGCCGACAAGACATTGATGTGGCGGAAGACTTCTTTGCTATGATTGTGGGCCAGCCAACTCGCACAGGTTCGCTTACGTTGACCTGTATTCCAGATTCACGAGATTCACGCATGGATCTGCCTTTCACGACGCAAGAGCTCTACGCGGCGCTCGCCCTATGTAATCGGTTGTCGTCGCCTGGTCCGGATGGCATATCTTACCGTATGCTATGTCACCTTGGTGAACGGGCACGAAGTGCGCTCCTTAATATCTATAACGAGTCCTGGCAGGAGGGCAAAGTTCCTCAAGATTGGAAGATCAGCCCCCTGGTACCGCTTCTTAAGCCTGGCAAGTCTCCCTTATATATTACTTCATACCGACCAATTGCACTGGCAAGTTGCGTTGGGAAGGTAATGGAGCGAATGATCCTCGCCAGACTTGAGTGGTACCTTGAACATTACGAAATCTACCCGGACACCATGGCTGGTTTTCGACGTCACCGATGTTCTATCGACAACGTTATCGATCTGGTAACCTATGTTCAACACCAAAAGACGTGCAAAATGTTATCTGTCGCAATGTTCTTAGATATAAAGGGAGCCTACGACAACGTTCTTCATGACGCCATACTTGAAGCATTGGAATCGGTGAGTCTAGGCGGTCCATTATATCGTTGGACGCGCAGTTATTTACACAGGCGGTCTCTATTTCTTAACACTGAAGCTGGCCCAACCTCGCAGTGTCCCACGCTTTTCAACCTTGTACTCATTGGTCTCGTGGAACGACTTCCGAACACAGTTAAAATATCAATGTATGCCGACGGCATCTGCGTCTGGGCATCTGGTGTGACACGGTCGCAAGTACGCGCCAGGCTTCAAAAAGCTGCCACGTCAACATCGGCGTACTTAAATCAACAAGGCCTCAAGATCTCGCCAGAAAAATGCGGATTGGTCTCGTTTACCCGAAAGCCAATGAGATCATACGATGCCTGTATCGACGGTCAAAGTATACCTTATGTCAGGACGCACCGATTCTTAGGCGTAATCATTGATCATGACCTCTGCTGGAGTCCTCATGTGGCCTACCTAAAGAAGCGTCCGACGGATATCTCTAATGTGTTTAAGTTTCTTGGAGGAAAAGTCTGGGGTACTTCAGTATATGCAATGATGCAACTGTACAGGACACGCTTTCTTGGGTATTTGCGATACAGCTTGCCTGTGCTGACGAACACCTGCAGAAGTAATGTCTGTACACTCGAAAGCGTCCAGGCCCAGGCACTTAGAGTGTGTCTTGGATTACTGCGGTGCTCGTCAACGGCTGAAACAATTGTCATTGCACACGATTTCCCAGCCAAGACCCATATAGTCATGGAAGCGCTCAGAGCACACATAAGACACCTTGCTCGAGTCCCTGCCCATCATCTAGCCTCAATGCCAGAGCATCGACCACGTGCTTCCTTTTGTGAAACAGTCCTGCGCTATTGTGCATACCTTCCATCAGGTTATACGGCACCAGCAAAAGTTCCGTATCTACCACGGTGCTTGGCTCAAGCAATGGTTCGACTAATGGTGCCAGGAATACGAACAAAAGCCCAACTCTCGTCTCCAGCACTCAAGTAGCTTTCACTGCTATATTCAGTACAACGAGCATCATCATCTATATACTGACGCTTCAACCACGGTGAATGGGTCTGCAGGATCGGTGATCTTTCCTGCAAAACCTTCCACCATAAAATTTCGACTATCTCACCAGACCACATCGACTGCCGCGGAGCTTGCTGCTATTCGATCGTCGTGCACTTCGTGTAATTTCTGAAGAACTACCTAAGAAATGGAGCGTGTTCACAGACTCCAAGGCTGCTCTTCATTCTTTGGTTTCTGCCTTACGCCGAGGACCCCTCGAACAACTAGTTCTAGAAATCAGACTGCTGCTTCACCACCTCGTCGAGCAAGGACACGACATCACGTTACAGTGGATTCCAAGCCACTGTGGCATATGGGCAATGAACATGCCGACGCAGCAGCACGATCTGCACATGAGGATGGCTCGCAAGACTCCATTCCATTCTGAAGAACAGACGCTGCAATGAAAATTCGTGTGCTTGCAAATGAAGCCATCAAAACTTTATGGAACAGACCAATCTTGAAGCATACACGTCTACACCGACTGGACCCATCCCTTCGACTTCAACCCCAATCTGGACTCTCTCAACTCGAAACAGCAGCACTTTGCCGACTGTGGCTTGGTGTCGCCTACACAAGATATTTTGCCTTCCGAGTCGGTATGGACGACAGCGCGGCTTGCAGTCAGTGCGGCGGCGAGGAGACTACCGAACACGTACTTTGCCACTGTCCTCAATACAGCGCGCACCGGCCATCACAAGCGACCGCGTTGGCACGCCTTCACGACAGGCCACTTTCAGAACAGTCAGTTTTTGACTGCCGACATGAACTGTCGTCGCAGCGAAAGTCGGTCCAGGCTTTGTTGACCTTTTTACGTGAGAGTGACCTATTAGAAAGACTATAATGACCCCATTCCGTCCATTTTCATATTTTTTGTCACACGCTTTTATTTTTTTCACGCTCTTCTTTCTGTCTTTACTTCCCCTTTCCTTTCCCCTAGTGCAGGGTAGCAAACCGGAGGTTTTAACTCTGGTTAACCTCCCTGCCTTTCTTTCATTTGCATCTCTCTCTCTCTCTCTCTCTCTCTCTCTCTCTCTCTCTCTCTCTCTCTCTCTCTCTCTCTCTCTCTCTCTCTCTCTCTACACCACCTGCTTTACTATAACATTAGGTGCTCTCCTGAGGCCTCCGTTTGCCGGTTACCCGTTCCCTCTGGAGCAGTGCTTGTAATATATCCAATCTATCGTCGCTACGAAAAAGCGACCCGCGACTTATACAACACCAGTCAGAACCTTGCCCCTTCACACACAGCGATCACCAAGTGGGGCGCCCGTGCCCACTGCATCACCGAGCGAGCAGCCAGCGGCGGAGCGTACACTCGACCGCACTCCGCAATGGCGGCACGTCTAGCGGCCAAACGCATACAACACGCGCTAAGAAACCTCCTCCGCAGTGCCTAGGCAGAGTCATATATTCAAGGAGCAAAGGCCCCCAGATTTTCTCTCACGCGTCCGCTCTCACTCGCGCCTGCGCACAAACGACTGGCGATCCCTCAAATGAACGTCTCGTCAAAATTTCAAAGGCGTTTTGATGGCGAGCGAGCTCGTCGCGGCATTTCGCGGAGGCCGAGGAACCTACGGAGCGCATGGATTTCAATTCTGAAACTTTATAGGTATAATGTTCCCATAAAGTTTTGATGCGAAAGGTACATTGAAATTTCCAAGGTCGTGCTTCAGATTTTCAATTCCGGAACTTCGTGGGTTGAGAGAGAAAAAGAGAGAGAGCAAATGATAAATGAAATGTAGGGAGGTTAACCAGGACTGAGCCCGGTTGGCTACCCTACACTGGGGAAAGGGAAAAGGGGACGGAAAGATTAAAAGAAGGAGAGAAAGTCCAATGGAGATGTCATTCGGTAACTCAGTCCGAATCACAGACGGTGACTAAATCCCGTAGCTTTCAATTATCGCAACAGCGCTTTTGTGGCTTTTTGTAGCTGCAATATGCGAGGCCATGGTCCCAAGATCTTGTTCAAGGTGAACGGTTTTCTATCTAACTGAATGAGAGCTGTGCAGAGGTCATGTCTTTCATTTTCAAAAGATGGACAGTAGCACAGTAGACGTTCTATAGTTTCCTCGACACCGCACGCATTGCCCTCGGCGCTATCAAGCATTCCAATAAAAAACGTATATGCGTTTTGTGAGTGCGACGCCCAAGCATAAGCGGCACAGTATTGTTTCCTCATTTCGCGGAAGCCCTGGTAACAGCCGCAATTGCATAGCTGGGTCGAGGGAATGCAGTCGGTCTTAGGTGAATTCAGGTGTGTGCCACTTCTCCAATGTCATACAGTGCGCTAGCTTGCTTAAGTGTTGGGCTACGTCAGACCGCGATAAAGGTACGGAAACAAGGGTTGCTCCTTCGTGTGCTTTCCTAGCAGCTTCATCAGCGAGGTCGTTGCTGGAGATATTGTAATGCCCAGGCAGCCACTCAAACACGACGTCGTGTCCTTTCGCGATCACATGACGGTGCATTTCTTGTATCTCCCAGACGAGTTGTTCACAGGACCCGCGACGAAGAGATGACAGAAGACATTGTAAGGCCGCCATCGAATCGCAGAATATTCCCCACCGATTAGCCGGTTGGTTGTTAATATAATCAACGGCACCTCGGAGGGCAACAAGCTTCGAACCGGTCGATGTTGTCAAGTGAGAAATCTTGTATTGGATGCTTATTGATCGTGATGGTATAACCACTGCGCCGGTGGAGCTGGTCTGAGTGGAAGAGCCATCCTATATATGTGGACTCGGTCAAAGTAGAAAGTGTTCAAACAATCCAGAGCTGCTTGCTTCAAGGCCAAGGTAGGCAGGTCGGTCTTATTTTTTATCCCTGGAACCATATGACGCACTTGAGGTTGTTTTAAACACCACAAAGCTGAGGTTGAACTTGCTGAGTATGTGAAGCCCGATGGTAGGGAGGCACGATGGATGCTGACCTCGTTGGAGAAGGACGCCTGTGGTCATCATTCTGGCAGGCAGGCAAGAGAGCTTGATTGCATCCGTGAAACATGACGAACAAGCGTGTCGGTCGTAATGTAAGTCGTGATCGGATGGTCTTGAACCACTGTAATTGTTCCTGCTGTTGAGACGCTCCGCGGAAGGCCTAGGCAAACAAACAGTGCCTGCGCTTGCACGCTCTGAAGTTCTAGAAGGTTTGACTTACATGTTTTAGCAAGCACAGCCGAGCTATAGCGTAGGAATCCGATAAAAAGAAGAACTAAACTCACATCATTTCTAATGTGAAGCATTCTTCTCCGAGTCAAGCCAGTTCCTTGTCTCGCGTCCTGCCCTTTCCGTGGGTCAATAAGCAGATAGATAGAGTGATCTGCGGTCAAGGATGGGAAGCAGCTGATGCTTCGGTCGGCAGTCGCTCGCAGGACCACGGGGAAGAACCAGCTAAGTGCGTAGAGCGTGAGCGGTGTCGACGCACGGCCTCGTTACGCGGCGCGAAGTGTGCGTATTGGAAAACGTACGTACGTACGTACGTACGTTCGTTCGTTCGTTCGAACGCGTTCGTTCGTTCGAACGCGTGCGTGCGTGCGTGCGTGCGTGCGTGCGTGCGTGCGTGCGTGCGTCCGTCCGTCCGTCCGTCCGTCCGTCCGTCCGTCCGTCCGCCCGCCCGCCCGTCCGTCCGTCCGTCCGTCCGTCCGTCCGTCCGTCCGTCCGTCCGTCCGTCCGTCCGTTCGTTCGTTCGTTCGTTCGTTCGTTCGTTCGCTCGTTCGCTCGTTCGTTCGTTCGTTCGTTCGTTCGTTCGTTCGTTCGTTCGTTCGTTCGTTCGTTCGTTCGTTCGTTCGTTCGTTCGTTCGTTCGTTCGTTCGTTCGTTCGTTCGTTCGTTCGTGCGACGTCTTAAAACGCTAGGCATAGGAAGACAACACAGCGCGTCTCAGGCCGCTAGGGCCCCACCAGTTCGATTCGCATCGGCATCTCGTGCTGCAACGATTCGCGCAATGCTTCGCATTACATAGATGTAAACTACAGTTGACTCTGCCATTTTTTCGAACACTGTA
Source organism: Dermacentor variabilis (assembly GCF_050947875.1). Classification (NCBI taxonomy): domain Eukaryota; kingdom Metazoa; phylum Arthropoda; class Arachnida; order Ixodida; family Ixodidae; genus Dermacentor; species Dermacentor variabilis. The sequence continues at coordinate 129,116,376 of NC_134568.1, forward strand.
CATGGGTTTGTTTCACGTGCTGGCAACATTATTGCCCATTCACAAACTAACTGCTCCACCACAGAGAAAACGCGATGCGGTGTACGTACACAGTATACTCAACAAACAAGTAGGCATACACACTATGTGTGAACATCAAAGAGGGTTTGATGAAATACTAAGTTGCTCACGGGTGATGCAAACGTAATATTGGGGCTTGCTCAAAACCTGACCCCGTTTCTATACCACGTACTTGCCTTTCACTGTGACAGATTTACATTTCCTTTTCGAATCCACACAGGAATCAGAGCTGTGCAAGGGTAGATGAAGCCTAATAGGTTAGATTTCGTGCTCCCATGGGCTAATAGAAGGGAGAGATATTCTTTTTTCTAAAAAATAATATGTGAACAAGTGCTGCCTGCGTTTTTATGGCAGCCCAATGTACCTATCAACTGAGCTTTGCCTAGCTAATAACACGGAAAAAAAAGCTCGCAAAAAATCATATCGCGACCGAGTGAGCGCACTTCGTACCTTACACACGTACACCCCAAGTCCAACAAATCGGTGCCTCCAGCCAAGCCTTTAGCCGCAAGTGTAGAAACAACTAAAAAAAGCCACATATAAAATCGAAAGCAGAACGAAATAGCGGCATACAACAACAACAGCCACAGCACGTGGTTAGCAACGTGCCCATAGAAAGAGCCAGTTATTATTCGATCTCTGGCTGCAGAGAGAGAGATAGGAAAGGCAGGGAGGTTAACCAAACGCGAGTTTCCGGTTTGCTACCCTCTACTGGGGTGGGGATATAGGGGTTGTAAATACGACAAAGAGCGAGAGGAGAAAAAAAGGAACAAGAAAAAAAAGGAATAAAACAGAATAAACAGAAGTAACAGAATGCCAGGCGTTCACACTGCAGATTTCAGCTATAGCGGGAGAAAGCAAAGGCAACTTGCGCGATGTCCAACGTACCACAGTCGATTCATTCTCTCTCTCTCTCTCTCTCTCTCTCTCTGTTAGGTCGATAACGTTCTAGTAAACCTCGTCAAGTAGCTAAGTAGTGATGTCACACTAATAACTTTAAAAATAAATAATTAAAAGAAAATGGACAACGCTGGTTGCTATGCGTAGCGGGAATGTCCTCTGACGGAGATTGCAACTGACGCACTCGAAACGGACACTATTCCACGGAAGGGTGCTACCAGCCCTCGAAGTATACCCAGGTTGCCAGTCCCTGGGTGCGCTAGATTCTCAACTTATCCCCAAGTATGATGCACGACTTAATGCAAGGAACTGGTTAATGATATAAAGCGATAATTTGCACGAGACCTTCTGTTGGCCAACTTAAAGAAGAATCTTCCCCATTTCCCAATATTTGGCTAGAGTAGTCGTATGTACCGACTGTCCAAAGATTCATGTTATTATAGCAAGGCTTTAACTACAGTACTTTTTTTTACCTTCCGTTAATATAATAGTGGTCAAGAAGAGGAATGATGTATTAGCATTGCAACATCGCATTCATCAAAAAGCAACCGGACACATGGCTCTGTAATCATGACGCTCTAAATCAGGTAATTAGGCATGAAAAAAGGACGAGAAAGGTTGAACAAAACTGTCGTTTAAGATATTTCCACATACACCATCCTAACTCAGGCCACTATACGAGTTGAAACTACTGACGTTGTTGGACGGAAGGTTCACAACAGGCCAATATTTTCCAAGATTCCTCATAAAGATGTCGGCAAGGCTGTAGATTAAGTTATACTCATCATTCTTGAGGCCTGCTATGTATATCTTAGATGCGTATAAGCAGCCCGCATTAATTAAAACAAGGGATTCGGCCCCTGAGCGATAACGTTGTCTTCTTTTCTTTTCCGATGCTTGAACTTATATTTTCAGGCAAGTTATCAAAAACTCGATTCATTTCCTAAGCCGCCGAGTCCGCTTCCGAATAAAAGCCAGCTAAGGTTGACCTTTTTTTTTCAATGCATGAGTATAAAGACCTTGAAGTAGAGCTGTCCGATTACTCAATTCGTATTTGATTCCGGAATTCACTAATCGAAGTGGCCGAATATTTGTTTCTGTACGAATAACGGATAACAACGGTTGTTGCAGTCTACAGCCAGAAAGACCGATGGAGACCATTCTGACTCATGCCGCTACATGAAAACCACGCACGTTGCACAGGCGCACTATAGTTACTGAACAGACGGCTGGAAAAAAGTCACTACAGCACAACAGTGTCCAGCGGTTAAAGAGCATGCTTCGCCTTGGGCAGCCCGCGAGTTTGTCACCTCGATGTGGGCAAAGCAATTTATTATTTGGTTAATATTTCAGCATGTTTCGATTCCTTTAAAACAACGTGCGGGGCTGTAGCACTGCGCTTAGCTCCTTCGAGGCACGCAACATTTTACTGCGTTGCAGTTGCTGTTACTTTGTTTCGTTACAATTATAGTCACAGTACACGAGGCAGGACCAGCTTTCCGTTGTTTCTCACAAGCTTCTCAGCGGATATGGCATATCAATTGGTAATAACGCGTCAAATAACCTCAACATGTCTCCTTTTCTTGCCGGACGCATTCAACGCAACTTTTATGTTTCACTTTGTCTAAAAATCGCAAATATTTGGTATTCGAGTGAACACTCGTACGTCGTTCTTCTAGAATATTCACATTAGATTAAAAAATTTCGCCATTTGAACTTTAGTTGAAATACTCCAACAGGACAGACGTCTCTTCAGCGGGGTCGTCAGGTTAGCGGTCAAGTCATAGCGGAGCAGGTACGCGCATGGGGAAACCAGAGTTAATTTCCACATCACCAGTGCATAACATGAACAACATCATGCAATTCTTTCGCGTAATTAATACTTCTGGACAGGGGAACACCATTAAACGTCTATCGTTGGATTAAAGTTGCGGGTTTTAACGTGCCGAAACTGAACAGTGAGTCATGAATGACGCCATATAGTGGAGAGCTGCAGAGTAATTCTACTACGTGGTATTATTTAACGTGCACCTAAACCTATGCCTGCGAACATTCTTGCACTAATATCCCAAGGGCGCACTGGATACAGTGCGTCCCTTGGTTACACACAAGGCCTTGTGTGCTTAAAACCCGTCACTTTATCTCCCCGGAGCATTTCACTCGCATATGCCAGAAGTCCCTTCAAAGAATTCAGTATCAGGCTTTGTACTTAAATCTGGCGTTTCACCACGGCAAGCTCTCTCCAATTACTCAAAAGTCGCAGTTTCGCCCGAAAGGTGATGCATCGATTGTGATAACAAATTAGTGGACAGCTATACGAAGTAAGGATAACATGCAGTTTCATTGGCCGTATAAACTTGGAACACTCACGTACTTACTAAATTAACAAGCATGCATGGTGTCACACGCGCACAAGTAAACATGAACACACTTCACTCGATGACAGCGGAAATTCGCTGTCAAAACGCTGAAGTGAGGAAGGGCGGCAGCAGCAGCGAGCGAACTGACCTTCGTTCTGCCTCTCGTTTCAACGCGAACTACGCGACGAAAACACAGCGCACACGAAGCTATTGACCCGTGTTGCGGAGCAGTTTGTCCTAGAGAAACGAAATGGCACTTTCGGCGGCGCGCCGCAAGTCGCCTCAGCGACAGCGCACGAATACGAAACCATTACCTACTGCGATCCGTTGTTGGTAATGTAATCGAGTTTCCCCAAGCGCACTGTGCGCCAACCATGCCGGATTAAATCATGTGGATTGAAGACGTGTGCAGTAGTTGGCTGCAAATATACTCACTGGCATATTAAGGAATGGAATGACTCTGTGTAGCCAAGTTCGCGGACCGCTGCTGCAACTGTCTGGACGTGCTACTGGCACTTCGAGGTGTACGGATTGCTTCGAGGATAGTGAAATTTCATCATCCGCCAGCGTTGTATCGCTAACCTTCAAAGTGCTTCAGCCCCGAAACGTCGGCAAGAGTGAGTGCCGCTTGTTAAACAATGACAAAGGGAGTAGCATCGCTTCGTCTCGTAGTAAGTTCCGCGCACAATATCTACACACATCTATTCTAAATGGCACGGGACCTTACACCCAGTCTATCGCCAACGTGTCAATAAGTGAATGGGCGCACACTTGAATATATGCGCACCATATACGCACAATAAATGACTCACTACACCGATAGCGCACGAATGGTCGAAAGTGAATGTTTCGTGACAGTCCACAAGTGCAAGGGAGTTACTAGCGATAATACATATTTGATACAAGGTACTACAATGTACAAAACCGCTGCGTTTCAAGCCTTGTGCGCAGCAAGAACAAATTTATCGGAACTGAGCCCACCCGCGAGCGATTAGGCAGAAATAATCAAATGCTGACCACACCAAATAAATTTACTGAGTCAGAAATGTGGCAAGGCGCTGCTTCAATACATTTGCTAAATGAAGAACGAAGAGCAAAACACAGTAATCCTGATTAAATTCATTAGTGGAACGTTTGGATAGCTTGGAATACCCCCCCCCCCCTATTTAGCCTCGCTTTCAATAGAAGTACCATATATACGCTGCTCGCGCCGATTGGACAAAGCTTAATCCGCTTCAAAAGCGCTTTTGCATGTTCTCTGAAGCTGTGGCCAAAGCTTCGTGTCGTCCACCGTCACCGTCTACGATATCTCCCGAAACAGAGGTTTTCTAAGCCGCACCAGCGTCATACACACCCATTATAAATGCGGAAGCAACGGGGAAATTGGAGGCAAGGAATGGACGCATCGCCACGTGATCAAACATGGCAGCGTCCATGAGATCGTCGCAAAAAGGCTCATTAAGCACTCGGCGCACTGTCCCCGTCACAGATCGCATTCAAAAGAGGCCCCCCGCGGCCGCTCGTGACCGCGCCATACTCAGCAGACGCCGGAACATTACGCCCCCCTCCCTCCCCTCACCCCGGTGCCTTGCGTGCGATGGAAGACGGTGCGCTTCTTCACCGCTTTCCTGCCTTGCGCGCCCGAGATTGATCTGCCACCGTCGGCTCACCCACGCTCGCTTTCACTCGCACATACAGAATATGGCGTACAGCGACGATGCTTTCGCCCTTGGCCTTCACACGGAACATCACGGCAACGGCGACGGCAGAAATGCGCCTGGACTGTGCACATAATTGCTATCGCCCAAAAAATAGTGGATTTCCGAGACACAAGAATACCTTTTGTAGGACAAGAAGAAAGAAGTTAACCGAGGGGCCCAATTTTTATTAATCATATCATCAGAAGCAACAAAACCACTTGTAAGACAAGATTCAAAACAAGTGGGGACAGAAGAAAAATACCTATTGGATCAAAGCAGTCCCTCGCAACGCTTCGGCGGTCAGCTCGCAAAACCCTATAAGCCAAATAGAATAACTGAGAGCGCGATTCGAAGCAGAGCATGCCGTAATTTAAATGCACATGTGCAAACGTCTACCGCGGTCGTGGTTAGACGACAATTGTTCACTCCATCTAATCGCACCCACTTGTCTTTCTCTCTGTCTCTCTTTTCGTTTCACAAATTCGTCGCAGGCAAAACATACCCATGGAACTCGCTTTCGATGTGGCAGGCTTCCAGAAATCCGAAAGTTAGGAATGAGTGGTGCCTCAACTTACCTGAAAAGGGAAAGAAAAACATGGTTACAAGCTGCGAACTCAACTTCCATTATAATACATAGTTACGGAATACTAGCACGCGCATAGTAGAAACACTTAAAAAATTATCAGATATGACATAGAAGGTTAAAAAAGAAAGATTCCAACTTTCAATCATTCGTGCGCAGTCTTAAATATAATGTCCCCATAGAACGTCATTACGAACACTTTACGACACGCCTTCGTTGAGAGATGCTTCCCGGAAAATGATTGCTGAGCAGCCTACACTGAACGACCTTTCTAAAGATCCACAGTAACAAGAACATGGAAAGTAATACGGACAGAAAAGCGGCTGTCTGTCTTACACTCATAGCCAACGACAAAAAGAGAATCCGCAAAAGCAAAGCACAAAGCGGACACCGCACGACAGTTACTTGCACAGAAAAAAGCTCAAGGTTCCCTTTATTCACTCAAGTTTCATCGAAGAGGTCCTTCGTCAGCCATTTTGTACACAATATTGACTTCTTCTATTCGCAGCCTCGACAGTATGAATTCCACGAACAGAGACGCCACCACGTAGTTCCAGATCGTTCTATCCTTTGCTGCGCATTACCCAGTCAGCTACCAAACAGCAATACGCGCGCCCAAAAGAAAAAAAAATGACTCCAATATATACAACTTAACCACAGACGCCCACTCCCCCCCCCCCCCCCCTCCGGGCTTTGTGCTCTTCTCTGGCATCACCGACCAACGCACGTAGGTGCAGTTTCCCGGCGTACTCTGTCAGCATTTCGAAAAACGACACAATGGCACCCACCGGAAATTTCTGGCCCGTGTTTACTCCGAAAGCCTTCATCGCGTATTCAGAAGGTCGCTTCTTTTGGGGCACGGCGCCTTTGTGATGATAATACCATCGCGAACGCCCCAACTAGTCAGCATTTCACGAAAATTCATGAAAGCGCGCCCTCCACCCCAAGCCTTCGCGGCTCCGGCCACCCAATTCCCTATCGGTAGCCGGACGAAAAACTAGGCATCCAGACACGCTACAGGAAAACAACCGCAAACAATAGCGTCATACTTTCCAGCAGCGCGATCATCGTCCTGCTTAACAGGAAACGCGACGTGACAACAAACTCGGCTACCGCCTTTGGTCTTTCATTATGCTTTCTCGCTCTCTCCACCTCTATCTGTACTCACAGTTCCTCTCACTCTCTGGACACGTCACATAACGGGAGTGGGACGGGAAAGGACGCAAGAGGCCATCGAGGAATAGGCGAAAAATAGAGGGCGGCAAATGCAAACCACAAAATGCTCTCAAAATGTCGCATGTTCAAAGAAACAACGGAACGCATCAGTGCGAAAGCAAATGTGCCCCCCCCCCCCCCCCCAATGCATCCACTCTACAACAATTAATGGCGGAAAAACGGAACTGTGGCGCCGTCGAGCGTCCTCACAAACCCCTCCTGTATAATTAAATGGTTTTGTGATCGCAAACATATACTATATACATAATAGCGGCACGCGAAGAAACAAAATATGGAGAGTAGGGCCATCAAAAGTAATCACAATAAACGCGTCACTGAGCTTGTCCCCCCACCCCCGGCACTGCGCGTCATCACACGCATATCTCGCCACAAAGACTTCTACAGGGAACCAGCACTCCCGCATGCACCAGCTGCATCATACTTGTGGCGAAGAAGGTGCTAACCAATATACTAGTTACCCTCCTGTTACACAACACGAACAACGCACAAACCAGTACTGCAGCGTATACAAACGGCGCCTTCTCGTACGCCTTCTCAAATACGAAATTAAAGTGGCCACAATTATCGCGCCACGTATGGACGAAATCACGGACGGTTTTCGTTGGAGTTTTTTGAGGCGCCGCTCATCAGAGTTGTTTCTGTGTCTTCCTTCTGTCCACGTTTCACTGCGAAAGTTTCATCATCAGCAGCCTATTTTATGTCGACTGCAGGACAAGGCCTCTCCCAGTGATCTCCAATTACCCCTGTCCTGCGCCAACCGATTCCAACTAGCGCCAGCTAATTTCCTCATTTCATCGCTCCACCGATGCCGTCCACTTCTGCCGTCCTCGACTGCGCTTTCCTTCTCTAGGCACCCATTCTCTAACCCTAATGGGCCACCGTTTATCTAACCTACGAACTACACGACCTGCCCAGCTCCATTTTTTTCTCTTAATGTCAATTAGAATATCGGCTTTCCCCATTTCCTCTCTTAATCACACCGTTCTCTTCCTGTCTCTTAGCGTTACGCCTAACATTCTTCGTTCCATCGTTCTTTGCGAGCTCTTTAAATTGATTTCGAGCTGCTTTGTCAGTCTCGAAGTTTCTGCTCCATATGTTAGCACTAGTAGAATGCACCGATTGTACATATATTTTTTATATATTTTTCAATGATAGTGGTAAGCTTCCAGTCAGGATCTGACAATGCCTGCCCTATGCGCACCAATCCATTTCTATTCTTCAGCAAATTTCCTTCTCATGATCAGGGATCCCCTGTCAGTAATTGATCTAGGTAAACGCACTCCTTTGAAGACTCTAGACGCTGACTGGCGATCCTGAACTCTTGTTCCCTTGCCCGGCTATTGATCGTTATCTTTGTCTTCTGCATATTAATCTTCAACCCCACTCGTACGCTCTCTATCAAGGTCCTCAATCATTTGCTGCAACTCGTCCCGAGTATTGCTGAACAGGACAACATCGTCTGCAAATCGAAAGTTGCCGAGATATTTGCATCCGATCCTCACTTCTAAGCCTTCCCAGTTTAATAACTTGACTACTTCTTCCAAGCACGTAGTGAATAGCATTGGAGAGATTGTGTCTCCTTGTCTGACCCCTTTCTTTACAGGTATCTTCCTGCTTTACTTGTGGAGAATTAATGGTAACTGTGGAATCTCCGTATATATTTTCTAAGGTGTTTACGTAAGCGCCCTGTACTCCTTGATTACGTAATACCTCTATGACTGCTTGTATCTCTACTGAATCAAATGCCTTTTCGCAATCAATGAAAGCCATATAGAAAGGCTGATTGTACTCTGCGAATTTCTCGATTACCTGACTGATCACATGAATGCGATCATTGTGATGCATTGTAGAGTGGCTTTCGTCACCGCCGTTCAGCTCTGGACAGCATATCAGAACTCGTCTCAGCGCTCGAATTTGCTAAAGGAAACAAACATTCTGCCTACATGCTCTTCCTAGACATACAGCAAGCTTTCGATTCAGTTCCGCATAAGCCGATTATTTCCGCTCTTGCAACCGCGGGAATTTCGGGTCGTCTGCTCCACTTTCAGTGGGTAATTTTCTATCAGAGCGCCGGATGAAAGTGCGTGTCGGAGGAGTAACTAGTGAATACCGAAATGTGAAGTGCGGTGATCCACAGGGCAGCGTATTATCGCCGCTTTTGTTTTACACCGTACTCGCCGCACTTTCAAGTCGTTTGCCACGGGAAACTGACTTCCCTGTGAGCATAGCTGTCTACGCAGATGACATTGCTCTGTGGATAAGCGGCCCTTCGCACTTTGGTCCGCGGCTTCGTGCAAGCTTGCAAAGAACTCTCAACGCTACTTCGGAGTATTTGGGTGAAGTTGGCCTGCTCATATCACCTGCTAAGTCGGCTGCAATAGCGTATCACCCTAAACAACGCGCTCGTCGAACAATGAGCCGACTGTATCTTCACAAAACGCCTATAAACTGCGTGCGACAACACCGTTATTTGGGGTTAATTGTGGATGATCGTATCTCTTGGCGTCCTGCCGTTAAATCTGTACGACGCAAATCGCACTCCCTCCTTAAGTATGTGGCCGCCTTGACTGCTCGAGGTACTGGCTGCGACCAAACAACGGCTCTCCAGGTGTACCAGTCATCTGTACTCTCAGGCATGATGTACGCATTATCAGTCCTGAACATACCACCTAGTTTGATGGCCCAACTGGAGTGAGATCATCGCGTTGCGCTTCGACTAATGTTTGGATTACCTCGTGAGGCACAATCTATTGCATTACTTACTGAAGCGCATCAGTTACCCCTGAGGCTGCAAGCATATATCAGAGAGCTCTGTATCATATTGAGCGTCTGCACCGCGCATCGAATGGTCAATCGCTCCTTGATCGTCTCATTCACCACCCGTTATCTCGCATGGGAAAAATGGCGGCCTTATTTATGGATATCACTACCATTTCTGAACATGCTGCTTCAGATACGTCTCCGCCTCCAAAAGGTATCACGAAACACGCATTCCCCATTTACCTCACTATCCCTGACATGCACCAAAAGTCCGATATGGCTGTTGCGGCAATATTCCAATTGGCTCAGTCTCACTTGTTCGAAAAGTTTCCAGATTATCTTCAAGTTTTTCACAGATGCAGCTGTACACAACGACGGTCAAGGCGCCTCTGCAGCTTTTTTTCTGCCCTTCAACTCAAGTACGGTGTATCTTCCAAATACCTCATCCAACTTCGTCAACAACTGCGGAGCTAGCAGCGATTAATGTTGCACTGAAATACGTGCAAGAGGATTTAATTACATCGAAGGCTGTCATCTTTACCGACTCCCGTGATGCCCTTGGCAGGTTACAACGCAGTGAGCTTGATTGTCCACTTGTGCGCAGCATTACTGACTCTGCGAGTGAAATTTCATCACGTGGGGTATCTCTCGTTGCTCAATGGATACCTTCACACGTAGGAATCACTGGAAATGAAGAGGCTGATCGGCTCGGTTCAACTTGCGCTTATAACAACTGTGAGTGCCCAGAAATTTTGTGCAAGCTTGATGACGCTCATCTGCTGATTCGTCGCCACCTACTCAAGCAGCATCCAGATCAGCGCGTCGCAAATGGAACGTTCCCGCCTCGTGTTCGCGGTCGACGCTTGCCTCGTCGCGCTATAGAGCACAACTACTCCAGCTGAGGGTTGGCTGCGTGAACGTGCACGAACGTTTATACAAAGACGTGTGGAAAGTCCAGTGTGTACGTCTTGTGGCTGCTACAAGACACTTCAGCACCTTATATTTGAGTGTCCCGCTTTCAGTGCGTAGCGCATGTCGCTAGTGAGAAACTATCACCTCCTTGGCCTGCGGTGTACGACACTCGACGAATGTTTATACCCAGTGGTTGTGCGTCTAAACGTAGTCAGGCTCATCGCGCCCTACTTACTTTTCTAGAGTTAACTAACCTAGGTTCACGTTTGTAGCGTCGAAACTATTCTATTCAACTTTCTGGAGTAGCGTGACCTTCAGTGTGTGATCTGTACTGCGTTCTACTTTAGTCTTTAGATTTCTCCTGTTGCTCTTCCTTTCCTCTTTCCTCCCCGCTTTCTTATCTACTACTATTTCTGTGTTGCTGTCACCTCCCTTCTGAAGAGTAGGCAGGCGTTGTGCCCCTTCCGGTGGCAGTTGCCAGCCTGCTCCTCGCTTTCCCTTTCCTATTATTTGCGTATGTGTGTTCAAAAGAAATAATAATAATAATAATAATAATCCAGCCTGTTCGCTTGGTTGACTAAAGTCCATTGTTGCTCTTATTCTATTGGAGATTATGTTGGTGAGGAAGGAAGGAAGGAAAAAGTCGAGAAGGAAAGGCAGGGAGGTTAACCAGTTTAGCTCAACCGGTTTGCTACCCTACACATGGGAGCGGGATGGGGGGATGAAAGATGGGGAGGAGAGAGAGAGAGCACATAGCACAGCAGACACATCGTCAGTTACAGTCCGTCACTCTTGCGTGGCACGTGACATCACTGTCACAGCCGCTTGTCCAAGCCCGTCTCTTTCAAAAACCGAAGTAGACTCTTCGTCGCCTTCATCTGCGATGTCTTCTATCGGCGACATATGAAAATCGTTTCAACTGACAATGGTCTATTGTCAAGGTGCGCTAGAACGGACGCCAGGGACTGTCTCTGAACATTATATTCAGGACAGTCGCACAGAATGTGTTCTAGCGTCTCCTCGCAAATACAGGCATTGCAGAGAGCGTTGTCGGCCATTCCAACGCGAAATGAGTAAGATTTCGTGAATGCCACCCCTAGCCATAAGCATGGATAAAGCAGAGATGCATCTCTTTGGCGGAGCCCAGAGGGCATACAGAGATGCATCAAAGAGGGCATTATGTTTGTGAATACTTCATATAATACTGGTGGTATTATATTAATTTTTCAATTCTTTAACTTCTCCCTTTTTGTGAATTAGCAATATGTTGGCATTCTTGCAGCTCTCTGGGACCCTTTCACGTAATGGTAAATGAAGGTGGCGATAACATAGAAAGGTGCAACCTGCATGGCCACCTTCCCGCCTACATGACGTAGAATTGTGGAAACGAAGTTTGCCAAAGTGCGAGGCCCACTGATCTGATCCCAGAAAAAGGAAGACACACACGGAAACGAGATGCTAACTGCGGGCAGTAAATACTACACAATTGGCAGCAACAAGAAAATCGGCTGCTCAGGAGAATGCACAGTTCGTTACTTGGCCTAAACTCATATCGGGCTCCAGATTCCAGATCGGGCTAGTCCAGTATGCACAGCAGCATACAACCATGCATGGGACAGCAAGCTAAATTATGCAGCAAGCCTACGTAATGACAAATTAATACTAAAACTCGGACATATTGAGCTCCCTGAGATATTAATCGCATGGATAACAAACTACCTAACAAATCGCCGCCAGTTTGTGGAAATTAATAAGCAACAGTCTGGCTGTCTTCCGGTCACCTCGGGAGTTCCTCAAGGAAGTGTCCTAGGGTCACTGCTCTTTTTACTCTATATAAATGATATTACTACTTCAATCCATCCCAACGTGCAAATTAGGTTGTTTGCGGACGACTGTGTGCTTTTTAGAGAAATCACTTCAACCAATGATCAAACTGATTTAAATGCTTCTCTAGCTGGCATTATTGATTGGTGTAAAACGTGGGGCATGCGGCTTAACGCTGAAAAGACGTCTTTCTTCGCTTCACTCGTCAGAAAGCTCCACTAACCTTTAGTTACACGTTAGGTTCGTTGCCTTTGCAGGAAGAAACAAAATATAAGTATTTGGGCGTCACAATTACTAACAACTTATCATGGAATTTACACATTGATAATATCTGTTCTTCAACCTTGGGTAAATTATATTTTTGTAGTAGTCATACGTATTGCTATTTCAGAATGTGTTTAAGTTTGAGAAGAAAAGAAAAATAAACATTTCTTATATAAAGATTTTATTCATTAGAAAACGAGAAACATTTGGTTGTGTTTGTATATTGTCTGCAAGCAGACGACAAACGAGGCACGTAAACGTCCGGAGAGTTTACCGCTTGCCGAGTGGCTACTCTCTTCCTCCCGTTCTCACAAATTTTGTATATTGGCCACTTTGTGACGTTGCAGCAACTGAACAGAATAAGTTTCGAACAAAGATCTCCGATCGCGCCCTTTCACGGCCGAAAGATACGTCGGAAATGTCCCATTGCATGTTGACGCATACATGAAACCAACAAGAGCGGTCAAGTCAGAAGCCGGCACCGGACATTTAAATCCGATAGGGTTTCTGTCGACTGGTTCATATCAGGCCGTTATATCGCAGGCAGCCAACGTCGAGGCAAGAGTGTGTGGTTTCTTTGTCACTGGCTGCGATCTGCAGAGGTATCAAGACACGACCTGGCACTTGATATAAAGTAATGCATTCATGGTGTTGCAAAACAATTACAGCCCCGGCAGCAAACCAACGCACGCACGCACGCACGCACGCACGCACGCACGCACACACACACACACACACACACACACACACACACACACACACACACACACACACACAGCGCAAATGGGCGACGAAACTTTACCTCTTGTCAGTTTCGCATGTTATTAGTACCGCTAGAGTAAGATTTGCATCGAATGCTAAACATACTATGTATATTACTGTGGGCTCTGTACATTTTGCAAACATTGCTGTCGCCACAAGTCGCGCGACTACAGATATATACAAACATAGAACAAACAGAGCCCTTACTTCCAACTGCCGTATAATTTCAGCGCCAACCAACTTAATTACAAATGAAGGAAAAAAGGAAATAACAGTGCCAACCCGCCCACATAACGCGGGCACAAGCAAGAGAGAGCGCCCGTGCCCATTAAGCATGTTGCTATTTCCTTGACAATGGATTTGCGGGGGCACTTACACCGAACCGTCGAGCCATATGGGTGGATGAAAACAATTTTATTTTAAATCCGGCAAAGTTTAACGACCTGGGCTCAGATCTCCTATGAGGGGACTTCGAGACCTTGCCTCGTCGCCGCCTCTCGGGCTCGCTGGACTGCCCACTCTTGTGTCTTGAGGCTGGAGCTGCGCAGATCGGCGGCCCACTTCGACGCAAGAGCCTCCGGAGCTACAGCCATTTTAGCCGATATAGCAAGCCATTCCCACAATATGTGTGAGAGCGTTGCTCTAGTTGCCTGACATAACTTGCAAAGAGCATTCGGGTATTGCGCGGGACAAATGTGCCGCAATCTCACCGGACTGGGGAAGGTTTGTGTCTGCAGTTGTCGCCAGACGACTGCCTGGCTACACTCCAAGAAAAATCCCGGGGAGAACGGGAGTAACTGGGCCATTAGTCCTAAAAAGGGCGCTTTCGTTCCTCAAAGGACCAACTGCATGAATGTGCGTGCCGTGTGCAAATTTCGGAGAGTAAGTGTTTAGTCCCTGGTCAGAAAGAGAGCAACGGGAGGACGAACGACAACAGTTACTCCCCATGCACTCCACTGTTTTCGTCCGTGTCATGGAGCGATGCGGCGAAAACGGCATTGTCTATAAATCGTGAAATAGTTCGAAGTTCGTGCACTGTCCATTGAACTACATGCAAAGCAGCACCTTGCCTCCTCGTGAGAAAATTGCGTGAAACATAAAAGCTGGAATGTGAAGAGCCATGCCCTTCGTGCGCACACCATAAGTGAGCGATACACATTAAACGCGCCAGTCATTGATAGACGGCTAGATTTTCTTGGTAAATAGTACCTAAGTTGCTTCCGTTCCAAGGAGGTTGAGAACTGAAGCGATGTGTAGCTCAAACGGGACACGCTAAGCGACAGAGAAATTGGCCTTCTCTGTCGTTTGCGGTTTGAGCTCTCTACACGTATACATCGCGCAGTGCCTCAGTGTTAATCCCCCTAATACTGGGGCTGATTTCTTTTCGCAGTCGCTTATGGTTGCAAGTACACTTAACGTTAGACTCTCGCTGCATAGCTTGCACAAAACCCCAAGTCGCTTTTATATTGGCGCACTTGCGCTCCATTGCTTAACCTTGTCTAAATATAATTTCCTGTCAACCGGGCACCGTGGTGAAGTGAGGGACCGACCGAACATTGGGGACCGACTTCTAAAATATATAGGTATCTGCTACAGACAAGTGACGACGCGACTGGTAGTCAACGGGCAAACAACTCCCATCATACAGCTGAACAGATCCGTTAGGCAAGGATGCCCCATGTCACCAGTTCTTTTTGCTCTGTACTTAGAACCCCTGTGCCGAACAATTCTGAACGACAGCGACATAACAGGCTTCACTTTCGCAGATACTCCTCTGAAAGTCCTCGCCAACGCCGACGACCTTACGCTTGTGGGTGCCTCTAGAGAGGAAATCCGCCAAGGAGTCCAGCATGTCATGAACTTTTGTAATGTTTCCGGTGCTAAAGTGAATCGAGAAAAGTGCGCGGGTGTATGGTTAGGTGCATGGGACTTAAAACCAACCACCTTCCTAGAGGTGAAGTGGACGTCTGAAATCATAAGCTACCTCGGTGTGTGTTTAGATACTGCAACCTACAGAATAGACAAAATACAACTCGAAGTGGTACCCTCGCGGCAAAAGTGCAACAGTGGCACAGAAGAACGGTACCGCTTATGAACAGAGCCTTTGTGTGTAACACTGTGTTCTTTCCAGCTATATGGTACTCAGTGCAGGTGATGCCCTGTTTGCCGGCTCAGGTGAATCGAGTGTACAGATTTTGCGCAACATATATTTGGGAGTCACGGTTTGAGCGCATGAGGCGCAGAAATTTATTCTTAAGTAAGGCAAAAGGAGGCCTAGAGCTGGTAAACGTTGAGGTAAAACTCAAAGTTCACAGGTAACTTTTTTTCAAAAACCAAACCCATCATATTCTACGTCATTCTTTAAAACAATTAGGTGGGGGGTACTTAGGCGAGTGGATCGAAGGTGCCCAAGGAATCTCACGAGCCCGCACCCTAAAATTCTACAGGGAGGTGGAGCAGGCAGCTCGCTTCTTCGAGCAGCGTTTTTCTCAAGAGTACTTAAAAAATGTAAAACGGAAGAGTCTGTACTGGAACACTATAGATATGCTATTCCCACCACCACTATATCGGTCTCGATCTGGAAGCCAGCTGGAGTCTGACGTTTTCAAGCGTCTACCAAAATATCCTGTAAAAACAGCGATTAAGGATTTTTTTGTTAGGTTACATGTCGAAGTTCTACCTGTAAAAACATGGCCACGTAACAAGGGTTTTTTCGTGCCGTGGTCAACGGACTGCCCGCTCTGTCCCTATCCAGAATCGTTGCAGCCCGTATTTTTGTTTGGTACAAACGCAGTACTATTTTGGCACAACATACGAATTGTGTTTGACGTGCAGATATACACAAATTGGGATAACGTAAAATTTCTGACACTAGAAGATGACAAAAATAACAACAGTGTTGAAACCCTGTTATTGCTAGGTTTGTATGCAATTTGGAGATCACGAACTGATTACGTCCTAGCTCTAGATAACGCAAAACCTGCGTGGACGCACTTTTGTGATGCTTTTGCGTATACAAGTTCGCTGCTGGGCGGCGAAAATGAGTTTAGCAAGCGATGGCAGGTGTGGCAGAAGTGCCTGCAGCAAAGACGAATACTTATATAGATGTTCCATTCTCTGTGTATGTGTGTGTGTCTGTTACAAAAGCTGTAAAGAAAGAACGCTTCAGTGCATGGTACCTGCTATGTAAAAAGAAAGGAAATAAAAGGAAGTCGCAGAAAAAAAAGAAAAGGGCACCGCGGTGAAGTGGTTAGAGTACCTGACTTGTAAGCGAAAAGACGTGAGTTCGGATCCTACTTTAGGGCACCTTTTTTTTCTTTTTTTCAGCTCAGTAATCTTTTTTTAGGACGTTATAGATGCCTAATTTCATTAATTCCACCTTTCCGGAGCATCGGAAAGAATTACAGTTACTCCCTTGAGGAGCATCGGAAAAGGGCAACTGTTAGTCCTCGAAGCAGTAGGCGCATGGGGAGTAACAGTTAATCCCATGTCAGTTAGTCCCCAAATGGACTAATGATTGTGGCAAATCAGTTAGTCCTCAAAAGGACTAACCTCCCTGCCCCTATTAGTCCTTTTTTTCTTAGAGTGTACGTTTCAGTTTGGGGTGAGGTTGGGGCAATATCCGCCTGCCTAGTTGGTAGTGCTTGGTGACGTCGTTGTATCTGACTAAGCGTTCTCGTGTGTTTTGAACCAGGAGATCCGAACTCGAAGAGGGGGTCTCCGATTCTGCGCGGCGGGTCAGTTCTCGCACAGAGCGGTGTGCTACCTCGTTCAAGTTAGGGGGGCCCTCCTCAGTGGGAGTGGCGACGTGCACTGGGAACCACGTTATCGCGGTGCTATCGAAGTGCGGCGACCAGCTTTCCTTAGGATCTCGAGAGCTTCGGAGGAAATACGGCCCCGCGCGTAGTTATGAACTGGGGATTGTGAGTCACTAAGAATTACCTCGCAGAGGGGGTCGGTAAGCGCAATCGCAAATTCTTCCGCTGTTTCTTGGTATTCCGTGCTGACACTGCACGCGTGCGTAAGCCGGAAGTTAACGTCTACGACTACCACCGTGAACTGGTGTTCTCGTGTGTATTCTGCCGCGTCTAAGAAGTGCGTAGTCCTCTTCCCGCCCAAGGAGCGGAGCAGTGCCTTGGCACGGGCCTGGCGTCAGCCCCCGTTTGTTCTGGGTGCATGTTTATAGGGATATATGGGCGACCATCAACATGAAGCTGAAGTCGGGTGGAATGACCTGTTATTGACCGTGTTGAACGTGGTAATTGAAGCCGAGTTTCTGCAGACTGTACCGGCGCGTGGCTTTCAGGGACATGCGTTCGAGTTGCGAAGCTCTTTGCTCATTCACAATTTCCCCCAGCTGTAGCAGACGAGCAGTGCTCGTAGACTCCGGTAGGCCAAGGGCGATCTTCTAAGTCTTGCGTATAACGGTGTTGAGTTGCTCCCTTTCGGCGACATTCCAGTAGTGGAAGGCAGCCACATAAGTAATGGGACTGATTGCGAAGGAGTGTACGAGGCGCATGGAGCTGTCCTTCATGCCCGCGTGCTTGTTTGTAATGCGTTTGATCAGGCGGGCTGCCGCTCTAACCTTGCCTTCGATCTTGCGGATAGCTTCTATGTTTGACCCGTTGGCTGCTATATGCATGTCGAGGATGCGCATCTTCGGCACTTGAGAAATACAGAAGCCGTCTTACGTGTACAGGATTATTTCGTCACATTGGTGCGATTCGCGTGTAGGCTTGGGCCGGCGGCGCGGGCGGTAGAGCAGCAGCTTCGATTTTAGCGGAGATATTCGGAGACCCGTGTCTTGGAAGTAGGTTTCGACTGCAGAGACCGCTGTTTGTAAGGTGCATTCTATCTGACTGTCGACCCACAGGGTGATGTCGCCTGCATACAAGGCGTGATGGAGGCTATCAATCTCGTCGAGATAGGCCGGCAGACCCAGCATCACGAGCTTGAAAAGGAGCAGGGATATGACCGACCCTTGAGGAGTGCCGGTACTTCCTAGTGCATGTTCGAAGGATGTCATGCTGTCATGTGTATACACTTCAGCTGCTGCTGCCTTAGAGGACTCCACTGTTCGGCACCTTGATGCTGGACAAGGTAGCCATGAGGATATCGACCGCGCCCACACTCGTATAAATGGGGAGCGGAAAGAATGTTGATCTCTACTGTTTCGCAATGTGTTTCAGTACTGCCCGCCTGAAACATTCATTAAGGGCACCCTGCGACACTTTTTCAAAGTGCTAAATAATAAACCCCTATTCATTCACACGATAATGGTGTGAACAACCATGCCAAATACTATGCACGCTAACAGGGATTAACCTACAACATCAGTCGAAAAATTATGTTGCCCTCCTGTGCACGGTCCTTGGAATTTCCTTAGCCATCCCCCCTCCCCACCCGTTGCGAGGAGCCCCTGATATTCACCGGATGGGCCGGATACCTTTATTGGCATGGCGAAACATTGCCACGGCAGTAGTAGCTCTGCAAGGCTAGAACCACCCGTAATGTTAACGTCATCACCACCACACCGCCACCTGTAACCGCCACGGAAAACAAAAAACAAAAAAGAGAGAAAGGAAATGACTGCAAAAGACTGCCTGGAAGCACGAGCGCGAGCACTCGTGTTCAAACACGGCCGTGTGTGCATTAAAACCCCGCAGCGTTGTGAAGGCTACAAGTGATACTGCGAAAACAGAGCATTGCGAAATACACTGTCGCACATAAACGGTATACGCTCAGCATGATTGCAAATGTCGAAAGCGCTCCTGTGACCAATTTACTCTCTGTAGCCACAGTGGGGATGCAGCGCTTGTGTCTCGTCGTTGTTACTTTGTCGTTGCATGTGTTTGCGCTGTTACAATTTTTATGTCAAGTATGCACCAACTCGCCCAGAAAGAAGACTTAATGGGGACGCTAAGTGGCGGCGTGGCGTGCGGACGTGCTCCGCCAACCGAAGTTGATCTACTTGGTTCAATGTACTTTTCCCTCCCAATTTCTACTGGAACGACACCAAGTGACAAGGACCTACCGCATTTATCACGGTAGGTCCACTGAAACCTTTTTTGTGGGTCCTTTCTCCGACACCGAGGGTTAAGCCTATTTTGGCTTAGCACGACATTGACTCCGCCTAGAGCGGGACGGCGGGAAGGCGCGGCCGCTCGCTTGGCCGACCCCAAAGAACGTTCTAGAACATTCCGCCATGCCTTACGAGACAATGGTATAGAGGGCGAACAAATCTCCAAAGAGGACGCCGAGTCTAACAGCCCTTATTTAAGTCGGGTAACGTTCAATTGTTGTCTAACTATACGCCAATCTCCTTAACAGCACACTCATGTAAATCATTCGAACACATTATCTTTAAACATATTATGGAATTTCTTGAAACTAACAAAATGTTATGCACATTCCAGCATGGTTTTAGACGTGGCCTTACCACTATATAACACAACTGACAGAATTCGTTCATGACATCGGCAGCTCTTTAGACATAGGTGACCAGATTGATGCTGTTTTTATAGACTTTGCAAAGGCCTTCTACACTGTCTCATACCCTAAACTTATGCACAAGCTGTTCGCTATACTAAAAATGCATCTTTGGTTGGCTGGATATCGTACTTTCTTTCCCAGCGTTCGCAATATGTATGTTTCAACTCTACTAAATCACCCTTGATGCCTGTTTTATCAGGGGTTCCCCAAGGCTCAGTCCTGGGTCCTCTTTTATTCCTGCTTTATATTAATGATCTCCCCCTACACACCTCAGTTAAAATACGCCTTTTTGAAGATGATTGCGTTTTATACCATGCAATTAAATCTCCTACTGATCATGTTGTCCTTAACAATTATTTTGTTGACTTCTGTAACTGCTCCAAAGCATCACAAATGAATATCAACTTTCCCAAAACTGTCTCCATGTCCTTTACACGACGCTCATCCTCTTCCTTGTTTGCATATGCCTTTAACAATATTACTTTAAATAGGGTCTTCGAATTCGAATATTTAGGTATCCTACTAACACAAAATTTGTCATGGTCGAAACACATTGATATCGCCTGTAACAAATTTCCCTTTTGACTAGGTTACTTACATCGTACGCTGCGTCTTGCTCCTCAAACCCGCCGTAGTTGCTCAGTGGCTATGGTGCTGGGCTGCTGAGCACGAGGTCGCGGGATCGAATCCCGGCCACGGCGGCCGCATTTCGATGGGGGCGAAATGCGAAAACACCCGTGTGCTTAGATTTAGGTGCACGTTAAAGAACCCCAGGTGGTCAAAATTTCCGGAGTCCTCCACTACGGCGTGCCTCATAATCAGAAAGTGGTTTTGGCACGTAAAACCCCAAATATTATTATTATTAATATTGCTCCTCAAGAAACTAAACTTCTTGCATATAAATCCCTCATTCGCCCCATCCGCGAATATGGCTGGGTTGTATGGAACCCATACAAACACTGTGAGGTCAAAAAACTAGAATCAGTTTGTAGGAGATATGACAAGGAATTTTCGCCGTCCAACTCTCTTCCCCTACTTGGTCTCACTCCTCTTGCAGAGCGTCGCAAACTTGAATGCCTAAAATTCCTTCACACGTTAATCAGTTCTCCTCGCCTTTCCTCTCTAGATAACTACTTGATTTTTTCCAAACCCTCACGTACGAGGAGTCACCACGCTCTAAATATCTCAACCGTTTCTGCGCGCACTGATTCCATTACACAGTTTTTTACCATCAACAATTGAAGTCTGCATGGAATTCATTACCGGGCAACATCCGTTCACTACCACTGAAACAATTCAGGCAAGCTTGTTTATAAACTTTGTATGTTTGTTGTTCATCCCGCTCCTGCAATATCCTCTTGAGGCTGCAGTACGTATAAATAAATACAATAAATAAACTACCGCTCACAGAAAGCGGAACGCGGACAAAGCATGCGTCGAGAACGAGACGCGCAAGGCAAGGCAAGAAGGCGCCCGCGTTGGCGACAAAGAAGCCGGTCAGCTTAGAAAGGTTGCCGAATGCCGAATTTCTACGTTATAAGCATACCCTCCGAATTGAACGCCATGCATACTCCAAAGTCCGTGAGATTATCTTGGCGGATAAACGGCACCCTATCGCGGCTTACATTACGGCTTCGGGTAATAACTGTAGAGACGTGGTAAGAGGCATCGATATCGATCTGCCTGCGCTGCAAAGCCTTTTTCACCGGATGACGGCGAAAATGCATCCAGCTGGCCGAGCGCTGCCGAGGAGATATAGAACGCCCTGTCGTTTACCCGTCGCCAGTCACGATGCGGCCGACCTTGTTCGCCGAACGCCCGAAAGCTGCACGATACCACTGCGCAAGAACTCCGCCACGTGGCTTATATTTTTTTTAATATTTCGCGGGCTTTCTTTCCAACACGAAAAAAAAAAAAAGGACTACGTGAGGCGTATCATAAGGGAAACAACTAGATCGATGGTTTGTGAAGGCGCTCTACAAATCTGCCCATCATACTTGGGGTCCTTAGCCAATAAATAAAAAGTTGGTGAATTAAACTTAATTAATCAGTGAGTTATGGGGAAAACAAAAAAAATGTGTGAGTTACTATAGGCTATTGCGAACAGTATTCGCTCGGTTCAATTCGCTTCCGATGCGCCTTTCAATTTTAAATTCTTGGCTCAAGTTACGTGGGACACCCTGCATATACAACGCCGCTTCCTCAACCTACACACTGCCACGAGAGGACAAGATTTTGTACAGACGTATACTTCCCGCGTTCTTGGAGTTTCTGTTCTGGAAGTTGATAATGACTTCCTTATCCCCGCGTCCGTATAAAGTTGCTTTATTACGCACGAAACGCTTGTAGACGGCAATATCCAGGTTTTACGCAAGCGACTTCGGCGCCATATACCGGCTCGTATATGGACTTGCAAGCTTTGCCGATATCACCGATCTCACAATGTCTCGCCAAACACCATTTGCCACCGCGGCCTCCTGGGTCCGTATTCTCACTTCGCTCCCAGATAGGACAATCCCCAGCAGCTTCAATTGGCGGAAGCGGAAAAAGCGGCCAGGCCCATTCACTTATCCAAAAAAAAAAAAAAGTACAGCTCACCGACAGCCTTCTATTACCATCGCTGTCTCGCAGTACAGCCTTCCTTCAGCTAAATGTTGCAAAAGCGGTCGTCTTGCATTAGGAACAGGGAACGCTTCGTGATCAGAGTGATAAGATACCTTATAAGAATGAGTCAAATTGCAGAAGCTCGGCGTGCGAGAACGCAATCCGTTGTCGTGGGACGCATCGCTGCGTCTATGGCGTTGACTGCAGCTTTACAGACACTTTCTGTCAACAGGCCGATCCGCTTGAGTTCTTTGAGCCAATCAAACCATGCGGCTGAAGAACTGTCCTCGCGGGAACCGGAATCACATAAGACGGCCCCAAGTGGCAAAGCGGAGAATAAGGAAGGAAACTACCTTCCATCGACATAGCCAGGCATCGAACTCTGACAATCTCAGTATTAACAGAAAACCCCGCCCCCCCCCCCGGGGGGGGGGGGGGTTGTGAGGTTCGTTACAATTTATTTTTTTCACGGTACATGCATGTACAAGAATACGCGCTTAAATGCATTAAAGCTTAAGGTACAGAATCATTAACAGTGACCGAACAAGGCATGTCGCTTGTTTGAAAGGACGTTTCGACAGGAGGACAAGTTTGTGTTCGCTTTGACGAAGCAAGCCCCCATGTGAAACGTTGGCTCCAGCGTAATGCCTTGTTGAACCAATGTTGATCGCTTACAAGTGTCCATCTTCCTATCAACATCTTCCTTAGAGGCATAGAGATGAGCGTGATTGTGCTTCGCCATCCCAAAGCGGCTCTCGCAAGCCTGTCGGCTAACCTGCCGATCTGCATCTCGCACGTACTGTAAGAAGCAAAAGCAATATACGTGCGCGACAGGCGGCCGCCCAACAGGCACGGGAAATCGTAAGTATCGCCCGAGGTTCTGAAATCACTGTTGACCTAAATGTACTTAGCTGTTGCTGCCCTATACCACGAATCAAACGAGAAAAAAAAAGAAATGAAAAAAGAAAACACCAAGATCAACGGTCCACGACCGCCCGACTAAGACGCCGCAATAAGAACGCAACGAAATACTTCCACGATCCCACCGGTAAATTCTCACCGAGTGGGAAATAAATCGCACGAAATGTGTCAAACCGCACTGCAGTTCAGCGTTCTCTGTAGTCCCAATGCGTCGTGTTTCCTATACTCGCCGTCGTATTGCTCAGGAATATAGCCTTCGTTGCGCCTTTATCCTATATCTTTTTTTTTTAATATTTGTACCGACTGTGACTACCACGTGCTCCAAGAGCGCAGTCAAGCTGCGTAAGCAATGCGGCAATGAACCGTCGGTGCTGGCAAGCCGCGCCAGCACAGTGAACAAATGACATTTACGGTGGAGTACAGAGGTGAGCCCTAAAGAAGAGAAATTGTATATGGGCCCACGCTTGTGCATGCCAGTCATAGAAGCACGCGCGCACGCACACACAACAATTTGCATTAAGCGAAACACTAAGAGAAGTACCATGAAATCGGGTGAAAAAAAACCCTGTAAGGCAATAAATCGGACTCGCACCGTCGAGTACTCGTAATCGAGCATAAGAAAGGTGCGTCTAAAGCAAATAGAAACAGCGGGAATGGTTCAGTAAGGGTATAACAAATTAAGCATTCGAAATGCGCTAAGTAAAAAAAAAAAAACTAAAACAGGAAGCTATCGCAATCGACAATATACGACGTGCTTTAATTCCATCGCCTGTAAAGCCAATGCCAGCGGACTTCTTGCGCCGTTTGAGACGTACAGCCCATCGCAAAAAGCAAAGGAAATGCCAGTCGGTCGTTGCAGGCAATGAGCGGCTGACCTTTACCTTTTTGCGATAGGGTGTAGTATGCATACGGTCTGCCGCTGAGAAAAAACCTGCAGCCTTCCATATCCCGGCAAACGCAGTGTTTGCGAAAGACCACTGGGCGCCCACAGTTTCTGTCGCCTATAGTGTCCCGTATTTAAAACTGCTTGGTTGATCGGGAAAAATGCAACGCAAAACACAGCACTTAAGTTTAGGGTGAACGAATTTCGCGAATGAATTTCTCAACTGTTCGCTTCGTTAATTTTTTTTTTTTAGAAAAAGGCCGATACGAAACTGGTCGTTAAGAAGACACACACATCTTCATACAACGGCGAAACTGGAAGAGTGAACACGGACTCGCGCAAACATGCGTTAGCGGAAATGCATGTTCAGTGCCGGAAAAGCGCATAGGAACTCAGATGATCGTAACGTGGACAGCTCTCTTGAGCACAATAAGAGACAAGGCTGATTTACTGTTTAAAGGGTTATTGTTTTTGCTTTTTTAACACTGTGAAGGTTAGACGTAAAACAAGCGTAATTGTGAAGGAGGAGGAGAGTGAGAAAGGTTGTTATTTTCCCGCTCCGTTTCTAGAAATGCAGAAGACCCAGACTGTATGTAGAAGGCCAAGTTGTCCCCTTGGCACTTGCTCTCGATCGGGAGACGTTTATATCGAGCATCATGATCACTTGTTCTGACGTCTTGAGACGATGATGCGGCGTCCATTCAGACAAACCATCCACACTGACTAAACTGTACAACTGCGACATTAATGCACTTGTGCTATCATAGCTGCCACGTGCGGGAGACCAGACCGCACGTGGCAGCTGCACTAGACCGAAAAAAATAAAGGGGAGGGGGGGGGGGGCAGACATGTACGAGAACCAAAAACAGCGGAACAGCTCTCCGACGACGATTTCCAATTGCGTCCCCCTTGAAACGGGGCGAAAACAAATACTCACTTAGTGTGTTTGAACTCGTTAATACCAGTGTCACACGGAAAAATTTAGCGTCAGTGTGCGAGCAAGAGCAAGTGCACTTCAGTGAATTTAGTGTCCCTTTGGCGGCACGCTGCTACACGAGAAAGAAAAGCATCCTTTGGAATTGATCATAACGGCTGAACCAATAGGCACAACATATATTTGTGATTTTAGGCATTGCCTGCCAAATAACAATGTGTTATGGCTAAAACCAGCATTCGGAATAAACTTTAATGGAAGTGCAGTAATTCATTCTAACCAAAGCAACGTTGTCGATCATCACGAGTCAAGACAGGACAGCGTGACATCCAAGGCGCGTACAGGAAAAAAAAATATGGCCGATTCAGTTGCAGACGGCACAAGCAAAGACCGCGAGCATTTCGAGCGGGTGATGGTAGCGCGTATGTGTCGCTCGCGGACCACTCCGAGACTCCGCTCAGTTTTCACGCGCTCAGACCATGCACAGAATCGCGTCAACGTTGCATATTGCAGAACCCGTCTGGCAAAGACGCGAGTGGCGCGCAGCCCGCCTGGCTAGAAAGCGCCAAAGAAACGAAATGGACGCACGGTCACGCTCTGCTCGATTTATCCGCCAGCTGAGCAAAAGCAGCGTTCCACCTTGACGCGCGCTGGACGAAACACTGCGCTGTTTGAGCGCGCCACGAACGCGAATTCCGGCCGCTTTCAATTGCCCGCAACGGTGCGGCTAGGCGGCGTTTGTGCCACAAAGTCAAACGCGTCACCATCCTAAACGGCCAGGAGTGATAATACCGTATTTACTCGATTCTAAGCACCCCCTTTTTTTCACGATCGCAATGCCGAAAGTGAGGGGGGGTGCTTACATTCGAAAAATCTAGGATGACCCCCCCTCCCTCTTTTCACTGCGACATCACGGCGATACAGGTGCGAGAAATAACATTTTATTTCGCAAACATTCAAAAGAAAAATCGGTGCACACAGTGAACCCACCGCTTGTGTCCGATGCTCAGTTACTATCACTGCCACTCGAGTTCGTCGCACAGCTTGAACCGCCGCTCTCGGTATCCCATAGCAGGTCGTCTTCCGTTCCGTCGAAGTGGTTTGTGATCGAGC
This sequence comes from Dermacentor variabilis, assembly GCF_050947875.1. Lineage (NCBI taxonomy): Eukaryota > Metazoa > Arthropoda > Arachnida > Ixodida > Ixodidae > Dermacentor > Dermacentor variabilis. The sequence continues at coordinate 129,142,684 of NC_134568.1, forward strand.
AGTTCTTAACTCCAACGTCCACTTGGACCCGCTTCCAAGCGTCCGAAATCCACTTTGCGATGGTTGATGGGTACGTTTTCTGTAGCTTTCGCCGTACAGCCGGACTGTACGGCTGTACGGCGTACTCGCGCCGCGGACGCCGTGCCACCTTGGGACTCCGACGGCTCCGGCTCGATGACAAGAGTGAGCAAGCGCGCTTGTCGGCCTTGGCTACGCGCGCTTCCTAACAAATAGGGGGCTGCTTAGATTCGCATGCAAACTTTTCTCCCAATTTTTTCGCGAAAATTGAGAGGGGGGTGCTTAGAATCGGGCGGTGCTTAGAATCGCGAAAATACGGTATATCGAGTCACCTCCAGCGCCTTGTTGTCATTGTCCGACTACGTCGTCGATGATGCGCTACTTCCGTCCATTAAAGTCGAAACAAACGACGACGTCTACGCAGACAGGGCGACTATCACAGACATACAGAGGCATACACAGGCATGAACAACTGTGCGGCCATAACACACAAAAAATAAGCCGCTTCTAACAGTATAACGCATTTTATAACCTTATAACATTTCCAATTGCAAAAAAGGGTGGTCCCGTGTAATAGACTGCGAATGACACCAGCGGCGAAGTACATTCACTCAAAATGACACAAAATTTACCCGTTTGACAGCGGTATTAGTTCTGCTTCGTCTATTGCAGTCTGGCATTTTGTCTATGTCTACTTTATTTTTTTTTCTTCAATAAAACTTCTATCCCTATATTGTCAGGTTACATATGCATACCTGCCAACTCTCTCGAATTTTATTGCGACAGCAATTATATGGACATTGCCGGCGAATTGCCGCCGTCGACGTCACCGTGAGGTTCCGTATGAAGTCCAAGGGCGATAAGATCGCGGCCGCGCACCGTATGCTGTAGTTGCTAGGGAAAGCATGCCAGGGCGAGCAGGGAAGTATACGGCTGCTTGGTGCGGCGGCGTCTTTTCGCGCGCGCAAGGGACGAAAGCAGGGAGGGTGCGCACCGACTTTTTCCGCGCGCTAGGGTGGAGGGGGGGGGGGGGAGATATACGCTTGGCACGTTAAACGCTCAGACAGCAATTTCGAAATTTTCTACAGCATCCAACATGACTTATACAGCTTGAAAATCTTTGTTGGTAAGTCAACGCACGCTGTTCTTGCACAGTTCCATCTGGATACACATTGCATATATACGCCAACGGCAAACGTTTGCGGCAAGCTAAGGACTGGAATTGGCGCAAATTTTAGAAATTACCACAGCAACACCATAACACGTACAACTCTGAAATTGCTCCCAGCGTGTTTCTTCAAAACAATAGTTTATCTAGATAAGTTTCACCTCCACAATCGCTAGTTTTGAAACTCGCCGAGAGTCGCAAACCACCATTATCCCAATGTTGGTAATTTCCCACAACATGCCTAGTTACTTCACACACCTCTAATTTTGTGCATAAGTCGCACTTCACACTCTTAGAATCACCCTCCAAGCTTCGCTGCTCCAATGGCATTGAACTACCGCCGTCATATTACGCCGACGTCTCGCATGCTATAAGCTGGCTTGCGTCATCGCCATATATAGACGCAAAAACAACGTCGCTCCACCAAGCGTGAGCGCGCGAGGTCTGGTGCCCGCCCCCATTTCGTTCTCCAATCTTTTTGCCATTTGTCATTGTCTCGGACGACAACGGCCCCCTCCCCTCCCTCCTATAGACATAGCCGCGATTGATTACGCAGGTTAACGGATGGTCAGAAATGAAGAAGAGAAAATTAAATTATTCGTTACGAAACGCGGTCCCTGGAATCATATCTGCGCACTGCTACTCAAACAGCCTACACGCAAGCATATGCGTAGCAGCGCAGTAGCAAGAGAAGGGTCTCCGAGGCCCGAGCCCCCTTCGAAGTTTTCCGGCGGGGGCAGAGCCACCCCCCACCCCCCTTAAGTGTCATTACCAGAGTTCTGTTACCCACATCATGCATTTAAGGTTTGTTTTGAGTTGCCACCTTCTTTCACTTCAAATTTACTGTGTCTAAAAGCTTACTGCATCATTGTTGGCGCGAACGTGCAAGGCTTGTAAGTCATACTTTCGCTTTATTTCTGCAAATCCTGACAATAGCAGGACGACCGCATTAGAAGCGCCAGCAGCGGCTATCTCATCCGTATTTTTTCACGTCAACATTTTTTTTAAGATTTCCACCGTGTGCAGACACAATACATTTAAACATAAACACAGAGCAAAGATGATTGCACTTTTTAAAGGAGAAGGTAGCCAACTAACTATTTATCAGGGTATGGATAGCCTCTGCCTAGAGAAGGAATATGTTGTTGTGGGTTCACCTCGCTTCAAATTGCTTTGCATGCTTTTTGACCCTGAAAAAAAAAAGAAGAACACCTGCAGACTTCAGTGACCCCTTCGGCAGTCTTTTATCAAGGTCGCGTTAAATGCACGTGAATGAAATGTGTCTCAGTATTGTTTCTGTTTCCAGTAGGCAATGCTAACGGCTCACGAAAAAAAAAAACTCTTCTAATGATAAAAAAAAATAGAGGTTTTACGTTCCACAACCTCGATCTCATTATGAGGCACGTCGTAGTAGGGGGCTCCGGAGATTTGGACCACCTGGGGTTCTTTGACGCGCACCTAAATCTAAGTACACGGGTGTTTTCGCATTTCGCCCGCATCGAAAGGCGGCCGCCGTGGCCGTATTTAGGGACGAAAACTTCGTATTAGAGGGACGGAAACATCGCCACTTGCATGCAGACGTTATAAATATGTTATAAGTCACTCAGTAACCGAAATGAGGCCAAGCCGGATTCACTCAAGATCAGAATCAATAGCAGTGAAGCGCAGCCGCGCTTATACTCGGATTCACGGTAAGTAAAAAAGAAAAAGAACACGCAGTGCCATTCCCCTCTGTGAAGGTGGATGACCGGCGAGGCCGTGCATGTGGGCCCCTTAATGGCGAACTGTCCCTTGACGTGCGTCAAACGCCGTGTGCACATAAATGAAAGGCGAGGCGCGACTAGCCGCACCTCCACGGTGTTGTGCCTCGGAAGACGACGAGGCTCCCGGGAAACGTTCGGCTGGATTGCGGCCACGTCGGCCTCACGGTACTCCGGGTCCTGGTGGGCTCACCGCATTCGTTTGGCGTTAGCGGCCCGCTCATGGTCGGTCACTTCGGCCCGCCGTCGCCGCACATGTTCCCGTTGCTGCCGCCGGCGACGGGCGCGCTGTTCTCCGTCCGTGAGGGAACTGCTCGATGGGCCCGAACCGTCGGCTCCATTCGCGCTTCTGCTCTCGTTGCCTCTCCTTAGGAGCACGTTCTTCTTCGGAGCGAACGATACGCCTCCTGCCGACAGCACGGCCAAAGTACAACTGATAATGTCGCTAGGGACATGACTACGTCAGGACAGACTGAAGCACAACTATTGGTGGATACAGTATTTCGTTTTACTCAGACGCGCCCAGCGTCGAACGACGCTCGCCCGCGCGCCGACAACGTCGGACTATAAACGCTAAAGGCGCGTTCTATACATGGCTCGTTAGACGCACACCATCTTTTCCGGAACGTAGCCAAATAGAGCTTCGCCGTAAAAAGAAAGGCTGCAGTATCGCCTGCGTTAGTAATAGCGTAGTATAAGACAATTACACGAAGGAATATTCTTACCGTATAAATCCATGTAAAGGCCGCACCCCCAACTTGACAGCCAATATTTTTTTGTTTTACATCCAACTAAGAAGCAATCGCGTTCGGTGCGAGGAAAATATTTCTGGATTGTGTCTTTGTGTATTAAAGCTTTCCCAAGGCGTTACATGGCTTTTTTCACTGATGTGCATTTTTGCGACTTTATGTGAACAAGACACATATCTCTCTAACCTATATAATTGAATCCCCTTGTCGCATGGCTCATCCGAGAAATGCCAGTGTTTTGGTGGTAGAAGGGGACTCAAGCTGTGAAAGTGAACTGTCTCCTCTTATGAGGTCTTGTAAATACTCCTATAAGGTCGTCACTTCAGGGAACAATTCCCCGAGGTCACAGGAAATTCTTCAAAAGTGCAACTGTTACTAAAGGTTATATATATATATATATATATATATATATATATATATATATATATATATGCAGTGGCTCGACCGCAGCGCTAAAGGTTTTCTAATGCTGTTCAAACTGTTTTGAAGCTCGGATGTTCGCGTTTCTATATTATATTTTCATTGCACGTTTGTGGCGCAGATCCAAGCTTGCACATGCCCGACCCTCCACTAAATTTTCTCTATAGCCTCATTTCTGCCAATTCCAACAGTCGCTCACGTGACTGCAGCTACCTCGCTAAAGCAAGCGACAATGTTCTGCTCTGACAGCCAATTTTCAGCGCCGGGAGACATTTAATCAAAGCAGCTGTCGCTTTTGCCAAGCGTGCAATACAGCAAAGAGTGCGGCACAGTACTGCAAGCTTCACAGACTTCACTTGGAGAACACCAGGCTCATAGCAACAGGAAATCAACTCAACGTATTGGCGCGACGGCCCCTTCCTTTCCTTTACCCTCGACGACACGGCCGTGCGAATGGACCACACGGCGTGCCTAGCAACACGCGCGTTCACGGCGCCGACGCAGGGGCGCCGCCTCTGCACAGAGCGAGGTCGCGAAAATGTGCCGCCCGTCGTTGATGTCTTTCGTGTCGGTTCCCGTGCGGCAGCGCAAAAGCGCGGCCCTACACAGCCAGTGAAGCTTGCTGCGTCCATCAAACCGCGCGTCGCGGGGATCGTTCATTTTCTGCCCGCCCGGTGCTGAACAAATGTCGCGGAGTCGCTCCGGTCACGCATTGCGATTCCAAAGGCGAGTTCTGCCGGCGACCGACGGGAGATGTGTTTGCCACACGTGCGTTTCGTTAGCCGACACCTATTTTGTTTGTTTGTCTGTTTGTTCGCTTTTCTAGCGAGCGCGCGTAGGTGTACGCTCCCGGTAATCGCGAATACGGCAGGCACTCCGGTAGGTGAGCGCTGAGCATCCGAGAGAACGACTCTGGTCCAGGGCTGGGCAAAGATACTTTCCATATGTGTCATGGTACATATACATACCCGCCGCGGTGGCTTAGAAGATTTGGTGTTGCGCTGCTAAGAGCGAGGTCGCGGCATCAAATGTCGTGGATCAAACGCAAAAACGCCCGTTGTTGCGTTTCGCCTGCGACACGTGGTTTTGCCGGCGCGACTGCGGCGGGGCGGCAGACATTTTGGCCCGATCGTCGTCGCCGCAACACTCATCGCCAGGTGTTTCCAGGCGCGACTGCGGCGATGCGACCGCCTAGGGATCATCCTCGCATTCCAGTCATTGTGCCCGAAACAGGCGATGCCAAAGCAGGGATCTCATTCCAGTTATTGGGCCCGAAACAGGCGATGCCAAAGCAGGGATCTCGTTCCAGTCATTGTGCCCGAAACAGGCGATGCCAAAGCAGGGATCTCATTCCAGTTATTGGGCCCGAAACAGGCGATGCCAAAGCAGGGATCTCGTTCCAGTCATTGTGCCCGAAACAGGCGATGCCAAAGCAGGGACCATCCTCTCATTACAGTCATTGTGTCCGACCGGCAGCGCCACGACAGGGTGCTACGAGATCGTGCTCGACATGGTGCTACGGCATCGCTACGACAGTGTGCGTCACCATTAGCCCATTGTACATTCACGTGCTCGTCTTTTGAGGGGTTCCTTCTTGCCCTCAACTGCGAGAGTATAAAAACAGCTGCCCCCGGACGCCAAAGGGAGGGCTCCGATTTCTTCTGTTGAGTGAAGTGCTCTCCCGTCTCTCTACTTCGGTCAACCTGACCGCCAACTCTTTGCGATGTTAAAATAAACAAGTTGTTTCGTTGTTACCAGTCGACTCATGCTTTGCCGGGACCTTCGGATGCTTCCAGTTGTACCCCAGGCCGCCAGGCCAACGCTACCCTTGGGGCTTGCGACCCAGGTACAACCACGGGCGTCAGCGCCGAGTTCCCAACAGATCGTACCAGCAAGTCGGATCCCAAACATCTGGATGGCAGCGGTGAGATCGCCTACGACTTCAAACAACTGTCTGCCAGCGGTGAGATCGCGACAACGGAGGCCAGCAGCAAAGAGATGCAGTTGACAGTATGCTGAGCAGCTCAACGACGATCCGGGAGCAGTGCAACGAGCCCTGTGTGACGACTGGTTGCCTGCAGCGGAACGACTGCGCGGAATTCCTGCCTGCGAGGTTTGGTGAGTGCGGGACTTTCTTCTTCTGAGCTTTGCCAGGCTTTTTGTTAGTGTCAGAAACAGAGCTGGTAATTGTGGTTGTCGTTGCTGCCGGGTTAGTTTGCGGCAAGACAATAGTAAGCAGTAGAGAAAGCAGCATTCAGAGCAGCCATGGATTTGAAGTCGTTACGCAAACCGAAATTGTTGGAGCTTGCAAGAGAGTTGGGTCTGGATGTCTCAGACAAACTAAGAAAACCTGAACTGCTAAAGGCTATTCTTGAGTTAGAGGCTGAGGATGACGAGCTGTCGGAATGCCTTGAGACTATTGAAGAGAGGGAGACTGCAAAAGAAAAAGAAGAGCGTGAACGTAAAGAACAGAAAGAGCGAGAGCAACAAGAGCGTGACCGTCAACACGCTTTGGAAATGAAGCGTCTTGAGGTAGAAATGGAACGCGCTCGTAATGGAAGTCAGGCACACGGTGCAGGAGAACGCGTATTGTTCAAAATGACTGACCTGATGCGGCCGTTTAAGCTTGGAGAGGACATTGGTTTGTTCCTGGTTAACTTTGAGCGAACGTGCGAGAAGCAGGGGTTCTCTCGGGAAACGTGGCCACAGCGCTTGCTCACTTTGTTACCCGGCGAGGCGGCCGACGTAGTCGCTCGCTTGGATAGAGAGGAGGCAGAGGATTTCGACAAAGTAAAATCGAGTCTGCTAAAAAAGTACCGGCTGTCTGCGGAGGCGTTCCGTCGGAAGTTTCGGGAAAATGAGAAAGGCAGAAGTGAGTCATATACAGAGTTTGCGTATAGGCTTATGTCGAACATGCAGGAGTGGCTCAAAGAAGAGAAAGCGTTTGGTGACCACGATAAAGTTCTGCAGTGTTTCGGGCTAGAACAGTTTTATAGTCGGTTACCGGAGAACGTGCGATACTGGGTCTTGGATAGGCCAGACGTGAGTACGGTGGCTAGAGCCGCTGAGCTAGCCGAGGAGTTTGTGACGCGTCGAGCTCGCGGAGCTAAGGACGGTCAAAAGGGTGAATTTGGCTCAAAGTTTGAGAGGCCGAAGTTCACACCCATGAGAGCAAAGAGGGACACGCGTAGTGAGGATGCGAGTGAAAGCAGTCCGACCAAACGTAAAGAGACGGCGGCAGCCAAACGCAGAAAGCGGTTCGAGATGAGGCGAGCGCGCTTGTGTTATACGTGCCAGAAGCCGGGTCACTTTTCGGCGCAGTGTCCGGAAACAACACCAAAAGTTGTGTTTTTTTCAATAGGCAGCACTGACGAGAACATGAAGCTTCTCGAGCCTTACATGCGAGACCTCCTCGTGAACGGGAAAGAGTGCCGAGTGCTTCGCGATTCCGCAGCTACGATGGATGTAGTTCACCCGTCTTACGTAGAACCCCATATGTTCACGGGCGAGTGCGCGTGGATCAAGCAAGCCGTGGAAGCTCATAGCGTGTGTCTGCCCGTAGCAAAGGTGTTTATTGAAGGACCTTTCGGAGCGCTTGAGACAGAGGCGGCAGTGTCATCTATGCTGCCACCCCAGTACCCGTACTTATTTTCAAACAGGTCCGATCACCTCCTGCGCGAGAAGGGGCTTTTGTTTGGTGAAGCTAGTGTTCAGGCCTTAACCAGATCGAAGGTTCGGGAGCTCGCTGCAAAGGCGGTAGTTGCGGGGCCGACGTTATCAAACAACGAAAAAGGGTCAGAGGCGCAGCAAGCTGATATTCAGAGCACGCCCGAACTGAATAAAATTGAGTCTGTAGCGTTGAAGGCGCCAGATACTGGAGAGGAAAATCCCGATTCGGGAAAGTTAGAAGAGCTATCTACTGATTTGCTCATCGCGCCTACGTCAGACGGACTTGATAGGTTGCTAAAAGTCAGCCGGACGGCTTTGATAGCCGAGCAAAAAAAGGATGGCAGCCTGGAAAACGTGCGCTGCAATGTCAAAGAAGGTATCGCCAGGAAAACTGCGCGTTTTGTGGAAAGAGGTGGAGTCCTGTACCGGAAGTATCTAGACCGAAGAGGAGTGGAGTTCGATCAGCTGGTCGTGCCTCAATGCTATCGTCAGGATCTGTTGCGCTTGTCACATGGGGGTTCGTGGTCCGGACACCTAGGAGTTAAGAAAACTAAGGACCGTCTCTTGCAAGAGTACTATTGGCCAGGGTGTTTTCGGGACGCAGACCATTTCGTGAGGACATGTGACACTTGTCAACGGGTGGGCAAACCAGGGGACAAATCGAGGGCGCCGTTGAAATTGGTACCTATCATTACGGAGCCTTTTAGACGGCTCGTTATTGATACTGTGGGACCTCTGCCGGTAACAGCCACGGGGTACAGACACATTTTGACTGTGATCTGCCCAGCGACAAAGTTCCCTGAAGCAGTGCCGCTTAAAGAACTCAGCTCAGTTGAGATAGTTAATGCACTACTGTCCATATTTGCGCGAGTTGGTTTTCCTGCAGAAATTCAATCAGATCAGGGCACAGTGTTTACTAGCGCTTTGACGACAACTTTTCTCGAAAGGTGTGGGGTAAAGCTGTTACACAGCTCAGTGTACCACCCACAGTCGAATTCCGTTGAGAAGCTCCACTCCGTCATGAAGCGCGTGTTGAGAGCGTTGTGTTTTGAACATCAAACTGACTGGGAGCTGTGTCTGCCTGGGGTGATGTTTGCGTTAAGAACCGCGCCGCATGCAGCTACGGGGTTTTCGCCAGCTGAACTGGTGTACGGTCGCTCGCTTCGATCTCCGCTTCGCATGCTTCGAGAATCGTGGGAAGGTAGGGGCGACGACCCAGTCGTGGTGGAGTACGTGCTTAAGCTCCTCGAACGCTTAAGAAGGGCACAGGAGTTGTCAGGTGAAGCAATGGCAAAGGCCCAGCAGAGGGCCAAGGTTTATTATGATCGGACAGCCAGGGCCCGTCGTTTTGAGGTTGGCGATGGGGTCATGATATTGCGCACATCGCTAAACAACAAACTAGACGTGCAGTGGGAGGGCCCAGCGCGAATTGTTCAGAAACTGTCGGACGTTAACTACGTGGTAAGTCTGCCAGGAAAGCGGAAAGCACAGCAAGTTTACCACTGTAATCTGCTCAAACCTTATAGACAAAGGGAAGCAGTGGTGTGCCTGATGGTAAACGTTCCTGAAGAGCTTCCGGTCGAGCTTCCGGGACTAGGCTCAGTGACGAACAGGGAAGACACCGGTCAAGTCATTAGTGACCTTATCAGTAAAGCACCGCTGTCGCCCGAGCAGAAAACCGAACTACACCAGCTATTACAAGAGTTTCAAGGTCTGTTCTCTGAGAGGCCTGGTAGGACTTCTGTACTTACTCATGATATAGAACTTACCTCCACAGAGCCAGTACGATCCAAGGCGTATCGGGTGTCACCCCGCCAGAGCGATATTATGGAGGCTGAGGTAAAGAAAATGCTACAGCTCGGTGTTATTGAGGCAGGTGAGAGTGATTATACCTCCCCTTTGATTTTAGTTGAGGTACCGGGCAAGGAACCTCGTCCTTGCGTCGACTACCGCAGGCTTAATTCCATCACTAAGGATCAAATTTATCCGATCCCTAACATCGAGGAGCGCCTTGAGAAAGTTAGTAGCGCTCAGTTTATTTCCACCCTAGATCTTGTCAGGGGTTATTGGCAGGTTCCACTTACAGAAGAGGCTAGTAGGTATGCGGCGTTCATTTCACCAATGGGAACATTCCGTCCTAAAGTGTTGAGTTTTGGTTTGAAGAACGCGCCATACTGTTTTTCAAGCCTCATGGATAAAGTGTTGCGGGGACAGCAAGAATTCGCTTTACCGTATCTAGACGACGTAGCGATATTCTCCGCATCCTGGTCTGAGCATATGACACACTTGCGGGCAGTGCTAACCCGCCTGCGCGAAGCGGGCTTGACAGTAAAGGCTCCTAAGTGCCAGTTAGCACAGGCCGAGGTTGTCTACCTCGGTCACGTGATTGGTCAGGGTCGTCGCCGCCCCTCTGAAATAAAAGTGGCCGCTGTGCGAGACTTTCCGCAACCGCGCACCAAGACCGATATTCGGTCGTTCTTAGGTGTCGCCGGCTACTATCAGAGGTACATCCCTAGGTACTCTGATATCGCGGCTCCCCTGACGGATGCTCTAAGAAAGACAGAGCCTCAAACAGTCGTCTGGGACGAGACCAAGGAAAGAGCTTTTAGCGCCCTAAAGAGTGCCCTAACAAGCCAGCCTGTGCTACGATCGCCAGACTATACAAAAGGGTTCATTGTTCAGTGCGATGCTAGTGAGCGAGGCATGGGCGTTGTACTGTGCCAACGGGAAAATGGAGAAGTAGAACACCCCGTCCTGTATGCTAGTCGTAAGCTGACCAGTCGTGAGCAGGCGTATAGCGCCACCGAGAAAGAGTGTGCATGTCTCGTGTGGGCCGTTCAGAAATTGTCATGCTATCTAGCCGGCTCGAGGTTTATCATTGAGACGGATCACTGCCCTCTCCAATGGCTGCAGACCATCTCTCCCAAAAATGGCCGCCTCCTGCGCTGGAGCCTCGCTTTACAACAATATTCCTTTGAGGTGCGTTACAAAAAGGGGAGTCTCAACGGTAACGCCGATGGCTTAAGTCGAAGCCCCTAACGTAGGAATCAGCCTCAAAATTGTTTGTTACTGATGTTTTTCTTCCTGAGGCAGGATTTTTTTTTAACATATTGCTTTTGTTTAGTGTTTCAAAGTGATGATATGCTTTCTAGTGCAATTTTTCAATTTGTGGACGCGTTCTGAGTGATGCTAGACTACTGTAAGGAACTAGGCAGTGGTATAAAAAGGGGAAAGAGCCTGGCAGGGCTTAGTGAGGGTTGTGCCGTGCTTGCTGACTGAGCGGTTGAGTTTCAGCGTAGTTCTAACGCTTGCCGGGAACGAGAACAAAAATGTGAACTCTCCCGAAGTCACTTTGCAGTGTCCCGTGCGAACCTGAACGAGAGAACGAGGCCTTCTCTGTGCGCTGCGCTCAAGAAACGTCGAGGGACGCCCGACTTCGGTTATGAGCATCATCGAGCGACATCCCTCCGGACAGCGGATGCAGTCCCCTGTCCATCGGGATCTCCTTCCCCCGGCGGGGCGGTCTGTTGCGTTTCGCCTGCGACACGTGGTTTTGCCGGCGCGACTGCGGCGGGGCGGCAGACATTTTGGCCCGATCGTCGTCGCCGCAACACTCATCGCCAGGTGTTTCCAGGCGCGACTGCGGCGATGCGACCGCCTAGGGATCATCCTCGCATTCCAGTCATTGTGCCCGAAACAGGCGATGCCAAAGCAGGGATCTCATTCCAGTTATTGGGCCCGAAACAGGCGATGCCAAAGCAGGGATCTCGTTCCAGTCATTGTGCCCGAAACAGGCGATGCCAAAGCAGGGATCTCATTCCAGTTATTGGGCCCGAAACAGGCGATGCCAAAGCAGGGATCTCGTTCCAGTCATTGTGCCCGAAACAGGCGATGCCAAAGCAGGGACCATCCTCTCATTACAGTCATTGTGTCCGACCGGCAGCGCCACGACAGGGTGCTACGAGATCGTGCTCGACATGGTGCTACGGCATCGCTACGACAGTGTGCGTCACCATTAGCCCATTGTACATTCACGTGCTCGTCTTTTGAGGGGTTCCTTCTTGCCCTCAACTGCGAGAGTATAAAAACAGCTGCCCCCGGACGCCAAAGGGAGGGCTCCGATTTCTTCTGTTGAGTGAAGTGCTCTCCCGTCTCTCTACTTCGGTCAACCTGACCGCCAACTCTTTGCGATGTTAAAATAAACAAGTTGTTTCGTTGTTACCAGTCGACTCATGCTTTGCCGGGACCTTCGGATGCTTCCAGTTGTACCCCAGGCCGCCAGGCCAACGCTACCCTTGGGGCTTGCGACCCAGGTACAACCACGGGCGTCAGCGCCGAGTTCCCAACAGATCGTACCAGCAAGTCCGATCCGAAACACCGTGTCTTGTGCATTAGGGGCACGTTAAAGATCCCCAGGTGGACAAAATTATTCGGGAGTCTCCCACTGCGGCATGCCTCACAACCCAATCGTGGTTCTCGCCCGAAAATCCCCAGAATTCAATTCAAAGATACAGACGCAAGATACTGAGTGGATGAGTATTTGACATACGGAAAGTAGCAAATCAACTGTATCCGATAAGATACTAGCCATTTGTATCAAAAGATACTTCACTACATCAGTTAATTCCTCATTATAGGACAGGGGCTGTCGCAATATTGCAGGTGTTTACTTGCAAATTTCACATCTCCCGCAAGCAGACCTCGCTCCTTTCAAGTTTCCTTTGGTAACACGTAGGATTTTTTTTTTTCATTCTAACCAAGCCATTCTATCGCCATTCCGCAACATTCTTTGAGGTCGGCCGCCTTGCGTCATATCAATGCAGGTATACTGCGCAATCAGCGTTATTTCGATGCCGCCTCTACACTCGGTACGACGCATTGCTTTTGATCCAATCATAAAGTGAGTCAGTGTCTTATTTTGCTATGTTTTCCTTTGTACATGTTTGAAATTGTCCCGCACAAAGCTTTTTGGGTAATCTGCATATTACGCCCTGTTGTGATCAGCCATTTAAACGGCGATAACAGCCGGTCAGAGAGAACGCGATAATGCGGAACGGGCAAACGTCCTCGTCAAAGCCATCCTCAACTGTGATGATTGATGGGCACCAGTGGGGTTCTGCGATGAGAAGATCTGCCAAGACGGGCGCAACCAGAAGTGGCTCCGCCAGGAGGGGACATTCCTTCACATCGCCTGTCATCCGCCCGAACTGCCACGTCCGCGCCGGAGAAGAGGTCAGTGTGCCCCCCTTCCCCCCTTGCCTACTCGTGCACAGTGATGTGCGTAGCTCTCTTCAAAGGGAAAGGGCTTCCTTTCTCAGGATTGGTGGGACATGATGCCAACCGTCTCCTGACGCCGGATTGGGGGTAGACGACTGGACGACAACGCAGGGGTTAGAAACAGAGACGGACGCTTGGAATGATCGGCTGCTAGAACTTGATGATGAACTTCTTATTTTTCTGTACTTCTTGCAAAACTCTACTATATAATATAATACAAGCGTGTGTGTTTAAACGTCTTGGATATCGGGCCCAGCCTTACGTTCTCTTACTCCTCCACGCTGAATGGATACCACAAATCTTCGGACCCCCGGTCGCCACAGCACTGAGTATAGGTTGTGCATTCTACGGATGTAACAACGTCCATTGACTCCACGACGTGGCAACAAGCACACGAAACTGAAATAAATCTTTCTTGCTACGGCACAAAGAAAAACAAAAACACGCAGACATTCGTGCTTTGTAGGTTTTATTATTTCTTTAAACTTTAATTCGTCTACTGGAGCAACAGATTAAACAAATAACCAATGTTGCTTTGGATAATTTTCGAACTCACGTGTCACTATGACTGACGTCACATCCTTATATTTGACGTCACAGTATATATATATATATATATATATATATATATATATATATATATATATATATATATAGGAGCGACGGGTCATGAAGGTGGCACACAACCCCCGTAGTACAGCAGACATGAAAATGGTGTATCATTTGGTTGATCCGAGGGTTTGCGTAGCATTAACCCTTCGCAAGCCGCTCGTTGACGACACTGCCTCCATTTTAACCTGAACTCAAGGGAATGCGCCCTCACAAGACATGTCTGAAGCTACGGCCAATCTGCCAAGCGGTGTTGACCAAGTCCGCGGCAGCGCGATTCCCTCACCTCCCCCTGGTGGTCGGCTAGCTGTGCGGACAGCTATTGCGCTGCAAATTACCCAACTTTTCACTCCCCTCAAAGCAAGAATTTCTCTCCGATGGATGGATGGATGGATGGATGGACGGATGGATGGATGGATGGACGGACGGACGGACGGACGGACGGACGGACGGACGGACGGATGGATGGATGGATGCATGGATGGATGGATGGATGGATGGATGGATGGATGGATGGATGGATGGATGGACGGACGGACGGACGGATGGATGGATGGATGGATGGATGGATGGATGGATGGATGGATGGATGGATGAATGAATGAATGAATGGATGGATGGATGGATGGATGGATGGATGGATGGATGGATGGATGGATGGATGGATGGATGGATGGATGGATGGACGGACGGACGGACCGACGGACGGATGAGCGCGCCCTTTGAGACGGGGTGGTGAGTTGCGCCACCAAACTCGTTTTATTATTTTGTCTAACGTACGTATTACCTATTGTTCCTTTTTTTGTCTTTTCTAACAGAAAAAACCAAAGCTTCAATCACCTTTTATCGCTGTTGCCCGGGCATGTCTACTTTCCCACTGCTATCCCTGAACCAAAGTGCTTCAAGGAGGCCAGCGGAGCGTAAACCGACATTATAATAAAGAATGTTTCATCGTCACGGCGTATGTACCGGCGACACGCACCACTTGCATTCCTATTGGCTCCTAATGTGTGATGTCACACCACTCTTTCCATCATTCAATATCCTCCTCTCCACGCAAGACGTCACACACTTCCTTCTTGTTCTCCCACGCCACGAAGTAACCGACGGACGCCGACGGGTTTTCGTTCGCATAAGCGTTGTAATGCTCACGCATTAAAGAAATTGTCTACACTCAAAAGGTCCCTTCCGGTCCGCGAACGCTGTGTACTCGCCGCCGCACGCTGTGTGCACCGGTGGGCGCGTAACGTGATGGCGAACGAGGACGTGGAAACCAAAATGGAGAGATGACGGAGAGGAGGCGTAACTGCGGCACCCATGTGCTTGTGGATGACTTGTGCAGTGAAATACGTCAGCGGCGCTAAGTCGAAAAAGTAGCCACAAACGCGAAGCGTGGTGCAAAACGTCAGCGGTGCACTGCGCCATCGTGTGTCAACTTTGATAGGGTAACATAGCAGAGTGTGAGCGTAGGCCAGCTGGAGACATTGGGAAGTTACCGGAAGCGACACACGGGGCTTGAAGAAAGGGACCAACACGAAGCGGTACTCACAACTGATGATTTAATGAAACAACGCCAAGCTTATATATATATATATATATATATATATATATATATATATATATATATATATATATATATATATATATATATATATATATATATATATATAGAGAGAGAGAGAGAGAGAGAGAGAGAGAGAGAGAGAGAGATCAGACGCACGTGTGTACCCGGAAAACCAACGTAAAAGCCTATAAAAATAAAAAAACACATAGCGACCTTAGACACGGGTACGATACAATACTAAAATAAACGCTGACAGACTGAGGCACCGAACACGTGTGTATCACATGGAGAGAAACAAAAGTTATTTCTGAGAAACCGCGACTGACGGCGAGCGAACGCAATCACCGACTGCCTCTACAATCTGGTCATTCTTTCTGCCGATAATCCCAGTCTTTGAAAACAAGGGAGAGCAGCCCAAGCAACTACGGCAATAAATGGCCAAAAGTTCGACCCCTCCAGCAGCCCCCAGGGAACGCTCACGCAAGCGAATGTTATAATGACCTACCGGTTTGTCCAATACAGCATCTGCCGCCGCTCGGTTATGCATGCGGTCGTTTCCTTCAACGTGAACCGGAACTTCGAAAGTCTCGTTAAGTCATAACTTGAGTCGCTCACAGGCGGTTTCCCTTTCTCAAGCGAAGCTTATATTGCCGCACTCGTGTCGGTGTTGCCGTACGAAACAACTAGCCTTCCGAAAACAAAAATTGCTTGTAGAGCTGCGGATTCGAACCAGCGACCTCCGGGATGCGAGACCACAACGTTAACCGGTTCAGCCACTGTCGGTTCGTCATACGCGCCCTTTAAAACGGGGTTTTAAATGAATGAAGAAGTAGAAGCAGCGCAAGGCGCGAGCCAATCAAAGGCGTCTCCTCCCCCGGAAGAGGGGAAAGGGTGTGATCGCATGTTCGCTCGCCTCGCGCCCGCAGTTTTCCGTCAGTTCAAGCCCAGCACTGACCGCTGGCCCAGCAATGATGAGCCAGCAGTCAGATGGGAAGGCCGCGTTTGGTTCTTTCTGCCGAAGAGCAGGCTGCGTTGAAGGAACGACAGCGGGAGCGGGCCGCATGTTGTGCATTTGGCACAATTTTTGTTAATTAGTACATTTCTCATTTCAAATTTTTGTGCTAGTAACGTCCGCCTCTTCGAGTAAACCAGCTCATGAACTAGAATTGTGAGATCTCGCATGGTCAACCTTTAATATGTTTGAAAGTGTTCGCTGAAACACGCTGTAAATGACCATTTGTGACGAAATGAACAACGAACGCTGCATTGCGTGCGTTCGTGCAATCTGTGAACGTTTCTTCACTCCCGCTTCTAATCTTTCAGTCATATTTCCCCCTTCTCCTGTGCAGGGCCTGTTTTTACCTTACCAGCTCTCTCTCCCTCTCTATCCCCTATACCTATCCTTTATCGACGGAAAGTGCCAGTGGTCTTTCCTTTGCCCCCAGCGAAGTATGCAATCATTTCCCGGAAGGCTTTGTTCTGCGGAACGAGGGATTCGCGTAAGGCCATTACGACTGACTGCATCGACAATTGATGGATACATCGTGCATCGACAATTGATGGATACATCGTGTTTCTCTCGCCTTATTCTGTTAGCTCTCGGCCTCCCCTGCCACTGCTTTTTTATTTCTTTTATCCAGAGTTCAAAGGAAATCTTGCAGCAATGAAAACCTCTTAACGTATACATATAGGAGGTTGTGGCAAAATACTGCACCAGGGTAGCCATCCTGCTCTGGTGAGGGAGTGCGTTACCGGTTCTGGTCACCAGGATCAGACCGCACTCCAGCCCTGTTTATGCAATTTTATCAACACGCAGATTTCTTTTTTAATCCGGTGGAAAATTGCGCGGCACCGGGATTCGAACCACGGTCCTCTTGCACGCGAGCCGGATACTCTACCTCTACCCCACCGCTGCACCGCAGGGACAGCATGGCCACAATTAGTACATGACCGGGGTAGCTGGAGAATTATGGGAGCGGCCTTTGCCCTGCAGTGGGAGTAACCAGCCTGATGATATTATATATATCAGGGGCGTAGCCAGGGGAGGGGGGCTTATGGGGCTTCAGCCCCCCCCCCCCGCCCGAAATTTTTTCGTGCTGTCCATGCACCGCCCGCCCAAGCAATCCCCGGTGCCGGAAATCACTCTGAATTTTCTCTAAAATATCTTTTTCACACTCGCAAAGATATTTCAGCGCGAACCTTGCGAACTCTGGCTGGAGTTCGCGGCAGCGCCCATGCACCGGGAGTCACATAGCGCAAGCAACCCCATCCGAGCACAAAGTTTCAAGGGCGTTTTGATGGCGAACGGACTCGCCACAGCATCTTGCGGAGGCCGCGTAATCTACGAAGCGCATGGATGTCAATTCCGAAACTGATGGATATAGAGTTCTCATAAACTTTTGATGTGAAAGGCGCATTGACATTTCCAAAGTTGTGCTTTAGATTTTCAAGTGCGGAACTTTGTGGGTTTGATGTTACTATAGATATTGGACGCCAAAGGTGTATTGACTTTTCTAAATTCTTTCATCGGACCATACAACGAGACAAGCCAAATCAACACACTATTAGACAAGTTGACAAAGCCAGCAGCGAGGTCGGATGAGAAGAAGCGTTGTGGTGGTTCATTTGTGCCGTCATGACACAAAAAGATATCAACATTTTCTTTCCGACTACGCCAAAGCATCCGTGTCAAGACACTAAAGTCAGCCAAGGTAACTACGTTCTTATTTATTTTTTCTACTTCGACTTTTATTCGCGAGGACACATTGAGCCTCTTCAATTTTTTTGTCCATGCTACCCTACCCACGGGCTGCCAGAAGAAGCCAGAGCGCATGCGTTTTTCTCGTGCTGCTCCGACCACTGCGCGGCGCAATTTGGTGCGCGTTCGCTTTTCTCTGGCCGAGTGGATTTTCGCCTGGAAGAGTTTTGGGCACTTTCTGGCTAGCAGACGAGAAAAAGAAACTATCATCGCTCGCCGCCTTCACTGTGGGGACTCCACGAATTGCACCGCGTTCGCTTGAGTGCAACCTCTCCGGCAAGTCTTGTCTCGTCAGTGTAGGATATCGAGCAGTATGCGTATGGTCCTCGGTGGACCAAGCATCTCACGTTTTCTTCGATATTCTTTCGGTAGCTACATTAGGTGCCCAAAGTAGGCATTCGATTGTGGCCAACATACTTTGCGCTTTTTCATTTCGGTGCCCCGGCCCCACAAAAGAAAAATAAGAAGAAATTGTTGTGGCGCAGCGAACTGTCGAATGGTGAAAGTTCGATTCTGTTACTTCTTTTGCGGACAGTAATGGGCCACGGGACGCTTCAACTGCCGGATAGTCTTATTATATAGTATTGCGATAGCAATTATATGGACACTCCAGGCGCATTCCTGCCGTCGCCGTCGCCCTCATGTTTCGTATAAAGTCCAATGGCGACAACATCGTGACCGTGCGCCGCATGCTGTATGTGCGAGTGGAAGCGTAGGAAGGGGGGTTCGAATGGGCGAGATGACGATGGTGGCTCAGTCATGTGTGCACAAAAGGGAAAAGCGGGGAGCAAGCTAGCGCGCGATACATCGGGGGGAGTGGATGGAATGGGGGTGTGATCTAGGACTCTATGAATCTCTGATTGCGCAACATGTTTATGTGCATTGTTTGACGCATTGTATAAAGTGACTTTTTTAGATACGCAGATTTATTGGAGATTTATACGTATATTTAAATATCTTGTTACGGGGTTTTGTGTATACGTGCAGTCAACTTTGTTTCCAGTGACACGTTCTGCCTTTTATCAAGCTGTATCTTCGCATTTTTAATGTACGAAGGCGAGTAAAATGAAAGTGAGCCAATCTACTCAGCGCAATAATTGGTCGGTCCAATCTCTGAAGCATGCACGCGACACAGAGGCATCTCTCTATTACAAAAGTGACACGCAGGTGTGAGTATCAAGGCTGTTTAATGCTCTCATGCACTGGGTTGAACATGGTTGCGCGACATAATGGACGCTCTAGAAGTTGAGCAGCGTGGTGCACTGAGTTTTTTGACCAGCTGAAGATGTTTCCCAAAAAGAAATTAGTCGCCGTATGGCTGCCGTGTACGTTGAACATTGCATTTCATTGGCCACTGTGAAGCGTTCAAGCAAACGATTCAAAGAGGGACGTGAAAGTTGCAAAGACGATCCAAGGCCGGGCCAATGCCATCGTGCAATCACCCAAAACATATTTGCAAAGGTTGACGGGCTGATAAGACAAGAACGGAGGATAAGCATCGATGAACTGGCAGAGCGCGTGAACATCAGTCACGGTTCGGTTCACGCCATAATTCATGAACATCTCGGTTATCCGCTCCTGTGTGCGCTATGGTTGCCCAAGATTTTGAACTACCGCCCGAAGACGGAGAAGTTCAGTGCTGCTTAGAATCATCTGATCCGGTATCACAATCACGGCATCACGGTATTCACAATCACGGATCCGGTATCACGACTTCTTATCTCCAACTGTGATCGGGAACGAACCATGGTGCCACTTCTACGAGCCTGAAACACGACAGCAAAGCTTACAGTGGAAACATTCCAATTCTCCACCCCCAACAAAGGAAAGGCCGTCATTTCCGCCGGCAAGGTGTTGTTTACTTTTTTTTTCGATCGTCAGGGGCCATTACTGATACAATTTGCTAAATCTTGAGAGATTATCAATTTGTTTCGTTATTCTAAAACGGCAGATCAGCTGCCTGTCACAATCAAGAACAAACTACGTGGAAAATTGCCGAATGGGGTCATCTTGTTCCAGGACAATGCCGTCCCCACGTCGCGGATGTGGTTAATACACAACTGGCAATGTTCAAGTGGGAAACGCTGCAACATCCGCCATACAGCCTAGACCTGTCGCCTTGCGACTTCCACTTTTTGGAGCATTTGAAAAAAACAGCTCAGGAGAACCAGATTCGTGTCGGACGACGACGTGAAGGATTCAGTTGCAGACTTTTTAAAGCAGGAATCCAAGGAATTTAATGACACGGGAATCACGCGACTCGTTAGACAACGAGACAAATGTCTAAATGATCATGGGGACTACTATTAAATAACGCACCCCGTTTGTCATATATTCGCATTGGCTGACTTTCATTTCACTCGCCCTCGTTTATTTTGCAGAACTCCTGCTTTTATGTGGAAATGTGGAAATTGATGGCAACTGCTCCCGCTTCTTAGACGTTCACTCTGGTGTTCCTCAGGGCTCAGTCTTGGAGCCTGTTTTATTTAATATATATATTAACGACCAGTTAGGTATTCTGGAACTAAGCACGTCAGCCAGGTTATTCGCCGATCACTGCATTATCTTCAAAAGCATTCATCCTGTATCCGATCAACTTGTCCTAAATTCGAACTTACAGCTCCTTGCAGACTGGTGTAACAAGTGGGATATGACAATTAATTATGATAAAACCGTTTATTTATGTGCTACGAATAAGATCACCAAAATGAAATTTACGTATGGCATTGGGGACAACATAATTAGTCAAGTGCAAGAATACAGATACCTGGGCGTGACTTTAACATCTGATCTTAAATGGTCATCCCATATCTCCAACATCTGCTCCTCTGCAAGGAAAAAGCTAGGTTTCTTAAAATATAAATTAGGCAATTCTTCAAGCGTACTTAGACTTCAAGCTTACAAATCAATTGTTAGACCGACTCTTGAATACGCCAGCATAGTATGGGACCCACACACCACAATCAACATAGATAAACTAGAAAAAATCCAGAGATTAGCAGTAAGGTTTATATATAACCGCTATAAGCGAAGGGACTCTCCGTCCGCCATGTTACATCAGGCAGCCCTTGAGCCATTGGCTGAAAGAAGAAAGGCTGCCCGGCTGCGCTTTTTTCACTCCTTGTATTTTCAAAAACTAGGCATTCAGCCACGGGATTACTTCGAAAGGGACACAACCAGACCCTCACGACATAAACATAGCCACAACATCAAGCCAATATTTGCCCACACGAATTTCTTCAAACATTCATTTTTCCCTAAAACAATATCCGACTGGAATTCCCTGCCTCATGACTCACCTCTCCTTTCTTCAACTTCTTGAGAGCCTGTATATAAGTATCTACGTGTATGGTTAGAAATGATGATTACTTATTAACTGTGCGTACTGTGCTTTTTCTGTCTATGTACCTGTGTTTGGGGCACGCACTCTCACAAATTGTATTTGCTTTGTAACTTTGTTTAGTTTTGTTATTATATTTTCTGGATGTAAATTATAACTTCTTCATTGTTGCTGATCCTAAGGCATAGTGCTTACTAACAAATGTATGTACCCTCTCCTGCTTGGACCAATCCGGTCTGCAGTATTTTGTAAATAAATAAATAAATAAATACGTGCTCTCTGTTGTGGCTATAATTTCGGTGCGATTACTCACGATACACGACCGTTGACAGCTCCTGCGTAATACATTGGAACAAGTGACAGCGTCATTGAGATGTTTCACTGGCCGTTGCATATGTACAAGAATGTAAACAAGGATCTTGAATAACAAAGTTTCATTACCATATTTGTCCTCAACTTGTTCATTTCATGGCCTTTACATTTTTCATATCAGCGGCATGCACTGCTTTGCTGGTTTCGAACTGATGTAGTTCTAAAGCTCGTGTGATATTTTGTTTACTTATTAAATGGACAAAAAACATGGAAGCATTGATATAAGTTATTTTGGGCACAATATTTGGCACCTACGAGTACATTATTTTATGACAAAATATATATTTTACTTGTTTTGACAGTGAGTAGCTTTGAAGAATTCGTTTGCAGCATCTTTGGCAATGTCAATGCAAGTATTATTTATGTATTTGATCCCTTGACAAATTGTTTAAGAGGAAGCTCTAGCTCGGGACCAACTGCGACGCGGCCCATTCAAATACATGTAAAACCCAGAAACTGTTTTCTGAGATAACCCCTCGGTCACATTCAATGAAATTTGTTGCATATGAGAGGAAAGTTAAACTCTAGGGTCAGTTGGAAGCGGAATTTCGATTTAGGGCCTGAACATTGTTTAAATATCTTGAAAAACTCGAATGTTCAAAAAAATATAGAAGCACGACGTTTACAAACTAATAGCTCTGCATCAAGCACACATGTCGCTGTTCAGTAAACGGCATCTATTATAACAGTCAAAGCGGACAAATTTGGTGTGTCAATTCATATCTTACGTGAATTGGTTACGTTGCGTACAAGGATTCTGCGAAAGCCGTATTTCCATAATGCTAAATTTCTTGAGATTGGCGTGTAACATAGAAATTTTGTCCGCTGTAGATCTACTATTAGGTGCAATTCACAGAATTGTGATATCAGTTTTCATTGCTGAGTTACAGTCTTAAACTTGATAGTTTAAATTTCTGAAAATTTGCGATTTCGGTGAATCGGTGAATAAAGAATTGACAGCCTAAATGAAAAAATTCGAAACCAACAGTCACTAGAATTTAAGTTTTTCTTTTAAATGCAACAAACGTCGTCAAATTTGGTGCATTGGTTGCCCAGAAAAACGAATTCTCCTTCTACATGTATTTATATACGAGCACCCTAGCTAAAGCTTCCGCTTAAGGAGGAGACCGAGCTGCAATGTGAGACCCCCCCCCCCCCCGAACGAAACTTCTGGCTACGCCACTGATATATATATATATATTCACAGTCAGAACGGCACCCGGTGCTCAATTTCGTATTCTGCATTGTACAGGTGGGCCGTTCCTTGGCACCGACCGGCTATGCATCTCGCCCTTCTGCACAAGCATCAACATTTTTGCACAACAACATTTTTGTATTGTAATGATCCATGCTCAAGAAGTACACTCCCCCCACTCTGTGTTGACACTTGAACAAAACTCAGAAATGGATGATGATGGCGAATGGTATATACAACGAATAAGTTTATTATCATTATGAGGTAACGCTGGTTTGTCTAGTTCTGTTTAAAAATATTTGCGGTTATTAACAGCAAATGCATGTCAGATCTGCGTTTTTAAGATGCGGTGGGTGAAATCAAGATGGCTGCGCAACCGGGACCGCTAATAGCTGATGCATCAGTAGTCGGCACGTTGCTCGTTCCGCAAGCGGAACGAGCAACGTGCCGACTACTGATGCACGTGCTTTCCCACCAAAAGCACCGCCGCCAGTGGACCGCTGCGCAGGGCTGCTCAAGTTGGATCTCTCGTTGTGCGCACGACCCGGGCGAAGCACGTCATCAGCTTAAAAGGATGAATCGTCCGGCCATCAATTGCAGTTAGGTCTGAATAGTGTCCAAGCCAGGCTTAAGACAAAGCTTGCTTCTCTCCAGCTTTAAAACGAAAAGGTCCTAAAGTGCAAGGAAGGTGTTAGCGCTATGAATATGGAGATTGTTAGGTTGAACAGCAAAGTAGAACACCTGGAAAACAAAAGTCGTCGGAACAACTTTCTTTAAGATGGATCCATTGAAAGGATCCATCGGATCAGCAAGAAAGGTACTACACGTAAACGCCCAGCGATTCTTCATTTTTTTTTTTCAATTTGACTGCAAAAATGCTCCGCGAAACTGTTACAAGTTGCAAGGCGAAAACATAGCCATCTAAGAGGGCTTCTCACCAGCAGTACGGGAGACGCGCCGGAAACTGTGGCAGTCATCCGAACACAATCGTACGAAGGGGGGGGGGGGGGGGAGGTTCCGCTAATATTTTATAGACTGAAGATAAACACCGATCTGTACGCTTAGAATAGCACTGAAAATAAGTGGACACTCGTCAAGCGCGAAACGCGCGTGGCTCATGAAAGCAATGGTCACTTTATCAATTTTTGTGTTTGGTTCTTTTGCGTTATTTTATTCGTCTTATTCTGCTTTACTGTTATCATTCCGATATGCACTGTTGTTCCCCCTGCTGCTGCCATAAAATGGGTTTTAGGACTTAGTCAAGCTGTTGACGCAGCTTTTTTCCTCAGGACCTGTCCATATTCCAATGTATGTTGTATATGGGAAATAAAGCACTTACTTACTTACTTTTTTACTTACTTACTTACTTACATTACTTACTTTACTTACTTACTTTACTTTTACTTGCT
This sequence comes from Dermacentor variabilis, assembly GCF_050947875.1. Classification (NCBI taxonomy): domain Eukaryota; kingdom Metazoa; phylum Arthropoda; class Arachnida; order Ixodida; family Ixodidae; genus Dermacentor; species Dermacentor variabilis. The sequence continues at coordinate 129,166,992 of NC_134568.1, forward strand.
TACTTTAGTTAGCTTACTTTACTTACTTACTTTACTTTTACTTGCTTACTTTACTTTTACTTGCTTACTTTACTTTTACTTACTGACTTTACTTTTATTTACTTACTTTACTTTTACTTAATCACTTACTTACTTACTTTTACTTAATTACATGTAAACATGCTAAAGGAATCATGCTTACATGCTAAAGGAATCAATCACGACATGTGAACGCGACCATCTGCTGCCAAATATGACGTGTTTAAGCTTTCGTTTTTCCCTCGTCCCACAAAATTGTGGAATAACCTGCCCCACCATATTACGAGTGATGTGTCACTTGACGATCTTGTTACACATGTCGAGACTTTCTTGGAAGAAGAGCCCCTTCTGTAAATCTGTTGTTAGCCACTGCTTTCTTTTTGATCACGAGTCTGATATATTGATTGATTTTACGAGTAGAGCTCTGCACTCTTTTGATACGATCAGTTATGTATGCTGTGTTCTGATTTGTGATGTATGTATCCTGTGTGCCTTTCATTGATGTTTAGGAACCCCATGCCTGTTTGTACATATTGTCACAACCTTCCACTCCTGTCAGAGCCTGATAAGACACATTATTACGAGCGAAAGGAGAACAAGGTGAAAGCAGGGGCCAACGTTTCGACAAGTGAACTTGTCTTTTTTCAAGGCAATCCGTCGAAACGTTGGCGCCTGCATTCACCTTGTACTCGTTTTTTTAATGTAGTTGCAAAATTTTGTTTTTTTTTTCTGTTTCGTGCGTTTCGTTACGAAAATTTCAATACCGGTGGTTATCAGTGAAGAACAGAAAAGCCCAGGCAATCCTTGAAAAGGATTAGCTGATGAAAGTGAAACCAAATTTTATTGGTACATAGAGCTAAACGGCAGGAGCAAAAGTAACCGTCCTTTGTAAGCTCTATAGTATTCTCCTGAAACCCCATGCAGATAATAGCGCACATTCACTTCAATCGCCTTCAATATCGACTCGGAAGCGACTACTTAAAATATTCATCTCGGACGTGACGTACGATGCATGTAGAACTGTATCAAAGTCATTTATGAAATACTGTGGAGCTCCGACGTGCTGTGCGAACCGTGGTTACGCGAAGCACCTGACAATGGCATCGACCCTGCGGCGGCGCGCCTCGGCTCTTCCGACTCCCTCCGTGACGTTGAGTGGGCGCTCATTGTGCGGGTCAGAAAGGGTGCGTGCTTGCACATAGCTGCTCGGTCATTACGAGTACGCGCCTCTTGCGCTGCGCCCAATGGTACGTGCGCCACCCTCGAGCTGCTCGAGTCAACCTCTGAGGAACCAACGGCCGAACCGACGCCCTTCTCGACGAAGCTGCGCCCGAGCTTCTCTGCGATCGCGTCAGGCGCCGGTCGGCGTGCACGCGGTGGGAAGCTCGCTTCTGAATCGCCGTCCGCGCGGAGGCAACCGCCGCCCGCGTGTTTCGCAGCCGACACGCCCGGATTTTTTCCTACGTACGCCCCGTGGCTTGAGAGCGCAGGTATATAGCATGCGCGAGAATCGGAGGCGAGAGCCGCATGACGGAGCTCGAATGACCGCGATGCCGCGACCACGCCGGAAACGCGAACACGAGCGTGTAACCAGAGGCTCAGTTTGGTAGGCACCGCCAGCCTCACCGGCATAGGAGGCTAGATAGACGGGTTGGTATATAGACACTCAAAGTGCCTGAAGTCCGCAAAGAAGTTTCGCATTCAAATATTCTTGCCGTCAGCTTTCTAGAAAATTGACACTATCTTCATTAGACCATAGCGTTGACACAGGTGACATGAAACTTCATGACGTAGCATCGATGTGGCAATCCACCACACGATTCCACCTCATCTATTTATTCAGGCAAAGAAAAGCGGTCTTTACATTAACAAGCCTGACAAGTCGGTTACATGCCCCCTACATGGAGTATCTAAACATGGTACTTATACAAAAATATAGTTTTTCACGTTCGTAGCATAAAAAGACGTGAGCAGAAGAGAAGAGCAGAAGACATGAATAAACAGCGTCAACAATTTCAGCAAAAACTAACCATCAAATTTATTCTTGTAAAAAGGACACCGCTGTCTCTCAAAGATCACTCTCTCACGTAACAAAATTTGGCCCTTAAGTGAAAGCAAAGAACATCGAGGTGGGCGAAATGCGAAAACACCCATGTACGTGGATTTAGGTGCGCGTCAAAGAACCCTAGGTGGTCCAAATTTCCGGAGTCCCCCACTACGGGGTGCCACATAATCAGAAAGTGGTTTGGTACGTAAAACACCATAATTTTTTTTTTTTCAAAGTAAACAACGCGGATTTTTCAACGCGCTATGCTCAGGAAGATGGTGAAGGCTTCCCGTGCCTCGCTACAGCTCCCTTCAGAATAAATAGATAGTAAAGTTTCGTTCGTTCTCCGTCCTCGCTTCACCGTTGGAACTTGAAGCTTCTCGGACGATGATCGGCAGTTGTTGATCAAACGCAGACAGGAAGCGATGCAGATCAGATGTACAAGAAATATTTATACGCAAACTTTTCTATATACATGGCAGGTAAAACAAATACATTACAAAGTTGAACAATTGAGAAACAAAGTCTCACTCTTCGACTGTCTCAATGACTGTTAGAGCCCAGACTCGTTTTAACGTACATAGCACGGAGCCTCACTGATCTATCAGCAATCCTGATTTCAGCCAAGTCTAACGTACATGGTACGGAGCCTCACTGATCTATCAGTAATCCTGATTTCAGCCAAGTCTGAGGGACAGCATGTCGTCCCGATTTTTATAGCCCAATTACACAAAGAAAAAAAAAGGCGGTAGGGTCGTTGGCCCGTCCCACAGGTTCAGTTGCCAATCAGAGTCAACCGTTTGTTAAGCCACAACCCACAGGGATGGGCTTACTCTTCAAAATAAACATATTGGAAAACAAAGCTATTTTCCTTCTTCCCTAAAACTCCGATGCCCTCTCATTTCTCCGTAGTTAGTGACGGGGTCAGCAAAACACGCCAGGCCCGAACAAGTTATCGCTAGACCGTTTCAAATCCCAACGGCGTCTAGGCCGCAAATGTCTCGGAAGCAGGGGCATCGATACCACGTAGTGCGGCCGTACTCAAAGTTTGTCCGCGTGGGAGACTGATGGCCCTCCTTGTCCTTCAAACTTATTGTCTACAAGACAAAGTTCTCCGAGTGCGCGTTTCCAAGACGCCGTCGTCCGAATGCACTCTTTACGTGTGCACCGCATTCCTACAGCGTGCACTGTAAGCTGGCCTTCGACACCACACCGGCAGCCGCACCCAACAACAAGGCTGGCGATTGCGTTCCGGACGCGTAGAAGATTAGGTCCCTGCTCACTGCATGCGGAACGGGGTCAGCGTTGCTAAGCCCTTCTTAACCTCGGCGGCGCCTCCAATTAGTCAGGCACTCGGGAGCCACAGCCACAATACCTTGTACAGCGGTCCCTTTCAAGGCTGGTCTGTGTGGACTCGTGTGACCGTCGGCGGACTGCCAACACCGTGCGCACAATGCCGACTTCCCGGAATCGGCACTCGCCCACCTGGCACCTGCCGCGACGCGTCATCCAACACCGCGCGGTGCCTGTGACCCCACATAACACAGCAACTGTCGCCCGGCTGACACGGGGGCAAGTGAACCCCCTCTCTATACACAAAGCACGTGGCCGATTCGTGACACTTAAGAACCCGAACAATCAGAGCGACCTTACATAGATGTTCACTGTTAGTCGATTTCTTGAAGCAAAGAGCGGCCGAAAGGGGTTCGGGAGGCATGGCAAGGCAGCCGTAAAAAAAAAAAAAGAAAGAAAACGAAGGAACTAACATCAAAATGGTGACAGAAAGGGTGCTGTAGGAGACTGCGGGAAACATGTTATTGTAGACCCTGTTTCTTTTCATTATTTATAAACGAGCTCTTCGTCATCTATGGCGGTAATTTCTGCCGGAAGCTCCAAAGTGAAACTGAAGTTTGAAGAAAGCCTATGAGCCTCTAAAGAAAAAACAGCTCGATGTATCGATCGCACGACCAATCTTTGTCAAGGCAGCGAACAAAATGCCTGCTTTCAAGCTTTTTTTTTTTTTTCGCGCTGAGCCGTTCCATAAGGAACTAGAAAGTGCAAAGTCTAGACTTTCTCTTTCTTCGACTCCGCTTACCAAGACACGGCATCCTTGGTGTGTTAGATTATCGCAGTTATCGACCGTGGTGGTGACTATTCGACAGTGAGCGGTGAAATGTGCTGCCGCTTGCTCGTCCGAGGGTTAGCCTCTTTGCCGGTTGCTGCCGCCACGAGCAATGCAACATGACGTCGTCACCGCATTCATCGCACAAAACAAACTTCCTTGCATCCGAACTAGGGGATAAGTATTTAATAATAATAAAAATAATAACGCATATACGGAAGGAACACGGCACGACAATCGAAGCGCCATTTTTCCCCCTTTCGACGCGCTCCTGTTCTGTCTTTTTTGATATGCATCAGATGGCGGCAGCATAACAGGGCTGCCCATACTTGTGGCGTGTTTGTACCTTGAACTGAAGGCACCAGGGAAACGTTAGTTACTGCTCTAGCATTGCACCAGGACAAAGTAGTACGTCGCCTTGACCGAGGTTGGTTGAATCATTCTTCCACTCCATGCCATAACGAAGCTACGTCGCCGTATACAAAATAATTGCGGACGACCCGGGCCTTGAAAAATGATGTGGAGACTCACAGGGTATCAAAATTTTGACCCCTTTGTGTGTCACGACGTAGGAAAGTGGCTTACAGGACCGAACGCGAAGCAGCACTACAACCAAGATTGTTTCTTTCGCGCCACCACCTGAGCGCCGTTTTATGCGCGTAGGTCCTGCTGGGGCTGTGGTAACAAGGCGTGGACGTGCCACACGAGTCACGCGACGACATCACTTTCTTCCAAAGCTGCAAACAAAGTGAAAAGAAAAAAGAAAGAACACAGAGAGTGACGTTGGAATGAGAACAGAAAGTCGTCATAAAAGTGAAAAAGAAAAATCAAAACTCAATGACCGTCGAAGACAGATGTTCAATCAACGCTCCCGCGTGGGTCCCTGAAAGGGAAGTTGCAAGCAGCACTCCGTCTTCCGAGAACCGAGCCGCGGAGACGAATGCAGCACATGTCGCACGGTAGGCGCAGCTGCCGTATACCTCTGGAGCGTGTCCTTGAGCGCCGCGATCGGCAAGAATGAACGGCGCCGATGACGCCCCCGCTTGGAACAGGCACAAGGAAGGCACGATACGAAGAAGCACGGGGAGGGGGATTCCACGAGCTGTAGCAGCCCATTCCCAGATGACTTATTTATCCTATTTATCCGCAGAATGGCAGCCGAACCCTGCCGAATTTGTACGCATTTCACGTTACACAGGCGGAATTTTACGTCACGACATCGCTTGGCTGCCGCAATCAGTCTTCCGAGACCAATAAAGGAACAAGCAAGGCAATCTCATTGGGTAAATCTACTACAGCCACGGCACAGGGGAAATACAGGGTAGCGTTCTTTCTTATTGTCTTTTGTACTGATCATTTATTAGATGGCTAGGAGCGTAGCGAAAGTGGCGCTCTTGCAAAGGAGTTCCTAGGCAAGGAGGATGTACATTGCTGTTAACAAAGCGAACTTTAGAATACTAGTTAACAAGCATTCGTTAATTAACCTTTATTAAGAGCATTGAGGGCAGTTGGTTATATGAAATTTGGAGGCAGTTACATTTTGATGCAGCCCCATACTTCTTTTTTTCTTTTTATAGTCTTGAAAATCGCATCTAATTCGAGATATTCATAATTGAATTTCAACGTTGAATCCAGGCAATATCGAAACCGATCGTGCCGGGAGCGCAGAAAAGGCCACTGGCTATCACATCAGACGTAAACATCCCGTGACGAAAAGCGCGACGAAGTTTTCCACTGAACGACGCGGCCAGCCGCGGCTTACAGATAAGGCACGTTTTGCCTGGCAAGCATCTGCCGCGACGTGCCGTATCACTATTTCCCCGCGGCATGCCAACAGTCAAACTTCGTCTTACACTTCATCACGGGGCGTTTCCGTCTGACGTGTAGCTGCGGGGTTTGACGAATATCTCGAATTAGGTTCCATTTTCAAGATTTCTCAAAAATTAAATTGCATTAAGATGTGGCTGCCTCCAAACTTGCCATATATACTTCTCCCAGGCTCTAGTGAAAACGCTAATTAAAACTATTCTGTCAATAGGTACTCTGAAACTTATGTTATAAGCGGCAAATTATGCCCGCCTCGTCTTAGAGTTTCTCTGCGGGAACGTACACATTCGCTACGACCACAGCTTTTTTCTTAAAATTCGACATAGCCTAAAACAAAAAAAAAACAACGCCCTGTGTGCAGAGTCCTCAAAGCACAACGGTGTTTTGAATAAAAGCGCTATGCTAGCTACACAAAGTCTGCTCACACAGGCAGTTTATGCGCTTTAGTGGACAATTTTTCCGAACAATTATAGCCATCAAACACATAGATAACAAAAACTTGTTAATTAACCTCGCTCCTATCACAATAGTGGTATATGCGTATATTTGAAGCGTCAAAACAATCGTATTTGAAGATAACTTCCCTTTGGATCTTCTGGGGCGCTTCTGTTCCGATATAGTAATAATCAAATTTTGGCACGCCGTCACCTTATTTCGTATTCAGGGGCGTGGATCTGGACACAACGTCAAGCCTGACGATAACGCCGTAGCGCGCGTGAGGGAAAAAAAAGACGCCAGCCGTCTATTGTTTTCGCCAGCCGAGAGCAAGAGCGCAGCTCTTATCGGCTTCGCATAGCTTGGAAACGATGTGCCACACCTACGTCACAATAGAGGCTTAATCTTGCGCAAGATCCACGCCCCTTATTGCGAAATTAGCTGACTAAGTGTCAAATTTGATTACGGATATCTCGGAACGGAAGCACTCCAGGAGATTCAAACAGAGTGACGTTGTCTTCAAATGCGATTTTCTTAACTTTTCACATATATACATATACCATAATCGCGATGGCAAAAAAAAAAGAGTAGTTTTTGTTAATTACGCGTTTGCTGACTTTAATTTGTCGCGTAAATTGTGTTCGCTAAAGCGCGTAAACAGCCTCCGCAAGCAGATTTCGCGTAGCTAGCGTAGTGTTTTCATTAAAATTACCGCTAAACTTCGAAGACCCCGTACACCGCGAGTATGACTGCACCAGGCTGAAATGAAAGCGAAAGGCAACGGGGAAGGCGACGTGTAGGCATGAAGCTGGAAATAATGTCAGCAAAAACGAAATGCATAGAATGTTGTCACCAAACACTCCCGCGTAGTCTTGGAACTTTAGCAATGATGCAGTTTATTATTCTTCTTACGTCAGTCGGCGATGGAAAATGGAACATGAAGCGGCACTCAACATTTTCTCGCCTGCGTTTTACAGCGAAGCTGTTAGCCTCTCGTTGGTCGACATTTTTCGTGTCCGTGGCAAAAATGTGGGTCGATCACGGAGGTGTGCAATACCGGGCCGACCCGCGGCGGAGGTGAAGCCGGCTTCAAGCATTCAGCAAAGTGAAGCGAAATGTGCATACATCCCAGCGACTCACGCCTACAACATACTGAACAGCATTCGTTTCAATAACTACCAAGCACAAAACAAGCATCCGAACCACATAATTGATGACAAGGCGCTCGTGATGGCAATGCGAAGCACGTAGCGCTTCTCTGCATACGTTTCTCGGTAAAGATTACTGTTGCACAAGCTGCCGCGGCGACGGCAGCTTGCGACGTGAGGAGTGACGTCACTAGCCTTTCGTATATAAAAGAACCAGCCTAGCAACTGATTTAATTGTTGTTGCAGCACCACTATGGATAGTCAACGCATAGTTGAGACTCCCGAGGAGTAGCGTGAACACGAGGAACGGCAAAGGGAAAAAGAAACGGCAATACGACCAGCGGCGGCGTGTTGTCGAAATTTTCATTACCCCCCAGTACTACCATTACTTTAAAGCAATAAAGCATTGCAAACCTCCTTCAGCAGTTAATTGCAGTGGTGGCTTTCAACAGCTTCGCTGGACGTATACTTCAGGAGGGCCGGGATGGCGGATCAATTGTTTTTTTTTCTCCACTTTTCGACGAAACCTTCCATGTGTCTACTTGAGAAAAAAAAATTGCCTCGATCATCTAGAGCGTCTAAATAGTCTGGACCAAATACTCACCACCAGGTGGCCGCTTTAAAGCACCGCAGCGTCTAGACGACACTACGGAATTCATCGCTTGCCCATGAAATCAACGCTTCTGTATACCCACCGCCGTAGTTTTGTGGCAATGGAGTCGCTAGAGGTCGAGGCTTCGATTCTGAGCGCGGTAGTCGCATTTCGACGGGGGCGATATTTTAAACGCTCGTGTACTCAGATTTAGGTGCTGGTTAAAGAATTCCAGGTGTTCAAAACTTAAACGGAGTCCCCCCCAGCCGCGTGCCTCATAATCAGATGGTTGGCTTCGCCAGTAAAGCCTAATAACTTAATGAAAGTTTAACACCCCTGCCACAATTAGTTGCACCGTGTGAGGCAATGTCAGAGTTAACCTTCTCGCAATCCATAAACAATGGCACACAACGACGTCTCAAGCAAACACGTCTCGTCGTGCGTTCTGTGTACTACGTAGACGAACACAAGTGGCGCACGCAAGTAACGTTTAACACCAACTCACCCCTTTAGTGTTGCACTAAACGCCGATGAACTTAAACATTCGCCATAAACATCACCGCCAATTACCGTCAATCAACGCAAACAGCACAGAAACTTGCGCTTACATCGATTCCCAGAGTGCGTGGGATCCACATTATTTTTTAACCTGCCCCGGGACCTCTCGGAAGTCGGGCACTAGGAGGCTCCACGGCTCCATTGTCCGGAAGGGTTAAGTCACTTTGCGGCTCAGTTTCATCCGACATCAAAGAAAATGACTTGTACCTCGATATGCTAGACCTGCATCTAGGTTATCCTAATTGCTACACCATTCCTTGCCGCGATACCTGGGCCAGTTCGCTTATCCCGTAAAATGCTTGCTTATGTGTAGCAATTGCGTTCTAAAAAGGATTTAGAAAAAAGTTATCAATACGCCAGAATAAATAGCCAATTATAGAGAGTAAATCTACGATTAAAAAAAAAGAGATCAAAGCCGCTAGCGCAGTTAGGGAGGTGTGGGACAGGCGTGCCAATTTCTTCTTTTGTCGTAATGTCCCATTCCTCCCAAGAAGTCGAATTAAATGAGCTTGCAACGAACGCATTGGGAACTCTTGTCTTCGAAAACAAATCACAGTATAACTGCGTACCACGGGTTACAGTGCATTCAATTTGTTGCGTAATATGAAGGACATCCGATACATCGGTCCGCATCACACAAGCGCAGAAATAAACTACCTTGCGCTTAAATAATTTTGCGAGCGAGGTTGAAAAACGCTGTTTTTTAAAGCTTCTCATTCTTAATTCTGAACCATTGTGACCCTATATGAACCGGTTTAAACCGGTTCGAACCGTTATATTTTTGCTCCGGAGCTGAAGCTCAACCGAACCGAAAAGTATGCAGACGCCTGAAGCTGAACGAGAAACGAACCCGAAAGCTTTTCGGTTGGACACCATGGCCCGCGCACTGTCTTCCCGCGCGTCCAATGCTGGAGACCATGTGATGGAGGCCGCACTGCCCTACGGCCAGGCTAGAGGGCGTGTCTCCTCGTTTAGCCTGGCCGTGGCTGCCCGCGTGGCCGGGCGGATACGCGATCCGTGCGCCGTACGTGGAAGGTCATCTGCCACGGATGTAAGGTCAAAGGGCGAGCACGCAAGGACGAGCCGAGGTGGCCGGTGGCTTCATGCGCGCTGCGCGTGCGTTGGAGGTCGGGTAATCTGAATTTTGGGGCCGCAGCACACCTGAAATGACGAAGCGAGCGGCAGCACGAAACGGTCCCATGTTTTTTTTTTTTCCCTTGTTCCAAAGAAGACTGGAATTCCTTACCTAGCTGCGTCTATTCGCTCATGCCTATCACGAAGTTTTGTATCCGTCATCCAAGGTGTATGGTCTTAGCACACCACACTGTATATTATTTCGCTCTGTTAACCCACTCCTGCTATAGCGCTTATTGCGCTGCAGTGTGTACAAATAAATAAATAAATAAGACCGCCACAGCTGCGAATCAGACCCGCCACCATTCAGACCCACCACTTCATCATGCTCAGCAGCGGAATGCCACAGCCACTGGGCCACAGCGACGGGTCGCACACAAGAAGCCCCATGCGGTGCTAAGCAGAGCACCTTCCTGGGCGCCTGCTCAAACAAAGTCTTCGAGAGCTAGCATTTGTATGTTCCACGAAAGTGCGCGAGAACCTGAGAGAGTGCACACGCTCACCGCCTGCATCTCATCTCTGTGGAGCCGCGTTTACTCAGGGATATGGCATAGCACGAATCCCCTGCGCGGTCGAGCTGCAGTGTTGCGCCTCCGACGCGCGCAATGGCACGAATGCTGCAGGAGACTCATGCGAGCCTAGGAAAACGTCTCAAGCAACTAGAAACGAGAAGGGGCTAGGTGCATTTGTGCACGCGTGCGCGCGCGCAGGCAGCTCTGAGCGGCAGTTTCGCTCTTTCAATGTAAAACCGCAACAGCCCGTTCAAAGCTTTGCAGTCACGGCGTGGAATTTACATAAGCTACCGCCTGCCTTTAGTTTAGCTCACTTTTCCTTCATTGTTTTGCTTTTCCTCTCATTCAGCGCCTGTAGCTACAAAGCACACTTTCTTAGCGAAAAGAAAGCACGCAAACGCCACGCAGATGTCTGTTTGCTCTGCAGTCGAGAAAAAGGAAACATTATGTGGTCTCCTTTTAGTGACAGTGCAAACGGAAATGTGCGTCAGCCAGAACACGAGAAGTGAATGCGCTCAATGAAAACCAGATATTAAAGAATATCCCGCGAACGAAAAATCAACCAGTGTCAAGCAGTGCGGCACATGTTTGTACCACAACAACGAAACAAACGCACAAGACTGCCTTTAGAGGGGGCTCGTAAAGGGCTCGTAAGGCAACCAAGCGTGGGAGGCCTACCAAAGAAGTTTTGAAAGTTTTCACTACAGTGAAACAAGCAGCAAAATGAATTACATCAGCAGAAACAACTCTCCTCGCCTGCCGACAACTCTCAAAGCGCTCCTGACTAAGCTTTCTTTTTTTTTCTGTGGATGCAAATACATCAAAGGGCGCAAGGCTCCAATCGAGAAGCTGTGAAGCGCACGCTGAAGCGACCTCAACGGTGCCAGATAGCATTGGGAACATTGCGCCTCTCTTTTTAAGCTGAGCTTAAAAAAACAGAACGGTCGTTTTATTCTGGCTTCACTTGAGCAGCAACGTAAAATCAACCTTAGTGATGGTAGCAGTGCCATCCTCCGTTCTGCATGTAATTTCCTCGGAGTGCTTGACTGGTACGCAGAACTAACCAGGCTTCGGTTTCCTCAAGCGCGCTGCACGCTAAGTGGTCGACAGCACTGACGCACTTCTGAAGCCGAGCACGATAAGCGGATAGCAAAACGCAAGCTTTTCGCAAGTGCTCGAAGATTACTCGCTCGTAATTCACCTTCCCATGTTTTTACACACCACCGAACCCCACCTTGAACCTTATACAAAATCCCCCACTCAGGAACGAAGATACCTGCGAGGGTTACTGATCGCAACACAGTGGAAGACGAATGCATTTTAGATGGAGACGAAAGACGGCCGACCACCTCTAAATTTCCAATCCCGTTGCCCCTCGTTTGGGGTGAGAGCATTTCAAAATAAATGTCACGCCATTTACGGTCATACCGCGCAATGGCGAAGGCCGCCAGGTCGAGTGTGGGCCACGGTGGCTGCACTGCTGCCACAATAGGCTGGTCCTGGATCGGCCGCGTATATCGTGCTAACGTAAACACATCCTGCATCGCTATAGCACTGATGCCACGGAACATACAGGGAAAAACCCGGAGGTCGACCTGAGGCAAGCTCGGGCCCGCTACGCAGCATGGAGGCAAGGACGAGGATATGGTGGACGTGAAGATGACGAAATAAATGCTCTCCTGTTAACAAAATAAAAAGAAACACCCAAATTTGCATTCAAGATGTCGTTGCGGCTTAACAGATCTCACAAAAAGAAAATTGTTTGACGACACTGAATTTAATGGGAAAGCTATTCGGCACGTATTGCCGATCAACTACTCGTTGCTTGGAAAGAAATTCGGCGTTCCCTCCAGTGCCGTTACGAAATACAATTTAAAAATTTTTTAGTTAATTACCAATAACCTAATCGCTAACAAAATTAGGTTAGCTAATAAGGTTCTACATAATAATTATAAGGGAGCTAACATTCACTCGAATGCCTCATGTGCCTCATGTGTCACTCTTTTGTGGAAGACACGCACAACAGTCCCTAGCGCCTGACCGACACGTGACAGGTCCCTGCTTGCACGGTCAAAAAGCAAGGCGCCAAGCTACCATTGATAAATTCATGTGTGTATCTAAGACGTACGCACAGCCCGTGCCTGTCGTAGGAAGCTCAGATCGCAGTACAGACTGCATGCAAGGGCAAATGCGGTGTACGCAACGCAGTGTAGGTCGCACCGGGTCTTGCGTGACATCTATATGGGCGGAGGGTGGCAGCCCTAATCTCAAATCAGGGTGAAGACCATGAAGACATCTCACGCGATTATCGGGGTGAGACCAACACGTCGCCGTAAGTTTCATGCGTAACATCACTTAGTAGGGTACTGGCATCTGATGCATATAGAGAACGGAACAGAGGTGCCGGTAGCCGCGCAAAGCCGAGAAATAAATTCACCAAGACACGTTCCCATCCTTCTCATTACGTTACACAGCTGCCAGGGCAGAATTGGAGTACAGGGAAGATGCAGAGAGAGACAGAGAAAAGACAAGGAAATGCAGTGAAGTAAACCAGACAAACATCCGGTTTGCTATCCTAAGCAGGGGAAAGGCATTTGAGGAATGAAAAGAATGACGGAAGGAGATAATATTAAAAATAATGAAAAATAATGCTTCATTTCTCTCCCTTAGATGACTGCTTCGCTAAAAGCTATAGACAACGCACATCGCCAGTGCCGCACACCGCGTACTACCAGTATCAAACGAAACGCGAACGAGTAGGAATTAATCATAGACAACATTGGCGCGTACTAACATTGGAGTGCAATGTAGAGTCACTGCGCTACCAGTCTCTAAACGCATCGATGCCCCAAAACTTCCTGAACATAGAAACGAAAAGACGCGTTCTAGTTTATTCTGATTGCATCGTGTTTCAATTTACGTCGGTTCATCGCCGCATAATTCGTCATTTACACAGAAGAAATGGGAAACTAAATTCTGGGCTCTAGCATCCCAAGGCAGCTTGCAGGTTATGAGAGACACCTTATAGGGGGTGGCGGTTCCCGAACCTGGGATTCCATAACGCGCACCGAAAGCGCGGTGCACAGGCGTTTCCCCGTTCTACCCCAAACGGAATGCGATCACCGCAGCAGGAAATCAAACCTGGGGACATTTGCTCAGCAGCACAACGCCATAGCCACTTTGTCACCGCGGTACACGAGAATAAAAAGGAAGAAAGGTAAGGAACCAGTATACGCCAGGAGTTCGCGAGCGATTTCATCAGAATTTAGTGTGATTGGACCCGCCTTTCAAGCAAACACGTGCGAGCGAACGGTCCAACCGTATTAGGCACCTGGCCCCACGCGCACCACCCGAGCTTTCACATCTCGCTTCGGAAAAAAACAATTCTAGAGAGCTGGGGGAGAAGTTCCCTCCATTCTTGCGTTGCTGTACAAGAAAGCATGACGTGTGCGGCTCTGCTTGCAACACCCCAAAAAGCGTAGGCAACGAAAACAACGGGAAGAGCCCGACAGGCGTTCAACGTGCGCGATCGATCCGCGCCCACCACGGAATTTTCGGTTGAATGTTCGGCAGCACTTACACGCGCCACAACAGGAAATGCGCCTGACAACAACGGAAGACTACACGCAATTGCTTTCTAGAACACACCGCCGGGCTCGCCCGTGCACCCCCGTGAGCCGCTGCTTCTCGTGCTTGAGAATGTTTGCTACAATCGCATGTTTTAATTCGATGCAATATAAGGATCGATCCCTGTGTTTCTTTTTACGTCGATCCAGCTGGCGTTGTTTATTTTCAACTCACAAAATAGTGCCACTGAGCGTAACCCTCTTGTGCGCAATCAAACGAGGAGTCATGACAAAAGCATATAAATAAAATATCGGTTCATATAGTATCTCCAAAGCACGTATACTTCTTAATAGAGCAGCGCATGATATAAAACGGCTTCATTTACTTGCTTCAATTGCTTATATTTGGGCTACACCATACTTGGGTCACTGGCCATAAGTCGTTTCTCAGCCAATCATCCAGAATGGGTATTTGTCACTGTGAAACGAGAGATTTGGATATATGTCGAATACTGTTCTGTGCGTACACTTGTCCTGACCATTCAATTCCTTCAAGAAGTATCATATATATACCTTGGTATTCATGACATCGCTGCGTTGACATCTCACACTGTGCATCCGCCTGATTTAGTGTTTGTACTTCGGTGTAGCTTGTGAACGGTGTACTGCATAAACATAAACATTGCATAATATTAATGTTGTGACCTCTGCGGCACAACAACATAACGTTTCTTCGCTTGAGTGTCACCGTTATGCCACCGCCATTATACCATCGTCGTCACCGTCGTCGTCGCCTTGCTGCTGTCGTCAAAACACGCTCGCGACACACAAACGATTGCTTGACCAAAATCCGGTAACGATTCGCAGAACACCAAATGATGCTGGAGAGCCAGTTCTCTGCAAAATGCTTCGTATAATGCCGATTCCCAGAGCGCCTATAGGATCTGCATTTTCTTTAGAGTGCCCTGAACACGAATTACAGCGCCAAACACGTCAGCACACGTTTGTTTGCTTATACGACTACCTTCGTCACCTTTGGTGTGAGGACCATATAAGCCGGCAATGCAAGATCGTCTGCTCAGAAAGCGGCCGTTCGTCGATGAGTGATAGCACTGTCGCGAGCTACTGAAGCGAGGACGATGATAGAGGACATGTTTGATGGTTTGCTCGCTGCCGCAGTGGTCGCACGCAGGTCGGCCATTCCGATGTAAATTATACACTGAAGCCCGGCAGAAAACAGTTGTTTCGGTTCGAGATAGTCCAGATGGGATGCGGAGGGTCCAAGCGACGCAGACGAGTACGCCGGAAACCTGGCTTGTTCCACATGTATCGTGTGTTATCCCGCGCGAGCATGCGAAGCTTTGTTGCTGCATCCGTTTCTGACAGAAGGACGGGTTCCTACACGTAATATTCGTGAGCACTTCCGGCACCTTTATCGGCATGTTCGTTGCCCATGACGCCACAGTGGCCTGGAAGCCACTGAAAAGTGACGTCATATACTTTCTATGCTTGTTGATGATGTAGCTCTTATTTCCAGCATTACTTCCACGGTCTTATGATCCACGCCGTAGAGCAGATGAAAGAAATCACAGGACTGCCTTCGAATGTGAAAAGACGCTCCATTTAGTAGAGACTCTTCACAAGTCACACGACCTGCGCTGCTAAGTGCAGTGTTCTGCAGCAGTCGACGTTGACCGGTGAGATGAATGAAACTTAATGGTAACGGCTTTTTTCGGGGAAGGCATCGCTGCTGTCGATTTATCATTCTGAACCTGAAAATATTCGTTGAATATATCTCGAGCAACTTGTGAGCTGACGATGTAACGCCTGCTTTCGTACAAATCCCTTGTGCGGAAAATCAAACCTCAAAAAGGAGCCAGCAGTCTCTCGGTAGGCGTACAATCTGTAGGAAGGTAGTAGCGGTAAGTCGATAGCTTCTGACAAAAAAAGGCACAGGGCTGATATTCTGGCAGCGCGGCTAGATGGTGGTAAGGGATGCGGTAAATGTATCGGATGTGCGCTCTGAGCACTTCCTTCCAATGTAATGTGAGTCGTGACTGGGTAATCCTGGGCTATTGTGATACTTTCCGCTGTTGACGTGCCCACACAGTGTGACGATGCAAGACAAACTCTGGATGCCTGGGCTGTATTGCAGATAACTGAAAAATTGCGTCCTGTAGAGTCGTAAGATCGCGTGTACTGATGTACCACACGTTTTAGAGCGCAGCTCTTAGGCGCCCGTTCCAGCAGCGTGCATCAGCGTCGGCGTAACCGAGCGAACGCGCAAAGCATGAAATAGCGAACGCGGAGCGCAGCAGGGAAGACGCGAGGAGGAGGGTGCAGCGGAACCATGAGGCGGAAAGCGAAGGAGGATGGTATAGCGAAAGAGCTTGAGAAGGAAAGCGTAGTGCGGCGACGACGGCTACGAGATGGCGCCAGAGTAGAGCACGTGAACTGGGAGGACCATCTGCGGCAGCTGCTGTGAATTGCGCCCACATGACACCCGCGCGCTGCCTCTCGCGATCCTCCTATTAGAGAAGCAGTCGCGCCACACTTCGCTACGTTTGCAACATGCCGCACGAGACAGGTTGTCTGCGCCAGCCAATATATCGCGAAATAAAAGCAGGCATAGAGCTGCGCTCAAATTCCGCATTAAGGAATATCGTAATCGTCAGTGATTTTTTTTCGGCAAAGCTATGCGCCAACGAGGCTGCGACAAAGAAACTAAATTAAAAATTATGGGGTTTTACGTGCCAAAACCACTTTCTGATTATGAGGCACGCCGTAGTGGAGGACTCCGGAAATTTGGACCACCTGAGGTTCTTTAACGTGCACCTAAATCTAAGTAGACGGGTGTTTTCGCATTTCGCCCCCATCGAAATGCGGCCGCCGTGGCCGGGATTCGATCCCACGACCTCGTGCTCAGCAGCCTAACACCACAGCCACTGAGCAACCGCGGCGGGTGACAAAGAAACTACCATCGTTGATAACGACCGCGCATAAAGAATAAATAAATGGGCTCACGTGCGCAGCCTCGTTGGCGCATAGCTTGGCCGGAAAGTGAGGGATATGATTGATAGCTTTCGAAATGCGGGCTTTAAGAAGGGTAGGTTTCTGCCGACCCTGCTTTGGAAAATGGAATGTGCCTCGAACTCTCGTTATCGACGCGCTCGGGAACAACAGCGCCGCGTATCGCGATTTTGCAACTCCGGCCACCAGTCACTTGTGCAAATCTTTTTTCCGCTGGGACTGGGATTTGCCGCCTGCGTTACCCGTGAATTATACTAAGAGACCAGTCGCACTCCTCTCGCAAGTGTTTCAGAGCTTCCTAATGCCTGGACGCAAGAGAGTGCAAGGCATTGAGGATCAAGACGGACAGACAAGCATTCAGCGAGTTGCCGCTTGGACGCGTACGTGGCCATCAATCACTAGGACATGCAGCGGTGCTAAATCTCGGCGTGGGCATCTCTTTCAGCGAAGATACCACAACAGAGCGGTAAATGAGACACTCGCTCCGAGCCATAGATATCGAAAGCACCATATAAAAACTGAGACATGCGGTCAAAACCGCAGAAGAAATGGGTAGTGCGAGAGGTTGATATAGCACGTCGTTACACAAAAACAGGCGTCAGAAGCACCGCCAAGCGTTCATTTTCGTTTTTTCTGATGTTCGGACAACGGCCACTGGTTTTCTGATACTTATTCGCGTGGTTGTGCGAATAGCAATTTTCAAGACCGCATCGCACACAAATCAACAGTCGTATCAAATCGAATACTAAATCGAAGATGAAATCACATATCAAATACTTTTCTAACATTTTTCGAATAATGAGCAACAGTTTTCAACGTCAAATCTTAGAACGAGGGTTGCTGAATAAAAACTGAGACTCATGCTCTGAAATCTTTACTTCTCAAATTATTTATCAGCACTTTTATCCCTTTCTATACGACCCCTAGTAAGTGACATACACGCGTACCACCTTTTCTACCAAGCCTAGACAACATGTGTGAAGCCATCTCTTGACACCTTTTTTCTAAAGTCGGATACAACTTTAGAAAAAAGGGGGCGTTTACTCCTCCGAGGCGGAGGCACGCGAGCACCCACCAATGGGCGCGCACTCTGGACTAACGTCATCAGCCGGAGGACGGCCGGTGAGCCCGCCGACGGAGAAGATGGCCGCCCGCGCTTCGAACTGGGCGAGGTTACGTTAGCTGTGTGCTTCAGCCCCTCGTCAGAGTGAATTCCAGAACTGTTTGTGATGGTCTATCATGCCGGAAATATTACTACGAGTTTACGATGCGGCATTTGGGTCACGTGCGTTTATTTTGAGCCGTGATCCGGCGAAGGAACATATTGCAGCGAGCATCGCTGGCGCTGCCGTACGCTTTGCCAGAAAACAGGATCCCCCGGCGACCGCTACGAACACACCTCCTGCGTGTTTGTTCCACGTTGTTTTCTTTCGCTCCCGAGTGACGTTACGACGAGAAGAGTTTTCCAAAGACTGGTGCCTACTGTTAGCGGCGGGCGTGTTCGTGTACCGTGTCGCTGCGTTTTCCGTCGGACGGGGTGAAGTGATGTAGCAAAACCGTTCTCAGGAGAAATCAGAAAAGTGTGCGCGCATGAAACAAACCTACGAGTGTCTCAACAGAAAATATTTGCAGAAGAAGCCTTCAACGCAAAGATTTGTCGCCGTCAACTTAGCGTGAACGATCATTGTCGGCAGTGACACAGCCGACCGTTGTTGCGTTTCGCCTGCGACACGTGGTTTTGCCGGCGCGACTGCGGCGGGGCGGCAGACATTTTGGCCCGATCGTCGTCGTCGCGGCAACGCTCCCCGCCAGGTGTTTCCAGGCGCGACTGCGGCGATGCGACCGCAAAGGATCACCCTCTCCTGCCAGTCATTGTGCCTGAACCAGGCGATGCGACAGCAGGGGCACCCTCTCCTTCCAGTCATTGTGCCCGAACCAGGCGATGCGAAAGCAGGGATCACCCTCTCATTACAGTCATTGTGCCCGACCGGCAGCGCTACGACAGTGTGCGTCACCATTAGCCCATTGTACATTCACGTGCTCGTCTATTGAGGGGTTCCTTCTTGCCCTCAACTGCGAGAGTATAAAAACAGCTGCCCCCGGACGCCAAAAGGGAGGGCTCCGATTTCTTCTGTTGAGTAAAGTGCTCTCCCGTCTCTCTACTTCGGTCAACCTGACCGCCAACTCTTTGCGATGTTAAAATAAACAAGTTGTTTTGTTGTTACCAGTCGACTCATGCTTTGCCGGGACCTTCGGATGCTTCCAGTTGTACCCCAGGCCGCCAGGCCAACGCTACCCTTGGGGCTTGCGACCCAGGTACAACCACGGGCGTCAGCGCCGAGTTCCCAACAACCGATCGCACCAGCGGTGCGATCCAAACATCTGTCTGCCAGCGGTGGGATCGCGACAACGGAGGCCAGCAGCGAAGAGATGCAGTTGACTGTATGCTGAGCAGCTCAACGACGATCCGGGAGCAGTGCAACGAGCCCTGTGTGACGACTGGTTGCCTGCAGCGGAACGACTGCGCGGAATTCCTGCCTGCGAGGTTTGGTGAGTGCGGGACTTTCTTCTTCTGAGCTTTGCCAGGCTTTTGTTAGTGTCAGAAACAGAGCTGGTAATTGTGGTTGTCGTTGCTGCCGGGTTAGTTTGCGGCAAGACAATAGTAAGCAGTAGAGAAAGCAGCATTCAGAGCAGCCATGGATTTGAAGTCGTTGCGCAAACCGAAATTGTTGGAGCTTGCAAGAGAGTTGGGTCTGGATGTCTCAGACAAACTAAGAAAACCTGAACTGCTAAAGGCTATTCTTGAGTTAGAGGCTGAGGATGACGAGCTGTCGGAATGCCTTGAGACCATTGAAGAGAGGGAGACTGCAAAAAGACAGGAGCGCGAACTTAAAGAGCAAAAAGAAAAAGAAGAGCGCGAACTTAAAGAACAAAAAGAAAAACAAGAGCGTGACCGTCAACACGCTTTGGAAATGAAGCGTCTTGAGGTAGAGATGGAACGCGCTCGTAATGGAAGTCAGGCACACGGTGCAGGAGAACGCGTATTGTTCAAAATGACTGACCTGATGCGGCCGTTTAAGCTTGGAGAGGACATTGGTTTGTTCCTGGTTAACTTTGAGCGAACGTGCGAGAAGCAGGGGTTCTCTCGGGAAACGTGGCCACAGCGCTTGCTCACTTTGTTACCCGGCGAGGCGGCCGACGTAGTCGCTCGCTTGGATAGAGAGGAGGCAGAGGACTTCGACACAGTGAAATCGAGTCTTCTAAAAAAGTACCGGCTGTCTGCGGAGGCGTTCCGTCGGAAGTTTCGGGAAAATGAGAAAGGCAAAAGTGAGTCATATACAGAGTTTGCGTATAGGCTTATGTCGAACATGCAGGAGTGGCTCAAAGAAGAGAAAGCGTTTGGTGACCACGATAAAGTTCTGCAGTGCTTCGGGCTAGAACAGTTTTATAGTCGGTTACCGGAGAACGTGCGATACTGGGTCTTGGATAGGCCAGACGTTTGTACGGTGGCTAAAGCCGCTGAGCTAGCCGAGGAGTTTGTGACGCGTCGGGCTCGCGGAGCTAAGGACGGTCAAAAGGGTGAATTTGGCTCGAAGTTTGAGAGGCCGAAGTTCACGCCCATGAGATTAAAGGGGGACACGCGTAGTGCGGATGCGAGTGAAAGCAGTCCGACCAGACGTAAAGAGACGGCGGCAGCCAAACGCAGAAAGCGGTTCGAGATGAGGCGAGCGGGCGTTTGTTATACGTGCCAGAAGCCGGGTCACTTTTCGGCGCAGTGTCCGGAAACAACACCAAAAGTTGTGTTTTTTTCAATAGGCAGCACTGACGAGAACATGAAGCTTCTCGAGCCTTACATGCGAGACCTCCTCGTGAACGGGAAAGAGTGCCGAGTGCTTCGCGATTCCGCAGCTACGATGGATGTAGTTCACCCGTCTTACGTAGAACCCCATATGTTCACGGGCGAGTGCGCATGGATCAAGCAAGCCGTGGAAGCTCATAGCGTGTGTCTGCCGGTAGCAAAAGTGCTTATTGAAGGACCTTTCGGAGCGCTTGAGACGGAGGCGGCAGTGTCATCTATGCTGCCACCCCAGTACCCGTACCTATTTTCAAACAGGTCCGATCACCTCCTGCGCGAGAAGGGGCTTTTGTTTGGTGAAGCTAGTGTTCAGGCCTTAACCAGATCGAAGGTTCGGGAGCTCGCTGCAAAGGCGGTAGTTGCGGGGCCGACGTTATCAAACAACGAAAAAGGGTCAGAGGCGCAGCAAGCTGATATTCAGAGCACGCCCGAACAGAATAAAATTGAGTCTGTAGCGTTGAAGGCGCCGGATACTGGAGAGGAAACGCCCGATGCGGGAAAGTTAGAAGAGCTATCTACTGATTTGCTCATCGCGCCTACGTCAGACGGACTTGATAGGTTGCTAAAAGTCAGCCGGTCGGCTTTGATAGCCGAGCAAAAAAAGGATGGCAGCCTGGAAAACGTGCGCTGCAATGTCAAAGAAGGTATCGCCAGGAAAACTGCGCGTTTTGTGGAAAGAGGTGGAGTCCTGTACCGGAAGTATCTAGACCGCAGAGGAGTGGAGTTCGATCAGCTGATCGTGCCTCAATGCTATCGTCAAGATCTGTTGCGCTTGTCACACGGGGGTTCGTGGTCCGGACACCTAGGAGTTAAGAAAACTAAGGACCGTCTCTTGCAAGAGTACTATTGGCCAGGGTGTTTTCGGGACGCAGACCATTTCGTGAGGTCATGTGACACCTGTCAGCAGGTGGGCAAACCAGGGGACAAATCGAGGGCGCCGTTGAAATTAGTACCTATCATAACGGAGCCTTTTAGACGGCTCGTTATAGATACAGTGGGACCTCTGCCTGTAACAGCCACGGGGTACAGACACATTTTGACTGTGATCTGCCCAGCGACAAAGTTCCCTGAAGCAGTGCCGCTTAAAGAACTCAGCTCAGTTGAGATAGTCAATGCACTACTGTCCATATTTGCGCGAGTTGGTTTTCCTGCGGAAATCCAATCAGATCAGGGCACAGTGTTTACTAGCGCTTTGACGACAACTTTTCTCGAAAGGTGTGGGATAAAGCTGCTACACAGCTCAGTGTACCACCCACAGTCGAATTCCGTTGAGAAGCTCCACTCCGTCATGAAGCGCGTGTTGAGAGCGTTGTGTTTTGAACATCGAACTGACTGGGAGCTGTGTCTGCCTGGGGTGATGTTTGCTTTAAGGACCGCGCCGCATGCGGCTACGGGGTTTTCGCCAGCTGAACTGGTGTACGGTCGCTCGCTTCGATCTCCGCTTCGCATGCTTCGAGAATCATGGGAAGGTAGGGGCGACGACCCAGTCGTGGTGGAGTACGTACTTAAGCTCCTCGAACGCTTAAGAAGGGCACAGGAGTTGTCAGGTGAAGCAATGACAAAGGCCCAGCAGAGGGCCAAGGTTTATTATGATCGGACAGCCAGGGCCCGTCGTTTTGAGGTGGGCGATGAGGTCATGATATTGCGCACATCGCTAAACAACAAACTAGACGTGCAGTGGGAGGGCCCAGCACGAATTGTTCAGAAACTGTCGGACGTTAACTACGTGGTAAGTCTGCCAGGAAAGCGGAAAGCACAGCAAGTTTACCACTGTAATCTGCTCAAACCTTATAGACAAAGGGAAGCAGTGGTGTGCATGATGGTAAACGTTCCTGAAGAGCTTCCGGTCGAGCTTCCGGGACTAGGCTCAGTGACGAACAGGGAAGACACCGGTCAAGTCATTAGTGACCTTATCAGTAAAGCACCGCTGTCGCCTGAGCAGAAAACCGAACTACACCAGCTATTACAAGAGTTTCAAGGTCTGTTTTCTGAGAGGCCTGGTAGGACTTCTGTCCTTACTCATGACATAGAACTTACCTCCCCAGAGCCAGTACGATCCAAGGCGTATCGGGTGTCACCCCGCCAGAGCGATATTATGGAGGCTGAGGTAAAGAAAATGCTACAGCTCGGTGTTATTGAGGCAGGTGAGAGTGATTATACCTCCCCTTTGATTTTAGTTGAGGTACCGGGCAAGGAACCTCGTCCTTGCGTCGACTACCGCAGGCTTAATTCCATCACTAAGGATCAAATTTATCCGATCCCTAACATCGAGGAGCGCCTTGAGAAAGTTAGTAGCGCTCAGTTTATTTCCACCCTAGATCTTGTCAGGGGTTATTGGCAGGTTCCACTTACAGAAGAGGCTAGTAGGTATGCGGCGTTCATTTCACCAATGGGAACATTCCGTCCTAAAGTGTTGAGTTTTGGTTTGAAGAACGCGCCATACTGTTTTTCAAGCCTCATGGATAAAGTGTTGCGGGGACAGCAAGAATTCGCTTTACTGTATCTAGACGACGTAGCGATATTCTCCGCATCCTGGTCTGAGCATATGACACACTTGCGGGCAGTGCTAACCCGCCTGCGCGAAGCGGGCTTGACAGTAAAGGCTCCTAAGTGCCAGTTAGCACAGGCCGAGGTTGTCTACCTCGGTCACGTGATTGGTCAGGGTCGTCGCCGCCCCTCTGAAATAAAAGTGGCCGCTGTGCGAGACTTTCCGCAACCGCGCACAAAGACCGATATTCGGTCGTTCTTAGGTGTCGCCGGCTACTATCAGAGGTACATCCCTAGGTACTCTGATATCGCGGCTCCCCTGACGGATGCTCTAAGAAAGACAGAGCCTCAAAGAGTCGTCTGGGACGAGACAAAGGAAAGAGCTTTTAGCGCCCTAAAGAGTGCCCTAACAAACCAGCCTGTGCTACGATCGCCAGACTATACAAAAGGGTTCATTGTTCAGTGCGATGCTAGTGAGCGAGGCATGGGCGTTGTACTGTGCCAACGGGAAAAGGGAGAAGTAGAACACCCCGTCCTGTATGCTAGTCGTAAGCTGACCAGTCGTGAGCAGGCGTATAGCGCCACCGAGAAAGAGTGTGCATGTCTCGTGTGGGCCGTTCAGAAATTGTCATGCTATCTAGCCGGCTCGAGGTTTATCATTGAGACGGATCACTGCCCTCTCCAATGGCTGCAGACCATCTCTCCCAAAAATGGCCGCCTCCTGCGCTGGAGCCTCGCTTTACAACAATATTCCTTTGAGGTGCGTTACAAAAAGGGGAGTCTCAACGGTAACGCCGATGGCTTAAGTCGAAGCCCCTAACGTAGGAATCAGCCTCAAAATTGTTTGTTACTGATGTTTTTCTTCCTGAGGCAGGATTTTTTTTAACATATTGCTTTTGTTTAGTGTTTCAAAGTGATGATATGCTTTCTAGTGCAATTTTTCAATTTGTGGACGCGTTCTGAGTGATGCTAGACTACTGTAAGGAACTAGGCAGTGGTATAAAAAGGGGAAAGAGCCTGGCAGGGCTTAGTGAGGGTTGTGCCGTGCTTGCTGACTGAGCGGTTGAGTTTCAGCGTAGTTCTAACGCTTGCCGGGAACGAGAACAAAAATGTGAACTCTCCCGAAGTCACTTTGCAGTGTCCCGTGCGAACCTGAACGAGAGAACGAGGCCTTCTCTGTGCGCTGCGCTCAAGAAACGTCGAGGGACGCCCGACTTCGGTTATGAGCATCATCGAGCGACATCCCTCCGGACAGCGGATGCAGTCCCCTGTCCATCGGGATCTCCTTCCCCCGGCGGGGCGGTCTGTTGCGTTTCGCCTGCGACACGTGGTTTTGCCGGCGCGACTGCGGCGGGGCGGCAGACATTTTGGCCCGATCGTCGTCGCCGCAACGCTCCCCGCCAGGTGTTTCCAGGCGCGACTGCGGCGATGCGACCGCAAAGGATCACCCTCTCCTTCCAGTCATTGTGCCTGAACCAGGCGATGCGACAGCAGGGGCACCCTCTCCTTCCAGTCATTGTGCCCGAACCAGGCGATGCGAAAGCAGGGATCACCCTCTCATTACAGTCATTGTGCCCGACCGGCAGCGCTACGACAGTGTGCGTCACCATTAGCCCATTGTACATTCACGTGCTCGTCTATTGAGGGGTTCCTTCTTGCCCTCAACTGCGAGAGTATAAAAACAGCTGCCCCCGGACGCCAAAAGGGAGGGCTCCGATTTCTTCTGTTGAGTAAAGTGCTCTCCCGTCTCTCTACTTCGGTCAACCTGACCGCCAACTCTTTGCGATGTTAAAATAAACAAGTTGTTTTGTTGTTACCAGTCGACTCATGCTTTGCCGGGACCTTCGGATGCTTCCAGTTGTACCCCAGGCCGCCAGGCCAACGCTACCCTTGGGGCTTGCGACCCAGGTACAACCACGGGCGTCAGCGCCGAGTTCCCAACAACCGATGCCATCGGTGGGGATCCAAAACACCGTCTAGCGACGGTGTTGGACCGTCGATTGATTACTGTCCACGTGATCACTGCACGCGCAAGCTGTAGAATAGGTGCTGTCAAATTGTGAAAACAGAAAACCAAAAAATATATATTTTGTGCTATTTAAAACCAAGAGTATTTAGTTAAACGATGAATGAAGCATTTTTGTACCTTCCTGCCTCGACCGTATTCTCGCCCCAGGTTTGTAATGGTTGCGATAAATGCGTTGTTTTATATAAGTACTTTTTCAATAGCAACTGATTCATTTTAAGCTTGGAAAACGAGTAGTAGATACGCCTTGTACATGTAAACAAGCGCAAAAGCCATTCAGAGCTGCTCTTTCTACTTTTGTCAGTTGCAATGAAGCCAAAGAGCCGACGACGGGCAGCGTTGTAGAAGGCACGGGGTTATTTTTCTCTCGCTCTCCGGCATGTGCTGTAGCACATGAGAACTCTACTAAACCAGTCATCAAAATACAAAAGTCTTTACTTATGCCGAGAATTACGCGTTTCGGGAGCGTAATTTTTCGAGCGGGACTGTTTTAGTTGCGGAGGCGATCGGCTGTCGCGCTTCGGTCATCTGGGCGGGGCCTCCCCTTTTTTCTAAAGTTGTATCCGACTATACTTAAACATCACCTCGAATGTCTTACCCACACCTTGTTCCATGTCAAAGCAATGTCGCTTTTTAGCGTGAGGTACATAAAGAGAGTTCTGCATCTAGACTGCAGGACGGGTGAGGGGATCGTTGCGATGATTCGGGGAACGGTAAAAAAAAAAAAAAGGCATTCCTGGGAGGATCGTATGACCAGGTTCCACGACATCACGACACACTACCAGTTACAAAGACGCGTATACCCATTCCCTCACGCTAGGTTAGATAGGACGCAAGCAGTACACTTCAGACAATTACAAACGGATTCTTACAGAAACCCCAGACTCATGCACTCCATGTATCCCGACATGTACACTATATACAAACAGATGCACATCGTGTGGCGAGGTTGCCACACTTAATCACATGTTGTGGGAGTGTCAGCACTTAACAAACAAGTCGGGCAGTGCCGACCCCTCCGTCTCTTCCACCGCCAGCCTCCGCTCGCGCTGGAAGACCGCACTGCTCAGCTCGAACCTGACAGCACAACTCTGGGCCGTCCAGCGAGCCGAGGAAGCCGCTTCGAGACGGTCTCGGAACCGCGTCCGCTGCGGGCGCCCAGACTCACTAAAAGGACGCCGGACTAGAATCTCATTGATTTGAAAATAAAGTTTACGTTCTTCGACATGGAACAAGACATGAAACCAAGCGTACTTAGGACACTGGAAGCGACTTTTAGGAAAGGGGGCAAAAGATGGCTTCACTCATGCTATCTAGGCTTGGTAGAAACGATGGGACCCCTTCATTTAATTTACAGGGAAGCATATAGCAAGGAAAAAAAGTGCCAATGAATAATTTTCAGAAATAAAGATTTCAAAGCACTATTCACAGTCTTTATCGAACAACCTATGTATATTCACCGCGTTAGCAAGTTTCTGTCATTAGCATGCACGTCATGAAGCGTTGTTTATTACAAGCAAAAATGGAGTATGAGGAGCAAATACGCAGCTTACTCGCGAACTCATTCCTCATTGGTGAGTGGGCATGATGACGATTTAGCCAGAAAAGTCTGGCTCCCTGAGCGACGTAGCGTGCTCCACAATGTAAGGTCTCAAGTTTTATTTCTACTACGGTCGCCAGGATTAAATTTGTTGCACATTGGCCCCAATTTTGTTCTTGATCGCACAGAGTCGGAGATTCGAAATATCCAGATTCTATTCTAAAAGTACAGTGACTACTCAATCCCCAGACAGAATCGAATAGGACGAAATTTGATTAGTAATTCGAAAGTTGCGAATATTCGCACATACCTGCTTACATGAATGGCATCTACCTTCCCCTCCTAAGCTACAGCTGAACCATTCGCGTGTCCGAAAGCCCAATTCTTTTCGCCCCGAGGATACCCGTGGAGTAACTTTAGCCGAGGAGCCTGAGTGGCGCCGTCTCGCCGGTGAAGTCACAACTACCACGCCGCGCTGACTTATACCCCTGTCGTACGGGCGCCCGCGAACTCCATTTAACTCCTTCGTCTTTAGGCCAAGGGAGTTGCGCTCCGTGTCACACGGTCTCCCGTGCGCCAAGGAAGTTCAATGGACGTTTCGGGCGAAGCGAGTTCGGCAATGACCGTTACGGCTGGATGGAGTACTGTCGTTCCCAGATAGCTACAGCTGCGAAGAAAACCACGCCAATAAAACCGTTGTAACTGGGTCACTTACAAACTTTTGCATTATTATTTTGACAGCCTTGGTTTGTACAACATGTAATGGCAGTTTTTAATTTGTTTTAAAGGACGTAGCGCCTGTACCCTCCACACCAATGCTTCGCCATGCCGCATGGGGAAATATCGTTCCGCCATTTCGTTTGTTTATCCGCTTCGCCACTCATCTGGAAGCAGATGAGCTCAGTGCGAACACACCCACGATTAACACAGCACAGAATCACAAATCGAAGCGCACCCGTCGAAAAACGCGACCCACGCTGCCCACGCACAAAAGCAAGAGCGCAGTGTGGCCAGCATCGCTTTCAACTTCGCTATGCTTGGAAAACAAGTATTGCGGTTACACGAAACTTTCTCGCTGTGATTTCATTAGATTACATGCATGCGTTAAAAAAAACACTGCCTTTAACGGCTATTGTATATGTGAGCAGTAGCACGCGAAAGTAAGCGCAGCAACGCCGTTTTTGTCCCATGCGGCGCCCATCGAAAGCTCGCATTGGGACGTGTAGCACGGTGTTAGGGTTGGCGTCTGACACCACGTGGCGACAGGTCATTCACCCTACCCTCTGAGCCGGAGCACCGTGGATGCTACCTCATCCCCTTACCTTCTCTTGGCCGGACCCCACGGCGCCGGAGAGGTCATTCACCCGACCTTCTCCCCGGATTCGTCGAAAAGAGGATCGACTTCTCCTTCCCGTGCTCGATATTGCAGGAGGAGGGGCCCTCTCTCCGTGCCTGTCACGTGTCATCGACGGAAGCAAGATCCCGCCCACACTTGTAGAGAGCCTATTTAAGGGGCTCCGAAATGTACTTTGAGAGACTTCATACTTGATACTTCATACTTCATGCTCTTCTTATTTTCTTTCAACTACCTTTGAATAAACAGTGCAAGTTTCGCACTAGCAAATCGTCTCGCCCCTGCTTGGTCGCCATGATCTACCGGATGCCTGCAGCCCGCCGACAACACCACGCTACCCAATAAGTAATGTCGGTCGAGCTTCGATAGGCACGCGCCGCTACTTCTCGGACAGTACGGTATGCTACCCTGGAGTACGCAAGAAACAGGTTGCTAGCGGTGGGATCACCTACAAACGCAACAAACTGGTTGCTAACGGTGGGATCGCCCCTGAAGTGCAACAAACTGGCTGGCAGCGATTGGGATACGGAATCCTGGAGACCCCAACTTGGACGACAACTACGAGATCGTAGCCTCCTCTTCCTGGCAACAACGTTCGGAAGGAAGGTGTCTGGATCATGACTGGATATGGTGAGTGCACGGCTTTTCTTCACTGAGATATCACTTGGCTTTTACGTATTTTTTGGAAAGTACATAGCAGTGATTTTTCTTTAAACCGTTGACGGAAGTTTGAGTACGTCAAGGTTGTATAGAGTGAAGGTTTAGCAGCACTAAGGGCACCCATGAACTTGAAGGCAATAAAGAAGCCGGAATTGTTGAGCTTGGCCACAGAGTAGGGCCTCCAAATTGCTGAATCAAAGAGAAAGCCGGAGATCATTGAGGCGATCGAAGCGACCGGGGCAGACGACGAGGAACTGACGGAATGCCTCGAGAGCATTAAAGAAAAAGAAGAAGAGCGCAAGCGCCTCGAGAGAGAGGAAAAAGAAGAGCGTAAGCGCCTAGAGGAAAAAGAGGAGCGCGAACGGGCAGCACGTGAGGCCAAAGAAGAGCGTAAGCGCCTAGAGGAAAAGGAGGAGCGCGAGCTGGCAGCACGTGAGGCCAAGGAAGAGCGCGACCTCGAAATGAAGCGCCTAGAGATTGAGCTTCTGAAAGCACAAAATAGCGAAAACCTAGCACAGAGGCACGTGAAAGCGAGCGCAGAATGACAGACTTGATGGCACCCTACGCAGTAGGAGGGGACATAGGTCTTTTTCTGGTACAGTTTGAGCGCACGTGTGAGAAGGCAAAATTCGCGAGAAACACGTGGACGCAACGCTTGCTTACGTTACTGCCACGTGAGATAGCTGATATTATCGCCCGCATGGGGAAAGAAGAAGCAGAGGACTTCGATGAAGTCAAAGCAAATCTGCTTAAAAAGTATAGATTATCAGCTGAAGCATTCAGGCGAAAGTTCAGGGAAGTCGAGAAGACCAAAAGTGAGTCATATTCAGATTTTGCATACACCTTGGAGGCAAACCTGAAGGAATGGCTTAGAGAAGAGGGTGCACTCGGCGATGCCGAAAAGACAATGCAGTGCGTTGCCTTAGAACAGTTCTACCGCCGACTGCCAGTAAGCATCAAGCATTGGGTTCAGGATAGGCCAGGCGTAGACATTATCACGAGAGCGGCCAATCTCGCTGAGGAGTACGTAACTCGCCGTGCGGACGAAGGCAGCGAAGCTCCTAAGGAGGAGATGAATAAACGCAGACCCGACAAGCCAAAACGATGGTCAAAGTCAAGTCGGTATAAAACAAAGGAAAGATCAGATTCAGGGAAAAGTAGTGACGAGGACAGCGAAGGAGAAAAGGAGTCACCCGAACAGAGGGCAGAAAAGCAAAAGAAAAAGGCTTTCGAGGCGAAGAAATCAGTAGTTTGCTACAACTGCCGACAAACGGGGCATATCTCCGTGGGATGCAGAAATCCCAAACTAGTGTTGATGTCACTAAGTAGTAACGCAGAGAATCTGAACTTGCTCGAACCATACATTCGAGACCTCGTGGTAAAGGGCAAACCGTGTAGAGTGCTTCGCGACTCGGCAGCCACAATGGACGTAGTGCATCCGTCGTACGTAGAGGCTGGCCAGTATGTGCTTCGATAAGGCAAGCCGTAGAGGCCTCCAGTGTTTGTCTCCCGGTGGCCAAAATGCGTATTGAAGGCCCTTTCGGAGTACTGGATACTGAAGCCGCCGTCTCGGCACATCTTCCGCCGCAGTATCCGTATTTGTTTTCTAACAAATCAGAGGATCTGCTACGACGCAAGAGAATCGGGTTTAGTGAGGGAACAGTGCAAGCCCTAACTCGTTCCAAGGCAAAGGAGCTCGCGGCTAAAGCAGTGGATGTAAGTCCTGTGGTGAAAGAAACCGGTTTGACAGCTGATTGGTCAACTAGTACTGAACAGGATAGCCCTATAGGGGATGAGGCGGAAAGTACGCCATCTAATGAAAAAACCAGGAAAGCAGCGGAGCCTGAAATGTCGCGAGAAGCAGAATGCAGCAAGTTATTGAACGTAAGCCCTGCCACAATGATCGCTGAGCAGGAAATGCGTAAGGCACAAAGCAATGCTGAGTATTACTATGACAGGACGGCTCGCACGCGACACTTTGAAGTTGGGAAAAAGGTAATGAACCTGAAAACCTCGTTGAATAACCAATCGGAGGAAATGCCTGTCGACTTTCCAGAGTTACCAGCAGTGACGGAGACAAAAGACATTGACGAGACCATTGATAAGTTAGTAGAACAGGCGGAGTTGAATCCCATTCAGAGGGCCGAACTGAGGGAACTCGTGTTTGAATTTAAAGACGTATTTTCAGACACACCGGGCAGGACAACTGCGATCGTTCACGATATCGAGTTAACCTCGTCGGACCCTGTTCGTTCGAAAGCTTATCGCGTTTCGCCTCGTCAACGTGAAGTCATGACCGCTGAAATAAACAACATGTTAGAGCTAGGAGTAATCGAGCCAGGAGAGAGTGATTATACCTCACCTCTTATCTTGGTTGAGGTCCCAGGAAAAGAGCCGCGGCCATGTATCGACTACCGCAGGCTCAATTTAATCACGAAGGACCACCCTTATCCAATACCGCATATCGAGGAAAGGCTTGAGAAAGTGAGCAGAGCTAATTTCATTTCTACGCTCGATTTACTCAGAGGGTATTGGCAGGTTCCGTTGACCGAGAGGGCAAGCAGGCTTGCAGCGTTTATTTCCCCGATGGGAACCTTTCGTCGAAAGTCCTGAGTTTTGGATTGAAGAATGCGCCATATTGCTTCTCTAGCCTTATGGACCAGGTGCTACGAGGAATGGAGGACTTTGCACTTCCCTATCTCGATGACATAGCTATCTTTTCTTCATCATGGGCGGACCATATGCAACACCTGCGAACCGTGTTGTGTCGTCTACGAGAGGCCAACTTAACTGTTAAGGCTCCCAAATGCCAATTAGGGCGCGCGGAGGTAGCTTATCTAGGTCATGTAATAGGGCAAGGCCATCGTCGGCCTTCCGAGGTTAAACTGACCGCGATAGACAACTTCCCGCAACCACGCACCAAGCGGGACATCAGATCATTCCTTGGCTTGGCGGGTTATTACTAAAGATATATTCCGCGGTATTCCGAGATTGCGAGTCCTTTAACGGATGCTCTCAGAAAAACAGAACCACAAAAGGTAAAGTGGGATGACGCAAAAGAAAAGGCTTTTAGTATGCTGAAGAACACACTAACGAGTCAGCCAGTGTTGACCGCGCCCGACTACTCTAAGCCATTCATTCTTCAGTGTGATGCCAGTGACAGGGGTATGGGGGTAGTGCTCTGACAACAGAAAGATGACGAGAACGAACATCCTGTACTGTACGCCAGTAGAAAGCTTTCAGTTCGTGAGGAAGCATACAGTGCATCAGAAAAGGAATGCGCCTGCGTAGTTAGGGCGGTACAGAAGCTAGCTTGCTATATCGCTGGCTCAAGATTCACCATAGAGACTGACCACTGTCTCCTCACATGGCTGCAGTCCATGTCTACGAAAAACGGTCGTCTTTTGTGCTGGAGCTTGGCTCTTCAACAGTACACCTTCGATATTCGCTACAAGAAGGGTAAGCTTAACGGCAATGCCGACGGTTTAAGTCGTTGCCCCTAGAGTATCGAAAGCCTCATGCTCATCCGGGTTTCCGTGGCATATTTTTCGTGCATTCATATGTTTTTTCCGAAGTGAAGCCGATTGTTAGCTGATTTTAATAACCACGTCTTAACGCTTTCAAGAAATGGCTGTTTTTAGTGTTAAGGGGGGGAGGACGCGCGTAGGAAATGGGAAAGGTGTAGCGGGTTTTCTTTTTTTTTTTTTTAAAGCCGGGTGTGTCTTGGGGGAGAGTGGCCTTGTGCTCGCTGCTTTGTGGTTGTGGGTCCGGCACTGTTCTGGGGTGATTGCTTGCCCACGCAGGAGACGAAAAGTTGCGAGACCTGCTTGCAAAGACCAATTTCACCGGACCGGACCACGGACAAAAGTCACAAGAGCGCCACGAGGACGCATGACCACTCCCCGGAATCTACCTGCTACGAACGAAGGGTTCGTGACCTCTACGAGGAATCCTGATACCGAAACGCCGATCCCTCGTACAGCGGCTGCTGGCCCCTACACATCGGGATCTTCCTCCCCCACCGGAGATGCTGTTAGGGTTGGCGTCTGACACCACGTGGCGACAGGTCATTCACCCTACCCTCTGAGCCGGAGCACCGTGGATGCTACCTCATCCCCTTACCTACTCTTGGCCGGACCCCACGGCGCCGGAGAGGTCATTCACCCGACCTTCTCCCCGGATTCGTCGAAAAGAGGATCGACTTCTCCTTCCCGTGCTCGGTATTGCAGGAGGAGGGGCCCTCTCTCCGTGCCTGTCACGTGTTATCGACGGAAGCAAGATCCCGCCTACACTTGTAGAGAGCCTATTTAAGGGGCTCCGAAATGTACTTTGAGAGACTTCATACTTGATACTTCATACTTCACGCTCTTCTTATTTTCTTTCAACTACCTTTGAATAAACAGTGCAAGTTTCGCACTAGCAAATCGTCTCGCCCCTGCTTGGTCGCCATGATCTACCGGATGCCTGCAGCCCGCCGACAACGCCACGCTACCCAATAAGTAATGTCGGTCGAGCTTCGATAGGCAGGCGGCGCTACTTCTCGGCAGCGGTACTGTACGCTACCCTGGAGTACGCAACAACGGCCACAACTCCATTGCCGTTGTAAGAGTTGAGGAGGACTTTGGAATGAAAACTTGGAGGTTTATTTACATTATTTACAGTGAGACGACAAAGAAATTAACAGTCATAGAGTCATTACGGGCCGGCAGCAACTCGGACGCTGCGGCCCGTGGCAAGAAGCTCAAAAGAGATGAATCAAGGAATGCTCTCTTGCTGTTCCCGGTCTCTGGCTTTTAAGCCCTTCGGTGTCTCGAAGACACGTCCTGTTCGGCCAGTCGGCGAGCCCGCTCAGGTGTCGTCATTTTCGGCCAATGGTAGGCGCCCGTGCTATTGTGGCACACCCGGCGGAGAGGGTCGCTCCTTGGTCTCCAATTGTCCGAGGACTTACTTCTCTCTGCGGTATTGCCTTCCCGGCTTGCAATGCGCCGTCACAATAGGCGGATGGGGGCGATGCTGCCAGGGTTTCACGGTGTATTACAACCGTCTTGCTTCGGGACCCATTTTACCTGGAACAGTGCCAGGCTCTCGCTTCACTTTCGGGAAGAGTCAAGCAGTGAATAGCTCCACCTGCGGCACACGAGGTGGGGGACGCCAACTCGTTTGCACGTGCCGCGCTTCGAGAATGTGGTATACGTGCTTCTGCGCTCCTTAATTAGCTGTGGCGCGATTCGATGTGGTCTGGTGAACACGTAGGAGGCTCAGGAAAAGGTCCCGTATCTAACACCGTCAATCTCCATTAGGGAGTTTCATGTCAACGGAGTTCACGGGTGTCCGTGTGACAGGGGTATTACTTGCCTTCCTGATGGCCACTTGCCAAAACCGAACGTGCCGCCCCGATCTGGTCTTTAAAGCCGCGCAGTAAAAAAAAAGGAGTCTTCGAATTCTCTATGCGTTAGGCCAGATGCAACCTCGGAGGCTTGCTCGTAATGTGGTGCCCAGGCACCCGAAGTTTGCCCCTAAGTTCATACTTCCAGCGAAAAGTGCTAAGGCACGCTCGAGCGCTGACAACTAAATTTCATACAGCGGCTCCGTAAACATAAGTCAAAAAACAAGAAAGAAACCCTGAAGAATAAATGCAGCGATGAAGAGTGATTTCGTGATGCCACGATGCGTTTCTATTTGTTATTTAGGGCACATATTTATAGTCCAGAAGAGCACAAACAACATAGAATCTCCATGAGCATAAAGGCATTTTCCTTGTGAAAAAGGACAGAAACAGTGCCCACACATTTCTCATCAAGTTTCTCGATCAAATCTACGTCGATAATTCCCGTCATCTGCTGCTTCACCTGTAAAACAACACAGCATTTGTCAAAAAAAAAAAACGGGCCCGCACCGTGTACAGTAACGGACCACAAATAAGAAGCCGTGTTTCTTTCAAATAAACGTTGTTGAAAGTTATCGCTTGCGGTGTCGTCTTCTCGTTTCGTGTCCTTTCTACGTTTTGCGCTGTTAACATCAGGACGGACCAAATTGCCGTGTTTGAATTTTTCTACATCTATAGAATTCAAATACCGCAAAACCCTACAATTCGCGGCCCCAGTTGTTCACGGATCAGTGACTTCGGGCATATTCGCGGCTACTAAACTTCGCTATTTGGGGCTTGTGCCATACGACTTACTTGTAAGGCAAAAGCTCATTCGCGTTTTTTTTTTTTGCCATTTCAGCTTATTATAAACAATGCAATCTGTTTAGTCTTGCAGGTGGCATTTCATTCTTACGTGCTCTTCGCGCATCACTTCTTGCCCTAGGGATGCATCGGCGTGCCTGAAGCCGGCATAACTAGCCGGCAAAGTTTCTTTTTTCTTTTTTTACTTTTTGTTTTCAGCATTGTATTCTTGTTTCTTGCCTAATTCACGGTTCACGTGAATTAAGGACACCTGGAAATAAAGGGTTTTATAGTATCTACTAGTATTATGAACATCTTGCACTGTTCTACAGGATAAATTCAGGCACGCGATGCACGAGCATGTAGCAAGGCCAAGCTGTTGCTTCATAAAGATGCTCACTGGCGCTCATGCTGCCGTGAGGCGGAAACAGTCACGTCACTCATGGTAATCTGCTATGGATGACATTTTTGCTCTCCTGTATTTCGGTCTCGGCTGTTCGAAATTAGTCGGAATTCATTACTACGTAGAAATTAGAAGCGTCACATTTTTTTCCAGTTCTGGAAGCGGTTATGAACTCTTTGGATGAAGGGCTTCAAGCCTGGCATTAGTGTCAATCGTCTGTCTGTTTCTCTTAAAAAGCTCTTTAGCCTATTTTTGGAAATTGGTCGTATAGTTACTATCCAGTGATTTGAAATTGCATGCCGCCGTGGCAGAAGCCATCCCGTAAAGATCGCTTAATTATCTCGCCTTCCCTGTGTTTAAGGAATTTCGAACGCATCTTGTGAAACACCGTGAGCATATACACATCAAACTCTCCAACACGCGCGCAATGAGGGCTAACAATCCGCCAAAGGTAACTAATATCGATCACAAGGAATTCACTTTTCCTAAGGAGTGTGCAGTTATGCGTAGAACTCTCTCATCTTTTATGGTTAGGTCATGCTCTAGCGCCTAATCTTTAACGCACCTGCTTTTCTGCCCGATATATTTCTTGCCACGTGATAGAGGGATCTCATAAACGACACCCTTTGCGTCGTGCACTATAGGCATTTCACGCTTCTTCCCGCAAGCTGTCAGCTTTCCGATGAGTACCTATAGTTACGTGATCCTTATTTCACCATTGCGCGTTATCTACGTTATCTACCTTGATCCTTTCATTATTATTAGTTCGCCATCAGACGGCCCCGTAGGGCAGTCTGTCGACCCAAGGCCGTCTGACGTAGCAAAACAGTGGATCCATAACGACGCATGACGTACGCAGACACACACATTTGCTATGACTCAATGTGTTCTCGTTCCCGGCAATCATGACGTGCGGAAAATCTCGCAGAGGTCCCCCTAGTCGTTGCCTTATCCCTTCTTCCTGTCTCTCTCTGTCTAGATATATTTATTTGTTTCTCCTCGGCGATCATGTTGCGCATTGGAGCGGCAGGTTGGGCTAGTTGGAACTTGTCATAAAGGGGGTACTGCGCTATAGAACACGGCTGCCCGCGTCCTGTCCACTTCTACATATGTTGTCCGTGTGTTTATAGCACAGTACCCCGCTTATTACGACTTGTACATTGTTAAGAACGGCCCGCTGACGAGCAAGTTTTGCCAACCAGTTGCGACCGCGGGCGGCAACTTTTCCTGGAGCGTCGCCGCTCCAGGAAAAACGCGCGCCCAAGAACAATACACGCGCCCCCAACTCTCCGTCGCTGGAGCCGAGTTCGATGAAGCAGGCTTTGTGCCTGCACTTGCCACAGCCGCCCTGGTCTGCCGCGAGCGGGGAAGTGCCGCAAGAACGTCGACGAAGACCCCTTCCCACGCACCGTTCTTGAAGTAAGCCCCGAGTTCTGCGAAGACAGTCGGACCTCGGCGGGCTCCGTGAACCTGTGTGTGTGTGTGTGTGTGTGTGTGTGTGTGTGTGTGTGTGTGTGTGTGTGTGTGTGTGTGTGTGTGTGTGTGTGTGTGTGTGTGTGTGTGTGTGTGTGTGTGTGTGTGTGTGTGTGTGTGTGTGTGTGTGTGTGTGTGTGTGTGTGTGTGTGTGTGTGTGTGTGTGTGTGTGTGTGTGTGTGTGTGTGTGTGTGTGTGTGTGTGTGTGTGTGTGTGTGTGTGTGTGTGTGTGTGTGTGTGTGTGTGTGTGTGTGTGTGTGTGTGTGTGTGTGTGTGTGTGTGTGTGTGTGTGTGTGTGTGTGTGTGTGTGTGTGTGTGTGTGTGTGTGTGTGTGTGTGTGTGTGTGTGTGTGTGTGTGTGTGTGTGTGTGTGTGTGTGTGTGTGTGTGTGTGTGTGTGTGTGTGTGTGTGTGTGTGTGTGTGTGTGTGTGTGTGTGTGTGTGTGTGTGTGTGTGTGTGTGTGTGTGTGTGTGTGTGTGTGTGTGTGTGTGTGTGTGTGTGTGTGTGTGTGTGTGTGTGTGTGTGTGTGTGTGTGTGTGTGTGTGTGTGTGTGTGTGTGTGTGTGTGTGTGTGTGTGTGTGTGTGTGTGTGTGTGTGTGTGTGTGTGTGTGTGTGTGTGTGTGTGTGTGTGTGTGTGTGTGTGTGTGTGTGTGTGTGTGTGTGTGTGTGTTTAAGCCCTCGCGCAAAGAGGCGGCTCAGGACACCTTCTCAGACAGTCATGTTAGACTGATGTACTTTTCTCTCGCAGTCATGCTAGACTGATGAACTGAATGCATATACTGTAAATAAACCCATATTCCTCGTTCTCGATGAGAAGCAGTTCTTCCCTTTATCAACGTCCTTAGCGTGGATAAGTTGGACGACGACATGGGCCAGCTACCTTCTAATTCATGCCGGACTCCAATCTTGACAACGGGTTACGAGCGATGGTATTGAGCCCCCAATCCTGACAACATGTTGCAGTGACGACCAAAATAAATTCCAATATTTCCGCCACGTACAAGCCACGTCCGTCCAAGTCACACAATATCCGACTAGGTTTCCTCGCGTTAGAGACCAGCTTTCGAATAAGAAAAAAGAGATACAGGTCATGAATCAGTTGTTAGACCATGTGAAACTGGGGTTGGTGCCACTTTGGGAGTATAGACGTTCATTGCGCAGACAATCTCACCCAGTTTGTGCAACATATTTGTGTCAAGTCGTGTGCGGCACTTCCCCTGCTTGTTCCTCTGAGCATTCTGGAACTGGTACAGAGCAACATACAAAGGAAGAAACAAGCCGAGCCGGCCAGTAAAGTAACAGAGCGCTGAGCTGCGATAAAGGAACAGCGCTCTGTTCCTTTATCTGGCCGGCTCGGCTTGTTTCTTCCTTAGTATGTTGCGCTGTACCAGTTCTAGAATGCAATACCAACTCGCCCAATCCTCTACCCTAGTGATCCTCTGAGCAGCAGCCTCGACAATGCATCTCAGCAGCCAAACACTGGATCCGGACATTCGCGGATGAAACACGACAGGGAGGGCAGTCCTGGGTTCCCTGTAATGGAAATAGCTTCGCTTGGCTTTACGCCTCGTTCCATAAAGGAAGGGCTCCATAGATCATCCTTGCTTCCCTGGACCTGCAGTTTCCCAGCAAGTATTTATGCTGTACCATCCCGGCGGTGGGCACTCTGGCTGAAGAACTCTAATTGATGGACTCCAAGAAGAAAATTTTGAAGCTTTTGCTTTATGCCGTGGTGGCGGCGTCAAATCCCGGCCGCGGCGGCCGCCTTTTGATGGGGACAACATGCAAAAGCGCCCGTAACCTGCGCATTCGGGGCACGTTAAAGATCCTCAGGTTGCCGAAATTAAATCGGAGTGCCCCGCTACGGCGTCGCTCATAATCAAATCGTGGTTTTTGCACGTAAAACATAAGAAATTAAGACTGTGCTTCATGCCAGTCAACTGATTCACTATAGGCCTGATGTCAGGCAAACAATTTGGACATTTTCTATTTGTGCAACCGCAAGCGGGGTGGCATAAAGCAATCTACTTATGGCTGGTCATTTGACATCATACAATACGTTCCAGTATGCCCGAGATTTCGCCTCGCAATCATTACAGAGAGCTCGCAATATAAAATGGACCACGTAGCAAACACAATAACTGCATGCTATCAACTAAACTGTCGCAAGCGTTCAGGCAAGGCATCAGCCTTCTCCCCCTGCTCCTCAACCTCACCTTCCCCCTCCCCCCCTACTCCCGCTTTAGAAAAGCAAACGAGCAACCATCATGCTTGGAAGATGGGGAATTCCGAAATCCACGGACAATCACCGAATGAAGAAAAATGCGTGATAATTCTTAGAGAACGTCAACATCTCGCCTTAACCGGTGAAAGCATCATGCATACCATACCCTCTCTCATACCGCTTGTTTTTACTTCATTAGACTAAAACCCTTTGATAGAGTATATCAAAAATTTCCGGAAAACGGTCGATTTCGTGTTTCTCTCTCTCTTTTTTTCATTTCTCCAGAATTTCCGGACATCTTACATACTACTAATATAGAACTTGAGATTCTGCCTGTTTTTTCCGAAAAGACAAGAACGTGTTCATTTTTACAAGAGAAAGGAAAGGTGTGCGTGTCCGTGTGGGCAAACGAGACCATAGAGTTCAATGGAAGGCACGCCTGCTGATTAGCACGCCGTAAGGGAAGAACAATTTTTTTTTAGCAAGAAGTAAATTGCGAGCGGCCAGTCTCGCGTGGCCAGATCAACAAAAGGAAAACTCGGAAACCTCGTTTGCTTCCTCGAAACCTCTGTCTGAATTTACTACCACCTCTTTCGATGCGCTCTTTTTTTTTTCTCCGCTTGATATAACCATTTAAGGCATTGAAGCTCTTTTTCAAGGATGCGACAAGGCTTTATGCTGTAGGCAAGGTTGAAAGCGCACCGCGCTTCAGTCTGCCTAATTGTTTGCTTACCAGCAAAAACTTTAACCGGAAGCGCTAACGTTTCCGAGGCAGCCTACCGATGCATCTTAGCTTCCCCGCTGCGTATCCCCTTTGGAACAAGCAGCGCGAGTGTTCCCTTATAAAAATTTCTAGCAACAGTTTTTAGACAGTCTATAGACTTTTGTTACTAGAACCTACCAACAGTCAATTGAAATCCTACCAGCTGTCTTTATACATCCTAACAACGCTCTAGTAACACCCTAGAAACAATTGGCCACCAACTTTCAATAGAAACATGTTCATAGGATGTCTTTAAACTTGCTACCAATTTCCTATGAACATTTGTCTTTATACACCCTAGTAACATTCTTTCAAAAGAGAAATGTTCATATATTTTCTGTTAACTTCCTACCAACCCCCTATTAACAAGCTTTCTTTATACACCGTATTAACATTCTTTCAAAAGAAAAATGTTCATATATTTTCTGTTGACTTCCTACCAATCCCCTATTAACAAGCTTTCTTTATACACCGTATTAACATTCTTTCAAAAGAAAAATGTTCATATATTTTCTGTTGACTTTCTACCAATCCCCTATTAACATTTGTCTTTATACACCCTAGTAACATCCTATCAAGAATTGGATCCTATCAAGAATTGGCTACCGTACTTCAACTGAAGCATGTTCATAGATGGTCTGTAAACGTTCTACTAACCGTCAACCAACACAAGTCTTTAGGCTCTTTAGTAACACTCTGGCAAAATTTTACTTACATGTGCTTATTTACTTGGTATTGACGTCTTACTATTCCCCTAGTAACATTTGTCCCACATACGACCTAGTAGCATAGTGTAAACATTTGTCAGTATGTGTGAACATGTTGGTAAACGGCAGTATGCAACCTAGAAGGTGCGCGTAAATGGAAAACAAATGCATGTTGGCACTGAAAGAAGTTTATTCACACGAAAATATTTACACAGAATTGTGAGAGAAGTAGTAGAGAAATTAAAAAAAATGAATAATGACTTGGTTGATTACGGCATGGCAGCTGTCGCACAATCTCTAGCAAGCATCGATTATGCAAGCTGATGTCTCAGAATGCTTGCAGAATGAACCAACCCTGCACAGAAACAAGATGGTCAGTGTTAACATCATGTTCAGGTTAGCATATCACATACATAGAACAGCTTTTTAAGGTTCACGTGAATGCTAAAATTGTGACCGACATCCCTGTTTACTTGCAGAGGAGATGGCAAGGATGGGGCACATTATTCAATGCATATCCTTTGCTGCGTTGTATTTACTACGTATCATTAAAATTAGGAAAGTGTACAAAATGGGTTTCTCTACCAATTACCTGCATAAATGAGTTACTCACTAAAAAGTTAATTACATGGTTTATTCATGGTGAAATTTGTAGCACGCACAATAGACACGGACGCAGAGAAGGTGGACACGCGAGCGCTTACTCAAAGCTGGTTATTTTTGGAAGGAATGAACGTAACAGCCCCAGCTAGCTGCACCGAGCATGTGCAAAACGTGTCATCCATTTTTATATAAACAGATGACAGAGCTTGAAGCAGTATTCAAGAATACAAATGCTTTGTCAGTGATAGCAACCAATGGCTGACTGATGCATTTTTAAGCACATATTATATGGAACGCTTCCGTAATTTGACGTGTTCGTTTATTTTTACTCGAAAACAAAATATCAGTGTCAAAAAATACCGGTTCACAATGACATAGGTTGCAGTGGTTAAACAGGTGCGAATGATTTTCTTTCACATTCGCACTTGTCTATCCAGTGCAACCTATGTCATTGTGAACCGGTTCGCTGAAAAATATGTAATTGTGAACCGTGAAGCTATACGCTCAATATTTTACTGTTTCTCATCCTGTGCAGCCAGAGTAGGAAAGAGCAAAGAATGAGTTCATGATCAGACAATATTTACCAGACCTTAGTCATTGCGAACGCTGTGAAAACGAAGGATTTGTACGCTTCGTGTTTATAGCAACTTCAAGCGAACCCCATGACGCGGGGCAGCTGAAAAAGGTAAGAAAATCGTTCTTAGAACATTTCACGTCGTTACAGTTTGCGCTATAATAACCTGCCAAAATGCGGCATTAGAAACTGAAATAAAATAACATCAAAATAATATGTTTATGAAAAATGATGGAAAAGAACATACCTTTTATTATAATTTGGAGATAAACTTCGGCGCAAAGCAGTCTTGAGGAACAGCTGTTCGCTATTTGTGCAGTTTAAAACACGGACAGTGCCAATATTAAATCACTTCACACGGCACTGCATCGCAGCTGGCAGAGAAGTTCCAGAAACGCTCACATCACGGAACGAAGAAAGCACCGTGGGCTTCGCAAACACCTTGCTGGTTGGCTTGCATCGATGAATTAGCCACAACACAGCATAAGCATAAATAGCAGCAAAAATAGCTAGATTGCTGCTACGAAACGCCACGAAACACCTACATCGCTCCGACCGTACCATGCCGGCGTCGCAAAGGAACTGATAGCGATTGCGATGGTCTTCCTCTTTGCCTCGACTCGGCCAACTGTCAAATTTGTGCACATGCGCGGGAGAGGCATGTGACATTCTTTCCATCCACCTGCTTCGCCTTGACCGCCGCGGAACTAAAGCCCCTCTTTAAGCCGAAACATGCACCCCCCCCCTCCCCCGCTACCTTGCGATGGTTGACTCACACCTAGACATTCCTCGCCTCTTGGTGAAAGCTGTGGCCGGCCTTTGTGTACGCACCCCTTTCTGGGAACTGCACTTAGAGGGAGGAATGTACCTCATGGCCGAGGTTGAAAAAAAAAAAAAACTGAGAAGGTAGCCGGCTCAATTTTGTTGGGCATTTAGGGGCTGTATAGTTTTATCTTTCGAGACAATTATTCTTCTGAAAACCGACTTTTTTCTCGAAATGTAATAAACATAGAACAATAAAATCATATTGGGTAAATTATGTGGTTATTCTATTTTGCGCAAGAGCATCCTTTAGCACTTGCTGCTTTCAAAGACAAAACATTGCTCCCTGGCGCCCAGCGGTGAAGCACATTGTAGTACTATTTTTATAGTCAAATATATGTCCGAAGCGGGGCGGCTATGACGTTAGCAGTTTTCAGACGCCCGAAGCACGGCAAAAGCATGGCCTTTGATATCCTGGCTGTTGGTATACGGAATGCCATTATTACGGATGTCATGACCCCTTGTCGGAACTCAAAATTTTGTCGCCGTGTTGTGAA
Source organism: Dermacentor variabilis (assembly GCF_050947875.1). NCBI lineage: Eukaryota > Metazoa > Arthropoda > Arachnida > Ixodida > Ixodidae > Dermacentor > Dermacentor variabilis. The sequence goes on from NC_134568.1 coordinate 129,210,138, forward strand.
GCAAGATCACTGAATGTTAAGAGTGCATAATTATTTCTTTTCGATCTGTTTTCCCACACAGCACGCTACCATCGCCATAAAGCACATCAGTTGACATAGTTACTTTGCCTTCACTTTGATGCAAGGTCCTATTTCCTTTAATATGCAGAAGCCGTCGGTAGGAGGCAGGGACGAAAGCGTGCGAATATGAACGCGTAGAAAGCTACATTTTTTTTATACTGTAAGGGTAATTTAATTATTTTTTCACAGAAAAGTGTTGCTTGCACAGAGTTGAGCTTTTCTTTCTATTCGACCTGTGCGCTTCTCAGGTCAATACACGCTCTCACTCAGCAGTAGTTGTATTTTGCAGCCTTTTGGACATTTGAGCGGCAACGTTCCAGCGCCGTGTTACCCTGAGTTTCGTTTCTTTTTCTTCTTTTTAATAAATATCGTGACGCTACTATGCTGACACGTTCCAGCTTAGGGCGTACTATTTATATCGCAGAATGCACTGACCTAATTATCTCGTTGCAAAGCTAATTACTGGCATTGCAATAGCAGTGCGTGGTAAGGGCAAATTTACGCTCGAGCCTTACACCACACCACCCGCCTGCCCGCACGCATGTGGTCGGGTGAAAATTTGCACATTTCGTAGACTGGTACACACATTTCGGTTTACACTGCATGTGCGAGCCCAGTGTATGCCAAAATTTGTGAACCAGTGGGCGAAATGTACAGTTTTCTGCACGACCGCATGCGTCACGGCTCAAGCGTAAATCGGCCTTAAATTAACCAGCCCCAAGGTCGGGATAAAGCTCTGCAACTGGTGCGCGGCCTGCACAGTAGTTCGCTATCACACCGGTCAGGTGGTGTAGCGCAAGCAAATTTTCTCGGAGTGTGCTGACGTCACCGCGCGCTCACGTAGTCCAGTAGATCCTCTAAAAGATTAGTTCTAAGAATTTACGAACATATTTCTTTAAACATTTTAGGAGCACTCCCTCAACAATTGGCTACTGACTTGGATTGGGACTATGATTTAAAACAATGAGCTTGACTCCTGAGTATGTCATATATCGGCATTAATGTGTGTTAGAAAAATTTATCAGAAACTCTCAGGTTACTTCCCATTCTAAATATTTTTTGGCAAACAGTACGAGCTGTGGACGTACTGAGGATACATGTCCTTCAAACAAAAAAATATAGTTCGATGATGTATAGTACAACATTCTTTATACAAAAGTAAGAAGGAGGTCTTTTAACGGTGTATTGAAAATATTCTTTATACAAAAGTAAGAAGAAAGTCTGTTAACAGTGTATTGAAAATATTCTTTATACAAAAGTAAGAAGGAAGTCTTTTAACGGTGTATTTAAAACATTCTTTATACAAAAGTAATAAGAAAGTCTGTTAACAGTGTATTGAAAATATTCTTTATACAAAAGTAAGAAGGAAGTCTTTTAACGGTGTATTTAAAACATTCTTTATACAAAAGTAATAAGAAAGTCTGTTAACAGTGTATTGAAAATATTCTTTATAGAAAAGTAAGAAGAAAGTCTGTTAACGGTGTATTGAAAATATTCTTTATACAAAAGTCAGAAGGAAGTATTTTGACTGTGTATGAACAAATGTTACTAGAATGTAAATGTTAATAGACTGTCAATAAAGTAAATAGAAAGTTGGTAGGAGTTCTAAAGAATGTTAACGTTCATTTTTATAAGGGTTCTTTAGTTTTCTTACTTTTCACTCATTTAAAATCAACTCAAGAAGCTGCCACCTCCGGCAGACGACCGAAACACGAAGTGTCTCTCGTTTTTTTTTTCTTCTTTGTAGCATCACTTATGCGTACGTGACTTGGTTGGCTGCTATAAATCACGCCAGCTGGCTAACAGATCACCCGCCGTCTGCATGGCTCCCCGGCTGCCTAGACATTAATGACAAAAATACAAATACATCTCATGACCCGGCAACGCGCCTCTCAAAGGGTGCCTCGAGCGACACCTGCCAGAACATAGCGCAAGAAATTCCCTGACGCTTTCCTTCTTTTCTCAGTAATCTGCCGGTCACGCGAATTAGAGCGGGGTTTGACTAGTTGGAAGAAGATGTCGCGTTACTTGCTCGATCCGCCATTGGGTCTCTTAAACGACATGCACACCACCTGTGCAAGTTTGCATGCCCATACTGTACGTCCTGTCTCTTCGCACTCCGTAAACTCAGCTCGCTCATACCGCTGAGATAAATCCGCGTATTTCATAGCTGTGCCTTGTAGCCCACGCTATCACTGCCCAAAACCCGCAATTGCTCAATTTGTGGCTCGCATCCGCTTGCTGCGACAAGTCCGCGACCATTTTAAATATTGAACGCATTCCTCTTGAACGCAATCGCTGTCGCAGCACCGCCGTCTGTCCATCATTACTCTAGCCACCGGTAATAACGTTTTATTATGCCCAACGCCAATCGAACATATCACATATGTCACAACATGTTTCTTCTTACCACAAGCTTTGTTTGCACAACTTGGAGAATTTGTTGGGTGCCGAGAAAACTTAGAAACTTTTGCAGTGTTCACTTCCGATGTAGCAACACGAAGAAGTGCACAGAATAGGCGTCATGCGCATAAACGAGCGAGTGCATCGATATCAGTGCGCGGCGTTACCCCTGCTCTCGCGGCGGTCGAAGCAAGAACACTCACCCGTGTGCGGCTTATTTCTGAGCACAAATACGTCCACGGTATCCCAAGCGCACTCTTATCGCGGTAAAGTTCATTACCCCTTTAACTGGCAACATAAGAAAAGCTTGGCCTAGAACATTCTTATTGCTCTATTTCGTCATTATTTTACTCAAATACACACTAGCTGAAATATTGGAGAGTTTGTCAACTTAATCGAGATACAGCAGGTTAAGCATATTGTTGACGAGCTGGTTGAAGGTCAACGTACGGTCAAAAACTGGGGTTTAATATTTACTTTGGCACAGTCAACGCGCGTTCTTGACATGCACCTCTAGGGGGTAAAAACTAACAGCCTGCTCAAGCAAACAAACAAAAACCGCGTCGCTGAGAATACGACCATCATGTGCGCTAAGAAAAGGAAGGAAGGAAGGAAAAAGTGGAGAAGGAAACGCAGGGAAGTTAAGCAGTTTAGCTTAACCGGTTTGCTAACCTAAATATGGGAGCGGGATGGGGGGATGAAAGATGGGGAGGAGAGAGAGAGAGCGCGCATAATACATCACACACATCGTTAGTTACAGTCCGTCACTCTTGCGCGGTACGTGACATCACTGCCACAGCCGCTTGTCCAAGCCCGTCTCCTTCATAAACCGAAGTAGTCCCTTAGTCGCCTTCAGCTGCGATGTCTTCTGTCTGCGATATGTGAAAATAGTTGCAACTGACAATGGTCTATTGTCAAGGTGCTCTAGAACGAACGCAAGGGAGTGTCTCTGAACATTATATTCAGGACAGTCGCACAGAATGTGTTCCAGCGTCTCCTCGCAAAGACAGGCATTGCAGAGAGCGTTGTCGGCCATTCCAATGCGAAATGAATAAGATTTCGCGAAGGCCACCCCTAGCCATAAGCGATAAAGCAGGGTGGACTCACTACGGCGGAGTCCAGTTGGCATACAGAGATGCATCAAAGAGGGCAGGTCGTATTGACGATTGCTCCAGTTGGTCTGGCTGCTTGGTGTGCACCATACAGAGAGCGTGATCTCGTGTGCAAGCACTCGAAGTCTGCTGGCTGCGTCGGACCGTCAAAGTGGTACGGCCTCTTCCTGTGTGTCTTCAAGAGCTGCCCGAGCGGCTTTATCGGCGTCTTCATTTCTTATGACGCTGCAGTGACTTGGTAGCCACTGAAACGTCACATGGTGTCCTTTCTCATGTGATGTATGGAGTAGGCATCTAATATGGAATACGAGCTGTTCGAATGGCCCGCGACGCAGAGCTGATAGCACAGATTGTAGGGCTGCCTTTGAGTCACTGAAAATTGACCATTGTCGAGGTGGTTCCCGATTGACGAAACAAATTGCAGCGCGAAGAGCAGCTAGTTCCGCAGACGTCGATGTCGTTGGGTGGTCAGTCCTAAAGCTGATGGTAATAGCTCTTGCTGGGACGACCACAGCACCGGACGAACACTGGATGGTTGTGGAACCATCAGTATAAATATGTATACTGTCCGCGTACCTCTCGTGCAGAAGAAGCAGAGACAGTTATTCCAGCACAGGCGACGACAGCTCAGACTTTTTCCCGATTCCTGGTATGCTGAGATAAACTATGGGGCTGATAAGACACCAAGGCGGTATCGATGGTTTAGATGCAGCGGTGAAGCCCGAGGGAAGTTTGTCGTTGTACTTGACAATAGCTTTAGAGAATCATGCTTGATGCCTGTCTGAAGGTAGTGTTGCAAGGTGGTGATAGGGGGCATGTGCAAAATGTCTGATGTCCGTTCTCAGGGCTTCCACCGCAATGTGAGTTTGCATTGGATGGTCCCGAGCAATCGCAATAGTTGCCTATTGACGTGGATCTGGGCAAACCGAGGCAAACTCTGAGTGCTTCAGATTGTGCTGCCTGCAGAACACGAATATTTGTCTTGCAGGTGTCGTTCAGTACAGGTAGACTAAATATTAAAAAAACCGAGAAAGGGAGCTCTGTAGAGTTCCAGCATCGCGTCTACTGACATCCCCTATGTCTTTCCTGTCAAGTATTCAAACAACTGGGAGGTTGGTGTCAAGCGCAGTTTCATGTAGGCCACGTGTGGGCTCGAACAGAGTTCATCTTTACACTTTTTGTGCCCAAACAAACAGGGACGAAGAATAGGGGCAACACAAGGACGCGCGCTCGTCCTTGTGTTGCCCCTATTCTTCGTCCCTGTTTGTTTGCGCACAAAAAGTGTAAAGATGAATATGTTCCAACTAGGCCGACTCGCAGTTATGCTCGAACAGAGGTCTCGGTCGATGATTACGCCAAGAAATCCGCGGGTTCTAACATATGAAATGGTCCACCCATTGATTGAGATGACATAAGGCGTCATTTGTTTGCGAGTAAATGACACTAGTGCGCATTTTTCTGGTGATATGCTGAGACCTTGTTTACACAAGTAGCTCGCTGTCAATGTAGCCGCTCTTTGAAGCCGTGCACGTATCTGAGGACGTGTAACTGCCGAAGTCCAGACACAGATGTCGTCAGCGTATATTGAAATTTTGGTGGTAGTTGGCAAGTATTCAGCAAGTCCAATAAGAGCGAGGTTTAATAGCGTCGGGCTGAGCGCACCGCCTTGAGGAACGCCCCTGCTGGTATAGCGTCGCGTAGTTGGGCCATCGTCAGTTAACACATAGAATGATCCTGCAGAAGGGTAACTTGCAATCTACAAAAAGACTCGACCACCTAGGCCAACCGTCACAAGAGCATCGAGAATGCCCTCATGTAATACGTTATCGTATGCCCCTTTCACATCTAAGAATAAAGCTGCAGATAAATGCTTACGGAACCTTTCGTGCTGGACATATGAAACGAGATAAACTACATTGTCGATGGAAGAGCGGTCACGTCGGAAACCAGCCAAGGAATTCGGATAAATCTTGTAGTCTTCAAGATACCATTCCAGGCGGCCACACAGCTGGCCAGCGCGATTGCGCGGTAAGGGGTAAGCTCTAGCTGGGATTTGCCCTGCTTCAAGAGTAGCACCAGGCGGCTCACTTTCCATTCGTCAGGAAGATTTCCCTCCTGCCATGAGGTGCTGTAAAGACTCAACAATGCTATCCGTGCGGATTCTCGGAGATAGCACAAGGCTCGGTATGATATACCATCTGGACCCAAAGATGATGAGCGCCTGCAGAGAGCTAGTGCCGCCTCGAGCTCCTCCACTCTAAAAGGAAGGTCCACGCGGCATTCACGGGAGTGGGGGACGTCATCACGGGCTGGAGGATCTGGAAGAGTCGCTTGGTCTGCCATCCGCGCACAAAAGTCTTCTGCCACATCAATGTCTTGCCGCCCTTGGAAAAGCGCGAGCGCCTTGAATGGAAAACGCTGTTTCGGAAGGCAACGCAGACCTTGCACCGTTTTCCAAATGTGAGACAGCGGCTTGCGGGGATCGAGTGTTTGGCAAAATGTTGCCGAACGTTCCGACGCTAATCTATCCATTCTACGCTGAATCTTCTTTTGCATCCTCCTGGCTGCCCTAAGGTCATGGATTGATTTTGTACGCCGATATCGACGTTCCACCCGGCGACGAAGTGCTCGAAGTCGCTCTAATTCTATGTCGAAGTCGTTTCGCGTGAAAGAGATCGTCAGCATGCGAGTAGCGTTTTGCGTCGTATTTTTAATTGCTTGCTCTAACCGAGAGGGTAGGCCCTCGCGACAGGCATCTTCTATATCGGATTTGCAGTTGGCCCATATTGAATCGTCCGAATGGTATTCCGTGGGCCAAATCTAGGCGACAAGCCTTTGATGTTCAGATAGGTGAGAATGTTATCACTCCCATGTGTCTCAATATCTGGAAACCACTTCACATATCTGGCGAGAGAATTGGAAACGAAAGCAAGGTCGAGGCAGCTGCCGTATGTCATGCCTCGAAGAAAGGTGGGGCTACCATCGTTCATGAGGGTAAGGCCATAGTTGTGAGCGATGCTTGCTAATCTTCGTCCTCTTGCATTTGTCCTTGTACTTCCCCATGCTGAACGGTGTGCACTGAAATCACCTATCATTACCCATGGGGCGGGACAAACACTCAAGATATCCGCTAATCTTTTAGTACCGAAATTGCTGGAAGGCGATATATATACGCCTATGAGAGTAAACAAGAGTTTGTTCTTTCTAACTGTGATGCATATATATTGATTGTCGTCGTGGGGCGCAATTGGTTGCAAAACGTAGGTAAGTTCACGACGAAGAAAAACGATGATTTTGCTGCATGCACCATTTGTTGGTAACATGATAAATTCGTACCCTGACAGTCTGCTTGGTTTCGACAAGTTGGGCTCACAAATCGCGATGAGTGGAAACACATTGGTGTACACAAACTGACGAAAATCTGAAATTCGTGATTTTAGCCCTCTGGCATTCCACTGGATGACGGACGCTGCCATAACTTCTTTTCGGAAAGATGGGGTATGGGTAGCCATCTTTCTAGTTGAGGGATTCAAGCACTGGGCTTAAGGCGTCCAGCACTTTAAGTGCGCTTCGAGCAGACGGTGTCCCCATGTCCACTAAAATCGCTCGGATGGCCTCCATGAGGGAACGTAGCACCGAGATGACTTGACGATCTGTTTTAGGTGAATCATTCATGGCCGTAGAAGGCTCCGGTGGCGCCGCGACCTTCTCAGGTTCCTTAGCAAGGGAGCGGCTCGGTAGCGTAGGTGAGTTTTGTCATCGAAACAACTGCTGCTGCTCACGACTGACATTGTTGGGAATGCCACTGTTGAGCAGGAACATAAGCAGGTGTAAGCTGAGATGCAAAGGCTTATATTTAGATTTGTCTCGTTTTTGCAGATATTTTTGTTAGGTCAACAATATTGTTGAGCTACCAGTCAAAGGTGCACATTCTCACATTTATCATGACGTTACTCTTGCAATAAGTGTCTCAGCCGTACAGATGTGATGCCTTTTAATTATTTTTGTCGCCACCTAAACATTACATTGCCTGAGTAACGGCAGCAATTTATGAAGGAAGATCAGCGTCAAAATAAACCAGCGTTTTCCACAGTTTTGCCCCGCAATGATCAAAAGGCGATACGCGGGAGGGGGGGGGGGGGGGAATTAAACCAAATGATGTTGTAGACTAGCTTCGATCTTCGAAATTTGTCGTCATGGTGCGAGCGCAACCATCGACGATGTTCAGGTTAGTATTCATACACACACACGAAGTACAACGGGTATCAAAGCGTGCTGGTTGTGCTTTAGCAACTAGAAGGCGACACGTTGTGCCCGTCAGCTGATATCACCTTCTATTGGCATGGTACTAGACCCGCTCTTAACATTTCACTTATATACTCTAAACCCAGTTCTGAAGCCCCCAGCCACTATCCGCACACACAAAAAGAAAGCGCCTGCACCACCCCCCCTCCCCCCGCACCTCTCCACCTATTATCGCATTCCTACTGTTTAACATTTCCCCCTTTCTTATCCGGCACTCACCGATCATGCTCGTCGCCCTTACGAGAGAAGCGCGGCGCTATATGATCCCTGCAAAAACCCTGCCATGTAAAAGTAGTAACTGCAAGAAAATGCTAGAGAACAAAATATGCAAGAGCTATGACAAGCTAAGGATGGAAAATACTATAAATAACAAAGACCGCGCTGTTCACAAGCTTGTGCGGGAGTAGCGCCAATTGCACAGAGAAAACATGAGCGGCATAAGAAGCAAGCGTAACCAGATGAAAAGTGTGCGCAAGTTGACGCTTCATGTGGTAAACCAAATAACATGCGCCACAGACATCTTTGAATAGACAATAGAGTGTAAAATAAAAAAAGACGGCTTTTGCTTGGATTGGTCCAGAGTTATACTTGATTGGTAAACTACATCGCTACTTCTCGCAGATGCGGTCTGTATACATGCCGCAATATTGCCGGCCGGGTAAGCTATCCTAATGGTTCATAGCATACGGGAAAAATATCTTTGCATGTTTTCGAGGAAATTGTATTTCATTTGTGTAGTTTGTCTCCACTAAAGTGGACAACGTATTTCCGTTTTGTGCGAAGGTTTTCAGTGTTATCTTGGCAGCCACAGAAAGCATCGTCTCGTTCAGTGTGTACGTGCGAATTGTGCCTCGCAAACATATATCTTGATGCTGAAGCAAATTTCTGGCAGTAACATGATGCGAATCATAAACAAGAATAAGAAACAAGAAAATAAGCAACGGCTGCAATTAGTATCCATACGATTCTCATTAAATTCGCGCGGTTCTCTGCCAAAATACACAAAAGCCATTCTCACGTGAGTGCGTTTCCTCGTTAGTCGGCGCTCAAGCGCCAGCCACTCATGATAATGATGGCAACGGCGATTTAAACGAGCCTGTCTTTGGTGGCTGTGGACATGTATTGCAATCGTTTAGTGATGCTGTCAAAATAAAACACCTAAGATAATTTCCCGATAGACATGCAGTGGCCTTAGTATAGCCGCTTGCAGAGTCTGCTACATTGAATGTTTGAAAGACATCTCCAACCACTGTTTTCAAGGAATTCCAAGAAGCACATTCATATTCAAGGAGTTTTAATGGCCCTCGAATATGTTTTTTTTTTCAAATTCAAGGGCTTTCAAGGATTTCAAGGAGGCGTACGAAGCCTGGCTTGTTTGACAACACGCATCGTGGAATTATATATCTATAGAACTTGCACGTCTTCTTCCAGTGACTCTTCTCGTATAAGCAGGCTGCTTTCAATACTTACACCCTCTATCTTATTAAATGTACCAACCTACGGCCTGCGCAGACAGATTTGAAATTTACTGCTCAAATCTAGCCGTAAGTATCACTTTACCAGAAATAAAGCTCAATACAACACAGTGTCCTGGACACACAAGGCGGTCTTTGCAGATAATCGTTGTTGCGTGTCGTAGGACAGGAGATGGGCATGCTTCACAAGCTTTTCTGAAAGTGGGATTGCTATTCAACGGACTACATTTCCACGAACTGCTGCTCAAAATTAAGGCGTGTTTCAAAAGCCTAGAACGCTTTTCGTTCCATTTTGCTGCGTTTTGAGAAGGCGATGCTGCAATGCCCTCCAGCGTCTATAGGCTCTCCACATGCCATGCTGGTGTGGACGACATGATGTTTCCTCTCCATGGGCCCCGGGTGTTCCAACTGAAGTTTTTGAGTGATGTAGGCTTAGCCAATGATTGGTAACAATTGGCAGGTTCATTTCAGGGCATTGTCTCGGGGCGTGGACGGCCCGGCGCGGCACCATACGCGAGGTGGATCACGGGCTGCGGATTTCTGTCCTGTTCCGCTTCGCGGTGTGCGTCGTTTGTGCATCCGTCTCGTGCTTTGCTCATTAACAGTGATGAACGTTTCTGAAAGGAGGCGCTCGGGCGGAGCAATTGCTGGCATGTCATGCAAGGCTGTAGATCCGCCTACAGCCTACGACACGCTCCTCCTCCTCCTTCGCAAGCACAGTAAAGACGGGGTCCTGCAACCGCGTAAAGCGCAGCCTACACCCCGTGGCATCGTTTACAGGACACGTGCGGCTGCACATATGGCTACTTCCTATGCAACCACACTACTGCACAAACACCTCTAGATCAGAGGAACAGACTCCGTCACATTGGGAGGGCGGCGTACAAGGTATAAGACATGGACATGGATGACGTTCAACTAAGAAACATTTCGTGCTAACTTGAACATGCGCATAAGGAGTAGACTGGTTTTAATCTTTTTCTTTCTTTTTTTTTCCCATCCTTACGGAAGCTTCTTCGCGGTGTTCCAATATAACACTTGCTCCTAAAACACGCTATGGTTCTGAAACCATAGCGTGAACACAGGACCAGCGCTTTGTGCTAGTCCTGTGCTCTTCTTTGTCCGTGTGTTTTTTGGCGCTCTTAAATATGAAGGACCCGTACCAACTAGCGTGCACCCAAACCCTTCTAAGTCATCATTTATCGCCTGCGAGCAGTGTTCTAGCGCTGGTCCGGTGCTCTTCCGCGTCCGTATGTTTTTGGCTGAAAACTATGTGGCTGAAAAACAGACAGTCTTGTATGTCTGTAGTAAACTGGATAGACCATTGGCGTCTTGGCAAAAAGGGTGAAGTTACTCCTGAAGGCAGAAAACCTAGTGGCCCAGTCGGCCAACTTGCCTCTCGCAGTGATGAAATCGCGCGAAGGACGCGATGATGCCATGACGACACGCGACTGTACGTAAAAAATAGACAATTTTTTTAACTGTGAATTTACGTATATGCTTAAGAATCGCGCTCATTAATGGAATAGCTGCATTCCAAGTGCGACAAAGCGGCTACCGTGTCCACGGTAAAGTTGATTTAAACGGCTTCAATCTCATGGTCGCTGCATCACTGCGGAGTTTCGTGGTATCGTAGCCGCCAAAATAGGCTACAATTTATAGTGAATTCAGGAGGCTGATGAATGGCAAAAAGGCAGTAGCTTGCAGAAGGCCGCATATAAATAAAATGACTTTTTGGGCAGCATGGTCAAGTGGCATTATATGGTTACGACTTCTTTCGAAAATACCCCAAAATATGAACAGAGGAGGACAGAAAGTATGCATTAATTCCACTGAAGTTGTCTAAGTATGCGCAAGCATACCCACAAATTTCAGTTAGCAGACCCCCAAATTTCCAGTTCGCCCACCATTAAATTTCAAGCTTGCCCACCCCAAATTTAGTTGGCCCACCCCCAAATTTAAGTTGGCCCGCCCCCAAATTTCAGCACACCCCTAAATTTCATTTGGCCCACCCTCAAATTGCAAGTTGGCCCGCCCCAAATTTCAGTTAGCCCACCTCTTGATTTAAAGTTGGCCTACCCCCAAATTCTGTTGGCCCACCTCTAAATTTCAAGTTGTTCCAACCCCAAATTTCAGTTGGACCACCCCTAAATTACAAGTTGGCTCACCTCGAAATTTCAAGTTGGCCCGCCCCCAAATTTCAATTTGACCCGCACCTAAATTTCAAGTTGGCCCATAGCAAAATTTAAATTGGCCCAACCCCAAAATTTTAGATTGGCCTACCCCCAAACTTAAGTTGGCCCACGCCCAAATTTGAAGTTGGGCCACCGCCAAATTTTAAGTTGGCTCACCTCCAAATTTCTGTTGGCCCACCTCGACATTTCAGTTGGCCTTGCCCCAAATTTCAAGCTGACCCAGCCACAAAATTAAGTTGACACACCCCTACAATAGGCTTTCCTATACATTTTCTATGGAGCCCTGTGTATCCCAAAGGATATCCACAATCTGATCATATGGGTATTCTGTCTGATCAATTGTTTTTATTTCAACCTTTCCTTATCGCTTATAATGCTACCAATCATCTCTATTCCCCCTATTATAACATTTAAGTGTCTTAACTTCGTAAATTACGAATTTTTGTGCAGATACAAGGCATTACACATTTCACATGACATATTTTGCAGGGGTACTCGCCAAAGAATGCACACGAATGAAAATGCGGTCATCTTAGGAAAGGTGAAACCGCTGGAGAGAGAGAGAGAACTTTATGTGGTCCATTAAAGGTTTAGCGTTCGGTCTTCGTCTTCATCGCTGCAGACACTTGACCTTCTTAGCAGGTTTGGGACCCTAGTCCAGGGCTCCACTGAGCCGCGCTGCTTCGCTTGCGTGCTGCACCATTGCCCTTTGGGCGGCGAGCTCGCTGCTGGTGAGCCGGCTCTCCCACTGCTCCTCACTCGGGGTTTTGTGTTGGTGGAATGTGTAGTTACGTTTACACTCCCAGGTTATATGGTAAAGCGTGGGGGTTGCCCCGCACCATGGGTATGTGTTCCTAAATTGTGTAGGATAAATCTCGCTTAGTATATGTAAGCTAGAGAAGGTTCCCGTTTGCAGCCTCCGCCAACTAGCTGCTTCTTGCTGTGTTAAGGCTTTGTGTGGCGGGGAGTATCTAATTCTCTTGCCTCTGTGGTAGTTCAGTAACTCTGAATAGCCGATCTCCACGGTTAAGTGCTGTCCCAGGGCGTGTGGCCGCTCGACTCGGTACGTGATCTCGCGAGCCAAGCTGTCTACCCTAATGTCTAAACAGCCATAACTGAAACATATCATCATCATCATCATCATCCTGGTTACGCCCACTGCAGGGCAAAGGCCTCTCCATACTTCTCAAACTACCACGGTCATGTAGTAATTGTGGCCATGATGTCCCTGCAAACTTCTTAATCTCATCCGCCCACCTAACTTTCTGCCGCCCCCTGATACGCTTCCCTTCCCTTGGAATCCAGTCCGTAACCCTAAATGACCATCGGTTACCTTCCCCCCTCATTACATCTCCTGCCCATGCCCCATTTCTTTTTCTTGATTTCAACTAGGATGTCATTAACTCGCGTTTGTTCCCTCACCCAATCTGCTCTTTTCTTATCCCTTAACGTTACACCTATCATTCTTCTTTCCATAGCTCGTTGCGTCGTCCTCAATTCAGGTAGAACCCTTTTCGTAAGCCTCCAGGTTTCTGCTTCATACGTGAGTACTGGTAAGACATAGCTGTTATACACTTTTCTCTCGAGGGATAATGGCAACCTGCTGTTCATGATCTGAGAATGCCTGCCAAACGCACCCCAGCCCATTCTTATTCTTCTGATTATTTCCGTCTCATGATACGGATCCGCCGTCACTACCTGCCCTAAGTAGATGTATTCCCTTACCACTTCCAGTGATTCGCTACCTATCGTAAACTGCTGTTCTCTTCCGAGACTGTTAAACATTACTTTAGTTTTCTGCAGATTAATTTTTTGACCCACCCTTCGGCTTTGCCTCTCCAGGTCAGTGAGCATGCATTGCAGTTGTTCCCCTGAGTTACTAAGCAAGGCAATATCATCAGCGAATCGCAAGTTACTAAGGTATTCTCCATTAACTCTTATCCCCAATTCTTCCCAATCCAGGTCTCTGAATACCTCCTGTAAACACGCTGTGAATAGCATTGGAGAGATCGTATCTCCCTGCCTGACGCCTTTCTTTATTGGGATTTTGTTGCTTATTGGGATTTTGTTGTTACATAAAAATACCTTAACGATAAAAAAAAACCATAGCGTTGACAAGGCGGCCACATTTCTGGACAAATAAATTGGCTGTAGGACTAGTTCAGCTAATACCTGATGGTGCGAAATAACTCGAGAATTGTCGACAAGTGTCGAAGAGAGGTCCAGTAGGTACTGTGGTCTACGCCAGCGCCCGCGAACTGACGGGCGACTGCACGTATGAGTGAGATGCCTGGTCGTCATTCGTTACAGGGCGAATGTGCTGAAATTTGGGACGCGGACTCCATCACATTAAATACAATGAACTCTACAGTGTCATCCTTCGGCGGCTGGTACCGATTCTCGCGCAATGACGATGCGAACAAATTATCTCAAGTGCCAACTGTCATTTCCTCGAACTGTCAACATTCCTTAATGATGTCCTTGACAGTCGCACAACCCTTGAACACAAGTGTAAGGAGTTGTGCGCTATGCCTCTGCGTATGTGGCCAGCCAATTTGGCGTTCGATATCTGCTAGCCTATATTATAAAGGTGGAACGGCAACGTGATAAACAATTTGGAGAACAGACAAATGCTGCGTGTATTACCGCACAATAATCTTAAATAGCAGTCTTCTTTCACACACGCGGGTAACCGTGAAAGGATAGTACGTTGACAACTAACTGGAAGTACTGTATATGTCAAGCCCAAAGTACCTGGCCCGGTGGCCACTAAATGGGACGTAATATCCTGAGCAGCTTCGGCCATAGCATGATAGCTGACGGTGACACAGAGACAGTTTGCACAATTCTTGTGTCGTGCCTTTTGCCTTTAGGTGCAAAACCAACTTAGCTATGTATCCATCTCAATAGTTAAGCGCATCTCGACTTGCAGCTGCTGCAGCAGCCCGTGTGTGTGGATAGCAAAGTCGCTAGGGAAATAATTGGGGACACCATAACGATACCGATAGGTCAAAATGAAAAGCCGTCCACGACGGCGTCTCTCGTAGGCGCTGTGCGAGGTTCGGACGCTAAGAATGTCTGACGACTGAAGAAAAGCTGCCGCAGAGTGCTTTCGACGATTACCCTAGCCCGTTTACTCCGAAACATAAAAGAAAAAAACCGTGGCTGCCTTTCGGGAAGCCTCTCAAAAGCCCAGAATAAATAATCGCTCATCGCGACTAAGGGCTCTTAGGATGACAAGTCATTTCCATCCGACGAGCGGCTACGCTTTATCAAGAACACTGATAAGTCAGTGCGCAGGGATAGCCTTTTTTTCCTTGTTGACAACTTCATACGTCACCGCGGGAAGTTTGAAAAGTTTAAGGTTACTACGCCACGTGGTGGAACTCACGCGAACTAAACCATAATGTCCAGAAAAGCTGGATACGCAATTGTTTGAAGAGCTGGCTTGGAATCGCAGAATATCGTTCATGCGTGATGAAGCGCCTCGGAGAGAAATCTAAGTGCCTCTCAGATAACAACACGTTCTGCGGCAGTTGATGTTGACCTATGGTCTAGTTTAAACCACTGAGCAATGATCATATGTGGGGTGAGAAGGTTGCAGTGCAGGCATATGGCGTGGCAGAGCCATCGGTATACACGTGTACGCTATCTCCGTACTCTGCAGAAATGTGAAACGGTAAGTTGCTTGACGCCAACGGATGCAACAGATGACTTTTTTTTAATTCCAGGGACCTGTAGCGCAACGAAAGATTTAGGCAGGACCAAGGGGGATATTCTCGGAATACAGGCGGGGGAAAATCTTAACGGCATGAATACTCTGATGACGTGACAGAGTCCTTGAAAAGCTGAAACTTGGGTGGGTGGCAGGGAGCGATGACAGAGGATGGTGCCGGTGTCGGGTCAACACGCGAAGGTACATTCGAAGAAGCTCGCAGAGCAAGTATACAACAATAGGACAACCACGAGCTTCCGCTATGTTCTATTGGTTAACGTGCATCGTAGGAGGACCAAACATGTGCGCAATGCTTGAGCTTGAATGCTCTCCAGCATGCGCACAGTAGCTAAGCCCCATGCTTGAGAGCCGCCCGCATGCTGTACCGTATATACCCTATGGATAGTCATTGCTACAATTGGAGTAATGATGACTCCGAGAGGCCCCATCTTGTTCCTGCAACGACGCAAAGGATATAAACAAAACTTTTCACCTTTGACTTCAGTACGGCGACGTGTCTTGACCAAGACAGTCACCAGTCTATGACTAAGCCAAGGAATCTGTGGTACGTTACCGCAGGCATCGCTATTTCGTTAACGATTATCGGATACCTGGTCAATCGTTTCCAAGTGGATGCAATGCCGGAACATTTTTCTGTTGAGAGATGGAGGCCTTGACGCCGCATATAATGAGCTGTGATTGTCACTGCACGTTAAGGCCTAGCATGCATTTGGGGACGGGGGGCTCCATATGTCCACATGCATATGTCGTTCGCATATGTGCTAATCTTCATCGTGTTAGGAAGTTCAGATGCAAGGCCAATCAATGAAACATTGAAAGGAGTTGGACTGAGAACCCCCCCACCCCTTGTGGAACACCTCGATGGATATTGTACTGGCCGGTGTCGCCATCACTTGTTGACATATACACAGTGCGGAACCACTGAGGTAGCTAACAATCCATGCATATAGCTAACCACCGACGCCTACATCTTCCAGTGCATCAAGGATTGCATAATGGAGTACATTGTCGTATGCACCATTAATATCCAGAAAAACAGCTCAAACTAACCGACGGCGATTTCTTTCTTTTCAACAGTGGAGACCAAGTTGACAACACCATCAATGGATGAACAGCCTCTTCTGAATACACGCATGAAACCGGGAAAGCAATTATTGCTCTCTAGGAACCATTCGATCCTTGACAAGATCGTTCTTTCCATTACCTTGCGACGCAACTAGCTAAAGCGATCGCTCTATAGGAGAAAAGTTCGTTAGGGCACTTCCCCGGCTTAATTCCAACTATCTGGAACATTTCCTGACTCCCACGTCGTATTATAAAAAAGATAAAGGCATACGTCGTGCGTCTGTGCCAAGATGGCAGAGTGCAGCGTACATGATTCTGTCAGGTCCTGGTGCGGATGAGCGTCGGAAAACAGCAATTGCAGCGTGAAGCTCTTGCATCGTAAAAGGTACTTCTGGTCGCTCATCTGGTGACGGGGACGCGATGGTGACAAGAGATGAAGTCACTGAATTAGACGTGTCTACAATAAGTTTACAGTAGTCCTCTGCTACCTCCAATTCGGTCCGGCGTTGATGTAGAGCCACGGCACGGGATGGGTGTCTTTGTTGTGGAATTCGTATAAGACTTCGTATGACCCGCCAGATCTTAGAGGTTGTCATGGATCTAGGAATCCTGTCTGTCAAGCTTGTCCAGATGTCGAAGATGTCGTTGAGCTTGGCGACTGTTCGAAAGATCTGATGGTGACTTTGCTCTTCTATATCGCCGTTCCGTGCTGCGACGGATTGCGCGAAGGGCCTCATATCGTATGTCGACTGATGATCTGTGCCTCGGTACGCTAACTTCTCTAGTTTTGTCCAGCAGGGTAGATGCAATGATGTCCTCTATTTCGGATGGAGACGTCATACTCTGACAGCCGGTGTCGACAGAGGTCTTAAATAAAATCCAGTCTGTTTGACGGATGCAAAGTGAGGCTAAACGGTGAAACCAGCTAAACTGAACGTAAGTTGGGAAGTGGTCGCTACCATGAGTCTCTACATCCGTCGACCATCATGCTGAGGACAAAAGGCTCCTTGATGCAAACATTAGGTAAAGACAACTGCTGTAGGACGTGCCACGAACAAATGTAGGAGATCAATCATTGAGCAGATTTAATCCCTGACTACACATGAAGTCGGCCACATTTTGCCACGAGAATTCATCAAAGTGCTACCCCACTGGGGATGGTGTGTGTTAAAGTCACAAATCACAATATGAGGACCTTGTTATGATGGCAGCACAGATATCAGGTGAAAGCAATCGATCCTCGCTCTTGGGTGGATGTATCCTCCAATCACTGTGAACATACGCAATCGCCGTTTTATGATAATTAAGGCATACGCAATCATTAGTAGTATGCGATGGGACGTCATGTCTGAAGTAAACCAGATCGTGACGTATACAAACTAATATTTTACTTGAGGTTTAGTCGCTACGAGACCATATCTGGACATATCCAGGAATACGGAAAGAAGAATCCATATTAGATACACAGATAACAATAAATGGAAATTGGTACTTAAATACCCGCTGTCGGAAACACGACAAATAACCATGTAGACCTCGAGCATTTCATTGCATAACAAGCGATTGACGCATCCGTTCTTCAAACAACATCGCCATACCTGCTTAGTGTACAACTACTAGAAGTGGTTCCAACACTTCCAAGTAGCTGCACGGCAGCCTTTGCAGCCGGAGTATTTAGGCCGGAAACAATCTTGCGCATGGATGCCATCAAATTTTGCACCACACTCTTGACGTCAATATCATCCGTCTTTTCATTCTCTACAGTACGTGTAGGAGCGGTACATAAGGGCGTTCCCGCAGGTCTTGATGGCAACGAGGGCCACTGAGCCTCCGATGTGTTTGGGGCCGATATTGAGCCACCTTGCACTTTCGTAGAATACACAGGCTTTGAGGCACACGTTTCTTCATTCATCGGACGAGGAGAGGGTGGAATCTGCACTTGTTTAGTCGATCCTTCTACGCTAGGAGGGCAGCGGTCCCGTTGACGTTGGTGTCATGAACGGCATCTGCAGTGGCGGATAGCCCTTGCCGCTTCCTTGTGTGTGGAGTGGTCTCTAACCATCTTCTTCAGAATACCGATTTCATTCCTGATCTTTGGGCACTCTCTTGACGTAGCGTCGTGAGCACCAGAACAATTTGTACACTTTGCAGCAACGTTGCAATAGCTGTCTCCATGAGGTCCACCGCGTCGTTTGCATGTTACTGCACCCCTGCAAACTGCTCTGACATGCCCAAGTTTCATACACTTATGACGTTGTAAAAGCCTCGGCACGTAAGGACGTACCGAATGCTTCCCATACGCAACCTTGACCTGCAGTGTGTTCGAAAAGTTTCCGACAGGAACACTATAGTTTCCCACATCGGGACTGTCCAAAACGGTGAAATCTGGCACAGCAGCCGACGATGACATTATTTTCTAGAGGTCAGTGTCTGTAATATTAATGTCCACGTTGTAGGTGACGCCTGTCGTCGCTTCCCTGCGTATGTAGGGAATGCTCGAACAGGGATGCTTCCCAACTGAGTGACGTTTTTCAGTGTTTGCAGTATTGTCTGTGTATTGACTTCCACCGAAAGGATGTTCTTTCAAGCGTTTATGCGTATTTCTTCAACTTGACCATGGCTAGTTTGTTCGAAATATTCCGAGATGATCTGCCTATTCAGTGAGTTGACGCTGTCTATTTTCGTTGTTGGTACGTATGCAATAGTGTATGACTGCTGGTCACTTGTCTATTTCGTCGCCTGACGACTGGTCGGTGATGTCCTTCTTATCTTCCTCTTCAGATGTCGGCTTGACACCAAGGTAAAATCGCTGTCCAAGCCCATATCTTCAGTGCAGATGCCATCAGATGATTTAATCGGGACCATGCTTGGGTCGAAGATTACAATAAAAGGTATTTACGAACAGCCATGCGAGGCGACGAAACTTGAAGCACCGGCAATGCCACGACAAAAGAAAAAAGAACATGGAGGTAGGAAAAATGCCGCTCCACAAATTGATCTTAAGCTGGAGACGTCACGCACTGCACGCACACGACTAGAGCGGCCCACACGTTTCCTTATAAATAAAAAAATAAGAAGAAGAAGGCATGAACCACATACGTTTCGTTAATACCGGTATTCGTCAGTGCCATCCGATTTAATCATATATGGTTGCGTAAACAGATTTCATGAGCTACATACAGCCTGCTCCGCCTATCACGCATGAGGCGTCATGTTTCAGACGTGAGGGAGGGTTCTTGCTTCTCAATACGAGGTCGTTAGCTTTATCCCATGACAGCCGACCACTTTGACAACGCCCAAACAAACAAACAAACAAATGTAACCGAGATCAAGAAAAATAATTTTTACTGACTGGCAGAGTATGTGAAGGAGCCGCCGAGTTATCTCAACTAATATGCTGTCTTTGAAGTAAACGAGCGCAGCGCACAATGCCTGCACGTTCAACTCTCATTATGCAGCTAAAAAATAACAATTCGCCAAATATCAGAACCAAGCGATAGCCCATCGCCTGTTGAAACGCAAAGGCGCGGCGGTCGCAATTGCTAAAAAATGGAGGCATAGTAAATGTGCCAGAGCGATGAATCCAATGGCGTCTTGCGTCAATATTTCAACATGATCGACCGCGCCGCGCACTAGGCCATTGACAGCGGCGTCACTGCAGACGGTTTCGTGAAAGATGCTATATGGGCTTAAGAGTTCCGCTCAGTGGATCTCGCCATGCCTCCAAGCGGTGAGGAGATGACGTGACATTATTCGTTCATATCATTCTCAACGTACGGTTGCGCGAGGAGAGAGAGGTGCTGTCTTTAATATAAACCGCAAATCTTTACCTTGCCGCATGCCGGGCGCGCTACTACAAACGGCAACTGAAAGGTGAGATGCAGGGAAAGCACGGGGAAGGCGGGAGATGGAAATTCAAGAGGATAAGCAAAACGAGAACAAGGTAAAAGCGGGAGCCAACGTTTCGACGTATGTCGCCTTGAAGAAGATAAGTCCACTAGTCAAAACGTTGGTTCCCGTTTTTACCTTGTTCTCGTTTTGCTCATCGAACTGAAAGGTGAGACAAACACAGAACTAGTATACGCCAATGCACTCAAAGTTGTTCACAATGTGCCACTCAGTTCTGCTACCGAATACACTAGAAGTCAATCAAGGGCAGCATCCAAAGACGCTAGTCTTTAAATAGCCGTACACATTCTGCCATTACAGCTTCAGTGTGCAAAGGAAGCTAAGCTCCGCGAGAACGATACTCGCGAGATTGCTTTACACTGCTTTTAAAAAATTTTAATACAACTAACAGCAGCTTCAGATTAAAGCTGCGACCGATGTGAAAAACAAGAACATCAAGTTGATGTGCTGGTACATACACCGAGTGTTTCGGCAAAAGTTAACAAAAGCTCCTACGTACAGTGAAGGAGAGACACAAAGGATTATTTTGGTAACACATTATTTAGAGCAGAGAACATCAAGGATTGCGTATCCCGAATAAGTACGTCATTTACGTAAATTCCCTAAATAGTTTTTCAGGTATCAGCTTTAGTTCAGATGTTATATATACTGAGGTGAAACCAGTGTTCATGGAACATCTGAATACAAGTAATTCTGACAAGAAACTTAGTTTCAAAATATCTTCCCAGGCCAAAATGTTCACCGAAGTACATTCGCGTAGTATAGGTAGGCATTATGCTTAACAATCAAATGAAGGTGTTTCTGGAGAATTACGTGCGGAACATTTTCGAGACGGTAGTTGCGAGATGAGTGCTATAGAGTCAGAGTTTCGGCTGAACTGGCGATCTTTTAGAACAGGTGGCTTCAGCACCGCAACTACAACATTTGGCTCGGCTTAATGGCGGTTATTACATGGCCGCTGTCGCAAGTAGTGGCCGCCAAAAACAGCGCCTTTTTATCCTTACCTAAGCGTCTGCACAAATCCTTGACACGCGCGTCCCCGAAAATCCACAAAAGAGTCTGCGCACCGGCCAGACGTACTCATCCCAGGTCAGAGAATAAAAACGTGGAAACGCATATAAGAAAATGACGGCCTCGTCGTTTATGAAACTAACACACAATGCAAGAGTAATGCATTGCTGACAAAATATAAAAATTCAAACTCACGCTGCAGCGATCTAGCTTCCCTGGAAACTAACAGCCACCAATAATTCTCAGTCTCTAAGGCGATTACCCGCATGGTCAGCACCTTTTTTTATTTTCGTACTTCGACATCATTAAAACTCCCGTTCAGGCACGGCACGGCAGCTATCGGACTCACGTCAGCAGAAAAGGCAAGGGTCCTGGCCAGCCGTTATTAACTTTGCCTGGACACCTCAACATCACGAACCCCCCTCCCGGGAGACAATGAGAGCTAGCATAATGCGGTCCTTTTCAGGTCACGTCTAAGCCCTCTTGTCAGGTCTTTTTTTATATTATTCCGTCTTGTTGACCTAGGCTCAAAACCGTTTAAAAGCCGACTGTGCAGCGCGATCACAAAGCAGCTGCTGAGTCCCGCCACGGCGAACCGCATGTTCATAACCACCCACACGCAAGCACAACCCTCGCCCACTCTGGCCGCCGCGACTCAAGTGACCGTATCCGTTAACCTGAACCGAAGCAGAGCCGCAGTGCGTGTACAGCTTCAGCGACTCGCGCAAGCAGAAATCCTGCGTCCACCAAGCAGTGCACGCTTCCTATATCGAGCTACACAGAGTTTCTGAAACGCACAACATTGGCCCTCGCGCACTTTGTCCATCTCCATGAAGGGGCACACAGGATGTCAGTTTACAAGAGGCCGCGCCAACGATTTCGCTTCACAATGTTGACGAGAGGGGCAGACAACCGAGCGGCAGATCATGGCACGTTTGCCCTCACATCTTCCGTAGACGAGGCTGCACGATTGCTCACGTGTCCCCCCACCCCAAACCTAAGGTCCCTCCATAATAAGGTCATATAATAAGGTATATATAATATACCTTACATAATATAATATAATATAATGTAGTATGATATAATTTTATTTATTTATTTTCAATACTGCCAGTCCCATCAGGGACCATAGCAGGTGGACATACAGGAATGAAAGACATGGTAATAAACGTGCACATACAAATTGCGTGTCAATAAGCCAAACACGGAACGTAAAGGAACAAGGTAAGAATACATAAAAAACACAAATATAGATACCACATTTCTAGGAGACATGCGCAGCAATACAGATAATACACCATGAAAAGAACAGCAAACGGGAACAAAAATAACAGTAAACACCTTCACGATAATCAGCATGGCTTACAAGAATTGCAAAGCATATTATGTGAATAAGACTGCGTTACTGAATACTAGATGTGGATTCTAACCGTGATGTGAACTGAGATAATGAGGCTGCAGAAATGACTGACGGATCGAGGCGATTCCATTCCCTTATCACGAGGGGGAAATAAGAGTACATGAATGTGTCATTATGGCATGAATATTCTGTTAAAGCGTGTGCATGTTTATGTCTCGATGATCGTGACTGCGAAAAACATATGTATTTTGTTAGGTCAATCTTATAATAGTTGTGAATCAAGTTAAATAAAAATTTTAGCCGTGCTTGCTTCGCCCTTGATGAGAGCGTCGCTAAGCCCGATATAGCCGCAAGGTTAGTGGGTGAATCTGTACGCTTATACTTGTTGTGAATAACCCGCAGCGCTTTTCGCTGTACTTTTTCCAGTTTCGTTATGTTAGTTACTGAGTGGGGAAACCAAACTGTGTTAGCGTACTCCAAAACCGGTCTAACGAAAGTAGTATACGCGAGAAGCTTAGTCGACGTTGGTGCAAGGCGGAGACATCTTCGGAGATAAAATAGCTTGCGTAATGCCTTCGAGGTCACGTTGGCAATGTGCGCGTCCCATCTCAGGTCAGAAGTTAGAGTGATGCCTAAGTATTTATGCTGGTGAACTCTCGTTAGCATTGTGTCGTTAATAAAGTATGGAAAGTCGTAAGGTTGTTTTTTCTTGTTACCGTCATGCAAACTGATTTAGTTGTGTTTATCGTCATTTGCCATTTTTTGCACCATTTATTTAGCTGGTCTAGTGAGTTGCTAAGCGAAACATGATCTTCGTAGGTGTTAATTGTTCGGTAGAGGATGCAGTCATCAGCAAACAGTTTGATGTTACAGTCAATATTTCTGGTTATGTCGTTAATGAAAATTAGAAATAACAGTGGCCCCAACACGGATCCTTGGGGGACGCCTGATGTGACAGGCACTGTCGCAGATTCCACATGCTGAAATAGTACGAATTGTGTCCGGTTTGTTAAGAAATCTGTTACCCAGTCTAAAATTTCCCCATCCCCAATAAAAACTCGCAATTTTGTTAATAATTTACAGTGGCATACGCGATCAAATGCTTTGGAAAGGTCTAATAATATTATATCAGTCTGGCTACAGTTATTGATATTAAATGCGAGGTCATGCACAACTTCCGTAAGCTGCGTGACGGTTGACAATCCGTGGCGGAATCCGTGCTGGTGTGGCGTTAATAAGTTGTGAGTGTCAAGAAAGTTTGTTAGGTGTTTAAGGATGATATGCTCGAGCATCTTGCAAGCGGTGCTAGTAAGAGATATTGGTCGATAATTAGAGGGCAATGACGTGTCTCCTGTTTTGTGTATTGGGATGATTTTCGCATTTTTCCAGTCGTCGGGTAAGGATGATTGTGATAGGGATTTTCGAAATATGAGGCCCAAGTATCGGCTGCACCACTCTGCGTATCTCTTTAGAAAATGGTTTGGAATGTCATCTGGTCCGCATGATTTTTTAGGGTCAAGGGTGAGCAACATGTTAAGGATACCCGCGTCAGATATGATTAAAGGATCGATGCGCGATGTTGAACTGCTACTCAAGTCTGACAGGTTACCGTCATCTTTTGTGAAGTTCGAGTGAAAATAGTTATTGTACGCATTAGCGTTGTTAGTTTTTTCCTCAGGAGACAAGTCCGATAACGTGTCTTTAGTAGGGCGGAAGTGGTTCCAGAATCGCTGAGGTCTGTTTGTCAGAAAGTTAGGCAGCGTTACATGAAAATAATGTTCCTTAGCTTCTTTGGCTGTCTGTCGAAAATGTGCTACTGCGCATGCTAGTTTGCTAGTTTTGGATGGGCATGGTCCATGATTTTTAATAGAGTTACGTATCCTTTTTACATGACGTTTTGCGTTGATGACTTCCCGAGTTATCCATGGGCTTGTTCTTTGTGGTCGCTTGTTTTTTAACGGAACATAGTTAGGTACACAGTAGCAAACCATATTCTTAAAATGAAGCCAGGCTGTGTTCACATCGACTGACGGGTCGGAGGTTATTTCAGTGAAGGCTTGAAATTCGTGCGCAAGGTGGGTTAGTATGCTGGCGTCATCCGCCTTCTCGAAGTTGGGTACTATAGACGTAATACAACGCGTTCTTATCGAGCAGTCCAGAGGCAACAAGCATAGCGGTATGTTGTGATCTGAAATGCCTTCAATAATTTCTGTCTGTGCTTGGTGCCCTGAAAAATGATCACTGATTAGTATAAGGTCAAGGATATTGTTTGCTGAACCTTGCTTACGCGTCGGTTCTAGGATTATTTGGTGAAGGTTAAATGATACCATTAGGTCAAACAGAATTTCTGAAGAAGATGATGTGTGATGCATAGTTACCCAGTCTACGTCTGGAAGGTTAAAGTCTCCCATAAGGATAATTCTACAGTTGTTAGCATATCGGTGTAGAAACTCATGAATGGCAGAAATGCCCTCATCACCCGAAGAGGGGCTTCTATAGAAGCAACCCACACAAATAGTAGTATTGTTACAAAGAATCCCGCAAAACACGCTTTCAGCACCTGATACATCTGGCAGTAAAACAAATGGAAGGTTTTTCTTTATCACAAGGGCCACGCCACCCCCACGGGAACCCCGATCTTTTCGAATGACTGAATAATTCGGTGGAATGATTTCATGGTTGGGAAACATCCGGTGAAAGCCACGTTTCCGTGACGGCGACTATATCAGGTTCGCGATCAGTTAACAGGTTTTCGAAAGATTCTATTTTGTTTAGTAAGCTTCTTGCATTCACATTTACGATTGTTAGTAGTCTTATCGAGCTCTTCTCCGCGTCATTGGCGGGCCGTTTGTTTTGCTTGATTCCGCTTCGTTTTTTTTAAGGGGTACTTTGTCATTAGTTTCGTCGTCCCATACAAAGGCGCGACTGTTAATGTACAGTTTGTACAATATAATATAATATAATATAATATAATATAATATAATATAATATAATATCTATAAGGTCATATGATAAGGTAACATAAGCTCCCTCTATAAGGAAGTTCCTGTAGCAGACGGCGCTCACGCTAAACCGCGGCGCCGCGGCATTCATGAGGTGAAAAATATGTGCACACGTGCGGAAATACTGGTGCCTGGCTGTGGTGAAAAACGAAAGAAGGGCCCGAACTGCTAAATCTAGTCCTTTAATTTTAAATGAGCGCACAAAGAAAAACGCTCAAGAGAGCGGAATGAGTGCTTGATCGCCCCGATTCCGCATGTTTACATTTCGTTCGCTTGCGCTCGATCACTGCGCGAGCCTTGGTGATTGCTTGCGCTTAATCCCCTTTGTTGTGTGAATTCTTTTGCTTGCAAGTGTGCTGCGTACACATAGCGGTTACCTACCTTGAACGAAGAATTCGTGTAAAAAAAAAAAGGCCGATAGTCTCTTGGACCGAAAAACTTTCGACATAACGTCGCTGAAACGTGCGACCCTCACGGCAACTAAGCATCATCCTGGGTGTGTGTGGAAACGAGTGCGCCAACAGTCTTCTTGCCGC
The DNA here is from genome assembly GCF_050947875.1 of Dermacentor variabilis. Taxonomy (NCBI): domain Eukaryota; kingdom Metazoa; phylum Arthropoda; class Arachnida; order Ixodida; family Ixodidae; genus Dermacentor; species Dermacentor variabilis. The sequence continues at coordinate 129,236,307 of NC_134568.1, forward strand.
TGAGTGTGTCTGTCGTGTAGCGATTACACGACGACTGTGGTGTTTTGTGGTTCAGTGCTACGAGCCAGTGCAACTGTCGAGACATTCTGTAGTGGCGGTATGGATCTTGACAGCGAGTCTCCTCGATTTTGTTCGGGCTGCCAGCGCGATCTAATCTCTCGGCACACCAACATCGAGCGTAGTGTGTGCGCGTGTGTGAATACGGTTGACAGTTCTCGTGAACCGTGCGACGTCGCCACGTAAACTTGAATCATGACGCGCATTGTTGTGTTTATGCCTTTTCGCCTCCGTGCACCGCTAAAGCTCCGTAAGAATGAGAGGGCCCGTATACAAAACGCACGCGGATTGGCCTAGCTATTACTGCACTGTGTTTGCTGGCAATCAGTGTTTCGCTTCCGTGGTTCTTATGTTAATTTGCAGTTGTGTGCTTTTCATCAGTAAAATGGCATCGCCGATTACTGAAACATCTTCGAGCGTAAGGGAAACTTGGAAGGAACGAGTTCGCAGCTGTATGTAATGTACTTTGATATATTGTATTATACTTTATTATTTGATGGCCAGTAGCAGTGGCTATGCAGTATTTGTTTTTAAAAGCAGAGTAATGCAGGCACTTAGGAATATATTTATTCACATATGCAATGCACAAAATACGATTGGAATATGCAGAGTTGGAAATGACTTTTTGGACATATTGTAAAGCGCAGTTCCCAACGCGCGCACAAACACAAGAAAGTGTGAAAGTAGAATTCGCTGCTAAAATTTATTTTTTTATCGCGCGTAACGCAATGCGGATATTTGTCAGCGAGTTAATGCGCTTCTGCCCCACTATTTACTTGCACGCTAGGTCATACTGCACTTGCTAAGTCAACGGACTCGTGATGCCACTAAAGTCAATAATCTCCACAAACTTCGGCCGTCAACATTCAGGCGCGCGAATGAAATACTATCGTTGCTCTGCACACACATGTGTATACTTTTTCTCGCACCTTCGTATCGCTCTACGTTACTTTCCTTGCATAGTCGTGCAGTTACCGATGGTTCAGTCTTTCCGTCCAATTCTATGCGACCCCATTTATCTTCTGATTAGGTTTTGTTTTCCGCGCGGGATGCAAAATAACTTCTTGCCGTCCTCCGTCTGATCTCGGCACCCACCCGCACAGCAACAAGGCATTTCGGTCCTTCGCACCCTAGGTCATACTGAGCTATTCAGCGGGCTCATAACGAACTAAAATAAATAATCTCCACAAACTTCGGCCATCAACATCCATGCGCGCGAGTGAAATACTATCATAGCTCGACACACGCACGTGTGTACTTTCTGTCGCACATTGTATCGTTGTATGCTACTTGCCTCGCATAGTCGCGCAGGTACCGACGGTTCAAAGTCATTCCGTCCAATTCTGTGGAACCATGCTTTTCTTCTGGTTGGGTTCTGGTTGCCACGCGGGATGCAAAATAACCCTTTGCGATCCTTCGTCCGGTTTCGGCACCCAACCACACAGCAACAAGGCATTTCGGCCCTCCCGGAACGAAATTATCGCAGCAATGTCCATAGCACAACAGGCAAAACGCGCGCACTTCGCCCGGCGCGCAGGAACTTTCATGGCGGCAAAGGGGAGGAGCAAGGTCACATGTCACCGATCAGCCTATCACTGGCGTCGTCGGCTGGATCATAGCCTTTCGGTACTTAAAAGTTATAGAGGAACTTTAGTCCAACCCACCGCGGAAGCGCAGCGCTACGGCGTTGCGCAGCTGAGCTCGATATTGCGAGTTCGACACCGCAGCCGCAATTCGATGGGGCCGGAAAGCAAAAAAACACTCGTGCACATAGATTTAGCTGCGCGTTAAAGAACCCCTGGAGGTCAAAATCAAACCGGAGTGCCCCGGTACGGCGTGCCAACTAAGCATACCGTGGTTCTACCACTCCAACGCCAGAATTAAAAAGAAAGAATAATTAGTCGCGTATTCCGTCCATGTGGTCCTCACGGCGACCTCAGTCGATATAACAGTGGAACAACATCATCCGGAGTCACCACTACGATGAGGCTGATTTCCATCGGGTCTAACCGCGAGTAGCAGAATAGGAGGCGACCGAGCGCGCCGGAGCGAGTGCCAGAACGGCCAGAACGTCGCAATGCTCTGCTCCCACGCGACCACCCTTCAACCGTCACGACATACATCACCACTTGGGAAACGAAACCAAAACTGGCTGTAGGAAAGCTATTACTTTGAATTGATTCGGCACTCTGACGCCTGCACATACATTTTTCCAGAGTTTCGAGGTCCCGGACCTTCATTTATTGCACATGGAGAGTCCAAAATATCATATCGATTTGAGATAGGCTGTTGACTGGCGATTACGACTAACTTTGTGCATCTAATAGAGAAACACCGAAGATCACAGAAACCTCTCAAACGCGCGACGACGTTTGAGAGGGCTCTGCATTTACTCTGGCAAGCACAATTCGCACTTATCGCAGTTTCTATGAGGAAAATTGCCACCGCGGGGCTCCGTTTCCTTTTATTGCGATAGAAATTATATGGACAGTCCAGGCGCACTTCCAAAGTCCAAGGGCGATAACATCGACGCCGCGCGCCGTATGCTGTATGTGCTATGTGTGTGCGAGTGAAAGCGCGCGAGGGTGAACCGACGATGGCGGCTCAAGGGAGGAAAGTGTCGAGAAAGCGCGCCGTCTTCCGACGCGCATCACACTGGGGGGTGGGGAGGGGGGCGTTCCTTCCCGCGGCTGCTGAGTATGGCCCGGCTGCCCGGGCCCTAACTTGAAAGCGATCTGCGATGGGGATAGAGTGCGTCCAGCGTCAGTTCGTGTTGATGCGAGGCAGCACGAAGGTCAATTCACTCGGTGCTGCTGCCGCACTTTCTCGAGAAACAGCGCGTGTGCGCGGTCATTGAGTGTTCGGTGTTACTGTTTGCTCATGTGCATGTGACACCATGCTTGATCATTGATTTAGTAAGCGAATATTGTAGCGAAGTAACGCAGCCGTTCGATATCTGACGCATCAGCTCACCAGGGAGAAGAAGATGAATGGGGATGAGACCTGGCAGGGGCAAGTCCAAATCCGCAGCTACGACGACGATAGGTAGCATTCCAACAACTAGGTTTATTCACTTGATATTTTACCTTAAGTTTACACTGTACAAAAATATCTACAAACAAAACGATGTCATACCCGTCGTCGTCGGCTTGCCTGACCGGCCTGGTCTCCCCTGGTGAGGTTGCGCCGTCTACTGCTGTCTACTTGGTCACCCCAAAACTACCGAAACTATTCCTTAAATAAGTTTTCGCAGCATCCAAGGGACAGGCTTCTCCACCAATGGGTTATTTCGTTACACTGACCAATCAGACAGGCCGACATCATCCATCCAATAAGCATCAGAATTTAAGGGGCCCAAAAAATGGTCGCGTCAACACTCCGTATACAAAAGCACTTTGACCATAACTAATCAGCTTTTGACAGCCGAGCTTGGGAAGGGGACGCGTCAGGTGCAAGTAGTGACGTCTCAGGTACTGCGGCGGCGGCCGGGCAGGAGCACATGACCGCGGCGCCGTCGCTGTTATTGCTGTACAAAGGCTTCCCCCGCGTCAAGGAGCCCACAATATTCCCGGAAAGAAAGCAAAGAGGCCCACGGTATACTCTTTACGCGACAATATTTACAATCTTATACAGCCGATAAAACTACTATTCTTACTTCCTATAGCTGCCTACTAATTTGCTATCGCAATCGATGCTTCCGCTATCGGGCGAAACAGGTTCCTTATTTTTTTAATTTTTCTTCCTTTTTTGGAAAACACCGAAAGCACGTGAGCATAATTGTGCGCCACTTTTCATTTACGCTACGATATGCCAAACTGCCCCGTTCGTCCTTTTAGCCTGCACAAGAAGACGTCGCAAGTTACAGTGAACCGCGCCCTGCTGCCTTCGACTGTCTAGATCGATTCGCCTCTTGTTCACGTCGCGCGGAAGCTGTGTAGCACACGTTCGCGGTGCAGGTTTGTTTGTTTGCTTGGTTTTTCATCAACACATATCTATGAAACGGAGATGACGCAAAAGTTCCGTGAGCAGCATGACAAAGCCCTTATTCCTGTACATAGTGATACGGGCACAAGCAGCATGTGGGCAAGAAAATATTGCGATGAAGAGAGATCAAATAAAAACGTTTCTCTTCCTTTCTGAATTAAAAAAAAGCAAAGAACGCGGCAAACAACGTTGTTCTTCCTTCGCGGTAACAAAAGCAGCTTCAACTGCACAGGTAGTCCGCGAGAAATCCGTCAGTCACTACAACGGTTACATACAGCTACGCTCGACGGCTATTTCTGTGCAGCGATCGATGACGCGCTAAAGAAATGAGCAATAAGTATGTCAAAAATGACGCATATGCGCGATAAGTTTTGTGTGTCGGCGTCACTTGTTTTCGCATCTGAAACCTTTTCTTTCTGGCGGTGAAGCAGAAGGTAATTTTTTAGCAACGAAAGGACAAAGTTGCGCCCAACGTTTCGTTAGAAAGGAAGCTTAGAACAGAAGAAGCTTAGAAGCTTCTTTTGTTGCAGCTTCCGCGCGCTGTACTCGACGATTTGATCCCCTGACATTGTGCCCTTCAGGCCGAATCTTGATTGGTTGAAGTTTTCCTTCTTTCCGCGGACGGTGGATTTATGAAATAAACTTGATGGGTCTCTGCGTGGACTCGGTACTGAGCATTTTGAAAAAGAATTACGTAATTATGTATTCTGTCAAAGGTTTTCTTGTATTCTATAGAATTTTGTTGAATGTATTTTCGATTATATTTTTTCATTATTCTGTACTCAATCCTGCTATGTCTCAGAAACTGAGACAGCAGTATTTGTGAAAAATAAAACACCGTGCTACTTTTTCTGTCTTGTTACTTTCCTGCATTTAAAAAAATAGAGAAAAAACAAAGTTTCAGGCTCATTTTACAAGGCTCTCCATCAGTCGCCCTCTTAAAAAAACCGTACTCAATATGGCACTTTTTTTTACACAAACCCGAAACTGTTTCAAGTACCATCACGCTCGTTATGACCAGGTCGGTTTATTTGCGTAAACAATTCCCAGCAGGCACACATATTGGCACTCGCTTTTAGGCAACGCTTTCCAACATTTTCAGTGCGAGACGGCAATGCACCATGGCTTCAGCAAAAGCCCCAGCAAAGCTAATTATATGCGGTCTTGTCATGCATGGTGAGATGTGCGCAATACAGAGCGCTGGACCATTTCGGCATTTGTGCACTCTTCAAAATGAATAGACTACACGTATAGGCAGAGTCACGAGAAATAGGGAGCGAAACATAAGGTAGGTCGCATATGCCCGATAGCTGACAATATGCTGAAGATAAGGAACTAAAGGGAAAGTTCACTGTCAACCACGTGAACGGGCACATCACTTGAGTTAAGCAGGTTGTGTATGCCACTCCGTTATACTGTGGTAGAGAGTACGTGGGACAAACGAAGCGCTGTGTGAATGTTCGACTTAGGGAGCATGAGCTACCTCATCAAAGGGTTGCGACACTTCGTCTCCCGGAGCATTGCAAGTCGTACCGTTGCCACCCCTATTTAAAAAAACTAATGTCGTTTATAAACACGCAAGCCTAGTGACAAGAGAAATCGCTGACGGAAGGAAGGAAAAAGTGGAGAAGGAAAGGCAGGGAGGTTAACCAGTTTAGTTTAACCGGTTTGCTACCCTACAGATGGGAGCGGGATGGGGGCACGAAAGATGGGGAGAAGAGATGGAGAGAGCACATAACACGGCACACACATCGTTAGTTACAGTCTCTCACTCTTGTGCAGTACGTGACATCACTGTCACATCCGCTTGTCCAACCCCGTTTCCTTGATAAACCGAAGTAGTCCCTTCGTCGCCTTCAGCTGCGATGTCTTCTGTCGGCGATATGTGAAAATAGTTGCAACTGACAATGGTCTATTCTCAAGGTGCGCTAGAACGAACGCCAGGGACTGTCTCTTGTTGTGCCATTACCACAAGCCCGGATTCCGAATCTGCAAAGTGCAGAATTTATCCTGCGAGCGCCCTTTGGACAAACCCGGGGCTGCGCCGAAAGGCACAGCGCCCTAATTCTCCCTTGACAAGTCAAGATGCTGAGCCGTCAGGCAGTGGTGTCCTCCGGAGAAGCATCGGCGGGCAACATGTTCAAACGTGTCGCCAAGTGCCAGACAGCCCGGCGCCGTACCTCCCCTTCCCTGGAGGTCACCGCGCCCGCCAACTTTGAACGGGGTGGCCAGCGTGGTCGCTGGTTGGACCTCTTCCGACGACCGTCGAGTGCTCACTTTGTATTGGGCCGTTTGAGTGACAATGGTTTCTGGGGGCTTATAAGCCGCGGCGCGCCGCCTGGAAAACCGGATCCGCCGACCCACCGGGAGCAGAGTGCCGCTCTCGACTGGAGTGAGATGTGTCACGCGTTTTCGCCGGACGTCGCCGTGCGGGAACAGTCGCGTTTGCTGTGAGCTCTCGGCCCCAGTGCCGATCCCTTCATGTCCTGTATAATGACCTGTATATAGTGCATAAAGTCCCTTTTGTTATTCTCACCGACGCCTGACTCGGAGTCTTCGCTACCAACGCTCTGTCACGAAACGGGTGACGAGCGCTACGGGACCACCTCAAAGTCGTAACAGTGGATGGCAGCTACGGGATTGACCGGCATCAGCTACCTCGGCGCGGTGAGTGCCTGAAGTTTATCTCAAACACCAGACTTTCTCTGACACAGGTTGTAGTAGCTTAGGGAAGGATTTGGTGTTGCATTGTGATAACCTTGTGTGTTTCAAGCCTAGTAAGAGTGTTTTGAAAACCAGGGGATGCTGAGGGGGTAAACAGGGCAGTGTGTGAAATACTTGCATATGTCTTACTAGTAGCATTATAGTAGCGTACGGCAGGTATATTCAAAAAGGGTAAACAGCAGGAGGACAGTGTGAACGATGGAGAAGTACAAGGTGAAGGAACTTCTCGAAATTTGTGAGGAGTTGGGCATTGAGTTGGGCTCAACCAAAAGAAAGAATGCGATCCTTGAGGTCATGAGGACTGGGGACGTAACGGCTGAGGAAGCCGCAGAGGCCTTGGCGGGTATCAATGAACGTCGGGAAAGGGAGGAGAAGGAACGTTGCGAGGAGGAAAGGAAAGAAAAGGAACGTCGCGAGGAGGAAAAGAGGGAGAAGGAACGTTGCGAAGAGGAAAGGAAAGAAAAGGAACGTCGGGAGTGGCAGGCAGAAAAGGAACGTCGGGAGTTGCAGGCAGAAAGGGAACGTCGCGAGCACGAGCTTAAAATGAAAGAGTTGGAGACTCGAAATAGCTCGCCGGCGCCTAGTCTCACTGCTAACGTTCCAAGAATACGCGATCAACTTCCACCCTTTGTCGTCGGAGAGGATATGGCCAAATACCTCGTGAAATTTGAGCACGTGTGCGAACGGAATAGCATTGAGCGATCCCTCTGGGCACAGAATCTGTTAGCCTTGCTTCCTGGGGAGGCATCAGACGTAATAACTTGCTTATCGAAAGAGGCGTTTGAGAGCTACAGTGATGTGAAGGAAGCGCTACTGCGGAAGTACAAATTGTCGCCCGAAGCTTTCCGGCAGAGGTTCCGGTATGCAAAAAAGGGCAAGGAGTCGAATGTTGACTTCGCGTTTCGTCTAAAAGCCGATCTGGTGGAATGGCTGAAGGGCGAAGAGGTTTACGACGACCGCGACAAAATCGTCGAATGCATCGCGTTGGAGCAATTCTACCGTTGCATTGATGAGGATGTCAGGCTCTGGCTGCAAGATAGGCTAAAAGAGGTTAAGCTAAACAAGGCAGCAGAGTTAGCGGAAGAGTATTACACCCGCCGCAGCTTGCACAGCAAGGCAGTGCGCGTAGAAAAAGCAGATAGGAGAGATGGGTTTTCCGGAAAGCCCGAAAAACGGAAATGTTACAATTGCAAAAAGCAAGGGCACATCGCTGCGAACTGCCCAGAGAAAGTTGCTTTTGCAACAAAACAGCGAAACGATACGACGCGTTCTTTTGAAAAACGGAAACCGTTAACCTGCTACAATTGCAAAAAGCAAGGGCACATCGCTGCAAGCTGCCCAGAGAGAATTGCTTTTGCAACAATACAGGAAACTCACAAAAACATACGTCTATTGGAGCCCTATGTGCAGGAAATTAAGATAAACGGTAAGAAGTGCCGTGCACTTCGGGACTCTGCAGCAACTATGGACGTTGTTCACCCGTCTTTCGTCTCCTCAAGTGATCTTACGGGAGAGTGCGCTAGGATACGGCAAGTGGCCGAGGAGGAGAGTGTCTGTTTACCGATCGCAACGGTTATCATTGAAGGAGAGTTTGGGAAACTTAGCACCGAAGCCGCTGTGTCAGCCGCCCTCCCGGAGCACTTTTCCTACCTCTTCTCAAATAACTCGGAGCAGCTGCTGAAGGATCAGGGCAAATCATTCTTTGCCGACGTGGCGTACATGGCGCTCACGCGATCCAAAGCGCTCCCGCTGTCGAGGGAACTTGACTTTGCGTCGGTGAGCGAAAGGCGGTGCGGCACACGGACTGATCAAGGTAACTTGAGTGGCGAGCACTCACGGGAGAGGCAGAGCCCGGAGGCTGGCCTAGGCGAGCGGGTCCTGGAAGTGAGTGGGAGTGACGCGTGCAGTGCTAGCCGCGATGTAGACGCGACGCCGCAATTAGGCGACGCGGGCTCCACACTCGCTCCGGTTTCCGCCAGCTGGCAGGAGCAGGCGGCAGTCGAAAGAGAAACTCTGATTCGCGAGCAACAGGAAGACTGTTCACTAGCCGATTTGAGGAAGAGCGTCAAACGGGGAGTGGAAAAAAAGTGGGTTTCATTTGGCAAGGAATCTGGCTTATTGTACCGCCGCTACACGGATAAGCAGGGTCGCAAATATAAGCAGCTTCGGATTCCGCGAAAATATCGCCGGGAAAAATGAATGACCTCATTTGCTTCCTCAGTAGTATGTTTTCGGTCCAAGTGATTTCAAGGGGACCATTCTATTTGTCATTGTTATTGCTGATTATTAATTGTTCCTGATCTTTTGGTGTGTTGTTCATTTGAAAAAGGGTTGTTTGAGCCTTGTATACTAGATCGTACACCTGCCTCTTGTTGCAGTGGGAGCAAAAAGGCGGATAGCAATTCAGTTAGGTTGATTTGGATTATAGCCTTGTCTGGTGTTTGACGGGAGACAGAGGGCACTTGTTCGTGTTGGGTGTTGCCTTTTGCCGGTCGGTTTTGCAAGCTGCAGAACGACCAACCGGGACCAGTGGCGAGAAGCAAGGGCTTAGGAACGACCCGAGCGGAGCTGGTTGAGGTGCCTTGGCGACAACGCGGTGAGCCGAGCTCCTGTCCTGGCGAGTGGGACCTGGGCACGTGAAGTGACCTGGCGTCCAGACACTGGACGTAAACTTGGACGAGCCTGACGAACGTGCGCGCCTGGCATCCGAGCCACGTGGAGGCAGCTCGTCTTCCCGGCGCCTTATCTGAGGGCGGGGATGCTGTTGTGCCATTACCACAAGCCCGGATTCCGAATCTGCAAGGTGCAGAATTTATCCTGCGAGCGCCCTTTGGACAAACCCGGGGCTGCGCCGAAAGGCACAGCGCCCTAATTCTCCCTTGACAAGTCAAGATGCTGAGCCGTCAGGCAGTGGTGTCCTCCGGAGAAGCATCGGCGGGCAACATGTTCAAACGTGTCGCCAAGTGCCAGACAGCCCGGCGCCGTACCTCCCCTTCCCTGGAAGTCACCGCGCCCGCCAACTTTGAACGGGGTGGCCAGCGTGGTCGCTGGTTGGACCTCTTCCGACGACCGTCGAGTGCTCACTTTGTATTGGGCCGTTTGAGTGACAATGGTTTCTGGGGGCTTATAAGCCGCGGCGCGCCGCCTGGAAAACCGGATCCGCCGACCCACCGGGAGCATAGTGCCGCTCTCGACTGGAGTGAGATGTGTCACGCGTTTTCGCCGGACGTCGCCGTGCGGGAACAGTCGCGTTTGCTGTGAGCTCTCGGCCCCAGTGCCGATCCCTTCATGTCCTGTATAATGACCTGTATATAGTGTATAAAGTCCCTTTTGTTATTCTCACCGACGCCTGACTCGGAGTCTTCGCTACCAACGCTCTGTCACGAAACGGGTGACGAGCGCTACGGGACCACCTCAAAGTCGTAACACTCTGAACATTATATTCAGAACAGTCGCACAGAATGTGTTCTAGCGTCTCCTCGCAAGGACAGGCATTGCAGAGAGCGTTGTCGGCCATTCCAATGCGAAATGAGTAAGATTTCGTGAAGACCACCCCTAGCCACAAGCGATAAAGCAAGGTGGCCTCACTTCGGCGGAGTCCAGTTGGCATACAGAGATGCATCAAAGAGGACAGGTCGTATTGACGATTGCTCCGGTTGGTCTGGATGCTTGGTGTGCATCATAGAGAGAGCATGATCTCCCGTGCAAGCTTTTGAAGTCTGCTGGCTGCGTCGGACCGTGAATGTGGTATGGCCTCGTCCTGTGTGTTTTCAAGAGCTGTCCGAGCGGCTTTATCGGCGTCTTCATTTCCTATGACGCCGCAGTGACTTGGCAGCCACTGAAACGTCACGTGATGTCCTTTTTCATGTGATGTATGGAGTAGGCATCTAATATCGAGCACGAGCTGTTCGAATCGCCCACGACGCAGAGCTGACAGCACAGATTGTAGGGCTGCCTTTGAGTCACTGAAAATTGACCATTGTCGAGGTGGTTCCCGATTGACGAAACAAAGTGCAGCGCGAAGAGCCGCTAGTTCCGCAGATGCAGATATCGTTGGGTGGTCAGTCCTAAAGCTGATGGTAATGCCTCTTGCTGGGACGACCACAGCACCGCACGAACACTGGATGTTTGTGGAGCCATCAGTATAAATATGTGCACTCTCCGCGTACCTCTCGTGCAGAAGAAGCAGAGACAGTTGTTTCAGCACAGGCGACGACAGCTCAGACTTTTTCCCGATTCCTGGTACTCTGAGATGGACTGTGGCATAGAGTTTCTCACTATTACCTAGAGGGAAATCTGGCGCTGCTGCGCTGTGGTATGCATGGGAATGCCGGTATATTGTGACTTCGGATTGACATCGTTCTCGGAGAGACAGGACACCTTGAAGACGCGCCTGGCAAGTACCGTTCAGTCTGTCACAATGATTCATTTCCTACTAAAACAGCGCGTAAAAAGCTGTTTTAGCTTTATTATTACGCGAAAACATGTTTTGTTTAACTATGAAAACTTGTTATTGCGTGTACGACTATACGTTACGTCAAAAATATCAGCGGGCCGCTAAAGTTGGAGGACAGACGAAGAGGTTCGCGCTCGCTCTGAAACAGTTGGTCGTCTGTTCTTGCTTTTCTTCGCTTGGTGATGCAGTGCGGGTGAGTAAAGATGTAATATGCGTGAATGGAAACATTTCATTAAGATTTTACTTTGAGAACGCGTTATTTATGTAGCCATATCCACGTTTTAGACGAAGCCTCTTACAACACCAGCCAACACGAGCCTCGCAGACACATATACCGTCATTCCCATGACGGCACGGTGCCCCCTTAAGAAACTCCCATAGACGGTGGCGCCAGATTTCCCTCTAGGTATTATAGTGAGAAACTCTACGGACTGTGGGGCTGATAAGACACCAAGAGGGTATCGATGGTTTAGATGCAGCGGTGAAGCCCGAGGGAAGTTGGTCGTTGTAGTTGACGATAGTTTTAGAGAATGATGCTTGGTGCCTGTCTGAAGGCAGTTTTGCAAGGTGGTGATAGGGGGCACGTGTAAAATGTCTGATGTGCGTTCTCAGGGCTTCCACCGTAATGTGAGTTTGCATTGGATGGTCCCGAGTAATCGCAATAGTTGCGTCTGTTGACGTGCATCTGGGCAAACCAAGGCAAACTCTCAGTGCTTGAGCTTGTGCTGCCTGCAGAACACGAATATTCGTCTTGCAGGTATTGTTCAATACAGGTAGACTATATCTTAATAAACCGAGAAAGGGAGCTCTTTAGAGTTGTAGCATTGCGTCTACTGACATCCCCCCCGTCTTTCCTGTCAAGTATTTAAACAACTGGGAGGTTGCTGTCAGGCGCCGTTTCATGTAGGTCACGTGCGGGCTCCAACAGAGGTCTCGGTCGATAATTACGCCAAAAAATCTGTGGGTTCTGACATAGGAAATGGTCCGCCCATTCATTGAGATGACATAAGGCGTCATGGGTTTGCGAGTAAATGCCACTAGTGCGCATTTTTCTGGTGATATGCTGAGATCTTGTTTACACAAGTAGCTCGCAGTCAAAGTAGCCGCTCTTTGAAGCCGTGCACGTATCTGAGGACGTGTGACTGCCGACGTCCAGACACAGATGTCGTCTGCGTATATTGAAATTTTGGTGGTAGTTGGCAAGCATTCAGCGAGTCCAATAAGAGCGAGGTTGAATAGCGTCGGGCTGAGAGCACCGTCTTGAGGAACGCCCCTGCTGGTATAGCGTCGCGTAGTTGGGCCATCGTCCGTTAACACATATAATGATCTTGCAGATAGGTAATTTGCAATCCACAAGAATACTCGACCACCTAGGCCAACCGTCACAAGAGCGTCGAGAATGGCCTCATGTAATACGTTATCGTATGCCCCTTTCACATCTAAGAATAAAGCTGCAGATAAACGCTTACGGGACCTTTCGTGCTGGACATATGAAACGTGATCAACTACATTGTCGATCGAAGAGCGGTCACGTCGGAGAACAGCCATGGAATTCGGATAAATCTTGTAGTGTTCAAAGTACCACTCTAGGCGGCCAAGGATCATCCGTTACATTATCTTTCCTACACAGTGTTGCGTACTCCAGGGCAGCGTACCGTACTGCTGCCGAGAAGTAGCGACGCCTGCCTATCGAAGCTCGACCGACATTACTTATTGGGTAGCGTGGCGTTGTCGGCGGGCTGCAGGCATCCGGTAGATCATGGCGACCAAGCAAAGGCGAGACGATTTGCTTGTGCGAAACTTGCACTGTTTATTCAAAGGTAGTTGAAAGAAAATAAGAAGAGCATGAAGTATGAAGTATAACGTATGAAGTAGATCAAAAGTACATTTCGGAGCCCCTTAAATATGCTCTCTACAAGTGTGGGCGGGATCTTGCTTCCGTCGATGACACGTGACAGGCACCGAGAGAGGGCCCCTCCTCCTGCAATACCGAGCACGGGTGGGAGAAGTCGATCCTCTTTTCGACGAATCCGGGGAGAAGGTCGGGTGAATGACCTCTCCGGCGCCGTGGGGCCGGCCAAGAGAGGGTAAGGGGATGACGTAGTACCCACGGTGCCTCGACCATGAGAGGGGAAGGGGATGACGTAGCACCCACGGTGCCACGACCATGAGAGGGTAAGGGGATGACGTAGCACGCACGGTGCCACGACCATGAGAGGGGAAGGGTATGACGTAGCACCCACGGTGCCGCGACCATGAGAGGGGAAGGGGATGACGTATCGCCCTTGGCGTCCGGCCATCCCAAACAACAGCTGGCCAGCGCTATTGGGCGGTAAGAGGTGAGCTCTAGCGGGGATTTGCCCAGCTTCAAGATTGGCACCAGGCGGCTTACTTTCCATTCGTCAGGAACATTTCCTTCCTGCCATGAGGTGTTGTAGAGACTCAACAGTGCTATCCATGCGGATTCTCCGAGATAGCACAAGGCTCGCTATGATGTACCATCTGGACCCGGAGATGATGAGCGCCTGCAGAGAGCTAGTGCCGCCTCGAGCTCCTCCACTGTAAAAGGAAGGTGCATGTGGCAATCACGGGAATGGGGGACGTCATCTCGGGCTGGAGGATCTGGACGAGTCGCTTGGTCTGCCATCCGCGCACAAAAGTCTTTTGCTACATGGATGTCTTGCCGCCCTTGGAAAAGCGCGAGCGCCTTGAATGGAAAACGCAGTTCCGGAAGGCAACGCAGACCTTGCAGCGTTTTGCAAATGTGAGACGGTGGCTTGCGGGGGTCGAGTGTCTGGCAAAACGTTGCCCAATGTTCCGACGCTAATCTATCCATTCGACGCTGAATCTTCTTTTGCATCCTCCTGGCTGTCCTAAGGTCATGGATTGATTTTGTACGCCGACATCGACGCTCCGCCCGGCGACGAAGTGCTCGAAGTCGTTCTAATTCTATGTCGAAGTAGTTTCGCGTGTAAGAGATCGTCCGCATGCGAGTGGCGTTTTGCATCGTATTTTTAATTGTTTGCTCTAACCAAGACGATAGGCCCTCGCGGCAGCCATCTTCTATATCGGATTTGAAGTTGGCCCATTGAATCGTCCGAATGGTATTTCGTGGGCCAGATCTAGACGACAAGCCTTTGATGTTCAGATAGGTGGGAATGTGATCACTCCCATGTGTCTCAATATCTGGAAACCACTTCACACATCTGGCGAGAGAGTTGGAGACGAAAGCAAGGTCGAGGCAGCTGCCGTATGTCACGCCTCGAAGAAAGGTGAGGCTACCATCGTTCAGGAGAGTAAGGTCATAGTTGTAGGCGACGCTTGCTAATCTTCGTCCTCTTGAATTTGTCCTTGTACTTCCCCATGCTGTATGGTGTGCATTGAAATCACCTATGAATACCCATGGGGCGGGACAAACACTCAAGATATCCGCTAATCTTTTAGTATCGAAATTGCTGGAAGGCGATATATATAGACCGTTTCATCGGGTGAGGAGAATAGCGCGCGCGGAGAGCCTTTCCTCCTCTCTGGCTTGGGCGATCCGGCGCGGCGCTGCTTGAAAGTATTGCTGTCGCATGCTGCGGAACGATTTCGAGATGTTTTAGATGGTACTTTGTGAAATTTACGCAATGTTCGTTCATATAAGGTTGTCAGGGAAGCCTTTCAGTGCATCGGTAACTACTGTAGGCAGAAATATGTCTTGGGGGCGCAAAAATGTGACGCGCATAATCAGCCGCGGTGTACGCACATTGTCAGTCGCGGTGCGTGTATGTGTTGTCTCTGTACACCGGCGTCTCTGTACTACCAGCATTAAATGGTAAATCAGCTCACTGTCTGATCGATTGGCGTGGGGAGTAAAACATAAAACATAAGAGCGCATGCTCGTGCACGGCCAACCTAAGGCAACCACGAAACATCTGAGCGGCAGGCGCTATCAAATATTTCTGATACACTGGCATCGTTCTCACGTATTTCAAGTCTAGTATGCTTGAAATTATCATGTCTACGCTAGCCTTGCTGCATGAGGCCCATGGCGCTGCTCAACACAGCGATCACTGCGGTTGGTGAGCCAGCACGATACATATATAAGCTGTGTGCTTCCGCATTGCCTTTTTGGCCTGTATACAGCCATAATATATGAGAGGGTTCGCATAAAAAAATGCGATGGCTATTTTTGAGCGCGAAATTTCCGTAATACGTTTGAGTGCGTCGTAGAGAACTGAAGGAACACAACCGAAAAAAAGAATTCGGTTATCCTCTTTCTCTAAAAAGCAAGAGAAAACGGGCTAACGCCGCACAACGTTTATACATATATAACCGCTGATGCCGTATGCTTGGACCATGTGCTATACAGAACAAAGATATTTGTAATCCAGCACCTACCACTGCTTAGGACGCTCGCGCAGTTCGTAAACGGTCGCTTTGCTGGACAAGCTTAATTCAGACTGCAAGGTATGCTGCCATTACTAGCCAAAACTATTTTAGCTATTTTAGCCAAAACTTTTAGCCAAAACCATTACTACCCAAACCTAATCCATCCAACCTAGTAGTCACGCAGTGTAACCTGCAGCGAACAGTTTGAACGCTTGTCAAAGTATAACAGCATAGCTCCTATCGTAGCAGAACGGTACCCACGCTGTTGGGATCGTCGCGTATGTTTCATGGCTCCTGAACCGCAGCTTAGAAATAGAGGATAATACTGCAATAAGGTCACATTAGTTATTGGAACATTCAGAAATACACAATTGATCTCCGAGGCTGATTGTAGGCTCAAATATGCGCGAACACATCGCGCTGCGTGTTCCGTCCACCTCAACGCCAGCAGGAATTCCGGCCATGACGCCTTAAACCACTTCAGCACGTCTCACAGAACCGTTTACCACGTAGAAGGCGCACGTCATACTAAGCAGACCGCACGACCGCGAAAACAAACGCCAGAACCTACCGCCGAGCGTATACCTGCCATGGAAAAGGCCGCTTTCACCCAAGCCAGTATGGCGCTGCTCATAGGCGGCGCCACTGCGTTCACAATATGGCGGCGCCTATGAAAAAACGGTCTATATACGCTTATGAGAGTAAACAAGAGTTTGTTCTTTTTAACTGTGATGCATATATATTGAATGCCGTCGTGGGGCACAATTGGTTGTAAAACATAGGTGATTTAGTGACATAGCAGTCACTGACATATCATTTATCACATTATCTCAATATTCTGCAAAAGAACACCATCATACTTGAAGAGACTTCACGGCATAAATTAGCCAAACTTATTCCTATGTTTGAATTGATATAGTTCGTGATTAAAACATACATATAGCTTCATGTACCTTCATTTTACTTGCATTGTATCTCGGTTTAGTGTAAATGAGTTTCTTGTGCATAGAATATGTGGAGTAGTTTTTGTCTAATAAAGTCCATGTGATAGTAGAGGCGTAACTTCACGCAAATGTTAGATGTAGGTATTTTTGTGGCTGTATTTCTTTTGTATTTGTGAGTGCGCTTTGCCACTGCTGTTGTGATCAGCTGCTGGGCTATGCACCCCGGCAGAGGGCGCAGGGTGGCTCTCAAGCTGCAAGAACGCAGCTTTTTGCCTTGCGTCCTCTCTCCTTTGTTGCTGATGTAACCTTGAGAGAGTTAATAAAATATATTGTATTTCACGACGAACAAAGACAATGATTTTGCTGCATGCACCATATGCTTATGACATGATACATTCGTATCCTGACAGTCTGATTGGTTTCGACAAGTTGGGCTCACAAATGACGATGAGTGGAAACAAATTGGTGTACACATACTGACGGAAATCTGAAATTCGTAATTTTAGCCCTGTGGCGTTCCACTGGACGACGGACGCTGCCTTGACTTCTTTTCGGAAGGATGGGGTATGGGTAGCCATCTTTCTAGTTGAGGGATTTAAGCACTCGCTCGGATGGCCTCCATGAGGGAATGTAGCAACGAGATGACTTGACTATCTGTTTTAGGTGAATCATCCATAGCCGGAGAAGGCTACGGTGGGGCCGCGACCTTCTGAGGTTCCTTGGCAAGGGAGCGGCTCGGTAGCGTAGGCCATTCGTCTAAAGAAAGAGTCTTATCTGATTCCTTCGTGGAAGTGGTGGGCCCTTTCGAGGCGCGACTAAGTGGTACCGTAGTGGAGCGGGTACTATCGCTTCACGCATGCGCCTTCTTTGAAGACGTACGATGGTGCCGACGTCGACGCCGACGCCGGACTACTTCGGCTGCCTCCCTGTGGGCCGAATTGTCTCTGGCCATTTGCTTCAGAACCGCGCCCTCCCTCTTAATGCGGGGACAGTCTTTCGACGAGGCTGCGTGAGGGCCGCTACAGTTGGCACACTTCAGAACTGTGGCAACACAGGTCTCTTCTGCATGAGGTTCAGCGCAACGGGGACACAGTAGCGAGTTGGGACACACGCCCTTGACGTGTCCTAGCCTGAAAAACTGAAGGCATTGAAGCGGCTTCTGGATGAATGGTCGAACCGGATGTCCAAAATGTCCGACTTGAACGTGGGATGGTATACAATCCCCTTGAAAATTACTTTTACGCAACGCGTATTCCCAAGGCGGCGCACTTGCGTAATGATCGTGCCCTCGTTTGCCGGCTTGATGAGGCTAGGTAAATAATCATTGGGAATGGCAATGTCAATTTCGTAAATTACACCCGCTATGGATGTGTCGACGATCGGGATAAAGGGGCGCATTTTGATTCCGCCTAGCTCCGTGATTTCTTGAAGTTTTCCAAGCGCACTCGCGTTGTACACATCTATGGCGAGTATATTCTTGCGTGGATTTATTCTGATGTCTTTAATTTGATCCGGTACCACGCATTCCAGAAAAATGGATAGGGCTTGCCTGTTCAGCAACCGTAGGTTGCTTAACGGTTCTTCTGGCATAAAGATGATGACGTGTGGCCAGCGCGCAGGCTTTGACTTCATAGTCGTTGTACTCGCAGGAGTTGACGGCGCTGTGTGGGCGATCTTTCTCTTCGCCCTCTTACTCCGGACGGGTATGAAGCCATCGTCGGATGGCCGCGTCCATGGCCGCAAGACGGAGAGGTGAGGCACCCCGAAAGGCGAAGATTTCAAAAAAAAAATTCACAGAGCACAGGAACAAGTGTTTTGTCAAGAAGACACTTAGTCGTCTTCCCCCGAGAAATCGCTGAGGCTTACAATATTAAGATTAGGGGCAAAACGTGTATAAACGAACCGTCTATCGCTCATCATGACAAGACATTTCATTACTTTTGTCACTCCTGATTATGCGTAAGTTCGCAAAAGCTGCCTTGATGTAATTCTGTGTCTCGCGCATGTCATGGTTTCTAACTCGTACCTATATATATGTTAGATGTTTCTTCAATAAAACATCAGTTGAGAGTCAGCGCCATGTTGTCGTTTTTTACCTTCGTTTTGTCCGTGTCTTGTGTTGCGCTGTTACAAATCTTACGATGAATCCTAACCAACTGGCCCAACTTACCGTCTTGATGAAGAAAGAAAACAGGTCTGACTGCAGAATGCGACAGTCATCAACAGTACAAATTTCTTTTAAAATTTTGATGTTACTGGCAGACTTGGAAGAAAAGAAGAATTCCTAATAACGAAAAAAAAGCATTATTAATTAAAATAAAAAGAAAGGGCAGTTTATCCTTGAGGGACGCCCCTAGTTGCCATGTAGAAAGATATTTGACCATTGTCATTATCATAACATGATCTACCAAGAAAATTGCGCAAGAGATTGACAGCAGACGTGTCAACGCCAAAGTGCGTAACCTTAACCTTGACCAGAAGAAGCACCGCTGGGACTGGATATGTTGACTTCGCATTTACAGCCGTAATTTGGCTTAAAAAAAATAAAGGGGCAAAGACTTTCTCATTCGTCCTCGTATATAATAATAATAATAATAATAATAATAATAATAATAATAATAATAATAATAATAATAATAATAATAAATTGTGGCAACAGACTGGAGTAGAGGCAGCGACCGCGGCGTTCGTGGCTTGACGTGAACGTCACGACACTGAGACCGTGCAGGCGCTGAAGGCGAAAAGACTATTTTCGTTTCAAAGTGGAAAAGAAATCAGCGCAAAAAAAACGTAAAGTTAAACGCAAGCTTTCTTCCTTTCAAAATAAACGGAGATCGAAGTGACAACTTCCCGAGAAGATCACTCCTGCAAGCCACATGAAGGCGCGCCGCTATTACTGCTATAAACTCGACTATACGAAACAGAGCAGTTGGAATTTCATGGAAATCCGCGAGTTGCCGCTGCTATATACTGCACCGGAGTCGCTACTTTTTCTCGGTTAAAATGAAAAAAGAACTACTGCTACTTTCGTTCGCATGAAAATACACAAGGGTCAAAAAACTTTTTTTTAATAAATCACGTGGAAATGAAGCACACGGTTTTGACAAATGCATATTGTTAAGGCGTCGACAAGAAGATAACAATGTTTTGGGTAGAAGGATGACGCGTTCTTGTTCTTATCCAATATTTTTTTTTCGCTAATCCCTTATATCATTTACTCCGGCCGCCCAATCACTGGTCTATATCCGCGTGGTGGGTATACGCGCCACAGATGAAGTACAAGAACAACGACGAAAAATACGAAAAACACAACAGCGGTAATGGCGCGAGTAATGAGCTCGAGCTTGATCCTCGCCGAAAAGTGTCTGTTACAATATTGTTACGGAAAAGTCATACTATGTGTGCTAACTCAATGTATGTATTTGTGAAGGTACCTATTATACGCACCGAATTCTTGCTCGCGTCAAATTAATACACTGCGTAATCATTAGTCGTCGGAACGGCCCCCTTGGCGCAGGAAATAAATGCGGACGGCTTTGATCCTAAGCACTGCGCTCGAACGTATACTCATTCTTTCGTAAGTTTTGCGAATAAACAATACAGGAACCACTGCTTCGCTGAAAAAAGGTTTCGCGTTCATGTTATGATCACTTACCATGAGAAAAGGAGCAACCTTTCCTTTTAATCATCGTTTTTTTTTTCTGTCACTTTCCAACTCCTAACTGACGTGCGCATAGTTACCCCACTGCGACTGTTATACATGTGGAGTGCCATATGATGAACGTGCGGTTACAGCCTCTCGTGAAACCTAATGTTGAAGGCCACAATATAAATACATTTTTTCCCCCGGGTTCTTGAGGACATAAGGCTACGCGCCGATTTATTTACGGAACGTTCCTGTTTATTGCAATTCCGTAGGACACTTTCATTAGCGCGTGTATTACACCATGTCTGTGTGCGTGCACAATATTACGCATTCACATTCATTCTAATCGTACGATGTGGCCTTTGCTGCTGGCACGACCCGAATCCAAACACAAAGGGCAACCATGGGCCGAAAAGAGGCTGGAAGCTTTGATGATGACTGATCGGGTTCAACGTCCTATGACGGGAGTGGACGGACGGACGGTGTTAGATACGGGACCTTTTCCTGAGCCTCCTTCGAGTTCACCAGTCCACATCGATTCGCGCCACAGCTCATTAAGGAGCGCAGAAGCACATCTACCCCGTTCTCGAGACGCGGTACGTGCAAACGAGTTGGCGTCCTCCACCCCGTGCGCCACAGGTGGAGCTATTCACTGCTTGACTCTTCCCGAAAGTGTAGCGAGAGCCTGGCACGGTTCCAGGTAACGCACGTCCCGAGCAAAGCTGCTTTGCAGCACTGAAACGTCGCCCCCTTCCGCATATTGTGACGGCGCTTGCAAGCCAGCAAGGCAATACCGCAGATAGAAGTAAGCCCTCGGACAATTGCAGCCCAAGGAGCGACCCTCTGCGCCGGGTGTGACACAATCGCACGGGTGCCTACCAATGGCCGAAAATGACGACACCTGAGCGGGCTCGCCGATTGGCTGAACGTGACGTGACTTCGAGACACCGAAGGGCTTAAAAGCCAGAGACCGGGAGCAGCAAGAGAGCATTCCTTCATTGATCTCTTTCGAGCTTCTTGCCACGGGCCGCAGCGTCCGTGTTGCTGCCGGCCCGTAATGACTTTATGACTGTTAATTACTTTGTACTCTCACTGTAAATAATGTAAATAAACCTCCACTTTTCATCCCGACGTCCTCCTCAACCTCGGCCAACTCCCGCACCCAACGGCAAGGTCCAAATATCTGGGGGACAGCAATTGGGATTAGCCTCCAACTCCAACAACGGATTCTGCGCGCATTCCCTTTAAATTTACATGGTGGGTAAGCTGAGCTGTGGTGGCTAGAAGGCGAGGTCGGAGCATTGGCGGCCGCGGATCGTAGCAGCAGATCGTGACAGCAGCGCTGCTGTCGACACTTAGATCCATGGAGCTGCCCGCAATCATTACCAGAAACAAGTCTGCAGCTATGATCGTTAAGCCACCATGAGAATGGTGATTATACCGTATGAATTTGTTTGACCTTCGTGTCTGCAGCTTGAGACGTTCTTGTAGCTTTGCTTGTGACGCTTCATCTGCCTGCATTCGCCTAAATTCCAAAGTAATCTAAACATTTCTAAATGCAGAAGGTAATAAGACTCTGCGAACACGCATAATCGCAACTAAATGCAGCGCTTGCGCCTGTCGAGGCGGCCAAATCAAAACGTAATTAAGAAGCTAATGAGTGAATTCCTGTTAATTAGCTCAATGTGTGTTTCGAATCATCGTGCTAATAATGTCTGCTTCTTCGAATAACCCAGCTCAAGCACACGAACTAGGCTATCTGCCACGGGCGATTTTTAAAAATTCCACAAAGCTTAAAGATAACAACCGCGTACGTGCCACGTTTGCTGCAGCCAACTGTGCCGAGCCTATTCCTTCTCGCTTCTGTCTTGAGGGTGCACCGAATTTTTACAGATTGACGCCACAGAAGACGCAGAGAAAACAGGGGACTCCGCGTCGCAACAGCCAGCTCCTGCGGTTCCAGCCGAAGACAGACATCTAAGAAGCCACCCGTAGCCGTCGTCAATTGCTGTATACACACTCAGCGCCGCCCTCCGCGCGCTGCGATGCTGCCACCCCCCTTCTATAGCCATCATGCCTGACCTGCATGTCACTGCCAGAATGCCAATCAGGCTTTTTCTCAAACTGCCGCGCTCGCTTTTCCTGTCAGGCGAAAAATTATGGCGAAAGAAACGAGAGATAAAACAAAAAGTACGGCTTTTCTTTCGAGGAAAGGCTTCTGATTGCAGCGAAAGCGATAATTAAATTAAATTAGGGGGCCTTACGTGCCAGAACCACTATCTGATTACGAGGCACGCCGTAGTGGGGGACTCCGGAAATTCGGACCACCTGGGGTTCTTTAACGCGTGTGCCTAAATCTAAGTACACGGGTGTTTCCGCATTTAGCCGCCGTCGAAATGCGGCCGCCGTGGCCGGGATTCGATCCCGCGACCTCGTGCTTAGCAGCCCAACACCACAGCCACTAAGCAACCACGGCAGGTAAAACTATAAGTACGTGGAATGCTTCCATAAGCTATGTTATGCTGCCTTTGTCCAGCTGTGCAAATTAAGATGGGGGTTTTTCGTCTTTTGATTTCACTGGGTAAGACTCAATTCTTATAATTGAGGAATGATTGAGTTTGAGGTCTAAAGATGGGATGTAGATCGCTGTGCAAGAAGTGCTGGCCACAATAGATGCCAATGGAAAGAGGATGGATGGAGGATTTATGTATGCCACGGCAATGCGCTTTATACGTTTCTGAAATGCAGCGCTAATATAGACAAAAAATACTGTGTGTCCAGCTTATAGGTTCTGTAGGCAACCGCGGCGCTGGCTTATGATGCCCGAGCAGCTCGCATTGTTCTTTTTTTTTAAATTGGGCGCTGCTTTCTTGTACAATATTAGGACCGCTGCACGAAGCATTTTGTACAGAGAAGACACTCAAGCACGTGTAGAAAGCTTCTCCCCAGAGACAATAGTTTGCCGCACAGCAAGTAGTACAGTGAAAAAGATAACGACAATACGAGAAACTCGTCGCATTTTTCGCTCGACAACTAAGTGCAATAAGTTGCGCTAGGCTTTTTTTTTTTTTTTCGTGGCTAAACTCACACATGGGTGAAACGCGTAGTGCAAGTAGCCCCTCCATGCACCTCGTACACATCGTTACTGTCATTGAGAAAGGAATACAACAGGAGGTATACCAGAAATGAAAAACCTGCTCGAAGGAGAGCCTTATTAGAGTTCTCACAGGCCACGCGTACTCGTAAAATTACTGTCGCAACAGGCGAAGCGAAGACAGCAGCGCGATTACTGCGCATTGTGCTGCTGTTACGGACGAAAACATTTTTTTTTTTTCAATGGGGTGCCCGCAACACTTCCGGGGGCTAATGCGGAAGCACTAAAGAGAACACACTGGGGGACTGCATTGGGAAACTATTATGATTCACTTTTGCTTCCCAAAGTAGTCCTGCATGTAGCCCCCAGTGTGTTCCCTTTAGTGTTTTCGCAGTAGCGCCCGGAAGTGTTGCGGGCTCCCCATTTTTTTAATGGAAACACACACATTTAGAACCGCCACAATCTCTTCTTTATTTACTCTGTTGACAAACGAGGCGACGCTGTCCTTGCTGGTAGTGGAGGTTCAACGCCAACGATCATTATCTCATGGTCTGAAACGCACGTAGATCCATACTTTAGAAATGTGATTTCATTACAATTTCAGTGCACGCCGAGGTAGGTGCGCCTGGATCCATTTTGCAACGCGCAGTGGAGACAGGCCAACGTGCGCGTCCTTTTATATACAAGCGGCGCGAGCCCTCTCCCGTGACGCCACGAATCGCTAGACGCGCCGCGCGAACTAGGCATTCCTTCGTTTCGCCGATAACACCTGCTGGTGTGGAGTAGAGGTAACCCCTCTGGCTTTCACTGCAAAGCTTTCTCGAGGTGGCCTGTGATCGAACGCGCCTACGGGCAACCGCATTCCCACTTTTCAAATCTCTTTTATTATATCTGGATGTGTCTACATAACCACTTTCCATAGATTTGCCTTTTTCTATACATCGCTCTCGTACATACTGTACTTATATTTTAGCGTTCCTAACATTAAATGTAGAACCACCAGCGGACACCGGCAAAACGCCCAATAAGTCACGTAATGCTCTCGGATTAGAAGCGAGCGAGAGAATGAAGTTACCCCAGAAGCTCACGCCTCTGGTTGCACGTGAAGTACTAGTAGAAAGAAGGCTAAGCTTAGACGTTTACCGAGGCGTTAGGGGAAAAGCTGTCTCTCGCGCACGCGCTTATCTACTCCAGCCCCGGATGAAGTGCAAAGACGACCTTCAAGCGCGCAGATTTTCCGAAGAGCGGCAGAGGCGCAAAGTACGGTCAAAGTGTGCAACGGACGGACCGCCGCACTGCCCGAGAAGGCCGGCAGCCCACACGCTCGCTCGCTCACTCTCAAGCTCGCACACGGGGCGGCGGCGCGATAAGCACGCACGACAAAGGTGTGCGCAGTATCGGCCGGAGAAGAGGCACCGTCCAAGCATGCGACGGCGATAAGACGAGGGTGGGAAGGCCTCCAGCGGCGAAGAAGAAAAAAAAAACAGATAGAGAGAGCGCAAATGGAGCTAGCAGAGACTGTCAAGCTGCACTCTACAGCCTCATAAGGGGATACGAGGAGGTAGGCCGCCCTCACCCCATTCAACAGGTCTCATCAACGGCGACCTTGCGTCGGCCATTCTCTAGTTATCTCTTAAGTTCTCCAGGCTTTCCTTAACACGACGCCTCCTTTTTTTTTTCTTGCTCTTCATCGGATTATTCATTTCTACAAAAACACACACACTAAAAAGAAAAGGGAAACAGCACGAAACCGGAGACCGGTAGACAATGAACTCGTTAAGGCACACCGCTTAACCCTAGAAAGTATATAGTCGGGAGAGGTCCATTAAACTGCCATCTCTTATGCGCAGAGAAAATTAAGACCGCCAAATAACTGCTTCTCAATCTGTGGAGTAGCAGGAACTCTCGTCACAAAGACGGGTGCGATTAACGCGGGAGGCGGACATAGTTACGCTGACCGCTCGCATTCACGGAAAGCGCGCCAGAAGCAGCAGAAGAATCTTCGAGGCACATCGGAGCGTTCTTAAGGTAAGATATGAACTGCGCCTGCGCTAAAAAATCCACCCACTAACCGTGCCCCGACTACATAGGAGCGAGGGAGGGGCGGGGGGGCAATCTCACGCCGTACATACGGGTTGAAAATTTTTAGTTTTTACCGAATTTTTATAAATCGCCTGCAGCAGACAGCAGAAATCACTTCCTTGAGCTGTATTATACGAAGATGCGGACATTACTCGCACGAGAAATTGAAACAAATACTCAACTAATTAACTAAGATTCACTAATGAACTTCTTCATTACAATACGGCACATATTGTAATTTACCGATTTACCGGTGATTGTAACTTAACCGGTGTGTTTGCAAGACGCATCCACGTGAAATTAATTTCTGTGTCCTTTTGATACATGATGATAGGATGACGGCATAATATGGAGGTATCCGCCGTGGTTGCTGAGTGGCTATGGTGTTAGGCTGCTGAGCACGAGGTCGCGGGATCGAATCCCGGCCACGGCGGCCGCATTTCGATGGGGGCGAAATGCGAAAACACCCGTGTACTTAGACTTAGGTGCACGTTAAAGAACCCCAGGTGATCGAAATTTCCGGAGTCCTCCACTACGGCGTGCCTCATAATCAGAAAGTGGTTCTGGCACGTAAAACCCCATAATTTTTTTTAATAATTTCTTATTTCTTTCTTATTTACATTAATATGAAGATTAAGAAAGGGCTTTAATCGCGTTGTACCTTGTTAAGAACGGCCAGCTGCAGTGCAAGTTTGCCAGCCATTTACGCCAGGGGTGGTAACCTCATCTTGGAATGCCGCCGCCAACCTCTAGCCTCGTCGCCGTGGCGAGTGAAGGATTTCGACGAAGCAGGCTTTGTGCGCAAACGCCGCCCTGTTCTGCTATGAGTGGAGGAGCTGCCGCGGGAACGTCGACAGGGGCTCCTTCCCGCGTTCCGACGAAGACGCAAGACAATGTGCTACCCGGAACGGCTCAGAGTTCTACGAAGCCCCTCTGACGTCGGCTCCGGACCTTTACACCTGTATGTGCGGCACGTGTATGTGAGTCCTCATCCTCCTCCAACAGCCCTCATCCTCCTCCAAAAGGGCTGGTCTACGGTGACGTCGAACGATGACGTCGAACGATGACTGGACGAACGTTTCCGTCCGCTTGGAATCAAGGGTGGACCAAGTGCTTATAAGCAGCGATTGCCGGCTGCTAGTGTGTGCTCGTCGTCGTGAGCTGTGTGCTCGTAAGCGTGTTTGCTGTATGCTTTGTCTTGCGTGCTCCATTTGGGAGTCACGCTAGACTGTCGATGTATGTCTTGTCTAAGATGTAAATAATGTAAATAAATCCTGATCACCGAGTTCCTCTCTACGACCGTCAACTCCTTCAAATGGTGGCAGCGGCGAGATCGTCCGACGACTCCTACATCTGGTTGACAGCGGTGGGATCCGTCCGACAAATCTTACAACCTTTGCAAAGAAAAGAGAACTAGCTCTACAGTCTGTCTACAAACCGCGCACTGAGTACTCAAGAAATTGTGGGCTCTAACGTC
Organism: Dermacentor variabilis; assembly: GCF_050947875.1. NCBI lineage: Eukaryota > Metazoa > Arthropoda > Arachnida > Ixodida > Ixodidae > Dermacentor > Dermacentor variabilis. The sequence goes on from NC_134568.1 coordinate 129,263,145, forward strand.
CAGAAACTGCATAATGGTTTATGAGGGACGCCGTAGTGAAAGGCTCCGGATTAGACTTAACCACCTGGGATTCTTTAAAGCGCACGTAAATCTACATGCACGAGCGTTTATTACATTTCGCACACATAGGAATACGGCCCCGGCCGCGAATCGAGCCCCCGACTTCGTGTACTCAGCAGTAGAAACACTCAGTAGCGGCTCGAGACCATGTCATTCGCTTATTCCTGCGTAATCTGCACGCGAAAAGATATGTTTTTTTTTAATGTGCAGAAGCCACCAACGATGACTGTCAATGCAATCGAATACCCGAACGCATACATTTCTTGCAGTGAGGATATTTAATCTTTTTCGATATCTCGCATCTTTTTCCGTTCCAGTTCGTAACAATCATTTTGTTTATTCTACATTCCCTGATTTTTCACACGCAGACGATGCATCCATTATTGATCTTTTATGCGATTCTTTTGATGATTTCGAAAGTCTCAGCGAATCCAATCATGTCAACTTCTTGGTGGCTTCTTTAGAAAAGATTGTGGCAAGCTGCATCCAACGCTTCGTCCCTATGAAAACAAGAAAGAAAAAATCGTAATCTTCCCAGGATTTCGCGCGAAATACTTGACCTGTCGCGTCGCGTTACTAGGTTAAGGCGTTTAAAACGAAACGGTGATCCCCTTAAAATAGTCGAATTTAACGTAGCCAAGGCGGAATTTCGCCTCAATATTAAGTCATCAAAGGACTTCTACTTAAGAGTTACATTACAAGGTCCAATGAAAAGTAACCGTACAAAATTTTGGGCTTCGGTCTTACCCAGCTCAGCCTTCACTAATAGAGTTGTTATAAATAATGTCCCGTCCAATGATCCCTTAACTATCGCCACCGCATTCAACGAATATTTGCAATCAGTATTCACAACTGATAACTTTGACTTACCTACCTTCAATCATTGCTCACATTATTCAATTGGCAATATTACCGTGTCTCTCGAAGGTGTTTTAAATCTAATTTTGTGCTTAGAAACTAAAAAATCCTGTGGCTCTGATGGAATTACAAACGCTTTTCTTGTTAGATATTGTGCTTGGAGAAGTCGATATTTGGCTGTAATTTTTCAGAAGTCTTTATCTACTTCGACATCTCCTTTCGTTTGGAAATTGGCAAAAATTCTTCCCTTGTATAAATCCGGCAACACAGTCACCCTTAAACTATCGTCCGATTTCATTAACGTCTCGATCATGTAAACTTCTTTATGTAATATTTAAGCATATTATGGGAGTTTCTTGAAAATACCATTTTGAGTGATGCCATGCACGGTTTTCGTCGCGGGTTTAGAACAATAACTCAGCTGATAGAATTCTCGCATGACATTTCACACGCTCTCGACACTGGAAATCCAATATATGCTATTTTCGTAGATTTTTCCGAGTCCATTAGACACTGTTACGCACTCAAAACGTCTCCATAAGCTTCGAGCTATACTGAATAACTGTTCGTTAGCCGACTAGATCGCTAGCGTTTTACACAACCGTTCCAAGTATGTTTCATTGAATTCCTCAATCTCGTCTGTAGTAAATGTGACGTCCGGAGTTCCCCAGGGTTTAGTGCTGGGGCCACTTTTGTTCTTATTGTACATCAATGATTTGCCGAATTACGTGTCCGCAAAAATCCGCCTTCATGCAGACGACTGTGTGATGTATAACGTAATTAACACGAACGCCGACCACCTTTCACTTAACGATTCTTCTACACAATTTTGCAGGTGGTGCGGCAAATGCAAATGAATATAAACTGTACAAAAACACTCACTTTATCTTTTAGTAAGCGCACTTCAGTTTCCTTATTTAACTATTCGTTTAATGGCTCTTCCCTTGAACGGGTGTCTGAATAAAAGTATCTTTTTGGCCTCATCTTCGCACCTAACATGTCATGGTCAAGGCATATTGAATACACATGCATAATAATAATAATAATATTTGGGGTTTTACGTGCCAAAACCACTTTCTGATTATGAGGCACGCCGTAGTGGAGGACTCCGGAAATTTTGACCACCTGGGGTTCTTTAACGTGCACCTAAATCTAAGCACACGGGTGTTTTCGCATTTCGCCCCCATCGAAATGCGGCCGCCGTGGCCGGGATTCGATCCCGCGACCTCGTGCTCAGCAGCCCAACACCATAGCCACTGAGCAACCACGGCGGGTAGAATACACATGCAATAAAGCACTAAAGAAAATTGGCGATCTAAATCGTACATTGCGAAAAGCTCCGCGTGAAACAAAATTACTACCATATAAATTGCTCGTCCGACCCATTCTTGAATACGGTTGGCTCATCTAGAACCCTTATAAAGTATCTGACATTAACAACCCGGAATCAATTTAAAAAAAAAAGGAATCCGTTTCATATACCGCCGTTATGACCGGGACTTCTCACCCTCACCTCAGCTTGTTGCACTAGGTTTACAACCTCAGTCCGAGCGGCGTGAACGCGAATGCCTTAAATTGTTGCATATTCTCATTATAACACCCCACGCTACTCATTAAAGAACAAATATCTGTCTCCTGACAAATTGAAACCTACTAGGAATAGCCACAAACTTAACCTCATTCTCATTATAACACCCCACGCTAATCATTAAAGAACAAATATATGTCTCCTGACAAATTGAAACCTACTAGGAATAGCCACAAACTTAACCTTGCACCATTTCAACCACGTAATAACCTATTTAAGTACAGCTTCTTGCCTCATACAATTGGAAAATGGAACTTACTCCTGCAGGTGAAACTAGATCACTGCATTTAGAGGAATTTTTGCGTAAACTAACTTCATTCATGTTATGTTTATTATACTCATCGTATCTTTTATTTTGAAGTTATCATGTTTATTAAGGTGTTGAAGTTTATTTGTGCAGAATATTTTGTTATATGCAATGTAAAAACCCACTCCAGCGATAGCCCAATTGGGCTGCAGTATGTCAAAATAAATAAATAAATAAATTCAGGTAGCGTTTGTTGCTCACTGCAACGGATGAAGTGCACAAGGTAACGCGGGCAAGGAAAAGGAACGGAGAGACAGAAATAAGACGAGGCAGGGTAAAGCGGGTGATCGCCGAGACGGCCTGTCGTCTGCTTCTCTCCATTACACTTATGTAATGTCGAAGAGAACCACTACACAATGCCGTAGAACTACCACATGTGCAGAAGAACTACTACTTGCGCAATGTCGTAGGACTACAACATGTGTAGCGGTAGTATAGGGGGCTATACCTACAAGCCGATTCGTCAGATGTTTGTCATCTCCAGCGGCGTTGGCGCCGTCGTGGCAGGCAACTGCCATCCTGCTCACCCCGCAGCCGCGCCGGTTGGAGAGAGCGGTCCTTGCCGAGCGCTCCATCACAGCAGTTAAACCTGCAGACGGCCCAAGTTCTTGCGCGACAACGCGCACTTCTCAAACAGCTACGAAAAATTGGCGTTCGGTGGCCAAAGTCCGACCCCCAACAACCACCACAAAAACGGACGAAAGAGCCGAAGAAAGCCATTTGCGCTTTTTTTTTTTTTAAGCGCCCTCATCTATACGGTGACCGAAGGAGCTGTACTGCGAGCACGTAATTTGCACTTACAGATGTTTGACAACCTCCAAAGGCAGCCTTAAAGAACGCTTCAAACATGTGTCACGACCAAAGTGTAGAACCAAAACGTTCTGTCGTTCCGGTTGTCGTTTCGGTTCACTGAAAACGGTTCAGTTCCGGTTCAACATCGGAGCGAAAAAATAACGGTTCAAACCAGTTCAACTTTATTTGCCTAACAGAAGAATAATTAAAGGAAAACAGGGCAGTTTTGCGCAAAAACTCGACGACGCTGCTAAGCTGCACTGAAATATTACGCCTGTTAGTTCTTCAGGTCGCACGTACTAGTAGTTACAAAAAAAAGAAATTATGTAGATTCAAAGCAAGTGCTAGAATATATGTGAAACGAAGCTTTATTGAGGGTGGAGGAGAGAGAAAGAGGAGAATATATTGAAGAAACGCACGGAGTTCTCCAGCCTGATACTCTGCTCAGGGGTAATGGGAAGAGGAGAAAAATAGGGGACTGAGGCGTAATCATGAGGACAGGCAGTACGACGCTATTATATGCATGTTCATGTTTGAAGGGCTCGTTCACAGCCTTGAATCTAGGCCTGTGTTAACCAAATATTCTAAGAGAACCTTGATGGCTCGCTTCATGAATATATTTGGTCACAGGCCCAGTAACTGTTTTTCACTGAACGGCTTGTTGCGCTAACGAAGATATCACTGCCTACTGGTCACAGTCATACTGGGAACGAGCAACAAGTATATGTGCTGTACTGTTTCTGGTACTTTTCATGCGTCACAGTCTGGCGAGTGCGCGCGTGAGAAGCGATGCAAATATCGTCGCGTTAACACAACAGTTCGTTCATTTGCCCCTTGACCGCAATGCTGAAAACCACACTAACGGTGCTGCTACTTCTAAAATCAAGGAAAGGTGCTGCGTATGTGCGAATGGGGTAGCATAGCCGAACCACAAGTACATGCAATGCATGGATGAGAAGCTCCAAAATGGTAGCCAGCGTGAACCAAAAACCAATTTTTTTTCTTTTCAGTATCGCTCCAGAGTGAACAAAATCATAACGTTCCGGTTCAGGTCGGGTTCGATACCCTTGTCCTGACACAGGCTTAGGCTATGAAATGCCGCGCATTCGTTCGTGCGTGAGGAGTGTGCATGTGTGTGTGTGTTAACTTGATTTGCAGAACACTTATTTAGTAGGTAAGTATCTCGCCGTCGAGGTAAATGCGCCGCGAAATTCTGTCTCCTAAGAACACAGCGAAAAGTACGCAGTTGGAGCATGTGGCAGAGCCAATGTTGCAACACCGCGCCGCCTGAACATTACACTCGCAGGAGGACTGCGAAACCTCAGTCGGGCTGCACTTTTTACCCTTCTTTTTTTTTTTTTTCTCAAAAAACCCTGACTCGTGAAACTACTGGATGACCGGACCTGTCAAATGTAGTCAAGGGGTGAAAAATAGGCATAGCTTCATAACCTCATTTTTTTCCACAGCTTGTATATTTGCAGCCACTTACTTCTGAAGTATGCATTTACATATGTAAATGAGTACTTCAGCAAGCCTAAGCAGTCAAAGACCCCACGTTCACTGCCGTGCGGCAAACAGAACCACCTATATTCAGACGAAGACAATGAGAACAATACCCGACATAAAGGAACTCAGATCGGCCATCTCGGCTCCAGATAAGCTTACGAGTTACCAGAAGCTAAAGTATTATGAGCCCTATATTTGGCCCCAAATGGACGTCGCTCATGCTTGGACAGTTGCCTAACAGTTGCCCTCGACAGCTGGCTCACAGCTCGATAAACGCCCGTTCCGCAGATCGCTCTTAGCAGCCTTCTGCTGGCGGGGAAAAAAAAGTGAGGATGGCGACTTCACGACTAGCCATTCGTTTTCCCCGATTGTGTGTGCCTGTTGTGCTCGTGGGAAGAAGGGAGACGCGAAGGTGACGAGCCTGCCTTCCAGTGTACGCACGCGTTCAACGGGCACGCTACAAGAGCAAGAAATACAGCGCGCAAGTGCCGAAGAAAAACCTCGGCAATACACGGCAACGTATATCCATTGCAAATAAGAAGGGACGGGGGGGGGGGGGGGGGCGAAGCCGCACAGCTTGCGCGCTCCGGAGGAAACGGAAGATCCCTTTTTGACGGCAAGATGCCCCACCAAAGGTTGGGGCAGTACAGTTTAGAAAGATCCGAGCATGCTGCCAAGTGACCCGCACCTGGAGCGAAGAAAAAAATAAAAAGAAAAAATAACGCGGCGGTATTGCGGGCGCGCCTTTCCAAAGAGTGGGCGCGCCCCGCCGAGACAAGCACATTTCTCAGGCTTACCGGTAGGAAAAGGCAAAGGGCAGCCTGACCATAGGTGCAGAAGAAAACGCGTTCCAGTGCTCTTGAGCAAGACTGAAACGCGCAGATGCTCCTCCTTTTTCTTTTCTTTTTTTTTTCTCTTATTTTTGTTATTTATTTAATTATTTATATTTTGGACTGGGGAGAAGAAAGATTCTGTAGTCTGCGCAGCTTTCAGTAGAAAATGGCGCAAAAGCACACGAAATGTGAACTGTCTAAAAAAAATGTTTCTCCCTTATAATACTTTATCACTTCTTTTCTCTGAAAACTGACATTTCAGGTTTCCTTCGTTAATACGTTAACAAGAGTACATCTCGGAGATTCCATGAAGATTTCGCGATACGGCGATACAAGTAAACGGCGCTACACAATGTAACAAAGCTTTGGGACACGGGGAAGAAAATAAAACACACGGCAACACAGAGTAAGCAATATAGCGGTTTATTTTTTTCTGACATCGTAGTAGCAGTGTATGCGTAACCCTGCATTTTAAGCCTATGCATCCTTTTTTTTTCTTTTAACTGTTGTCACGATTCGGTTTCGTCAGCAAAGTTCTTGGAAACTGCAAAGGAACGTCATTAAGAAATGAGCCTATTTAGAAAGACTATGAACTGCGCACCGAAATAGTACCAGTTCCCGGAATAATTAACTGCTGACGTAGTGCCACGTTCGAAGGAAGCTGAAAAAGTTTGATGCGCTCGGAGGACGCCAGACATGGCAGTAACTAAGTCACTCACTGAGATAGAATAAAATTACTGAACGATCCAGTTTTGCCTCCAAAAGTAAAAGCTAGGCTGTGGAGCCCTAGCAGAGGACTCGTGATTCATTTTTCCGCATTAAATATCCTCATCAAATATATCGCACTAAGGCCCACAATAAAGATATCCGCACAGGCACGTAAGAAATCAGCGTGTCTGACTGATTCGTGGCTTTAGCACGTAAAACCACAGAATTTTCTTGTCGGTCCGTTCGCAGGGATTGAGTTAAGGAAATACTATAAAATACTCACTAGAGTGTGGATGCCTTTTATGTTTTTTTTTAAATTTTAACGATGACTGTAACTCGGTAAACTTTGGTTCTCACTCGGTTTACGTTTGAGTTCCTGCATAGCGTATACGCTCCCGACTTTATTACGTTCGAAGTATTTCACTGACTCTATGGTGAAGTACTGCGCGAGTTGGGCACAGCGCATGATTACATACAGAAGCGTTCGTCGTATGTGGCTATGTAAAATATAGCAAGTATACGAACGCACTGAAACGCTCCTTGCGGAAACGTTTCCTTTCGTCACACTATACGCCCTCCAAGTTTATGTTCCGAAGGACTTTTTCTTTTCTTCTCTATGTCATATTTTTTATTCAGGATGAGTTCCTAGAAGGCATAAAGAATTTAAAAATTTTAATAAAAGCTTCCAACTATCCATCGTGCAATAACTGCAGCAGCGTCTCGGCAAAGTTGTTGTTCATCACCCAACGGTGCACAATACGCTCGAAGAGATCGCTGAGGTTCAGGACAGAGCGCAGATGATACGACTGACGATGACCAAGACCGGCCGTTACATCTTGCGCAAGCTCGGCTACTTTCCAACGAACACCCAGGATCCACCGGAGTTTACGGCGGTTGCCCGCGAGCTCCCCGACCTGATCACGATCGCACCAATTCAGCGAAACGTACATCCGGAACACAATCGAGGCAGGCGCCAAGCCCGGGTGACCGGATTCCTCAAACGCATAAACAAGAAAGCGGACGACGTCCCTTTCGTGGACGTCGCCGCCTACCGATGCAACCGAGCCTTCGCCGCTGTAGCGGTCTCGTCCTCGCAGCGGACCCTAAACGCCGCCACGGCACTCACACACGACCGCGAGGCGGCGGAGCAAGTGGCCATAGCCCTGGCAATGCTCGACGACAAGCGAAAGACAATATTCAGCGACTCCAGACCGGCCATCGAAGCGTCCGAGAGAGGAGTCGTCTCCGACCAGGCGTTACGCGTCCTCCGCGGCGCTCGGCTTTCCGAGCTGGCACTGGGACGCCAACTGGCGACCCTGGACCAGGCCTGGCGAGCCGCTACGGCCAGTGGGGCTCTACAAGAGGGCTCCACCCGAGATTAACCACACGGAGTTCCTTCGTACAATAAAGTTTGTTCTATCAACGAAGTCTGGTGGACCGGGCCCGCGCTGCGGCATTAGCCAACGGCTTTCTGGACTAAGAGAGCCGCCCACCTAGGGCGAAGAAAGAACACTTTCTCGCTGTTTCACACAATAAACGTTCATTCCTCCTCTCCCGCAGTGCTGATCCGAGCACCCTCAAACATTACACCGTCATCTGGTTTCCCGCCCACCTGGGTCGGAACCCGGGCGCCCCGCCCAACCTCAACGAGACAGCCCCCGACCGCGCCGTTACCCCCGGGCAACCGCGTCTCGATGAGTTGGAGGCGAACAGGGACGCCCCAGTAACGTACAATGAAATCACCAAACACTTTTACTTGGGACCACGTCTCTTTCCGCCCCCGCACCCCGAACTAAACAGGCAGCAGGCGCTAATGCTACGCTTGTTACAAACACCATACCTACCCAAACCCCGCTACCTTACACATCATCTAGCCTGAGGATGCATGCCCCTCGTGCGGGGTCGCGGCGACACTCGCACACGTGCTCTGGGAGTGTAGAAACGCTCCGCCCGACTCTACCTCCGACAAGTGGGAGAAGGCCCTGCGAAGCCCGCTCCTACAACACGAGCAATGGGCCGTCCAACAGGCTCGCGCAGCGGCCGCCAGGTACTCCCTGTCGGTCCCTGCGTGGGAGACGACCACTGTGCGCTGACGTGCGTCCTGCAGGACTTTTATTAAAGTTTGTACAATCCAACCTGGCTTCGGTCCAACCTTTCTTAAATGCTTCATTCTCATCGCCCGCGGTCCAAGACACACCCAAAGCATGTGTCGAGCATCTGACGCTGTCGGAGGATCCGAGCACTCGGGGCACGTTCCTTGGTCGTCTTTTGTCGATACCCAAGCACAGGTGGCCGATGGTGCAAGAACCACCCCAGCCCGAAGCCTCTGAAGACATACTTCCTGCGCCCGGGTAAATCTTCGCGGATGAAAGCAAACACAAGGGGGAGTCCAAGGCGCGTGTGTCCCGTCGGAGGCTAGGAGACAGTGCTTGGTGGAGAGCGCGGGGATTCGACGGAAGTGATGTAGGTGTCTCAGGTGGGGGCAGGTGGTCGAGCTACTTGGTTTGCCATGTCGTTAAAAGGATTCCAACCATGTCCATGTACCCAATGTACCTCAAAACTAAGAGGACTTGTGGAGTCTGTGGATCTCTTGACATGTTTACAGGGTTACTGTTACTTGTTTATGGTGTTTCACTGCAATAAGTGGGTCACGTGTAAATTTTCGCTGAATTTTCCCGCTGCACCCTGGTTTTATCTCCTCTGTATATTATATTGTTTTTTGTCGGCGTTCTGATTTTTCATGTCACGTTGATTGATATCTAGTGCTCATTGTTTTGTAGTGAGCGAAAACCGCTCGCGCTTATGAGACAGCTGTGATAGCTTCAGTTTTTACCACCCACAATATCTTGCTTGTTTGATCAGCCTTAGTCGACGTGAGGAATGTCAAATTCTGCCTGTATGTTTAACAAGAGCTGTGTTATAGTAAATTGACCTCAGTAGTATGAAAAGGTCAAGAAAGATGTGTTGTCATATTACAGTCTGCAATATGTGAATCATTACTTTGCAAGTTTGCCATCTTGATGTGATCATTGCAATAAAAATAACCTGTTCTTACGCTTAATAGCTTGCTGCATTTCCAGCTGCTTCGAATTCTGACCCCCCCGCACCCCCCCCCCCCCACCAAGGCTCCAAAGACCAGCGCTCTTGCCCTGCTGCGAAATGCCATTGGTCATCCATTCCCTTGTACGAAATAAATTTGATCTAGACGCTCGTGCATCTTGACTTTTTTTCCACTTGCAGATTTGCTGCTACGAAGCAGATGTTTAGTCTGCGATATGAATGAAGCACAAAAATAAGCTTTGCATAAAATGTGCGCATGCGAACATTTTAACGCATTTACATCTAGGTGTCTGGACCGTATATATTGCAAACATGCAACAGCTGTGAACGACGGTTAGTGATGAATGACGCTGTGTCAACGGTCACTGATATAAACGAAGGCATGATAGTTCTCTTCCGACTCGTCATTAATCGGTTGGTTTCGGCAGCCAAGATGCGCTTACATAATTGTCCACCTTACGTGTGTGAAGTTTTCTTTAAACATTCTTCAAAACATTTCTTACGCTCCGACCTCGGCGAGAAAACTTCATATGCACGGTAGAAAACATTCCACCGCTTTTTGTTGCAAGGTACCGCGCGCTTGCACGCGAACTTTTGAGCGGTTTGAGCCAAGGGTGAAGTCAAGATTTTATTTCGGGGATTGAGGAGGGTTCTGCACCCTATTTGTACGTTCGTTCGTTTTTGTGTATGCGCTTGTATATACACACAACCTCTCAAGAGGTGAACGGCGAAAGCCTACTCTCCCTCCTCTTATCATTCGCCTCTTTCTCTTTGCCTCTTCACTTTCTCTTCTTTTAGTCATTACTGCTCACTACTAAGCATTTTTAGTCATTTGTAATCAATTGTGGTCATTAGAAGCAGTCATTAGACATGTTGGTCGTATCATAGTCATTAGTAGTCATTACAAGTCATTTCAGTCATTATTAGTCATTACTGGTCATTACTAAGCATTTTTAGTCATTTCTAATTCATTGTAGTCGTTACAAGTTCTCGTTAGACATGTTGGTCATTTCGTGGTCATTACTAGCCATTACAAGTCCTTTCAGTTATTATTAGTCATTACTGCTCACCAGCGGCCTAGCCGGGGGGGTGGGGGGGGGCCTTATCAGCCCCATCCCGAAATTTTTTCGTGCTGACCGTATACCGCCGACCAAAACCCCCGCACCGGAAATTATTCTGGATTTTGTCTATAATGGGGGGTCTTTTCCACGTTAGAAAAGGCATTTCAGCGCGAACACTGCGAACTCGGGCTGGATTTCGCGGCAACGCCCATGCACCAGGAGCCACATAACACAATGAGGCCCATGCAAGCACAAAATTTCAAGGGCGTTTTGATGGCTAGCGAGCTCGTCGTGGCTTCTCGCGGAGGCCGAGGAACTTACGGAGCGAATGGATTTCAATCTGGAACTTTTTGGGTATAGAGTTCCCATCAAGTTTTGATGCGAAAGGTGCACAGACGTTTCCAAAGTCATTCTTTAGGTTTTCAATTTCGGAACTTTGTGGGTTTAGAGAGAGAGAGGAAATGATGAATGAAAGGTAGGGAGGTTAATCAGGACTCAGCCCGGTTGGCTACCCTACACTGGGGAAAGGAAAAAGGGGACGGAAAGCTTAAAAGAAGAGAAAGTCCGCTGGAGATATCATTCGGTCACTCAGTCCGTATCACAGACGGTGACTCAATCCGCTAGCTTTCAAATATCGCATCAACGCTTTTGTAGCTGCGATATGCAAGGCCATGGTCCCAAGATCTTGTTCAAGGTGAACGGTATTCTAACTGATTGAGAGCTGTGCAGAGGTCATGTCTTTCATTTTCAAAAGATGGCCAGTAGCACAGTAGATGCTCTATAGTTTCCTCGACACCGCAGGCATTGCACTCGGCGCTATCAGGCATTCCAATCAAAAACGTATATGCATTTTGTGAGTGCGACGCCCAAGCGTAAGCGGCATAGCATTGTTTCCTCATTTCGCGGAAGCCCTCGTAACAGAAGCAATTGCATAGATGGGTCGAGAGAATGCAATCGATCTTAGGTGGATTCAGGTGTGCGCCACTTCTCCAATGTCATACGGTGCGCTAGCTTGCTTAGTGTTGGGCTGCGTCAGTCCGCGATAACGGTGCAGAAACAAGGGTTGCTCCTTCGTGTGCTTTCCTAGCAGCTTCGTCAGCGAGGTCGTTGCTGGAGATACCGCAATGTCCATGCAGCCACTCAAACACGACGTCGTGTCCTTTCGCGATCATATGACGGTGCATTTCTCGTATCTCCCACACGAATTGTGTGAAGGACCCGGGACGAAGAGATGACAGAAGACATTGTAAGGCCGCCTTCGAATCGCATGATATTGCCCACCGATTAGCCGGTTGGTTGTTAATATAATCAACGGCACCTCGAAGGGCAACAAGCAGTCAAACGGTCGATGTTGTCAAGTGAAAAATCTTCTATCGGATGTTAATTGATCGTTATGGTATAACCACTACGTCGGTGGAGCTGGTCTGAATAAAAGAGCCATCCGTATATATGTGGACTCGGTCAAAGCAGAAAGTGTGCAAACAATCCAGAGCTGCTTGCTTCAAGGTTAAGGTAGGCAGGCAGGCAGGTCGGTCTTCTTTCTTACCCCTGGAACCGTAAGACGCACTTGAGGTTGTTTTAAACACCACAAAGCCTAGGTTGAACGTGCTGAGGGTGTGAAGCCCGATGGAAGGGAGGCACGATAGATGCTCATCTCGTTGGAGAAGGACGCCTGTGGTCGTCGTTCTGGCAGACAGGCAAGAAAACTTGATTGCATCAGTGAAACATGACGAACATGGGCCCTAAGCGTGTCGGTGCTAATGTAAGTCGTGATCGGATGGTCTTGAGCCATTATAACGGTTCCTGCTGTTGAGGCGCTCCGCGGAAGACCTAGGCAAACACGTAGCACCTGTGTTTGCACGCTCTGAAGTTCTCTACGATTTAACTTGCATGTTTTATCAAGCACGGGAGAGCTATAAGGTAGGAATCCGCTAAAAAGTGCTCGATATAACTGCAGCATGGAGCCCACTGACGATCCCTATGTTTTTCCGGCGATGAGCTTGAAGACGTGAGCAATAGATGTGAGCTTCTTCTTCAAGTGGGCAACCTGAGGGCTCCAAGAGAGGTACCGGTCAACAATGTCACCCAAAAACCAATGATTTCTCTTGTAGCAGATAGGCTGGCTATTGATGCATACTGGATAACGAGACATCGCTTTTCGCGTAAAAGCGACTACTAACGCACATTTTTCTGTTGAGATGATAAGGCCTTGTGTGCAAAGATAGTCAGATGCCTGTGTTGCTGATTTTAATGTTCTTAATGTTTTTAGTGTTCTTATAAACATTTGACGCCGAAGGTGCATTGACTTTTGTGAAGTCGTTCACCGGACCATACAACGAGACAATTCAGATCAACACACTATCAGACAAGTTGACAAAGCACGCAGGGAGATCCAATGAGACGAAGCGTTTTGGTGGTTCATTTGTGTCATGTCACAGAAAAGAAAATCAACTTCTTTTTTTTTTTTCGCCTGCGCCAAAGCAACCATGTCAACACACTAATGTCAACAAAGGCAACTACGTTCTTTATTTTTCTACTTTGACTTTTAATCGCGTGCACACATTGACCCTCGTCAATTTTCTTCTTCTCGCTACCCGCGGCCTGCCAGAGCCAGCCAGAGCACATGCGTTTTTCTCGTGTTGTCCCGACCACCGCGGGGCGTATTTCGGTGCAAGTTCGTTTTTCACTTAAAGACGCCTAGCACGTCATTTGCGCGGTGGGAGGTACAGCTGACCGGCGATACCCTGGCGGGACAAAAAGCTCCCGTCCAGCAAGTACGTCGAGCAGCCATGGCCAGTGGAGTCCTGAAATGTGGACACCACCCACTCGACCTCACGAGCAGCCACCTCGATGGTCCGAATAAATGTTTTCTCTCTCGCTCTCTGGCCGAGTGGGTTTTCGCCTGGCAGAGGTTTGGACGCCTTCTGTCTAGCAGACCAGAAAAAGAAACAATGATCGCTCGCCGCCATCACTGTGGGTACTCGACGGATTGCAACGCGTTCGCTTGAGCGCAACCTCTTCGGAAAGCCTTGTCTCGCCGGTGTAGGATACTGAGCAGTATGAGTATAGTTCTCTGTAGACCAAGCGTCTCACGTTTTCTTCGATATTCCTTCGGTAGCCACATTCGGTGCCCAAAGTAGGCATTCGATTGTGGCCAACATGATTTCTTTTGCGCTGTTTTTTTTTTATTGAGGTGCCCCCACCCCACAAAAGAAAAAGTCTGGATACACTTTCTCTAGGAGCCTCATCTCTTGGAAAATGCCATAGGCATGTTTGCTCAGTCGCGGAGGAATTTATAGGTGTTTCGAGGAGATTTTCTGAAGTTCTTTATACGTTATTTTTCATTCATTCTTTTTCTGGCAATGTTTACTAATTTTAGTACGAGGGGGAATCAGAAAGTCTTTGTCCCTGTTTTTTTCTCGTTTTTTTAGCCAAATTAAGGCTGTAAATGCGAAGTCAATATATCCATTTTCAGCGATGGACCTTTCTTGAACCAGCCTGGCTTTATCTGCCGGTAGCTCCACGGCACGGCGCTGCTGTCAGTTGTTGAAGTTGTTTGTTCAGTTGTTGAACAAAGAACGTCAAGCGGAAAGTCAGAGAGGCTGAAATAATCTCATGGGTGGCGGCAATGCAAAATAAACCTGCCATGAGCGACTACTTAAGGGTAAAAAACGAAATTAGGAAAGGAACAATTTATAACTCAAAGGGAAGCTCATTACTTTTCGAACCGAGATCAGGATGCCTTGAAACACGCACCTATAAAGCGAGATATAAGAAGGAAGAAGAAGCATGTGCTTGCTGCGGTAAAGCTAGGGAAACGATGGAGCATGTTTTATTAGAATGTGAAGACATCTTCCCAGCGGTTGATTTAGGCACCATTGGCCTCCTTGAAGCCCTTGGGTTCAGCGAGAGCAGGGGAACAGTAAACATGTTCGCAGTAGAGATTAGTAAGAGGCGATCAGAAGATTGGTGGAAGTAGGGAAACGACAAAAGACGGAGATCTACAAAAGCAAAATTCACAATAGGGGGTCAGGAAATTTGGTTGTGGGAGTTCATCGTGCTTTATCTTTCTTTTTTTTCTTTTTTAACCTAGGTAGGACATTAGGCAGTACAATAGCAAGAGATTTGTGTCGCAACCCACCGCCCCGTTCCAAATGGGACGCTCATAACATCCATCCATCCACTGAAGATGGCGGTTGTGCTTCACACGTCCACGGCGTACGAGGAACGAGGTGCGATTCGTTTCCTATGGAGCAAGGGACGCACGCCCATCGAAATCCACAGGGAAATGCCGCCCACATATGGGGAAAGGTGTATCGCTTAAGTGTGAGGTGGTGATGTTGTGAGTTCGCAATAAGTCGTGAAGACTTGCATGAAAATGAGCGTCCGGGGAGGCCGCGTGCGTCGCTGAGTGACAACATGGCACAGGGGCATCTCAAATTTAGTGCTGCGATGGGACAAATCAGCATCGGTCTGAACCGATGTGGAGACTATGTGAGAAAATAGTGTAAGGTACGTAGAATAAATAGTACGTTACATTTGTAATTACCTCTATGTACCTTACTTTGGCTAATAAAAAAGAGGGGGCAAAGACTTTCTATTTCGAATTCGGCCTTGTAGTAACTGAAATTTTCTAATACCATACGAATCTTGGCCTATCCCCCGCAGTGGGTATACCTTATCATAGAAGGAAAACGAAACGAAGCGAAACAGAATGGTTAAAGGACAATCCGCATGCTTACGGTTCAAACCTACTTAAGAGCTTATGAATCTTCGCTACGACGTGGACAATATGCATTTATTAGTGAACCAAATCCATTTTTTGAGAACACGTGGTCACGGTTGCATACCCCACAAGTTGTATTTGTGCAAGCACAATTAACACCTTTACATGTTAGCCTTAGAGAAATAATTCCGCTTCATAGGTCTACAGGATCGCTCAAAATTGAATTTGCAGACATTTTTCCTAACAATGAAAAATTTCTGCCCACAACATATTTGAATGACCGTTTACAAGAATACTTGGCCCGTTTCAAAATAAATGTAATAGCGACTGATGCTTCTTCGTGTGAAGAGAAGGCAGGCGTGGGTATCTACTCACCATCCCTCGAGTGGTCTTTTTCACTTCGCCTACCAGATTACACATCAATTTTTCATGCCGAACTTCTGGCAATAGTTCTTGCCTTGGAGGAAATTACCCGTTGATACTACAAGAGTTATTATCGTCGCAGATTCTCTATCTGTATGCAGCGCACTTACTGCGTCTACAAAATCGACAACATTGAACACGTTTTATTCATTAGCTCCGCCTCACTTAAGTTTAGTTCATATGTTATGGGTCCCAGGCCACCGAGACATTCATATTAATGGAATAGCCGATTCCTTGGCCCGGGCTCCTTTAACAGGTCCTGTGCTGTCTGTGCTGCCGGCAACGGCGCACGTCACTGCAGCCAGACATAGACAATTTTCTTTGAGCGAAGACGAAAAAGCCCTGTCATTAGCAAAATGTGCAGATTTTTTGCACCTAAATTATTCCTGGAACCAGAAATGGTGTCCTAACCGGAAATTCGAAGTTTCATTTACTAGGATGCGTTGCCGTAATCCAACACTTAATTTTTACTTGCACAGGTGTGGTCTGGCGGTATCCCCTCTATGCTACCTCTGCAATGAAGCGGAATCTATAGATCATTTTTTATTATCCTGTCGGCGATTTTCTGTTCATCGAAAACTATGTCTAGAAATCCCACTTCAAAATTTAGGATTGCCTTTAGACAGCACTGCTATTCTCTCCCTTGGAGCAACAGTATTGGGATACAGCCACAGGAACGTTTGCCTAGCCATTTAAAGTTTTCTATGCGGCACAAAATGAATGCCTTGTTCATAGTTCTTAGTTTCCACAATTGATTTACTTCTACTTCAGTCTAGGAAATTCAAAAAGTAAAAGCACAAATGCACAGTTTAAATCCTTCTAGTATTATTATTAAAAAATTTAGCTTACTAAAGTTTAAGTATATGTTCTTTTTATTATTACCTTTTTTTTAGTATTCCTATCAACGCAAGGTTTACTATAGTATTGATCACTAGTTTTACTCATGTATTCACAGTTTATTTTTCATCTTGGATTATATATTTATTTTACTTTTTGTGTGCTTGTTATTTATTAACCAAATTCTTTTATTTATTAAATCATATTACCACCCGATTCGTGGCCTATCCCCCATAGTGGGCTTGTGCCATTGATTGAGGCTTCATCATCATCATCATCATCATCATCAACAACAACAATCCGCCTTCTTCATTTTCTTGTGCTGCCCTCTGCCGCACGCCGCTGGAAATGTTTCGGAAGGGTGCCGAGTTTTCACCGGTTGATTTGTGTACCTGCGCCCAACGTTACTAGACTAGTAACGTTGCCTGCGCCCATGTTGAGTGCGCGTCGGCAGTGCGTTTAGTGAAACGCGAATAATTATTGATGGCTTCTCTGGGGTAGCATGTCGTTCCTGGAAGCCATGTAGCACTGAATGACTACTGGGTGCGGCCAACAGTGCGGCCGATAGAGGCACGCTGAGTTCCCTTTGCCGACACAGCTGCCTTGGGAGTTTGTCGTCGCTGATTTTTGCACTTGCACCTCACTTTTTGTATTTTTTACACATTTTAAAGGCATTTCGCATATTCAAGAAGTCTTCGAGCACAGCCTTCCGCGTCGGATGTCAAAACGTAGCAAAACATAAATATCTGCACATATGAGCCGCATTGTTCCACCCTGAGACGACTCAGTATGAGCGGCCGAACCACTTAAACAACGGCAACTGTGATCCAGACACATATATTATGGGGTGTTATTACTGACTCTCGCTTTTTTTTTTAACTTCGTCATACTTACAGTTCCCGCGTGCAGTAAAGCATTATTAGAGAAAACTGCGCTCGGCATTCTCTCGCGAAAACGCGCATCCGTTGGTAACTGAGCAAGGCGATTCTTTGTGTTGCTGTACCGAATGCACCGCCTCATTGTTTCCCGTTTTACGCAGAGGTAAACACGGCCTCTTTGGAATTAATAAATGCCTCAGCATAACAACACGCACAAACCCACCCACCTAGGTAGCGAATGCGACCGGCAGCATTCGGGAACGGTGACGTACGGGTGTTGGCACAGCGCTGTGTCGCCGCTCGCCGCTTATTGTGTACGCACCGTGCGAAGTGAGCAGTAGTTGATATCAAATCGCTTATATCGCCACAATTGAACTATAAGAGCGGTTTCCTTCGTCGTAACTGCTTGTCTTTAAGTTCAGGTCCATCGGTAGCGGGTGCACGAACTCGACGAGGCCATGCCTAACCTAAAGTTCGCTAAAGAGTATCAACATTGGTTCAAACTTCATGTGCACGGCTTGAGTGGGTTGAAGC
This sequence comes from Dermacentor variabilis, assembly GCF_050947875.1. Classification (NCBI taxonomy): domain Eukaryota; kingdom Metazoa; phylum Arthropoda; class Arachnida; order Ixodida; family Ixodidae; genus Dermacentor; species Dermacentor variabilis. Next base: position 129,281,316 of record NC_134568.1, read on the forward strand.
TTGTGTATTTCAACTTCGTAGGCGTGGCTTGATTCATTTTGGGCAGGATTAATTATATGCACAAGCGACGGCGCTGCGGCTATCGCGTTGTCGTCGGATCACGCGGCCGGTTCGGTCGAACGATGGTGAGCTTGATGATCTTATCGGTGCCGTCGTGAAGAAAATCCGTCCCAGTACGACTATACTCGCACTCGGCGGTTTTCGGCCTGGTATGATAAAATGGTATCAGCAACACAGTGTGCTGAATAGTCGGCCAATCGTTGGCGTGAGCGTCTTGTCAGTCTGGTATAGATCCAGTGTTGCCGCGCCTTAAACGAGTACGTGAAGTCAGGCACGCACTGCCACCACCAGCAAGTGAGGGCCAACGCTGCATGAAGGCTTCATCAGGAACGTGATGTTCTTAAGTGCCGCCCAAGTGTAACGCAGTGGTTGTCCTGTAAATTTGCTAGCCATCAATGAAAGGAGGCAACCACATGGCTCACGGCGCAGTCCGGACGAAGCCCGGGCCGCTTTCTTATTTCAAGTGGAGTAACAGTCTTATATGCTACGCACGTTTTCGTCACCGCACCGACGTCGAGCTGCCAGTGGAGTTTCAACGCGGTATACGACACTAGTGTTTGCAGCAGCGCGCGTGCGAGCGCTTCTTCTTCTCCAGGGGCCTTTCCCCCGACATCGGACCGCGCGACCCTTCCAAAACGTTTCTAATTCGCTAGGGCAGGGCGTATGCGCCGTCCCGCCATGAAGGCGGATTGTTGATTGCTCATATCTCTGATCGTATACACAACGCATTCAAATATTTCCAGCAGGATATTGAAGCGCTGCCATTTAAGGACAAATGAAAATGAATAAATTACGGATTTGAAAGTACCGAAACTGCACAGAGAGGCTTATGAGGGGCGCCGTAGTGGAGAGTTGCGCATTATTTTCACCTCCCGGGGTTCTGTAACGTGCACCTAAATCTAAGCACACTAGCGTTTCTGCATTCTACCTCTATCGGATTGCGGCCGTCTTTTCTGGGAATGGAACTGGTGATCTCGTTTTCAATATAGCACAGCGCAATAGCCACTACGTGAGCCACTGCGGCAGGTTTAGCGATATATGCGTGTTACTGTGTTCTTATTTTTGTTGACTTGCTCGCTAGCCTGCTTGCTTGCTTGTTCAGTGCTACCCGCTGGCAGCACCGTAACACGAGAAAAAGACTAGGCAAGAACTTGGCACCGCGAACTCTCCAAGTGTGCGACGATTGTGGCGCCTCGACAGCGGCGTGCGTCACGGGCGACCTTGCCCACAGCCATTTATGAAAGTGGTCATTTCCATACTTTGCATATCTCACAAACCTGCGATTTCGTACACACTGTGACGCGTGCTCGAGTGCGCTCAGCACACCTCGAGTTTTCTGTTAGATGCCTCTAAAATGGGTCAAGTCCACCTATAATGCCATAACGATTAATTGAATTGAAATCTTGGGTTTTACATGCAAAAACCACGATATCATTATGAGGAACGCCGTATAGCGAGGGACTCTGGATTAATTTTGACCACCGGGTGCCTTTAACGTGGCCCCAGTGCCGCGGGACACGGGCGTTTTTGCATTTTTCGCCCCCTATGAAATGCGGCCGCCGGGGCCGGGATTCGATCTCAGGCTTACTGCGGCGCAACACCGTAGCCGCTAAGCCACCGCGGCGGGTACCATAAAGATGTGTGACCGGTGGTGGGATCGAACCTCTTTCTTCTGGCACAGTAGACAAAAGCTCTAACATCGATCGTACACGTGCTCCTCTTGTGTCAAAGTCACTCTTTGAAACGTCTGGCGCGTGCGTCACGTGACAGCTGGCGCTCTCAGACGCTGCGTTGGGCTGCACTGCCTTAAGGCCAGAATACATGGAGCGAATATGCGACGAATAGTCGGCGTTCGACGCCTGGCGGCGGACGCGCGACGCGCGGCGGCGGTGAAAACGTCGTTCGCCGCCGATCCAGCTAGCGCAGAAAAGTTCGTCGGGCGGCGACGATACCGGAAGCGGCAAACGAGCGGCGCCCCAAAGCGAGCCAATCAGGTCTCACTATCCGCCCCGACTTCCGGCTAGGCTTCCCCGCTTGTCGGTGTATCCCGATCCCGCTCTATCGTTCACGCCGGTCTCTCGCTTTTCGTGTTCATGGCATCCAAAGCGGCGCGGCTGGAATTTAACAAGTTAATAACAGCCATGGTTAGACAAGCTCACGTGCGCTACTTTCGGGTCTGCTTGCTTCGGCCGCGCGCGCGTTGAGCCACAGAACAGAGCTGCGGAGTTGGAGGAGCCGAAAGTTGTTTACCCGCCCAGTGTTGCCACAACGTATAGCATCGCCGCTTTCTTTAAACTAAATCGGCACATGAATGTCTCAAACACATAAAAAAGACTAGAAATCATTTCTAAACAAAATTTTACGCGTTTTTAGAGTGTTCCATAATTCAAAAGCGATAATAATTGTCGTTAAAGTTTTTTTTTTTTTTTGTCAAGTGTTTCACGACAGTGCATTTGCCTCGTCTAGCCACACTGATAACAACGCAGCGACTCGCCGGCGGCGGCCGGTCTGTCTTCGCTCCATGTAGCGCAGCCCGACGAACATACGGCGTCGCGCCGCGGCAGATTTGCTGCCGCCCGAACTTCGTCGTGAAAGGTCGCTCCATGTATTCTGGCCTTTAGGCATCGGCCCATATTTTTCGTCAGGCGGATGCCTACAAAGTAGGCATGAAGTTCGCGTACGATGATGTCGTCTTAGAAAGACGCGCCAATTGGTACAGAAACGTGGGCACGTGTCGATATAGAACAATACAGACAGAGGGCAGACGGAAGCATTCCAGCCCGAAATTACGTCAATTCAAACCGACACAACAAAATCTACAAATGGACGCGCCCAATTTCACGCATCTGGCGCTACAGCGAATAAGAAAATATTCTATACGAGCAATACGCAATCAGCGTCACGAGGAAACTGATTCTATTCCGCTAAAGCTCTTGCGAAAAAAAAGAAAACCGACACGCGTTCGTTCTTCTCTGGTGTATCAAATGATATCTGCTATGCTTGCAAGCCCCCTTAAATGTAGCGTTGCAGGCCTTCTTAAATAAGAGCATCTGCAAGATAGAGTGAAACCACATCGACAAAGTTCTGGCAGCTCGGTGTGCTGCTCGGCATTCCTATGCTGCACATGCAGTCATGCATGTGCAGTCGCGCGCGATATCAAAGTTTATTTTGACAGTAGCACATAAAGACACAGTTGTCAGGAGTACAGACAAAGAGCACAAAATAGGCTTCTTGGAGGGGTCTGCACTCCCTAAATAAAAATTCACATTGGCAACATGATGACAGCAGCAGTTATACCATGACTACGTGGCACAAAGCATGCGCATCATATCAGAAAAAAAGAAACTAGAAATAAACAATACTAGCTATTTATTTTGATGAAATGGTAATCTGTACATGATCATTTGGTCACCGCATTGTGTTCGCGAGGCCGGGATGTACTAGATTTCTTGGTTACGCGTGTTGTACGGCTTATCTCGTTTAGTAAGACAAGTCGATCTCCCAGGATAGTCAGACTTTCCCTTCCCCACCTTCTTTAGTAGTAAATAATTGCCATGTAAAAAAAGAAGTCATGCATCTTCTTGACTCCAAGAGATGCAAAAAGAGGCTGACTATATGAGCGTCAAATCTCGAGTTAGTTATTGCACGCAGTGCTCTATTCTGCAACAAAAAAATGTTTCATGATGTTAGACTGAGTTGTGGTAGCCAAAACCAAGTGACAGTACACAATGTGTGAAAGAAAATGGGAGTTGTATATGAGCAACTTAATATTCTGAGGAGAAAGGAAGCGTAGTCTTCTAGTACGCCAGCAAGACGAGCGAGTTTAGTAGCGACTATATAAATACGAATATTCCACGTTAAATGTTGCTCAAAGATAACTCCTAATATAAAGTTCTGATCGATGGAGAATCATCAAAGTAAGCATCGGCAAAAGTACCCTCAACGTTTACCTGACGATTGCTTTGGTTTTTGTAGTATTAATTAACAGACACTTTCCTTCGCTCCGTGCATTTAATTTACTGAGCACAGCGTTGGTTTTGTACACTAAACCTTCCGTGTCTGTCGAAGTGAGTAATAAGCTTGTGTCGTCCGCATAAATCATAGAGGGCATCTTTTCTGATTTATTAAGCTTAAGGACGTATTTGTTAGCCATGGCTTTCTTGCCTTTTTAGGACGAAACACCTTACAGGGGAAATATTTTAGGTATGCTGACTTGAAAATCGACACAAATTCGCTACAGGGATCGTTACGGTCATTTAATAACATTAATTTTTTTCAGATTATTTTTGCTACATAATTGCGATACTATCCGGTACCTATAGCTTTAGTACTTACAGCTGCCGCACAATCTTTTTGCTATCAGATATATGGGCATGCGGTCACAGGTGGCATTGCCAATTACACCACAATGTACGTTTTACGAGTCAATATTAGTGATGAATGCGTCTAGCAGTGTTGATGAGCTGTGTTGAACGTGCGCAAACGTAGATACGACATACTAGTGCAGGCATTAGACTTCAATAATCGATAGAACTCACTTGCTAACAATATTAACACGCCGAGCATGTTAATATCGAAGTCACCACCTATTATCACATTGTACTTGTTTTCATTGGCTCAACCTAACAGCGTGTCTAAGAACATTAAAAATGGCTATATACATCCGGAAGGGGAGGCCGGTATGCAACAACAAATACTTTTTTTCTTTCTAGATAACTGTTAATAGTTCAAAGTTACTAGTGCATTTAGTGAAGCCGGGAACTACGTTACACTGTAAGGCGTTGTTCGCCATAAGCAACAAACCATCTGCAGTTCCAGAAGAACGGTTCAAGTAACAAATGTAACCAGGAATATTCAGCACCTCGTTCTCGTGCTGAAACCATGTTTCACATATATTATAACAAAGGCAAATTTGAAAGAAGAAAGCTAAGCATCAATTTCATCGCCCTTATTGCGAGTAGACTGCGCGTTTAAGTTAAAGAAAGGTAAGCATTTAGGAATGCGTCCGTGAACATCAGCTACTTCAGATAGTGTCAGCGCCATGGCCAAAGTCTGCGATGCAGCAAGGGCGGCAAAAAATGACATTACTCTACCTTGTCAAGGTCTTTGCTGCACGTTACCCAGAGCACTCGCGACTCATCTGCTTTTCTGGCAAATATTTTTCCGCACTTGGTCAAAGCATATTTCCAGTGCCTTCCCTTCTTTCTTTCAATTATGCGCGCGAGCAACTTTTTCAGTTCCGGACATTAGTGTTCATTAACAAAGACTGAGGTGCTGCCTTCGAAACCAAAATCAGAGACAGAAACACGTTTCTTGAATGTCTTTTTCAGCGATAGCATCTCGTTTCGGCCGAGAAATGAATTAATTGTACTATTATGTTAGGAGGGCCTCAATCTTTTCTCGGTACTCAGTGACAAGGATTTGCATCAGCTTCAGTTATTGGTTCACAGACGACATCACCAAGCTATGTTAGGATTGGCAAAGCTTCAGGTTTTGTGCCGGGAACGGCCTTAAGTCCATAAAATTAGAGCACACCCAAGCACCTCTTACGATTTGTGAATGCGAAAGCACTAATGTTCAATGGGATGCCGCTGAGCGGTCCTTCCGAGTTATGAACTCCTTGCGGGCAAGCGATCGAGCGCGTTGAGACGTTTGGCCAACACCTCCTATTGCACAAGGCCGGTGTACTTCGACCCGTGACGCAATGCTACTTTGCCCGACTGCTACAGAATCTAATGGGAATGCTCCCGAGTAAGCCGCGGTGATTTTGACGCCACCTCTTTTGTCACGCCGGGCTTGGAAACGGAAATTTCGGTTCAAGTAACATGATGTCATAAAGCAGGGTGCACAAGACTGCTATGTATAGGAGGCGCTGGTTTAGCAAAGCGGTTAAGCCATTCAGCTTATGAACGTGGAGTCGTAGGTTCGAAACCCACTACAGCCCAAAGTATTTCCTATCGAATTTACCCTGCATACAGGGTTTGTCCGTAAAGTTATGAGACTGCCTGCCGCGCAGCGCCGCAGTCGCCAGTAGCGCGCTCCCCGGAGGCGGGATTTGTGCTGGGGGTTCTAAGCTAACCCACCGGGCGGCAGTCGCGTCCGAGCTCTGGCGCAGTGAGGATCTGAAGTGGCACAAAAGCTGTTTGCGAGTTTCTGTCACGGCAGGAAACGCCAAAAATGAAGCGTTCGCTGGAGCAACAATATGCGATTAAATTTTGCTTTCACCTGGGCAAAACCGCTTCTGAGACGCTTGCCTTGCTTAAGCAGGCTTACAAAGACGACGCTCTGTCAAGGGCCCAGGTTTTCCGGTGGTTCAGTGAATTCAAGAACAGACGGGAGACCGTTGAAGACATGGAGCGATCTGGACGCCCTTCAAACGAGTGGTTTGGACGAAAAAGTGGCCAAAGTAAAAAATCTCCTGAACTCTGACCGTCGTTTGAGCATCAGATCAATCGCCGAAGACCTCAACATGTGCAAAACAACGTTTCCCAAAATTATTTATGAAAATTTGAACATGCGGAAAGTTTGTTCGAAACTGGTGCCAAAGTGTTAAGTGATGAACAAAACGAGTCGATATTTCCCATGAAATGTTGGTGCAGTTAGAAAGTGAACGGGACTTTTTAGACGGCGTAATAACAGGCGACGAATCATGAGTGTTCCAGTACGACTCCGAAACTAAGCGCCAAAGTTTGGAGTGGCACACAGCGAACTCCCCAAGCCCCAAGAAAGCGAGAATGACGAAGTCCGGATTAAAGACAATACTCATTGTCTTTTTTGACATGCATAGGTTGGTCCACGAAGAATTTGTACTTCCGGAACAAAACGTCAACGCCGTGCTCTAGAAGGAAGTCCATCAGCGCCTTCACAAATCCGTCAAACGGAAACGACCGGAGATTGCCGATCGCTGGAAGCTCCACCACGACAACGCTCCAGCCCACACCACCTTCGTTGTGACCGCCTACCTGGCCCGGATAGGGGTTGCAATCTTGCCGCAGACACTTTACAGCCCCGATGTGAGCCCGGCAGAGTTTTTCCTGTTCTCAAAGCTCAAAAGAATCCTGAAAGGGCACCGTTTCGACGATGTTTCCGCCTCCCGCCACCCAACGGGTTGTCACAGGGTCTCTGAAAGAGGACACGGCAGCCTACTTCCAGGGAGCCTTTGCAGCGTGGGAATCGCACTGGCAGCGGTACATCGACACCCGAGAAGACTATTTTGAAGAATTTTAATATGTACCGACGGATCAACAAAATCTCTTTACCAGACCTAGGGCGCTATAACGTAAAACTATTCCAAACTTTTCTATTCCAATTGTGCAATCAGCCCTTCGCGATTGGTCAAAATTTTTTTGGACCACCCCCATTTCACCTGTCTGTCACGCGACGTCACGAAAACCGCGATAGCTCTCCATCTAATATAACGTGCACACATGGATTATGCATGATTTGACCGAGCAAAAGAAAAATAGCTATTTCTGATTCGACGCCTCTTCGCAAGTAGCCCTTGGCTATTGGTCAAATGTTCTCGGGCTGCGCCCACTTCACCTGCTTCTCACGCGACGTCACAAAACCGCAAGAACTCACCGCGTCAAAGTGACGTGTACGCGATAAAGGTGCATTAATATGCCGAACAAAACTGAATTTTCTTCTGAATAACCGCAGGCTGCCCCGTTGCGAAATGAATAAAATATAGATGCCGCCGATCGCTCACGCACTGGCTACTCGCTCCTGTCGGTGAGCATGGGTTTATTTGCGTGTAACAAGACTTTTTGCGTGGCCGTGCAACGTTTTCGAGCACTTTCGGCACGTTTACGACCTCGTTCTGCCAACTCTTCTTTGCTGAGGATCCGTTTTAGCGTCATTCTTAAGTTTCCGTTGCATGCCGCCGCGATTGTCGACGAGCCACCGCAAGCTAAGTAAGGGAAAGCGGACCAATCGCAGACGCCGGCGCCACCCTCTTCATCCGGTTATCGAGTTTCAGTGCAGTGGCTCGGCCCTATCGAATTCCTCTCCACTTGACCGTGCTCCTCGCCTCTTGTGAGCCAATTAGATAAGACAAGCCGCTCAGTGTAGGCAATGTTATTCGTTTTTCAAGCAAACAAAAGTGACTTCCTATGAACGAGGAGAGCGTCTGATTGGTCTGTTCCGACAACCCTGCGGGTGACCGCCCGATGCTTGCGTCGGCGGTTACGCAAATTTGACGTCAGGAGATTGGAATAAAAGCATATTGGAATAGTTTTACGTTATAGGGCCCCTAGTCTCATTACTTCGCAGACGAACCCTGTACATTAATATCTTGATAGCGACTACCGAGGCGAAGTTTGAACGCAGGCGAGAACTTGTGCGGGCAAGGAACGCGCGGTTAACACAGAGAGCGAGGGCGTCGCGGCAATGCGCTCTCCCGTCACGCAACAGCTGGCCCGCCAGCAGGAGTTCCCTTTTGCCCGCTCTACTCTGTCGAGGCGCGCACGTGACAGAGCCGCAACCAATGGTAATTTATGTGCCGTTTCGCTGCTACATACGCCGGCTTTCTCGCTCAATGAGCCCCATTTGATGCTTTCCCATAAATATTCCTATTCCGCGAGTACTTTTCCAGATTAGTTAGCTCTGCCTCGGCGGCACTCACTCGCTCTTTGAATGTTCTCAACTCAGAAGTGAGAGCGGCATTTTCTTTCCTTGGAGCAGCATGTTCTTTTTCTATCTTTGAGCACTTCTTGGCAATGGCGTCAAATCGAGTGCTATGAAGGTTAAAGCGTGACCGTCGACCGTTCCAGCAGTTATTCCGTAGGGGGTACTCTCAACTCCCCCCTCCCTCTGATCGAGAAAAAACGAGGTGTGAAGTCCCTCTTTCCCTCCTCTTTCGCTCTTCCATGCCAGCAGCCGCTAAAAGCTGCCGCCGGGATCCCCTCTCCCCTTTCACACTACCTTTTTTTTTTTTTTTCTTGCCTGGGGTTTTTTTCCGGAGGGCCTTTCGGCAGCAAATTCTCGTAAAGTGTTAAACGCCACAGAGCTTGCGTGAGTGACTTGGACAGATGTCCCGCTTTTCGTTTAAAGCTACCGCGATAATGAGTCAGGCTAGTGTTCCGAAAAGAAAAAGCGGTCGACGCAAAAAAAAAAAACATAAGCAGATTGCAAGTGCAAATTAAAGGCAGTGGAGACCGCTGCATGAAAGAGCAAAATAGGGAATGAACACGTAATCTCATTTTCTCTCGCGCAGAGAGCGCGCTCCTATGGAACAACTGCCGGAACGGTCGACAGTCGCGCTTTAACCTTCATATAGCGCGCGACCGTATACGCTGGCGTCGGACGCAGACACTAGCGCCATAATTCCCTCTATATACAACAAGTACGAAGATCTCGGAGGTCATGGGACTCAGTGGTAGGGATGCTCGAATAGTTAAATTTTCGAATAGAATTGAATACGAATATGCGAGAAAGTCGCTCTACGGGTATCCAGTCGAATTCCAATTTCTACACAATGCGCGGTTGCGTTCATTCCTTCGCGGAAAAAAGGAGAGAGAGAGAGAGAGAGAGACTTATTTGCGTTATTTAACTGATGCATGTAATGCTGTTAACAACTGGATCTTAGGTCAACTGAGAAGCTTGTGAGTGAGAAACTACTGAAATGTGATCGACATGGCGCACCATCACACTGACAGTAGCGTAACAAAAGTCGCCACACGCACGTAGCAGTGGGTTGTGTTCGCTGAAGGAGTCGAGTGTAATAACCAAAAACCGCACATCGCTTCAAAGGAGTCTAGGCAAGCTCAGATTTAAAAAAGTAATAATAAATTAATTTGCCTACACTGCGACAACAAATGCGTAGGCTGCATATAAGGTGGGGCATTTTAAATTATGGGGTTCTACGTGCCGAAACCCCGATCTGATTATGGGGCACGCCGTAGTGGGAGACTCCGGAAATTTCGACCACCTGGGGTTCTTTAAGGTGCACGTAAATCTAAGTACACGAGTGTTTTCGCATTTCGCCCCCACTGAAATGTGGCCGCCGTGGCTAGGATTCGATCCCGCGACCTCCGTGCTTAGCATCCCAGCACCACAGCCACTAAGCAACCACGGCGGGTGTGGTGTGGCATTTTAACGAATGGAAACTAGTGTGCAGAAGCGACCTCGTCGATGCGTTTGCCCAGCGACATGTTGCCTCTACGTAGTAATAGCTGCGGCTCCTCCAAGCAACAGCAAAATGACTTTTAAATGTTCACTTGCACCCGCTTATTCTCACCGTAGACTACAAGTCTTGTTATCACTTATAGTATTCGATAGAAACGAATATTCGACAACTTCAGATAGTTGAATCCTGAATCGAATGCCAATCGAATAGCAAACGCTAGTCGATTCGTAATCGAAATTTCAAATATTCGCGTACCCCTATAGCTTAGCAGCCTAGCTAACCTTGCGCTCTGGCGAAAACAAAAGGTGGTCAAGGAAACGCTATTTCCAGGCGCAGAGCGTGGAAACAGAGCATGCTATTTGCACACAGTACACGCGCAGCAATGGCAACGACTGTTATACGTATCGGTAGCGTATCGACGTACAGCACATACACACCCGATCGAAGCAGACGGGAAACACGCGGCCGCCGAGGGTACCTCGCAGATCACAATAATCGGTCGTCCAGTCACACGTTACATTACGCGCAATTTGCTCTACGCAAGCGGTGCCAAGCGCATTGCGCGTCTACCGACAGCAGACGATGTGCCGACTGCAGCGCGTTGCTGAAGCGGCTCGGAGAAGGGAAGTGACGCGCACGTGAACGTAGCGGCAAATCGAGCGCGCTAAGTAGCCGGCTATTGCCCGACCCGCAGCAAGAGGCAGCCAGAGACCCCGTAATCTTTGTTCGTTCGCGAAGCGTTTGTTCTCATCATAGAAGGCACGATACGATTACACCAGACCGGTTCTCGCAGAACGTGTCTAGCTAGAATCGGCGTGGAGGTTGCCCGTTCATTAGAGCGCGCTAATGCAACCTGGGAATACAGCAATATGTATGCGCGATGTTACCATCACGCATATACCAGCTGTAGTCCCAGGTTGCATTTGTTACTGCTAGATTCACGCCTACCGATGCGCTATATAAGGGTCGTCGCATAAGTTAGCGTGAAAGTAAGCAGATGGAAAGAGAAAAACGCATAACAGCAAACGGAGAAGTATACGCGCAGCGGAAACCCATCTGCGAAAATTCTAACCGACAAAACGCCGCGTAAGAAAACACGAGCAATGTTTACCAGAATTGCCTGGATCGTCGGTGGAAATCCTTGTCAGACTAGTCGGCACTCCTATCTTGCTCCGTGAAAGTGTGCCACGAGCACTCAGCGACTTCCCTCTCCCCTCCCCCTACCCTTTACTCGGCGACTGCATCAGGCTGTGACCAAGGAGGGTTGCTTGGACCTCGCGTACCACTAAGATTTTCTTTGTTCGCCGGCTCCTGCAACTTGCCATCGAGAAACTCCCAGATTTAATGGGCCTCTAAGCCACCCATGGAGGTCGAAATTTAGTTGCGGTGTTGCAGTCGTGCACGAGTGTACAACGAACACGTAGCCGCGCGAATTTTTTGAAATGGCGCCGTAATAGCAGAGTTACACGCGTTTGATGATCGAAACGCGGCCCTAGCTCGTTTTGCTCTTTCCTTCGCTTCTCTACGTTCGTCGGCTTGTCGCCTCCTCGCCGAGTGCTCCTCCAAATTTCACGTGACATACGTCATCGCCCACGCGCTTTTTTCAAAACACTGTCCATTTCCGGTTGCCGCGACTCCGCGTTTCTCGGCTACCCGCTGTTGCTGCCGTGCCGGCCCGTGCTCCTCCTGCGAAGCGTGCCGCTGTGGACCCCGTGTTGAGCGCACGTCTAGAACGACTCGCCAATACAATGGACCTGTACGGTGACACGCCGTGCCGAAGCACCTCCGCTGGAGATGAACAGCCGCCGTCGCACCTTTGCCCAGATCGTGGAGACGATATGGGTTGCTGCGTTCTGCTGTTTTCTACCACTGGCTGTTAGCCCGTTCCGCGCTAATGGCATCATCAATGCAGGTGCGCGTGCTCTCTGTGCTTGGCGAGTACCAATGCCGAGGAGAACATTTGCTGCAGAGCGGTGACAGAGGTAATTGCTAAAGGAAACGATGACTGGGACGCTATAACGTAAAGGCTATTGCAAACTTTTCTATTCCAATTCTGCAATCAGCCCTCCGCGATTGGTCAAAAACTTTTTTGGGCCACCCCCTTTCACCTGCCTGTGACGCGACGTCACGCAACCGCGATAGCTTCCCATCTGATATGACGTGCGCACACTGATTATGCATGAATTGTCTGAACGAAAGAAAAAATGTTATTTCTGATTCGGCGCCTTTTCGACTTTAGCCTTCGGCTACTGGTCAAGAGTTTTCGGGCTGCACGCACTTCACCTGCTTGTCACGCGACGTCACAAAACCGCAAAAGCTCCCCGCGTCAAAGTGACATGTACGCGTTAAAGATGCATTAATATGCCGAACAAAACTGAATTTTTTTCTGAATAGCAGCAGGCTGCCCCATTCCGAAAGGGATAAAAGATGGCTGCCGCCGATCGCTCAGGCGCTGGCTACTCGCACCTGCCGGAGAAGATGGGTTTATTTGCGTGTAATAAAACCTTTTGCATGGACGTGTAACGTTTTCGAGCACTTTTACGAGCTCGTTTTGCCAAATCTTCTTTGCTGAGGATACGTTTTAGCGCGATTCTTAAGCTTCCGTTGCATACCGCCGCGATTATCCACGAGCCACCGCAAGCTATGTAATGGAAAGCGGACCAATCGCAGACGCCGACGCCACTCTCTTCATCCTATTATCGATTTTCAGTGCAATGGCTCGGCCCCATCGAATTTCTCTGCACTTCAGCGTGCTCCTCGCCTCCTATGAGCGAATTAGATAAGACAGGCTGCTCAGTGTAGGCAATGTTATTCGTTTTTCAAGCAAACAAAAGTGACCTCCTATGAACGAGGAGAGGGTTTGATTGGTTCGTTCATACAACCCTGCGGGTGACCGCCCGATGCTTGCGTCGGCGGTTACGCAAATTTGACGTCAAGGGATTGGAATAAAAACATATTGGAATAGTTTTACGCTATAGCGCCCCTGCATTGCACGGCACTCGTATTTCCCCAGAACATCTCTGAATCCTGGTGTATTCGAGGCGGCGTACTACGCTTTCCGCGAGCTCTGCACGCAAAGAGAAGGAGTTACACAAGTTAGTAAAATACGCGTTCATTACAACGTTACTAGGTTAACTCACTGAAACAGCCCCAATACGCTCAAGCCAGACATTACGCATGCACGGCGTCATCATGAGGCAGCCGCGGTGTCGCGTCGTTTTGTTTTTCCAGTCAGCGTTCTTGCAGCCATGCACCGCGCACGGAGGCCTTCTAGCCATCGCAAAACACTGTCGCACTCCATCCGCGCCGCTAATCAAACTGATAAACACGACTGCGTTCGAACGCGAGCGATTTGGCACTTGCTTTGCGGGCCGTGGTTACCGATTCGCAAGTGCGAGCATGCGAGCAACACCACGAGGAAGAGCAGAGAGCGCACGTACAGTCTTGGTCAAAAAACTTGAACCCGCTGTGAACGGTCGGGGAGCGGCTGCGCTCCGCTATCGCGGCGCTGCCGCCGCCGACGCGCGCCGCTGCTCGCTTGCGCCGAGGATAAAGAGAGCGAGGGAAGCATGCCTCTTACTGTCAAGCATGCTTTGATAACAGGGCTCGTGAAAAACTAGTGCGGCGTTCCCTCTGCCAGCTGCGAGGTCGTTTTGCGGCCGCCGTGGTACGGCGCTTCGTGCGAGCGAATGCGCTCATCTGGGCAAAACTGCCCGTCTTCCATGCAGCGAATTATAGTACAAAATTTTCCTAATTATCGAAATTTATTACAATTTTATCCTACACATTCAAAGGCGAGAGCCATCGCATTATGCTTTTAGATAAACATTTTGAATGTGTTTCTAAGTGCGATGAAAACAAAATATAAAAAATAAACTAACATCTCTCAGTGCTGTCTAGCGTTGTTCCAGGTTTTATTATAATATGCGGGCACTTCAATCATCGTTCGTTTAGAAAAGACCAGAAGCAGCAATTTCGACTACAAAGGCTCTCTTGGGGAAGGGCCTGTAACCACCGTTGTAATATTTGAAATACGTTGACCGCACTTCTCCATTAAGGAACGACCAAACGAGTGCGTCTGGCGTTGAAGTTTTATAATTAAGCCCACAGTGAGATTAGGAAAACTTTTCGGGACTGGAAGATGTTTGCCCTGCATCGGTAGCCGAGTGAGTTAGACCCATTCCCTGGGCATTTTGGAAAGTGCCCACTACCTCGCCTTTTTTCATATCTTCGTGCATACTGCCTCATTGTCGTTAGGGCCCACTTTCACCCACACATGAGGCCAGTGTAGCTTCATCCCCTTTGCATAGGCATGACGCGTTTGAATCGCCTAAAGTAGACCAGGGCCACAAGATTATAGGATTCTCTCATAGTGAAGGCGTCACACCGGCGGTGCTGTCGCTGTCAGGAGTTCACTGGAAGGAGTATTTTAGATATAGTTTACTGAGGTATTGTTCGTCTCTACTAGAGAGGGTTTCACAGGCAGTTTAAAAGAAAGTGCTATACGTAGCGTCCTTTCAACCAGAGACCTTGGCTAGTTTACAGTCAAGCACATGGGTAAGCTGCAATTGTTCGGGGCAACCACAGACCAAGCCACACACAATGCCTTGAAGGCATGCTACCTCCTGTGATTTCGTCGAGAGACGCTGGTGCCACCCTGACGCTTATGCTTTCCTGATTAATTTGCTACTTGTGACATTCATGATTACAAGTTCGAGATGCCATTGTGGCACGTTATTTAATATAACATTAAGCTGCTGAAGTCAGATCTCAGCTACGATCCTCGCAAGGTGCCCTTGTTCGAGCATGCGCAGGGCTATTCACAGCGCTGTTCCTTTAATTGGGCCCCTGAAAACAATAACTAATGAATACGATACTCGGAATTGTGAAATTTGAGCCTATCATGTTTGACAGCGGTCGCCAGAGACCCCCGCCCGCTCGTCCAGCATACGCTGCAAACAGCATGCTAGCCGGTCGTGTGGCTTCCGCTTCGCCACCGTCGCGTTTGCGCCGCGCTCGTCGTACTAGTTTTTCACGAGCGCTGTTATCAAACGACGCTTGAGAGTGAGAGACACGCTTCCCTCGCCCTATTTATCCTCGGCGCAAGCGAACAGCGGCGTGCGCCGACGGTGGCAGCGCCGCGATAGCCGAGCGCAGCTGCTCCCCGGCCGTTCACAGCGGGTTCAAGTTTTTTGACCAAGACTGTACCTGCTAGCAGACTAACCGCAAATCGTAGGTTCTTCTTCGACCAATCGACAGCGTCTCCTCTTGGTGACGTCACGAGATACACCTTAGTGACGTCACGACGATCGCTAGGGATACTGGAAAGGCTCGGAGAGGAGCACGGGATTGTTTTTTTTTTTTTCGTGGCGCGCCTCGGCGTTTGGCATCGATGATCGTAACGGCATTCTGAACTCGATGCGCGAGTTTGCTTGGAATGTTTAAAAAATATCGGAGGTGGTTTAGGGGCCCTTTAACCAACGAAGGAACGTACGGCTGACGGCATAAAAGCACGCTCTCGTATCGATTTATGGTGTAGCGCCTGGTAGCTGCGGACTTATTCGATGCGCATTCCTACGTAGATCCGCGCAAGAATTTGTGGTCTTTCATAACGAAAGGCGTCGTCGCTTTAGAACCCATCCGACTCCGGATAACGACTTGCGATTTGGGGTACAGGTGGTAGTCGCCGCGCTGCTCCGGATAGGCATCGTTTTTAGAGAGCAAGGACACCTTGAAGACTCGCCTGGCTAGCATCATTCCGTCTGCCACAATGATTCATTTCCTATTAGAGAAAGTAAAAAGCTGTGCTAACTTTATTTTTACACAAAAACGTCCTTCAGTCAATTATGAGGACTTTTGCTTGGATATACAGTTATTTAAAACGTAACCATCGGCGGGCCGCTAAAGTTGATGGACAGACGACAAGGTCTACGCTTGCTCTGCGATAGTTTGTCCTCTGTCCTTGCTTTTTTTCGCTTGATTCAGCAGTGTAGGTGAGTAAACTTCCTTGACAGGTGTACTACAGGTGAATGAAAACCTGTTAGGAAGATTCTATTTTAAGAAAGCTTTATCTGCGCAACCGTAGCCAGTTTTAGGGGAATCCTCAACGCCAGCGAACACAAGCCTCGCATACACATATACCATCATTCCCATGACGGCACAGCGCCCGTAAAGAAACTCCCATAGACGGTAGCGCCTGATTTCCCTGACGGTAATATTGTGATAAACCCTATGGATAACAGAAACCTTCCGGACGGCGTCCAGTGCCCCAGGGAAGTTATGAGCCAGCTCATGCTCAGTGTGGACGCCTCCACGTTCGTACACGCGTGCATATGTCAAAGAAAGGCGCCGGTGAGCCGCTGTACAACCACCAACAACGAATAACATAAATTGTCACCTTTAACGTCCCAACGCAGAAGCCATGGGAGAACATTGTGTAGTGCAACTTCTACTTCCTACGCTTCTTTAACGAGCATCCAAAGCGCAGTACACGAGAATTGATGGAGCGCGCACCGTCCTCTGAACGCGGCTCTGCGGTTCGGAATCAAAACCGCGCCCTCGTTACGGAGACACTGCGGCGGCAACTACCACAACAACATGTAAGAGGTCAGTGCGAAAAAGCAAGGACGAAGAAAGGTAAGTACACAGAACCTTTCTTCGTCCTTGTTTTTTCACGCTGCACTGTTATACGTTCAAGAATTCACCAACTCACAATTCACCAACAAACAAGAGCTTTACTGTACCACAACAAGACGTGGTTGACAACAAGATGGCTGATGAGACATGGTTTAGGCCCAAAAACTTTTTTCCTCCCCCAAAAGCTTTCTACAGGCTTCTACAGACAGCCCGAGACGTGCATTTATGCGATGAAATTATTGTCGCTCCCTCAGGGCTCGGCAGGTGCAGAACACTGCCGATCGAAAGGAATTATCCCACGCCGTAATTGCCAGCCGCCAGATGACGAGAAGACTGCGAGCGCAAAGTGTGTCGCTGCCGGCAAAGCCGGGCGGCGCGGCTTCTACTCTCGCGCGGAGTTATAACTCGTGATGGAAACGAGAGAACGGAGGCGTGCATCTCCCGACCCGATCAATGCCCGCATGGAGACACGGTATACGACGCCTGGCAGTGGAATTGCGCTAATGGCATGCATACCAATAATTGGATGGCGCACTTCACCGGTAATCGCGCGCCCTAAACACTCCGACGTTCGCAAAGGTGCCCTTTCTTTTCAGTGCGAAGCATCCTTTGGCGCATCCGAGGCACTCTGCGGTAGATATAGGTTCGTGCCTTAACTGGTTTCGGGCTTCTTCCATAAAAAAAGTCGCAGTTTTGCCCGAAAGGCGAAGCATCGATTGCGATAGCAAACTAGTAGACAGCTAATACAAAGTAAGCATAGTAGTTTTATCGGCCGTATAAACTTGGAAACACTGGCGAAATGCGAAAACACCCGTGTACTTAGATTTAGGTGCACGTTAAAGATCCCCAGGTGGTCGAAATTTCCGGAGTCCTCCACTACGGCGTGCCTCATAATCAGAAAGTGGTTTTGGCACGTTAAACCCCAGAATTAAATTTTTAAACTTGGAAACATTCGCTAACTGAGTTAACAAGCGTGGTGTCAATGCGCACAGGCCAACATTAACACATCACACTCAAGCGCGGATACGCTATCAAAACGCTGGTGTGAGCAAGAGCGGCAGCAGCAGCGAGGGAAGTGACCTTCTTGCCGTCTGTCGCTTCAACGCAAGAGCGACTATAGAACACAGCGCACACAAAGTTATGAGCCGTCTGCACTTTTTGGCGAAGCCGACCAGCCCCCTCCCTCTCTCCCGCGCTGCTTCCCGCTTTCCTCTATATATGGGGCGCGAGATTGAGCCGCGATCGTCCGTTTCCCTCACGTGCTTTCACTCGCACATACAGCATAAGACGCGCGACAGCAGTGTTGTCGCCATTGGCCTTTATTCGGAACATCACGGCGACAGTAAAACTGCGCCTGGAGTGTCCACATAATTGCTATTGCAAAAGAAAACTCATCACGAGCGGGAGCGTGCCAGTTTCTCCCATAATCGCATCGTGGCCGCTAACGCTTTGAGACGCTGTGCTAAGACTGCACTGCCTTCGGGATCGGCCCACATATGTCATGCTGTCGCCATCATGCTGACGCCGTCGCCATGCTTCTCTCATCACACACAGGCTCGCGTCCCACACACACAAGTGCTTGCTTAACACAAGCATATTGCTCCATCTGGTAACACTTTGAGGAAACCCAAGCGATGCTGGACAGCCAGCTGCCTGCCAAATGTTTCGCATAACATCGACTGCGTGGGATCTGCATAACTGATTTTTTTACATAGTAGTAATCGGCCCTCTTTTCCCTTATATAATGGTAGTTAGCCTCAAATAATGCTAATATTGGATCAAAAGTAATGTCAGGTCTAAAGAATACATCAGTCGCAGTAAAAATTGCAGGAACCAAGAAAGTGCAATTGCGGCTCCATGGTGTCAGGCGTCTATGACGAGACTCCGGACGATGAAGTGTATATTGCCTCCTGTAAACTTTGATAACATTGTTGCTAACTTCAGACCTACCCACAAAGAACCAGAACATTCAAGCCCTCGCGGATCTTATACTTGCTACGTTGTTTCCATAAAGAACGTCTCTTACCTATAAAAGTGTGAAAATGTGCACTTTTATGGGCAAAAAGAAATTCAGCAGCCCGTCTATTCTTGGAAGGACGAGCAGCGAAGTTGTGGTGTGTTTTACCTCAATCGACGCATCTATATATATATATATATATATATATATATATATATATATATATATATAGGTATTATTATTATTATTATTATTATTATTATTATTATTATTATTATTATTATTATTATTATTATTATTATTATTATTATAGCAGGAGATTAAACGATACAGAAACACCTCGGTCTTTTAATTTCTCAAGCGGAGATTTCGTGGGTCTTCACCACTATCTTAATAATGTGGACTGGTTTTCAGTAGTAGAACTAAGAGATGTTAATGACCAAGTCACGGCATTCACGAATATTATTCACGATGGAATGAACTTTCTACCACTAAAAGGTGCTAAATGATCTAAATTCCCCACTGGTTTTCTGCTTAACTGAAAACAACTTCGAAGCTAAAAGAGAGAGAGAGAGAGACAGAGAGAATGATGCATAGAAAGGTAGGGAGGTTAACCAGAGGCACTTCCGGTTGGCTACCCTGCACAGGAGGAAGGGTGAAGCTGAAAGACCATGCTCACAGGAAGGCACCGCGCACAAATCAGAAACACTGGCATATAGATTTTAAAACGTACACGGCCCTCTCTAAACGTCATTACAAGCGTGATCATTCCATCTATATAGCTCATGTGGAAGCTAGTACTTCCACATGAGATAAAAATTCAAAGTCTTTTTGAAGACACGTTCGTTCGTAAAAAGTCTTCCAACAATACGAAACAAGATATCCCTCTACTTCGTGGCGACGGCCAACCTGTCCCAGATGTCGTGGGCGCCTTCGCCCTACACTTCGGGTCTGTGTACGCTGAAGAGTACAGCGACGGAGTTAGTGAGCTTTACAATCACCCTTCCCTGGACTCATGTCTGTAGGCCTCAGAGGAACTTGTCTTTAAGAGCATCAAACGCTTAAAACCGTCTTTTTCGTGTGATCGTGATGACATTCCGCCTGCTTTGATTAAAACGTACGGGACTTCGCTTGTTCCAGTGCTTACTTGTATTTTCTATTCTGCTTTAAAGACGAACACATCCCCAACGGCTTGGACAATAGCGCGGCTCGTTCCTGTCTTTAAGCCAGGGGTAAAAACTGTTGCGAGTAACTACAGGCCTATTTCTCTCCCGTGCGCAGCATCTAAATTATTCGAGTCAACTCTGCACTCAAAAATTTCATCCTCTATTAAAGATACTATTGACACGTGTACTTATCTTTATTGGGCAACCACGTTTCGCCGCCTAACAAATGTAATCGCACAGCGTGGAACGCGCCTGCATGTATCCGAAGTTTCTGGAAAGTTATCGATGCTTCTATCCGCTGTCTGCTGTCGCCGAACCTTATGTTATCTGATTTCATCACCTGACGCGAATGGTATAGAACTTTGTGGAAAGCACGCGGGTCCGAACGATTAGTCTGGAACGTTCGACGACTGCTCTATAAAAGCCGACGCGCTTGACCCGCTGATCAGATTTCCGACGATCGCCGACCGTGTTCGCCGCTATCGTTGTGCTATAAGTGTAGCCTGTTTTTGTGGGCACAGGTTCGCCCGATAAAAACTAGCTTTGCATTCCACCGTATTGCTGCTTTTTTCACCGTCACTACCACGTGACACTTTCATTCCTCAGCAGCATGGATTCATATCTGGACGCTCCACGACTACCAACCTCGTTAGCTACATGATGCATGCCTCTCACGCAGTGTATAATAAAGGACAGCTAGAGTCATTTATTTTGACCTCAATAATGCGTTTGAATTCGTATGCCACAACATGCTCCTTCAAAAACAACCTGATCTGCACCACTCTGTCACAGCGCTGATAAGAAGCTACCTACGCGACCGGTACTGCTACGTTCGCGTAAATGGGCAGTCGTCAGAACTCTACGCGGTTACAAGTGGAGTTCCTCAAGGGTCTGTCCAGGGCCCACTTCATTGCTCGCTGTTTACTAGCGACGTCCCGACAGTCATTCAAAACTCTTCAATTTTGTTATATGCTGATGACGCGAAACTTTTCAAAGCGGTGAAAAATGTTAATGATTGCGCCGCTCTTCAGAAGGACATGTCAAATTTTGCGTCATGGTGCACTGAAAACAAGCTGGTCACTAATGCATCAAAAACCAAAGTTGTAAGTTTTACGCGGAAGACTAACGGGACCTTATTTCCCTATAGCGTTAAAGATGTTCTCCTGCCAAGAGCTCAGGGAACAAAGGACCTTGGAGTGTACTTCGATAGCTCTCCGAGTTTCTCGCCCCGCGCTCAACAGACGAGGCAGCGTGCACTTCGAACCCTCGGCACAGTGTGTCGGGTGACGAGAGACTTAATTAACATGGACCATTTCTAACTTTATATAAGAGCGTATGCCTTTCAGTTCTTGAGTACGCCTCCGTGGTATGGGGCGGCACTTGTAGGTTAAATTGTGAACTTCTCCAAAGTGTCCAAAAAAAAGCTCACATCTATATTTAAACATCGATTCTGTCAAAATCCTTCCATCTCCATAGAGCTAACACATACAGTCACGTTACCTCCCCCTCCCCTGTAGACGCAACAAATAGGATGCTTGCTTTCTAATGTGCGCTTTTACATTCCGCAGAAGGCACAAGGAACCAGCGCGCCTTTCAGCCTTCAGATTTTTTGTGACCCTCTATCTAGAGTGCAGGCGACATATAACGCCCATTAAGAGTGCCTGGATATCTTCATGCCTAATTTTAACACTTTCCTGGGAGGAGTTGCAGGGGAATTTCAATAACTGAACAAAACCTCTCATATCTGTTGTGTGTTCCGTCATTCTGCAATCCTTTTTTCTATTTCTCCCCTTTTGCTTTCTATTCTCTTCGTGTACACATTTTATGCTCTGTTAAAATCTCTATTCACGAAATTCATTATTATTTTTTTGTGTGTGTGCGCGTGTGTGTGTGTGTCAGTTTGCATTGTTCTTCCTGCGCACTGTTTTGCCTCGTGCGCCACCACCAAAAGCCTCGAGGTTGTTCCTCGGCACTTTAATAAACAGCTTTGATTGATTGGTTGTTGTTGTTGTTGTTGTTGTTGTTGTTGTTGTTGTTGTTGTTGTTGTTGTTGTTGTTGTTGTTGTTGTTGTTGTTGTTGTTGTTGTTGTTGTTGTTGTTGTTGTTGTGAAAGCACGTGACTGCGCCCATGCGCTGTCGTATCACAGCGCTCTCAACCGTGCTTCGAGCCTATCACTTATCAGGCACGACGGCGCCTCCTTACCGTGTGCCACCGCCAAAGATGCTGACGCACTGTCAAGCCGATGCCTAGAGTCGCGGCCGGTCACTTCTCCACAGTGCACGCGCGCGGTTCTTTCGCTCGAACCGCGATTGAGAGTGCTGCAATACGATAGCGCATGAGCGCATTCACGTGACTTTATTTCATATTTCGCGGGCTTTCTTCAAACGCCGAAAAAGAAAAAATCCCCAGGCCGCATGCAGGTTGCCACAAAAAATTGGATCGGTAGTTTCTGAATCCCCTCTAGAACGTAACGAAACGTACTTCGTCCTAAAGTGAACAAAAGAAATTTTGCATAATTGATCTTAGTTAACTAATTAAGCAGAATATAATAATATACTATAAGGAGCGCCACACGACAGCAAACGACATACTGTTGGTTTCATTCAGCTGCGGCTAACCCCTTTCTTCAAATCCTTAGTTCAAGTTACGTAAAACACCCTGTATACAGCTTCCCTGTAAAACGCCAGGCAACACAACTCCCTGATGTTAGTGCACTTAAGCGAAACTTTATTAGTTTTGGAGAAGAGTGCATCGAAACACAACACATGGTGCGTAGTACAATGTTCCGGTCTATTTATTTACAGATTACAACGTGTGCCATTTCTTCTACAGCTGTCTAGATCTTCTGAGGGGTGCCATTCACAACTGAGAGAAAAGCCTTCTACGGTCTATTTAAGTCTGATGCCGTCAATTGGCTCTTTCTGATTCGTTATTAGTTCAGAGCAGTGCTGCCATTTGAACGATATTGTATTTAGATTTATCGCCATGTTGCTCTGTTTCACGACAATTTTTTTTGTATGTAGCTACCGGCGATTTTTTTCTTTTTTTGGCGACATGACAGAACAATCGGCGACATTTTAGTGAACTTGAAGTTAAATAAGTTGCTTCAAAAATGTCTTTCTCTAAGGCGCTTTATTATTCAGAAGCTACCAGCCATGGTTGCTTAGTGGCTATGGTGTTGGGCTACTAAGCACGAGGTCGCGGGATCGAATCCCGGCCACGGCGGCCGCATTTCGATGGGGCGAAATGCGAAAACACCCGTCGACTTAGATTTAGGTGAACGTTACAGAACACCTGGTGGTCCAAATTATTCCGGAGTCCCCCGCTACGGCGTGCCCCATAATCAGATCGGGGTTTTGACACGTAGAACCCCATAATTTAAAATGCCCCGCCTCTGGACTCTGGAGTCCAGAGGCTCTGGAGTCCTAAACGTTCGCAGGCACTGGCGCGCCAGACTGTTCGTCTCGGAGGCCACGGGCGGACTTTTCGGTAGTGCCACGGATGGCGCAGCGTGTCCCGAAACAAGCGTGATAGTGGAGCATGGTAGTCACATAATGCGCTTCTGAACGCTCGCACGCACCGGCGCGCCATGCATTTTAGATGCCAGGCGCAGGCTTCATGGCGACCGCGCTCGACGGCGCCGAGGGTTCTTAGGGTCGAGCAAAAGAGGAGTCCCGCCCCCTGCAGTGCGCATCTCATACATAACACGTTTCGACGGTGGCGATACGCGGTATCGCTTTACTGATGCAATGCTACCGCATTACCATCGATAATCATCGTGACATGGGATCTACCGCAGTTTTTTTCTTTCTTCTATCTCGTCCCTTGCGTTCTTGTTGTATATTAAATATGCAGTAACGTACCAAGCCTTTACATATATATATATATATATATGGGTGGTATTACGACTTCCTTCTGAAACAATCTTGGAATATGCAAATTATACGCACGGTGGGTAGTCATTGCGGTGTGAATAAAGTATGACGGAAATGCGTGTTCAAGAGATTATTTCTGGCAGAACGCAGCACCAAATTCCTGAGGAGTTAACCTCGCCGAACCCAAAAGCAAAGTATCATATCTTTTTGTTCCCTATTGTTGCGTTTGGAGGCGATCGCACCGCTAGCAACCAGTTTGTTGCGTACTCCAGGGTAGCGTACCGTACTGCTGCCGAGAAGTAGCGGCGCCTGCCTATCGAAGCTCGACCGACATTACTTATTGGGTAGCGTAGCGTTGTCGGCGGGCTGCAGGCATCCGGTAGACCATGGCGACCGAGCAAGGGCGAGACGATTTGCTAGTGCGAAACTTGCGCTGTTTATTCAAAGGTAGTTGAAAGAAAATAAGAAAAGCATGAAGTATGAAGTATATCAAAGTACATTTCGGAGCCCCTTTAAATAGGCTCTCTACAAGTGTGGGCGGGATCTTTCTTCCGTCGATGTCATGTGACAGGCACAGAGAGAGGGCCCCTCCCCCTGCATTACCGAGCACGGGCAGAAGAAGTCAGACATCTTTTCGAAGAATCCTGGTAGAAGGCCCTTTGTGCGCAAGCTGACTGACGCTGACCCTCGCAGAAGTCAGCTCTCTTTTCGACGAATCCTGGTAGAAGGCCCTTTGTGCGCAAGCTGACTGACGCTGACCCTCGCAGAAGAAGTCAGCCCTGGTAGAAGGTAGGGGGAACGACCTGTCGCCCGTGGTGTCCGATGCCAACCCTAACACTATATTGTATACATATGTTTCAAAAAGTAACTACATTATGGAAAATTCACTCAACATATTTAGCTACAATTTTCGCCACCTTAGAGCAAAATTTTGTGGAAATTTAACAACTTCTTCGTCTCGGTTTTGCGACATGATCGAAGAAAAGTTGGCGACCCACTGGTTCAGAATACCTAGTTATTTGCAAAACGCAACTGCTCTTGCAACTGTCGAAAGACCCCGTGCTCACGATTTCCGGGCTTGTTCTTATGCGCATGCGGCATAAATTAAGCGAGTGAACCAAGAACTGTAGCGCACAACCTTTAGTCAATTACAGTTGACACCTGGACTGATTAGATATTTATAAGGAAGGAAGGAAAAACTGGAGAAGGAAACGCAGGGAGGTTAACCATTGCTTAAATGATATTGCGCGACATAAAAAACGACACGGACGTGAAAGAAGACGACACACGTCTTTCACGTCCGTGTCGTTTTTTATGTCGCGCAATATCATTTAAGCAATGGATTACCAACTTGCCCGGAATGCTGCTCTCATGAGGTTAACCAGTTTAGCTTAACCGGTTTGCTACCCTACACATGGGAGCGGGATGATAGGCTGAAAGATGGGGAGGAGAAAGAGAGAGCACATAATACAGCACACACATCGTTAGTTACAGTCCGTCACTCTTGCGCGGTATGTGACATCACTGTCAGAGCCGCTTGTCCAAGCCCGTCTCTTGTCTCTTTCATAAACCGAAGTATATAGTCCCTTCGTCGCCTTCAGCTGCGATGTCTTCTGTCGGCGATATGTGAAAATAGTTGCAACTGACAATGGTCTATTGTCAAGGTGCGCTAGAACGGACGCCAGGGACTGTCTCTGAACATTATATTCAGGACAGTCGCACAGAATGTGTTCAAGCGTCTCCTCGCAAGGACAGGCATTGCAGAGAGCGTTGTCGGCCATTCCAATGCGAAATGAGTAAGATTTGTGAGGGCCACCCCAAGCCATAAGGGATAAAGCAGAGTGGCCTCACTTCCGCGGAGTCCAGTTGGCATACAGAGATGCATCAAAGAGGTCGTATTGACGATTGCTCCGGTTGGTCTGGCTGCTTGGTGTGCACCATAGAGAGAGCGTGATCTCCCGTGCAAGCATTCGAAGTCTGCTGGCTGCGTCGGACCGTGAAAGTGGTATGGCCTCGTCCTGTGTGTTTTCAAGAGCTGTCCGAGCGGCTTTATCGACGTCTTCGTTTCCTATGACGCCGCAGTGACTTGGCAGCCACTGAAACGTCACGTGATGTCCTTTCTCATGTGATGTATGGAGTAGGCATCTAATATCGAACACGAGCTGTTCGAATGGCCCGCGACGCAGAGCTGATAGCACAGATTGTAGGGCTGCCTTTGAGTCACTGAAGATTGACCATTGTTGAGGTGGTTCCCGATTGACGAAACAAAGTGCAGCGCGAAGAGCAGCTAGTTACGCAGATGTCGATGTCGTTGGGTGGTCAGTCCTAAAGCTGATGGTAATAGCTCTTGCTGGGACAACCGCAGCACCGGACGAACACTGTATGTTTGTGGAACCATCAGTATAAATATGTACACTGTCCGTGTACCTTTCGTGCAGAAGAAGCAGAGACAGTTGTTTCAGCACAGGCGACGACAGCTCAGACTTTTTCCCGATTCCTGGTACTCTGAGATGGACTGTGTAGCTCACAAGACACCAAGGAGGTATCGATGGTTTAGATGCAGCGGTGAAGGCCGAGGGAAGTTTGTCGTCGTACTTGACGATAGCTTTAGAGAATGATGTTTGGTGCCTGTCTGAAGGTAGTGTTGCAAGATGCTGACAGGGGGCACGTGCAAAATGTCTGATGTGCGTTCTCAGGGCTTCCACCGTGTTGTGAGTTTGCATTGGATGGTCCCGAGCAATCGCAATAGTTGCCTCTGTTGACGTCCATCTGGGCAAACCAAGGCAAACTCTGAGTGCTTGAGCTTGTGCTGCCTGCAGAACACGAATATTTGTCTTGCAGGTGTTGTTCAGTACATGTAGACTATATCTTAAAATACCGAGAAAGAGAGCTCTGTAGAGTTTCAGCATTGCGTCTACTGACATCCTCCACGTCTTTCCTGTCAAGTATTTAAACAACTGGGAGGTTGCTGTCAGGCGCCGTTTCATGCAGGCCACGTGCGGGCTCCAACAGAGGTCTAGGTCGATAATTACGCCAAGAAATCTGTGGGTTCTGACATAGGAAATGGTCCGCCCATTGATTGAGATGACATAAGGCATCATTGGTTTGCGAGTAAATTTCAACATACGCAGACGACATCTGTGTCTGGACTTCGGCCGTCACACGTCCTCAGATATGTGCGCGGTTTCAAAGGGCGGCTACTTTGACAGCGAGCTACTTGTGTAAACGAGGACTCAGCATATCACCAGAAAGATATTTATAAGAGTTAAGGGTGTGGGAAGGGTGTCGTCTGAAATGTGTGTGTGATTTGAATTAGGCGCTGTATAAGCCGACAGAAGTATGAACAGGGTGATCATATCTAATTTTTACGGAAATTTTAAAAATCGCCTGTGGCAGATAGCACAGTCCTTCTCCTTGGGCTCCATTATTCGAAGAGGCGGACATTACAAGCACAATCCATGGATCGAAACACGCACTCAACTAATTATCGAAAATTCACACTTAACTTCTTAATTAATTACTTCACGGCCCACATTGCAATCTACGAATTGTAGCCGGTGAGCTTGCAAGATATATCCATTTGAAATGAATTTCCAGAATGGCACCAGTTTCGAGATTTTATTTCCGAAACTGTAGGACAAAATACATGGGCGTTTCAGTTACTTTCGTGCGTCAATGCATAAAAGAGCGTTTTGTTAAAAAAAGTGTTAAGTGGAACAAGAGTGCATTCTTACGTCGAGTTTGATAGGGCATATCTCCAAACTGGTGTCATTCTGGAAATTCACGCTATGTAAATACGCATTGCAAGCTCACCGGCTACAATTCGTAAATTGTCACGTGTTCCGGAAAGTAACTAATTAAGAAGTTAATTTGAGTACTTTTGTTAATTACTTGACCATTTCTTTCGATTTATCGTGCAAGTAATATCCGCCTCTCCGAATAATCCGGCTCAAGAACTAGAATTATGTTAGCTGCCACAGGCGACCTTCCAAAAAATTCGCAAAACTTAAAAACGATCACGCCGTATATAGTAGCTCAATTGCCACGAATTGTGGGAGCTCGGCGTTTCGACGTCGATGTGCACCTGCACAGTCAATAGCATTTGGATGAAAGATACCTCCAAGGTCGCAGAAAAGAACTATAACCCTCGTGCTCTCAAACGATCCTCGACTAGAATCCCTTCCGCCACTCTATGGAATTGAGCACAGCGCCACCCCTAGTGATTGGCGGAGATGAGTGCTGTTCTCGAGAATCACCGTGGATCGGCCAAAGGAAACGATGGCGCAACGACTCAGAGCGCGGATGGATGGATGGATGTTATGAGCGTCCCCTTTGCAACGGGGCGGCGGGTTGCGCCACCAAGCTCTTGCTATTATACTGCCTAATGTCCTACCTAGGTTAAACAAGAAAAAGAAGAAGAAAAGAACACTCTGAACTCCCACAACCAAATTTTCTGATCCCCTATCGGGAGCTTTGCTTTTGTACGTCTCCGTTTTTTTGTTGTTTCCCTACATTTTTTTCACCAATCCCCCAATCGCCTCTTACTATGCTTCCTGAAAGCGCGACGACCCCTGGTGATCCTATATGTTGGCACCGAACTCACCATGCAGCCAGACATGCAGTAATACCTGAACTATAGCACATTCTGCCTGAACTTAAATTTTACGGCAAATGCTCACGCGCTGCGCGAATTTCCAAGGTCGTTTTTTTTTTTTTCTGAACATCGCCTGTTCCAATGAACCTGCTGTCCAGACGACTGGTCTGCCCAAGACAAAGATACACGGCACGGCATTAGACAGTTTTAGCGTTGGCAAGTTTCTCATGTTCTCCCGCACGGTAAAATACGGTACTCATCCACCTCACAGCTGCACCGTTTTACCGGACGCGAAGATCTACAGTATACATATGGCAAGGCACTTTTCTCTATGGCAATACGGCGTGTACTGTAAACCAATTTACAGCCTTAAGAGTAATCGAATTATAGGGTTTTCCGTGCCAAAACCACGATCTGATTATGAGGCATGCCATAGTGGGGGACTCCGGATTAATTTTGACAACTTGGGGTTCTTTAACGCGCACCTAAATCTAAATACACGGTCGTTTATTGCATTTCGCCCCCATCGACATGCGGCCGCAGTAGCCGAGATTCGATCCCACGACCTCGTGCTTAGCAGCGCAACCCCATAGCCGCTAAGAAACCCCGGCGGGTCGCTCATGAAGAGTGCTTTACGTCCATAACTCATACTCTTACACAAGAGTGTGAATTATAGACCAATTTGCGCTCTTAAGGACCCTTAAGGGTATAAATCAGTCCACACCGTGGCTTATCTATATTCTCCGCGCGCGCTGCTGTGAGAGGGTGCAAGCACAGCCGGTGGAAGCGCCAACGAAAGAGCGTCACAACCGCAGCTACAAAAAGTGTCCGCATCGCTCTACGGCAACGCCGTAACAACGAGTGCACCCTAAAGAAAGTCTACCAAGTCACCGTGCTACTCGAGTCGCTTATAACGCTGACGGCAAACAGCCACGGGCACGCACCACCGCTCTGCGCGCCGTTCCGACCAACTCGCATGTTTGCTCACCACGCCGCACTTGTGCCGCCAGAAACGATCCACGTATGAACGCACTCAGATGACACCGCCCCCGCAAAGGCTGTGCTTCTCACGGCTCGAGGCTTGCCGAAAACGGCTGCCCGTTCTCCATCATTTCTCCCCGCTTTCGCGTCAGCGCTGCCTCGAGTTAAGCGATGAGCTCCTGCCTCGTTCCATCATGCATGACTGGCTTTGATCGCGGACACGAACCCGCGCTCGACCGCGTGCCCTCCTGCCCCCTGCCTGTATACACTGCGTCTCAGTAGTTCGCCACAGCACGGGGGAGGCTCTCCGCGTGGGCATTCTGGGGCTATGTTGTTTGCGCGTATGTGTACAGTATGCTCACAGCAAACACTTGATGTTAGCGTGCGCGCTAATGCACGCACTGAGATACATAGCGAAGCGGGAATGCGCTTTTGCGAGCTAATTGAGACAACGTTCTAAGATTTTTTTCTTCTTTTCTGTCTTTTTGGGTGCAAAGATGAGAAAATACGGAGAAAATTTTCTTATGCAACACGAGGAACAGCTCAACGCGTGATTGTGACAACATAAGGTCAACATATATCGCAAATGCCGTAGTAAACAGCGGAAGTCGGCGCCTTTGTAGTGCATTTGGCACCTTGTATACAGCAGCGTTCGTACAGAACATCGGACTCAAAACATAAGGACAATTCAAGGATTTCAATACTACCAAAGTCCAACATTCAAAGAGGGGGGAACACATCTTATCTGTACACATACACTGGAATATAGTGAAAACGGCGTCTCCTTAGTTGCAATTTCCCGCAGCCAAGCAGCCGCTGAGTCGGACACGCGCGCTTTAAGCTCTTCAGATCGCTTTTCTAAGTTGACTTTGCAATTGTAATGATGTCAACCACCTTCTCGCGTGATGATTAGTAATATCCGACTTCAGCCGAATTAAGGTACTCGTTGTGCTAACCCGCCGTGGTTGCTCAGTGGCTATGGTGTTGGGCTGCTGAGCACGAGGTCGCGGGATCGAATCCCGGCCACGGCGGCCGCATTTCGATGGGGGCGAAATGCGAAAACACCCGTGTACTTAGATTTAGGTGCACGTTAAAGAACCCCAGGTGGTCAAAATTTCCGGAGTCCTCCACTACGGCGTGCCTCATAATCAGAAAGTGGTTTTGGCACGTAAAACCCCAAATATTATTATCGTTGTGCTAAAGCCAAATGGCTGAAACTTGCTTTACGCCCGGAATTGCTAGAGCATATAGGGCTCGGAAATGAGCCATAATGGCTGCGGTGTGAAGCAACCAGAAAAGAAAAAAAAATGGTGGAACGGCTTGGTCGTTTGATCTGGCTTTGTCTAGCTCCGCGATGGAAAAGGTGATTTGAACAAGCCTGTCTTCGGTGGCTGTGGAAATGCTACGTTGCAATCGTTCAGACACACTCTCAAAAGAAAATATATTGGATTGTCTTCTGAGACACAGTGTCCATGGCATAACCGCTTTGCGGAGTTTGCTACTTTTAATGTTTGGAAGTCACCTCCGACCCCAGTTTTCGAGGAATTCAAGGAGCACATACATCTAGAACTAGTTTTGAGGGCTCGTGAATCTGTTTGTCCAAAATTCAAGTGTTTTCAAGGATTTCAACGAGGTGTACGAACCCAGTATGATGTCGCCCGCGGTAACGCTTGAAATCCGGTTTATATATAATAGCGGCAAAGCAAGCAGCTTTCGGTGAGCTATAGGGGCACATAGGAAAGAGCTTGGGAAAACCACATGTTCAGTCGCGAAGAGGTTAAGAGACCCTGCAAATGCGAGCGAACGCTCGTTATGCCAATGAGCTGCCGAATACGAGCGACCCGAGAAACTTGTTTTCGTGAGAAAAACTCTGGCGCAGCGGCAGAGAGCACACGAAGGAAGCTGGAAGGCTCCGACATCGGCGTATACTGCGGCGCATCGTTCACAGGGGCGGCGGGCCGTCATCGTAGGAGCGAGGAGACGACAGGGTGCGGATGCACGCATTCTCGACGGCGTTCGCCTTCCCTGTTGCGCAGCAGTAATGCTCGTAGCCTGCGGAGTGCTGCGGGAAACTGCCGAGATGGAGCCTATATAGTCGCTTCAGTGGCGTAGCGCCAGGCACCGGCAAATAAAGAACACGCGCCTTCAGCCTTTCCGGCTTTCTTCGGCTGCAGCCTGCATAAGCTTGTTAAAAAGTTCGCCCTGCTCCGCTTCGGTCGGTCTGAACGGAAGTGGCGGGGCTACACGGGCCGCATCGTTAATTCAATGCGGAAAGCTGTGACGCTGAGGATGGAAAAATCCGCAACTCTATGGGGAAGTAACATAAGCCTATCGCTTCGCCGTTATTGAACAAAGCCACGGGGACATCGACTTGAACAGCGCAAAATGACTCTGTGCAAAAGAATCAAGGGCCCGTACAGAATTCCCCGCGCAGTGGCCGAAGCACCATCGCACGAACGGCATTTAAAACCTTAAAAAGTTGCACGCGCCTGGGGAAATTTGAATATTCGAATAATTTTATTACCCGTGCGCGCTCCTGTTATCGCCATACACATAAAACGCATTTCGCCTTGCCGCGCAGCGCGTCCGCTTTCGCTGTCACTGATGGCATTTATGGTCATGAGCGAGCAAGCTGTCAAAACAGCTTTTCAAGCCATTATGCCCGCTAGTAACTGGAAGATGTCCCATAAAGTAAAAACATTTTGAAGCGCAAAAATGGCCGCTGTTTTAAAACACCCCCCGATGCCGTGCATTAGACTCGGGCCATGCATACGCGGTTTCAAAAGTGATGTTTACTTCACGCCCTGGCGACGTTCGCTGCTCTGCGACCACATTTCAAGCTCTTGTGAGACAAGGCCGCATACTCTGATATTCGTTACAAGGTAACCGCGCTTTTCTGGGTCGGTTCTTTAATGGCATTTCTCGATTGAAGTAAATTTCGCCGCGTTTTCTTTAAATGATGGTTAAACTAGGAAAGGCTGCATCCAATTTCCTCGCTTCCTAGTTACAAGCGTATCCAATATGCAGTGAACGAATGCACAGTGGACAATATGCAGTGCCCTGTGGCTGCTGTCATGCACGATGGTAGGTCCCTGAGACAGCGCAAACGAGCGTCGGAGATATGCAACCAGGCTCATTATACCCCGAACGCAGACGCGCGAGCTCCGACACAAACAAAATGGGTCCGAAACGTGTAGTTAAGCGCGGATTCAGAGCCTGAATTTCCAACAAGGCGGAACCTAAGGACCGCGGCCTGGTTCCAGCTTTAACCCTCACGCCCTCCCTTGGGTGCTCTGGAGATCCTGCATGCGCACCCCCCCCCCCCCCCCTTTTATTATAATCTCAGGCGCTGTCCTGAGGTCTCCGTTTGTTGGTTGCATGTGCCCTTCTGAAGCGACAGTATCCAATCCTCGCCCGGTGGCAGGGGGCAGCCAATGTTGCCGGATTCCAGCGAGACGGAATGTCCAACGAGCCTGAATGTCCACTACTAGGCATGCGGTTAAGTGCGGAGGAGACAGAGGCATACAGAGGCTTGAAAGAAGCGTCGAGCGGAGCAGGAACGTCTTTGAGACGCAGCGAAGCGTCGTTTAATGCCAGCGCACGCGGGCTCGTAACCACGAAGCGTAGCCGCATTGAGCAGCGGCGATTAGCACCGACGAGCGCGGTGACCATTTTGCCCAGAAGCGCGAAGCCGTCGATACGCAGCGAAGAATGGCTTGGAACGCGAGCGCACGTTTGCTCGTGAACGCCAAGGCGCGCGCCGTCGATATGCGGCGATGAGACGGAGCGCGAGGCGCTTTCCCGTGAAAACGCGTCCAATTTCGTCCTGCGATCTTTACTTGCAAATGGTGGCTAAACAAGAACGCAAAGCACAAAAGAAAGCTTCATTTAAAACCGATTGTTCTTGTTGTTTTCTTCTGCACTAAGCGGCCGCCCCGCCTACGGGCATTCAGAAATGGTGCACATCTACAGCTCTGAATTCGAGCGCAATTATTCGCAGCGCCACGCGAAATGACTATACCGAAAACAAACACGTCGCCGAAAAGTGACAGTCGAGTGCGCAGACGTGCTTTAATGCTCGCCTGAAAAATTAACGATTCTGGAAGGAGCTGTGCCACGCACTTTTCTTTTGAAGTGATCTTACCACGTCTTCTTCCCCATCCCATGCATGTCACAAATCTCTTCTTTTTATGCGTCATATGTTACACGCTTCTTGTATCACTTGTATTACACGTGAAATGTTTTGCTTCATGCATGTTGAAAGGCTGTCTCTTTTTCTTTCTTTTCTTTTTTTGGCGGCGCGTAAGATTCGTCTGGTGTCCGGGATTTTTTTTTTTTTCCTGCATTTGCAAACCCCCCCCCAGCTAGGTCTTTCAGTAGAGTGCAGCACGTACAGCCGACGACAAGAGACAAGATCGATCTGCGAGCGCGTGTCAAGCTGCATTCTTGCATCCTCCGACTGAGCAAGCGCCTGGTGTCGAGACATGGTATTCACCATGCGCTCCCTTTTGTACCTCCCAATACGAAACAGAAGGCGCTTGCTTCCTCAGAGGGCCCAAGAATGCAGTTTGACACGAGCTCGCGGATACCGCAAAATTTTGTCCCTGCATGTACCTAAGTAATAAATAAAAGGAAAAACAAAAAAAAGCTTGAAAAGCACGAAGAATGTCCCCAAATTCAGACATCCCCGGCCGACCGACGACAATACGGAAAATACTGCCAAGTTGACCCTTTCACTCGCCTGCATCCCGCGGCGCACACGCCGACTCGGAGAGCGCGAAAGCACGCAGAACGCGACAGGCAACATTAAAAAAAATGAAAACCTCGATCTGCGTACGAGGCAAGCCGTAGCAGTAGTTCTGACCACCTGGGATTTTCTAACGTACACCCAATGCGCGGTACACGAGCGTTTTTGCATTCCGCCCCCATCGCGACTGCGACCTCCAGCTCAGCAGCGCAACGCCATAGCGAGTTAGCAACCACGGCGGGTGCAAGAGGTCAACATGCTTGCACACGCAAATCTACATCATGTGGAACCACTTAAGTTACCCGAGAAGCAGGTACAAGCTTAAGAGGTCAGATCTGTGAACGGTGCGAAAAAGCCGATTAACCCAACCTTCGGCGGAAGTCAACGTTTAGACGACGTATACGGCCAGCTACACATGTAGGCTAACATCTTTTGTGCACAAAGACAACCCTTTTTTTATTACGAAGTGTCTAAAGCTACGTCTGACGTACGCATGAAAGATGCACTTCGTCGTCTTAAAGATACGATAGAATGGCGCATCCATAAGGAAAATGCTCTTCCGCAACCACATTTCGCGAAGCTCCGCACCACCTTCAGAATACAGCGGTTAGAATGCGCACAAAGCTGCTCATCGTACACGCATACTTTCATGTCATCAAATGCGCTAGGTGGAATCCTATGCAAACAAGGGGGAGCATGCACGAGCCGTAGCACACTTGGACGGCAGTCAGCGCTGGCTCGGAGGAGGGCTCGCTATTCTAATGACAGAGGCATCGAGAAGCGGCTCTATGCGTTAAATGCTTCAAAAGACTAAAGGTTAGATCAGAATTAATGTACCTGAAGTGTACAAGAATGAGCTATCGAAACACCAACATCTACAATAATAAGGCGTCAACGATCGCAACAATTTTGAAATAGCGGTTAATCTTGTGACGGAGGCGAATTTCGTCTAGGGAATCACTACTTCTCTCGATGGTATGAGAGCGGACGCCACGAAGATTGTGTTGGGCTGGCCGCAGTGCACAGAGTGAACGCCCGTGTTGGCAAGCTCTGCATGCCGGACAATAGCTTGGACAAATGGAGTCGTAATCGAGCTCGAGTCACTGGTGTGAACTGGGGCAGGGGTCATGGCCTCAAGTTCGCGCCGTACAATCCGAGGCGGATGATCCTGTGGAACTGACTGCTGTGCTGCCGTGTGGTCTTCGCTAGAGGAAGTTGTCGCTGTGTTGGGCAGCCGGGCGGACGCGTGACCAATGCACGGGCTTTTAGAAGAAGAAGTAGAAGAAGAAGAAGAAGAAGAAGTTTTTTTACCACATAAGTAGACTGATATATAGAAAGCGGTAGGGATGGCAGGATAAAAGCTGCATAACGGCAGCTTGACTAGTCCCACCTCCCTAGACTTCTCAAAGCGCCGGCACTTTATAATGGCATCGGCTGTGGAAGAACGTTTGCACATTAAAAGGTTGAAGGTGTCGTCGGAGATCCCTCTCAACACATTTCCAACATTATCGGCCTCCGGCATGTCAGCATCGGCCTTCCGGCATAGCGATAGCCCTGTCTTCTATGTAGGAGACGTAAGATTCTGTAAACGTCTGCGCACGCGACGCGAGCATCTCTTTCGCGGCGATCTTCCGGCCAGCGGGCTTCCCAAGCAAGTCTCATAGTTCTTGCAAGTGTCCCAGCTGCCGAGCTCAGCCGAGTAGTTATCGAACCATATACTCTCGCAGTGCCTTTGAGGCAGTTATATTTGCCCATCGGTTGTCAGCACTCGCGCGTTCGTATTCCGCCAGCCAGTCTTCAACGTCCGCTTCACCGGAACCGCAGAACGTGCTAGCATCCCGGGGTTGCAAAATCACGACCATTGAAGTGCATGGCGGGCGCTGACGTAGACGCCGTGTCTTACGCCATCGCGGACCGACGTCCGAAACGACGGCCGCTACGCAGTTCCGTTGCGAGGCGTGACGTACCCCGCACCAGCATCAAAGTGTGACAGCAGCGAGATCTAGGCGGAGTATATATTTACAGAATATACACGAAGAAAGGCAGGGCAAGAGAAGATGGGCGATCCGCCCCCACGCGCAAGCGTCTTCATCGCTCTGCCGAGCATCGCGTTCATCCATGTGCGCATCGCTCCTTAACAATGTAGCAATTCACGAAACGATTCCGCCAGTTCAGCGGTGGCTTAGGAAAAACATCAAATGGCACGTCTTCTCCGTGGGGTGCAATCAAGTATCGTATGGTACGCTGATTCAAAATGAAGTCTCTCGAATTCTTTGAAGCACATCCCAAAATAATATTCCGTCTTTACAACTTTTGAAGCGATGCTCTATAGTTTTGGGTACATCACAACGGCAACAATTCAGAGTAGATACAAAAATGCGCTTTTTGTGCAACCAAGTTTTCACAGGTAGCGTTTCACTGTGTAACTTAACGAAAATGTTTTTGTACATGGGGATAAAGGCATCTTGCGGATACGCTGAAGTACGTCATGCCCTGTCAGATTGGAGAATGCAGAACGGTAGGTGGGGGGGGGGGGGGGGGGGGGCATGAAACATTGATATCAAATCTTTATACAGTTGTTTTCTGGATACTGTGTAGAGATATTCAGTAGAAAACCGAACCAAAATTAATTCACACATAAAACCGCACATACAAAGTCGTTCGGAATATTGAGATGAAACTACCAGGCTGGCTAATAAAATTGAATAAGTTAACTTGTATGAATGATCATTGTATTGGGTGTGAAATACCTCGAACAAGAAACCACAAACAATCTGTCGCACAAATAGACCAAGTTCACCAGCACATACGGGTCTGAACGTGATATCTCGCCTCACAGGCTCATAGGAAGAAGACCACACAAAAGTAGCGAATATTCATAAAAACGTTGAGTGTAAGCCCTGGCACAATGAAGTATCTGCAGTACATTAAAGATTTTTTTTTTGTAGCCAGGAACAAGTTGCAGCCGCCGCCCTACCAAATATAGAAAGGCGGTGTAGCGTAAAAATATCCGTATTGCCGTTGAAGTGCCGGTACACGATATGTTTTTCTTTTCTTTTTTGTCCCCCGAATTGGACTACATCGCTTATGGAAGAGACGCATGTTGGATAGAAACGCTGAGCTCATTGTTTCGTCGAAATTTTCGTAAGCTCTAACGATTGGTCACTTGAAGGACATGTATGACTTAACAGAGTTTCAACCGGACTCGCACCACTTCTTGATAAGTTGCATGTCATCGCGATTTTTTTTTATTCAGAACTACAATTGTAGTTTTTGTGTGGTGCATGGTTTGCACAGCGTGATTTATAGGCCCTATCTAGGCCATGAATACGAAATGGGTTGGCTAGTGCTCGCACGTTTCTCGCATGATGTACGTTCCGCCCTTATATACATGCCGCAATAAATACTACGTAAGAAAGCAGTTTAGCGACGCCTTAGCGGTAGCATTTCCGGGTGCCACGTTGCAGTCGACCCGGGTTCGAGTTATTGTTGCACAAAATCGTGTTTTTTTTTTTTATTGCAGCAGTTTATCTAACGCGGCGAGACCCTTCTCGCCACTTAGATATAATGATGGCAAATGAAAGGAACAGCGCGTCCTCCCTGTCGCTCGACAGCCAGATCTACGACCCGTCCGGTCGCATGCACAGGTGCGGTAAGTTCATTACGTTGTTCGTCCACTACGTTAAATCCGCTGATTTTGCATGTGCTCTGTCAAACTTGTAGGGCCGGCTGAATCAGGTTACTTAAACGCGTGACCCACGGTCCGATGCGTGTGGTTGTCGGCCGCCATGAGGACGCACTACTTCCTGTCATATCTTGCCTTGTCAGATGTACGCCACGTGAGGCATACTACCACAGACAAAAAAAAAGGAGGAAAGAAAAAGGAACGAAAGTAAAAAAAAAAAAAAAAACACGTGAATCGGTATCCAACCCAGGTTCCCAGCGCAGCAATCAGAGATTTCACCGCAACGCTGACAACACGGCCGACTTGCGATCATTTCTGTTCAGGTTTCTGCCAT
The DNA here is from genome assembly GCF_050947875.1 of Dermacentor variabilis. Lineage (NCBI taxonomy): Eukaryota > Metazoa > Arthropoda > Arachnida > Ixodida > Ixodidae > Dermacentor > Dermacentor variabilis. The sequence continues at coordinate 129,319,478 of NC_134568.1, forward strand.
TTAACTTTTGACGATTTGCACGTTTCTAAAAGTCAATCTTTGGCCCTTTTATCTGCGTTCTACTCTAACCATTCATCTATAACGTATCGAAAGGAAAGCAGCCACTGCATGTTTCGTCAGAAAATCGAGGTCCTCAACTGCGCACGACACTGACTACCATTGATGTGCGCTATACTGCACATATATGCTCCATCGCGTTTGCGGAGAACCCCATCTGTACATCAATTGCTACCAAGTCGAAAGTAGACCGCCGAAAATGCTTTTAAGCGCACGCTGTAACTCGATCGCGCTACCATTTTTTTGAGGTATTAGTGGTCTGCAATTGCATAGTGGTATATATATATATATATATATATATATATATATATATATATATATATATATATATATATATATATATATATATATATATATATATATATATATATATGCCGCAGTTTTGAAAGAAAGGCGAAGCAGTATTAGTGATAGCAAAGTATACGACGAATACAAGAAGGAAGATTACACCATCGAGAGATGCCAGATTATTCCTGAGGGGAGAGGACTCATGCTGTGAAACTGAACTGTCTCCTACTATGAGGTCTTGTAAATTCCCATATAAGGCCGTCACTTCAGTGAACAATTATTCGAGGTCACACTAAGTTTCCTCAAGTGCAAGAAATATATATAGCAGCCTTGAGCGACAAAGCGAAGGGCACGAAAGGGGGTCACCCGCGCCTGTTCACGAACGAAAACTGAAGGCGACTTCAAGAGCGCTCAGCGGACCTATACGCGGCCCGGAGAAAAGTTGCGCTTCTCTGGTTTGTTCTGTCCCCTTTGTTAATTTGCGAATGGCACTTTCGACTCCAACATATTCGCAACGGATAAATGCTGCAACGCGGATGCACTGGCGCCGGTCACTCGAGTGGATCAGTAGCGGAGAGTAACCATATCATTGGTCTGTTTGAAAAAAAAAAAAAAGGGGCACATGTCAGGTCGAAGGTCACCGTTAGGAATCAGTTTTTCTTGGCGCCCATCGAGAGTTGTTGCGGTCGAGATGAACAGGCGCCGATATGCACCGCGGGGTATACGCACCGACTCAGGCACGCTGCACAGCAACACGCACTTAATGGCTGCCGCGAAGAAGAGAGAGAGAGAGAAAACAAGGATAGGAAAGGCAGGGAGGTCAACCAGAAGAGCATCCGGTTTGCTACCCTACACTGGGGGTGGGGGAAAGTGGAATAGAAAAACCACTTAATTAGCCGTTCAGCATACTCGTGCACGACGTATCTTGACGTGAAACATGAAAAAAAAACAATGAAATACGTCGGACGTACTTCCATCAAAACCGCCTGCTGCATCCGCGTAACGCACCTGTAAACAAAACAAACATGAAAAGTTGAAGGCTGACGTCGGACGTACCTTTAGCCACAGCCTTTTTATATATTTCGTCACTATGTCAATGCAATAAAGACGAGCGGAAAATGTTTGTGCGCAGACACTGCTGCAAAGGATGTAATCTGCCGGAACTCCCGCACTGGCGGTGCGCGTAAACCCGGCAGACGATTTGCAGGCCACCTGACATCTTGTAAAAACTCAGGTCACTAGTGCAGTTTACAAGCGAAGCCGCGCGTGTGCTAATAACTCAGTGACGTGATAGATGGTAGGTTTGCTGCGCGCTTAAAACATGTGAGAGCGTATCTAATCGCAACTAAAGCAACATTTTCGCTTCGCATCGCGAATCGATTCAAATTTACCACTTCTGAATGGAGCGAGCATTAATCAGAGAATATTCCAGTACCCTGGTTAGCTTGAAACGAATACAGACTATATATCGCGCGACAAGTCCCAATGCATTTTTCTTTCTCTCCCTCCAGTCTTCCCTGCTTCAGATCGTGCACAGACGGAAAAGTACCAAAGAGAAATAAGGCTAGAAAATCGTTCACAGAGTATTTTTCTTGTCTTATTTATTCAGTCGCGTGTGGTTGAATCCGATCGAAACGAAATTGAAAATCCACACTCCAAATCCTCTTGCCGTATCGTGTGCTTTCTCGCCACAGCCCCGTTAGTCCTTTTCTTTATTATTTTTACTACTCTCTTCTTCACGAACAACCCCTGCTGCGCGCCTCCACAGTATACGCGCAGTTCGTCGCATAGCCCAAACTCGAGCAAAAACTGATCCCCCGTGACCCGTTCTTGTTCTGCGCACTTCTCTCTCCCTGCAGTTGCAGTTGTTTGTTTCGCGCGCTTTGCAATGCGACTGCTTGGTTCTTACGTATTCAGGAAGTACACGCAGCGCTCGCATGCAGTACTTGCAAAAAACAGCAAGAAATCGCGCGGCTCTTACGTGAAGAAAACGGCAGCAAGGCGAAGGCCGACCCCTTAAACGTGACCGCCCTCTCACCCCGTCTGCGCGTTCACCACCGCACTCTCATGCCTCTAATACATATACACGAACAACGATAAAGATATCGCAAACGGCAAACAAGAACGTTGCAGTGAAGTGCAGATTCAATTTTTTTTTTTCAGTATAACGAAACTCCCGCTGACATAACGCCTCGTCGTGCGCTTGGCACAAAATGAGAATCGTGCTCGCCACTGCGACGAAACGGATTACGAGCGCGCCCGGCTTCGCGGTCAGACAACATGCGGCGACAGCCGCGGCTCGTTCCGCGTAGAAACACCATGTGTGCGTTGTGTATGTGCACACACACACACACACACACACACACACACACACACACACACACACACACACACACACACACACACACACACACACACACACACACACACACACCTCTCTCTCTCTCTCTCTCTCTCTCTTATATATATATATATATATATATATATATATATATATATATATATATATATATATATATATATATATATATATATTTATAGAGAGAGAGAGAGAGAGACGTCACGACCGGCTGCTGTCACCCCCATGCCGGCTCTCACCACAGTGCCTCTATTCGTTCTGCGGCCTTTTCCCGCACTGCCCGCTGAGTAATTTGAGTACCTGCACGGAATTACGGTTGAGACGAAGAAAAAAAGAAAAGACGAGACGCGAGGCACTACCAAAATATAGAAACGAAACTGAACGAGTTGAAGCTACAGCATTTTCTTTTCAATAGTACTTTTTTTTTTCAATTCTTTGACGCTGCCAAGCACAAACAAATAGCATCAACAGCAGCACGCCCAGCAGGACGCCATAACTGCCAGAACACATTGGTCCCTATGCCAAACGGCTGGTAATTGCCGTCGCATAGCAGAGAAGTGCTTGCACATTACAAAAGCACAGTCAATAGAAAGAAATGAGAAGGCAAAGCAGCCTTTTAGTGGTGCTAGCTGCCGGTTCTTCCACGGCAATCGCTAATACCTTTCGCAAGCGCACAAAAATGCGCCTATAGTAATCGTCGAGTCAGAGTGCTCTCTCTTTTCTATCCAGTGTGCACACCGAAGTCGCCCATCGCGCATATATACATAAGACGGTCAACGGCGATGTGACTGGCGTGCGTATTAGCGCGGGGCCACTTGTTCCAATTTCGTTTCTTGGCTTTTTCTTTCTATTTATGTTGATAAGAACAAATCCCCCCAGGACCAGCGGGGACGAATTCAATGTGCCGGCATTTCAATGCAGCAAAAACAAGCACGAGGGACGTCCTTTACAATCAAATGCGTATTATGAAAAGACAGAGTGATTTATGCGCAGGTTCGATAATCACAAGCTGTACTGCTCTAAAAGGCATACGCACTCAGTTCAGCGCGTTCCTGTTATATGTCCCGTAGTAAGTTACAAGTTACAAGGAGCGACGAAGGAGAAACAGACTGTCGCGAAGCAAGCGCAATTGAAAGATCGTTTTACACGTCTCAGTGTGACACGTCCCACGTACTCGAGAGCAGCATAGTAGGGTGCCGGCGGGTATATTTCGCGCTGAAAAAGGCCGGCCGTGTACTGAACAGGCAAGGCTGGCGCCTCTGGTCGACGAACATTTCGTGAATGGCGCATGCAAAGCAGCTGCGGACGCCCCGAACTATACCTAAAGAATCACAGTTTTTCCAACAACGCGCATGCAAGTTCTGCTCTGATCCAGAGACTGCGCTTCGACGTACTTCGAGCATGCGCACTCATCAATGGCCCTGCGTTCGCAGCAAGAAACAGCGCCACATAGCGCAGACATGTATTTAGCAACAGGAGCTCGGCGCTCTTTCTTGCCGATTCGCGGGAAATAATCATGGCGATAAATTAAAACGTCAAAATATTTTATTCGAGCAAGCATTAGAAATTCGGCGCAGGGAAACGTATACCCTGTCACGCAAATGAGCTTGCACTTAGGTTCTTATGCATCCTGTTTTGTCTCTCGGGCCTGTTTTTCCCGCAGCGTTCCTGGTCTCTCAGGCCAAGTACTCTACGGCTCTGAGGAGCCCCGCAGCTCTGAAGCAGGTGCTGTACCACTACTCTAAAACCGCATCGCATAAACGGTAAAAAAGAAATTGCGCGCATACTCTCCGAGTTCGCAATACAGGTTTAATGGGGAACATCCAAATGCAGCATTTGAAAATACAAAACTACTTTCGTGTTGGTGGTTTAGATTAAGCCTTAAATGTACCCAAGGGCCAATCCAGCAAGCAACACTCCTCATCCTCTCGCATATAAAAAAAGTAACGTTCTGTTGCGTTCCATAAGATGCTTTTAACGAGCCAAATTGAAGGTAGCGCAAACATATGAAATTCGTTCTTTATGTATTTATATATTATGCCTTAAAGTACACAAGGGCAGAGTAAACAATGAACAGCGAGCCTACTTGCCTCCTGCCATCCAGTCATCTAAAGTCCAGGATCACGTCAGCTGACGCAGATTAAGAGAGGCGCGTCACACGTGAAATTGGATCTCTCTCTCAAAATTGCTGATTGTATTAGAAATATAAATTTATATCTACAAATTTACGTAAGCGATGTTCAAGATTGTTATTCACTTCTCAATGGACTTTAGTTGTGCTTCAACCGATGAATGCACGGCTGTGATACTCCCCCCCCCCCCCCCCGCTTTGCAATGTCCGCAAAAACAGTTCTGTCGCAATTTCACTCTCTTTGATCACAACATCGTTTTAACAGACCACATTTAAGATAGCCTAAAAAATTGTGAAACAGATTTTGTGATTGAAATAGAAGACAAGTATTGTGAAATCAGCCAATGTGCTACGCCATCAAGTGGCGAGCGCGGAAGAGTATTAGCCAACTTCATGGCTTCAGAGATTTAAAAATTAAATTACTGGGTTTTACGTGCCAAAACCAGGATCTGACTATGAGGCACGCCGTAGTGAGGGATTCCGGCAATCTGGACCGCCTGGACGTTTTCTTTTTTTTTTTTTTTTTTTTTAACGTGCATCGAAACGGGTGTTCACGGGTGTTATCGCATTTCATCCCCCATCGAAATGCGGCCACCGTGGTCGGGATTCAATCCCGCGACCTCGTTCTTAGCAGCCCAACACCATAGCCGCTAAGCAACCACGGCAGGTAGCTTCCGAGATTTACGAGACGGCCATGTAGGTTGCCTGATGCTCGCCTCCGACCTCCTGCGTACCTGAAGCATGCAGATACTGTACGCCCCCGTTAAAGTGCAGTCCCGTACAAAAATCGGGGGGCGCCATAATCAATCCTGTACGTTCGCTCGTTGAGGTGTACTTCTTGGCTCATTCATCGGTCGGACTGGGTACAACTACATATTTCTCCGCGTTCTCGGTAACCTGAACTGCTAGTATGAATTTCCCCACTGGCAGGGTATAAAGTGGCAACAGTGCACAGTGGCGTTCAAGAGAGGGCAAATTCTGAGCGCTGCTTTTGTGAACATTAATTCGGCCGTGAAGGCGTTGCAGTGGAGCTGAAAAGGATCAACGCGCTCCCTGGAGGAAGCAACGCGCGTGTAAACTTGGAGCACAACTCATCCGCGCAGACTCGAGCGCATCGTTGGCGCAGCAACGCTTTCTCCCATACGCAGGCGGACTCGTATAGGGAAGGCGAAATCAGAGGTTCATAACAACAACGACGGGGGCACCAATACAGCATAGGCGCATTGTGAGCAATGCTTATTACTAGCTACAGCAGTGCAAGCACTAGGTCTGGAGACCGAGCGTGTGCGTAAGCGCAACAATGGCACATGCGTCAATACCCGCCGTGACTGTGCACAGGGAACCCGCCGGATGCCGAGACACAGAAACCCCCTCCGTGTGCAAGAAGTGGTCTCGCCACCGCAAGCCACCCCCCCCCCCCCTCGTGGCGTCCGCGACAGGAGGTAGGCCACGGTGCATGTTCCCGACACTCTCACGTATTGTTCTTGCGCGTCACTCGGGCGCTAGTCGCATCGTCTGCTCGCTTGCTTGTCTATGTTGCTTGTTCTCAACCTTATAGGCACCAAAAATCCCTGTCCGCTAGAGACAAATAAAATGGTTCTACTTCCAAAACTTGGACGAATTCCTGCATGCCTAGGCCGCGCTCGGCACCGGAATGAAACAAAGGGCGTTACTGGAAAGTACTGCGGTGGCCACCCTTCGTTGCGCATTAAAAAAAAATATGGCAACGCAGCTCCATTCGTTCAAAATCAATTTTTGGCCTGACTCCTTTCTCTTGCACACCCATCCCTGGCGAACGAAAGACTAAATGTTAGATAAGGCAGCAGTCAAAGCAGGTACATCCAACGACTCTGGCCATCACTGACATAGCTAGAGAGGGAGAGAGAGAGAAAGGCAAAGGAAAGACAGGGAGGTTAACCCGAGGTTATCTCCGGTTGGCTACCCTGTACTGGAGGAGGGGCAAGGGGATGCAATATGTGAGAGAGAGAAGGATAAAAAAAGGGAAAGAAAAACCTAAACACACACACGCACGTGCACACGAACTGTTTCTGTGGGCACTGTCACGCAGCTCGCAAAGGCGTTCCTAGTCTTACGCAGTGTCACCATACAGTCCTACGTCCCACAGTGTACAGTCACGATTTGTCAGAAAGTCCCGTGTTTTTCAAGTATCGCAGCAGCACCTTCATAGCAGATCGCGCTGATGTTCGCGTAGGCCAGTTTCCAAGGATCTTGTTTTCTGACATTGGGCGCTTGTCCAGTTTGTCTAGGGTGGCTGAGAGGACCGCTCTTTGTGGGTTAAAACGAGAGCACTGACAAAGATGATCGATTGTTTCATTACACCCCCAGAAGTCACAAAGTAGGCTACTGGCCATTCCGATAAGGAAAGAATAGGCATTTGAAAATGCTACTCCAAGCCATAGACTGACTAGAAGGGTGCAGTCACGTCGTGGAAGCTCGGGCGGAATATGGAGCTGAAGATTAGGGTCGAGGGTATGGAGGCGTGCACTTGTGAAATCGGATGAATTCCATTGGGCTAATGTCAGGTCACGCGCAAGTGCGGAAAGTCTTTTCGCTGCGTCGGCTCTCGAAAGAGGGATCGCAACGCAGTTGACGTCGTCATGGGCAGATCGGGCAGCTGCGTCTGCTCGATCATTGCCATGTATGCCACAGTGACTAGGCAACCACTGATATATTATATCGTTTCCTTCGTCAACTAGTCGATGGTGGACTTCTCTGATTTCTGCGACGAGCTGCTCAAGTAATCCGTGGCGCAGTGCTGAGAGTACCCTCTGTAGGGCTGCCTTGGAATCACTGAAGACTGACCATGCGTGGGGTGGTTCCTCCTGAATGAAATGAAGAGCCGCATGCAGGGCTACCAGTTCAGATGCGTGGGTTGGTTCCTCCTGAATGAAATGAAGAGCCGCATGCAGGGCTACCAGTTCAGCAGCTGTCGTTGATGATACATGTGACGTTTTTAGCTGTATTTTGACGGATCGTCTTGGTACCACCACAGCGGCAGCGGCACTTGCAGATGTGACTGAGCCATCGATGTAAACGTGTACGCGGCCACTGTGCACCTCATGTAAAAGTTCTAATGTGGCCTGCTTAGGCAGACGACGGCATGTTGGCTTTCTTCTTGATTCCTGGGATGGTGAGGCGTATTTCAGGTCTGTGCAGGCACCATAAAGGTGAGGATGGTCTTGCTGCAGGCATGTAGTTCGATGGCAATGAGGTACGATTGGCATCAATTATACGACTGAAAGTTGTGTGTGGCCTTTCTGCGGGTAGAGCGCCAAGATGGTGAGAAGGTAATCGGGCAACGTGCCGAATATGCGCCCTGAGAGCGTCGGTTGCCAAGTACGTTGATATTGGGTGATCTCGAGCTATGTCAATCGTTGCCGCTGTAGACGCACACCTCGGAAGACCGAGACACGTCCTTAGGGCTTGAGCTTGTAGTCCCTGGAGTACACGCAGGTTTGTTTCGCAGGCACCTATGCGACCAAAAAGCAGTCCGACATTCTGAAGCATACTGCACTCTACGATACCATCAGCGCAGCAAGCGCACGTTGAAGACTACTATACTAGCCCATGGCGACAAACGAGCGATCTACGAAGGCTTAGCGCACGCAGCGAGCATAACGGAGAACTGTCGCACAAAGCCAGCAACATTTTCGCTTGTTCCTGGTAGCTCATTCTCGTCAACATCGTCTTTTCGCAGTTCGAACAAAGAATAACAAAGAAGCCTAATTGCATTACGTCGAAACATAGTTTCCGAACGGTGACATCAAGCGGCGCGGCTCATTCTTTTGCTGGCTGGAATAAGATCTGAGAAAGCAAGGAACGCGACCTCGTTTAAAGTGTGACACTAATTGTCAGAACGTGGGTGAAGCTAATTATCGGTGTTTAATGGCTCGCTCTGGGTCTACTCAATACGTGAAAGGGGACGAAGTAGCGCTTTGTTGGTGTGCGCACTGCAGTCGTTAACGTTGCTGCCGGATAAACAATTTCAGCGCCACGAAATTTTAATGCAGAGGCAGTTCCGATATCCACTTTGCAAGAAATAAGATTTGATCAACGATAAACCTAGAAGAACGGAGTACAGGGCGCGGACAAGTGGTCCAATCAGTAGAGACAGAAAAAAAAAAGTTAGGATACTCCCTAATGCGAAATTTGAGCGCAACTCTATGCGTGTTTTCATTTCACGATATATTGGCTGGCGCGGACAACCTGTCTGGCGCGGCATGTTGCAAACGGAGCGAAGTGTGGCGCGACTGCCTCGCTAATTGGGAGATCGCGAGAGGCACCGCGTCTGTCTTTCTACGATTTTGAAGTGTATTCCAGCCCAAGTTTTCCTTTGTTTGGGATGCGCTAAAATAGCGAGTATAATTTTGAACCGCGAAACGGGATGCTAAGCTTTGTATGCTTTCTAGTTTCGTTATGTCTGTCACAGTCCAGGGGTCCCGGATGGCACAAGCATATTCCAGTATTGGCCTTATGTTAGTCTTGTAAGTTCCTTGTTTCTAAAAGAAATCATTTCGCATTTCTACGTAACATATCAAGGACTCTACACGCCTCAGCAATTATATAGTTAACATGACGGTGCCAGCATAGTTGAGGGGTCAAGTACACGCCGAGGTATTTATGTTCACACACGGATGCAAGATTTGTCCCGTTAATGCTATACGTATATACGTGTGGGGACCTTTGTCTCGTAAAGCACATCTGCACAGTTTTATCAAGATTTATACCCATGCCCCGTTTATCGCACCACTCTGCAACCTTGTCGAAATCCTTCTGTAGTTCATTGTGATCATCGTTACCTTTAATAACATGATACAAAACGCAGTCATCCGCAAACAATCGGATAAAAGATGATATGCCAACGGCAATGTCATTCATGTATAACAAAAGTAATAGTCGACCCAAAACCGAACCTTGAGGCACCCACGATGACACATCAACACCATGCGACCGTTCACCGCCAACGACTACGCGTTGTGTCCTACAATTTAAGTATTGAAATAAACTAAGGGGTTTTACGCGCCAAAACCACTTTCTGATTATGACGCACGCCGTAGTGGGAGACTAAGGAAATTTCGACCACCTGGGGTTCTTTAACGTGCGCCCAAATCTAAGCACACGGGTGTTTTCGCATTTCGCCCCCATCGAAATGCGGCTGCCGTGGCTGGGATTCGATCCCGCGATCTCGTGCTTAGCAGCCCAACACCATAGCCACTAAGGAACCACGGCGGGTTACAGTGTCAGTATTCTTTTATCCATCCCACAACCGTTATATTTATGTTGTACCATGACAATTTTTCAAGCAGCAAAGAGGGGGGAAGTACGTAAAAAGCCTTCCTTAAATCTAAAAAGATGCAACTTACACAACCCCCTTTGTCAAAGGTGGATGCTAAGTCGTGCGTTAATTCTGTAAGCTGAATAATACAAGAAATACCACTTCGAAATCCGTGTTGCTGAGGGATCAATCAGGAAAACAAATTTAAGTGGCTGATGATGTTGCTAAAAAGTACATGCTCAAATATCTTGCAAAGTACACTAGTCAAGCACACAAGCCGATAATTAAACACATATTTTTGAGGTCCTGACTTCGGAATAGGAACAACATTGGCAATTTTCCAGTCCGCAGGCAATATTCCGCATGTCAAAGACTTAGTAAAGAGCGCATAAAGGTATTTAGACAACAGGCCTGCGCAAGCGGAAAGCAGAAAGTTCGGCAAGTCATCGGGACCTCTGGCAGTAATGGTATTTAAACGCTCAAGTTGTAGTTGAATGCCCTTCCTGTCGAAGACGATGTCATTCATTGGTTCCCATCCGATAAGCCCGTAGTGAAACATTGGATCAGTGTTAGTTGCACGCGCAGAAAAAAAACGGAACTGAAGAAGGAGCTAAAACGTTCTGCCTTATCGAGGCTATCATCAACAAGAGACCCATTGTGTTCGAGCACAGGAATTGACACTTCGTCTTTTCTATTCCTCTTGATAAATTGCCAGAATTGCTCATGGTTACTTTTTAACCTAGAATGAAAATAAGCATAAAAAATACCTTTCGTGTGTGATATTGCGGACTTCGCGTCATTTGAAGCTTGTTCCAATTGTTGCTTTTTCTGGGGTGTCGGTTTCTTTCTGTACGTCGTGTATACTCGATTTCCTTTTCCTAGTGCCCTACGAGCTTCCCTCGTGAACCACGGTTTCCTTCTACCCCGCCTTGCCGTCATTATCCATGACGGAACTAATTTGTCACGCAACTCAGAAATCTTATTTTTAAGTAAACGCCACACTTCGTCTACCTTCAGCGACTCCGACAACGTTTCAAATACGTCGTAATACGAGTCAAGTGCCAACGAAATTTCATTGACTTGAGCCTTTCGGCAGCTGTATGTTCGTCTACCTGCACTGCTAGCGACAATAATGTACTCCAATTTCAGTTCGCACAAAGCAGCGTTATGGTCGTTTATGCCTAGCAAGATGAGCACAGGTCCCGTATCTACAGGCAAATTAGTAAAAAGTAAGTCTAACACATTACTTCCACGCGTAAGGTGGCACACGAACTACGGGTTCTGCACATAGGTACTGGCCCAACGTAATCGAGAGAAACACGGATTGTGACGTCATTAGTGACTACGTGTTATGACAATCTTACATACAGCCGTGAGCAAAAGAGTATGGACCACAGACTCACCGAAAAAACTGAAGTTATTTTGATAACACTTGTTGTTGGGCTAGTTGGTACGTGCTTCTTACAACGAAAACGACGCAACACACCAAGAAAGACAGGTGAAAGGAAATTCGTAGCTAAGACGTACAAATTGAAATTAACGACTTCATTGGAAAGTTCGCAATGCCAAGTTTGGACTGTCCAGTCCTCACTTTCAGGTTACTTTCGTAGGCCAGGAAGAAGACTGTCTTTATCGCGGAATCTCTGGTTCGTATACCTTGCTCAGGAGCTCTCATATGGTGTATATATTGTTACGCGAACGGTGAATTCAACACTAGAGACTATTTACAAAGTATATTTGCAAAGACAACTGCAGCGCTGGCCAGTTCAGCAGACAGCTCGAGACCCAGGAGCAGTTCGTCTTCTCCGGGGCGCCCGCGCGCATCGTCCAAAAGAAACATGCCGTATGCATGTAACATTACTCCCGCGACAGAAGCACCGTCCCGGTGCGTCTAAATATCGTGGTGACAGGAGAGTAATTGGGTTTGAGGCGTGCAACATGCACAACGTGAGTATAATGCGAGGCAGATGAGGCACTGGCACTGACTTGGGCGATTTCATATGTAACTGGAGCCACGGCACGTAGCACTCGGTATGGGCCTGTGTACCGAGACAGGAGTTTTACAGCAAAGATATTTATGCGGACTCTGTGCAATCGTTGTCTGACTTTGCTATAACTATCATCCTCAGCAATGGTTCGAGCGTCGTCACCTTCTTTCACAGCTGGCTCGTTGGCGCCCCTCGGCGCTACCGCGCGAACGCGCGAACTTGCCACTGCTCCCGCGTTCTTCGTCAGCTTCTACAGCTGGCTCCGTTGCCGCTCGTCAGTCCAGCGTAGAATTTCACTAGTATTCTGTCGTCGTAATGGGGAGGCGGCGTTTAGGTGGTATGAGCCATTGCTTAAGGGCGTATGAGCCATTCATTGTCCCCCTGTGAGAATGCTATCTTATACGCCAATCTTAAACGGTTGTCAATGGTGCATTTTCGACGATCGAGCCAGATCGGCATCGAATTTATCGATGATTGATTCCACACTGCCGCGAAAGAAACAAATGTTATACTGGCGGCCAACGAACAGTGTCCAGCGATTGAAGCGCGATACTAGGAGCGCGTGGCTGCCGGCACTTTTTGCGTACTGATGTCAGTGGTCACGTGAGCGGAGCCGTCTTAGCCAAACACATACGGGTAAAGGATGATGTATCGCTAGTCGCCTCCTCACAGCAGCGTAGCGCAACTATTCCATTACAGAACGCGACTGTCTGGCTTTCGTCTGAGCGGTTTATAAATTCCGCCCCTATTTGTATGGCACGCACTTCTCAGCAATCACGGCAATCGTTTTGACGATAGGAGTCAAAACGATTGCGGCGGCCCGCACCTCCAAGTAGTGAGCGTTGCGCCCAATATACGGAGCTTTGGATTAGTTGTTCCGCACATTCCATCCCAGCTACAACTATGGTTGGCGCACAAAAAATGGGCGGAGCAACTTGCACGCGACAAAAAAAGCTCGGCAAGAAACAGACAGGAACCTCACGCGCAAAAAAGAAAACAAGAAGAGAGAAAGAAAAGACTGGGAGAACCGCAAAAAAAAGGGGGGGGGGGAACCACTCCTAAGGCATGCTCACCACGCGAAGCACGCAAAAGCGACAATGAGGTGAAAAAATGGTGAAACAAAATATTTACAATATAGACTGCTGGCGAGGCTTGACTTGCATGGTGTAACACTAACTATCACAGCTTCGCTGTTCGAGCATCTTCACGGACTGGAAGGGGTAGTGATATTTTTTCTGACAGCCCAACGTGACAGGTCGGGGACGACAGCAGTATACCAAAGATTCAGGCCAAAAATGAACATGGCGTCGATCGTACAAAAGCCGTTGGTTTTCTTGGGAGGACAGGAGGCGAGCGTGGGCAACTGCCCGTTCTTGCGCTTCCCTGATGATGGCATCAAGTGCATATTCGCTGGCCTCTGTTGCAGCGGTTCGAAGGAATCTGTCCATTGCCAATGTTGGTTCTCGGCCGAACAAAAGAAAAAACGGGGAATAACTGGCAGTGTCGTGGCGCTAAGTATTACACGCAAATATGACATAGGGTACAGGGAGGTCACAGTCAGCATGGTTGAACGAGACATACTTTGCAAGCATGTCTGTCAGGGTTCGATTCAGATGCTCTGCGAGACCATTAGTTTGCGGATGGTAAGACGCAGTCAGCTTGGGCCTGGTTAAGCAGGACTGCAGGATGTCGGCGATGACTTTTCAGAGGAATGTCCGGCCACAGTCAGTGACCATTGACGCGGAGCTCCATGTTGCAAAATCACATCGTGTAAGAGAAAATCGGCGACATGTATGTGTGGCGCAGCTTGTTGGAAGCGCTCTGGTGATTGCGTAGCGCGTGGCGGAATCTGTCGACCCAGTGAACCACCTGCTGCCAGACGTTGATAGCGCACAAGGTGGCAATGATAGCGCACAAGGTGGCATTACGGCGTTGCTTGTCGGCGACGTGGAGCAGTTAAGAAACGGAGAAAACACAAACGTCGGTATCGGTGTCAGTATTGGCGGGTGGTTCGTCCACTGGATGACGTGATTAACAGTATGCGTCTTGGTGTATGGAAGGCCCGACTTGTACACTACTGTATCGAAATATTCTTGTAGCCGCAGAGCCCAGCGACCAAGCTGACCGGTAGGATCTTTGAGTGACGGAAGCCAGCAGAGCGCGTGGTGGTCCGTGATTGCCGAGAAGTGCGTGCCATACATATAGGGCCGGAATTTAGAAACCGCCCAGACGAGATCCAGGCAGTCGTGCTCTGTAATGAAACAGTTGCGCGTCGCTGCTGTGAGGAGGCGGCTAGCGATACACCATCTTGTTCCTGTTGGTGTTGGGCTAAGACGGCTCCGATCCCGTGACCACGGGCATCAGTACGGACCTCTGCAGAAAAGGAAGGGCCAATGTGGGTCAGTGTAGGTGGCGAGGTGAGAATGGTGGTGAGGCGGGTAAAAGCTGACGACAAGCCAATCTATTTCCATTGCCACCGAATTGGCCATGTAGCTCGCCACTGCCGCACCTCCTGGACGTCCCTGTATTCGAGCTCCTTTAACCCGCACCTCCACCAAAATGTTCCGCGAACGATGAACACTAAATACAATTTACAAAGTATATTTACAAAACCAACTGCAGCACTGGCGAGTTCAGCCGACAGCTCGAGACTTAGGAGCCGTTTGTCTTCTTCGTTGGAGTGCCCGACCGCGCGCATCGTCCAAAAGAAACAGGCAATATGCATGTAGCAATTTATTAAAACGACAATTGCATTTGCACTCCGACTGAACGTTAAAATCTGTTCCACCTGGCCAATTATGAAGTCGGTACAGCGTCACACAGTTTCTACGTATCGTTAGCTCTAACGAGGAAAGTAATGCGGAATGTGGGCAGATCCCGGAGACGGTGCAGTCTAACATGGCGTCTCAAAGTGCGAGCTCTGAACAGGAAAGAACACGAGAAACTGGCACCGGACGTACGCGCCAAACGTCTCCATGAGATAGTCCGCTTTGGTACGAGAGGAACACGCGTGCAATCGTCGCCTAGTGGTTAGGACATGGGACTGCTGCATGTGCTCGAAGGCAGAGGTTCGATTCCACTGTCGGTCATGCATTTATTTCTTTAACAGGGGTTTATGGTGCATGTTTCTATTGGCGTACTCTAGTATTTGCGGTTGCTTTATTCGGCATGGCTTGTCATTTTCTTTCCTCTTTACTTCCCTTCTTAACACCTTCTACTTTTGTTTCTATCCCCCTTCCCTCCCTCCCGAAAGTATGCAGGCGCTGTGCCCCTCTCGGTGGCGGTTGCCAGCCTGCTCCCACGCTATTTCCCGTTTGGTCGTTCATTACATCCATGTTTTAATATTAACTAGTGATAATGTCTGGCTGTTTATGAAACCTTGGTACGCGCATACTATACACACATATCACAAAGAAACACACACACAGACAGACACACACCCCTCATAAAGAAATCACATTTCCGTTGTTCGATTTTGAACCCGGTTCTCTAACACAGAAGCCCGATGCTCTATAACCATTAGGCCATGGACAGACGCCAAGGCGAAATAAAGCCCATTTACGAATGTCCCTCGTGCAAGCCATCGCTTTGAAACTCTTGGCGCGTCAGGCGCCTCGCATAGCAACAACTTACTGATAAATATCGGCTAGGCTGTATCAGGAACACAGCCGCAGTGGAGTACGTGAGACGTCATGTGCGTGCTGCAAAGGGTGTACGTGCGCAAGCGTACAGAAATGACGCAACCAAATCCACAATTTATAGCTTTATTCAAGCATTAGAAAGCTTACTTGCCTAACTTACGTTACAGATAGTGGTGGTCTTACGGTCTAATTTCACAATCGTGCTCGCTCCTTATTCGTAATAGGCCCGTATGTTTCGCAAACGGTGTTTGGGCGGTAAAGAAATGACCCTCTATACTGGTGGCGCCCGATACTGCCCTGCGCCGTTCGAGCCCGCCACGCACTCGTAGATGCTTAGGGCTTTGCCTCAGTCTCCTGCGCTTGCGCCACCTTTATGCAGACGAACGCGTTATGCCGCGGTCAAAGGGGCTGAATACCCCTTCGTCTTGCGGCCCGAGTTTCTTCATCCCATTTCTGATCGCTACGTGTAGAACGAAAGGGGGCCGTAGCCGAGCAATGGCGAAATTTTTACAAACATTTGCACACTTGCATAACTCCTGATAAGCACAGGCTAAGAGTTTCACGAATTATACCTGCTATTCTTGACTGAACTCTCTCAAACGCGACCACTCGTACTCGGATCAACAAACGTACCGCCGAGCTACGCCTCTCTGAATGCGCCGCGCGAGAGGCTAAGTTTGTCTCCCTTTGCGTGATCCGTGACGCGACAACGGCACCACTTGTGCAAGCGCCGCCATCAGAAATGAGAGCGCACAAAAAAAAGGGGGGAAAGTGAGGTGGACGGAGACGGGGCTGGTGACAAACATGACATGCGCTACATAGGCTCGCATATGGGAGAAGGCAGCGGAGGAATGTAGCTTGCAGACGCAGACGAAGTCAATGGAATAGCTCGCACGAGCCAAAGAGCTCGAACTGCTGACTCGCAACATTCCATTTGCTTCTACGTGCACTATTGCAAAACCATCTAAAAAAAAGCTATTGTGGTAGAACTCTTAATGGGACGGCGCTCTAAAATGTCCAGTTATAACAAGGACTGCCAACGCCTATAGTGAAGGGCCCATTAAGCCCAGCACTTAGGCCCAGTAGTGCCGTCAATTTGACCGCTCTAGACAGGCATGACAGCAGCTGTACAGTTTGACAAGCATATTATATATACTTGTAATACATATACGTAGCATATTACACAAGGTGTCCCAACTGTCATGCATCAAGATATTAAAATATGAAAATGCCACGTACCTGGGCAGAACCAAGGTAATGTTGTTGGCCATCGCTTGGAAATAGACATTATCTTTTGCATAGCGCCTAATTACATTAGTGTTAATTAATTAATGAACTTCTCGAATATTATAATTACATGAAAAGCGTCAATGATAAAATTGTAGAGCAACATAAAAAACTGCCGATGAAGCTACATAAAAGTGTTTTTCCGAGCGTGAAAGAAGCCCGCGAATACACGCAAAGTGCCTCGAGCGGCCAGTCACGGGGCAATTTTGCGTGCATTTGCGGGCTTCTTTCACGATCGGAAAAACAGTTTTATGTAGCACGTATTGAGCAACAGAAAGCCGTACGGGGAGTTTTTCATGTTCCTCCAGAATTTTCTGATCGACACTTTTCATGCAATTATAATATTTGAGAAGTTGATTAATTAATTAACACTAATGTAATTAAGCGGGATGCAAAAAATGAAGAGTATCTCGAAACGACGGCAAACAACATTACCTTGGTTTTGTCCAGCTACGTGGCATTTGCATATTTTAAATCTTGATGCATGATAGTTGGGACACCCTGTAAATGTATACGTCGTATTAGACGCCGCGCCATACCACATGTGATATCATCTGTGGCATCGCTGTCACACGAGCAGCCTCCACGGTCGTTGAGCCTGCCGAAGACTAGCTTTGTTTGCTGAATGAATTCTGGAGTTCTACGTGGCAAAACCACGATTTGATTATGAGGCACGCCGTAGCGGGGCACTCCGTATTAACTGTGGCCACCTGGGGATCTCTAACGTGCCCCCAATGCACGGGTCACGGGCGTTTTTGCATTTCGCCCCCATCTAAAGGCGGCCGCCGCGGCCGGGATTTGATCCAGCGACCTCGATCGCGCTTAGCAGCACAACACCATAGCCGCTAAGGCACGGCAGCGGGTAGCTGTGTTTGTTAAATGTGGCAGTTACTTCCCGAAGTAAGTTATCGGCGGATCATGGAGAGTGAAACCCAACAGGGTGAAGTGGCAGACCTTCACAATTACAAAGAGACTCCAGTATAAATTAAGTTCAGCAGGGCCAGACACCAAATTGAGCGTTGAAGCCACTATCCCATTTCATGTGAAGTTTCAGTGGGGAGAGCTGCGAAGTCGGCCCCATGAACACGGTCGTCACGTGTGCTTGTGTGGCACACGAGGGCACCCGCTGTCGCCAAGGCCAGCTTTGATGTGGCCTCGTAATCCCAGTAAGACTTTTGGACGTTGCGAAAACAGCACGCGCGCCACAGACATCACAGCGGTAAACCCGGGGCGAGCCAACGCCCCGGGTTTACCGACCTCACTGTTGTCACAACTGTTGTCACTGTTGTACCGACTGTCGTTGTCACAAGAGGTTTACCTCTTGTGACAACGACAGTGGTCAGCATCAAATCAAAAGACGTGGCCTCTGCACCAAGGAATTATGTAATCGATGGAAGCGATTACTGCACAGCGCATGTACTTCGGCAATTTACAATAGGCAGCGAGACACTGGAAGTCGTAAGGGAATACATCTACTTAGGGCAGGTAGTGACGGCGGATCCGGATCATGAGACGGAAATAATCCGAAGAATAAGAATGGGCTGGGGTGCGTTTGGCAGGCATTCCCAAATCATGAACAGCAGGTTGCCATTATCCCTCAAGAGAAAAGTATATAATAGCTGTGTCTTACCAGTACTCACCTACGGGGCAGAAACCTGGAGGCTTACTAAAAGGGTTCTACTCAAATTGAGGACGACACAACGAGCTATGGAAAGAAGAATGATAGGTGTAAGGTTAAGGGATAAGAAAAGAGCAGATTGGGTGAGGGAACAAACGCGAGTTAATGACATCTTAGTTGAAATCAAGAAAAAGAAATGGGCATGGGCAGGACATGTAATGAGGAGGGAAGATAACCGATGGTCATTAAGGGTTACGGACTGGATCCCAAGGGAAGGCAAGCGTAGCAGGGGGCGGCAGAAAGTTAGGTGGGCGGATGAGATTAAGAAGTTTGCAGGGACGACATGGCCACAATTAGTACATGACCGGGGTTGTTGGAGAAGTATGGGAGAGGCCTTTGCCCTGCAGTGGGCGTAACCAGGCTGATGATGATGATGATGATGTACTTCGATTCAATCACGAAAATGGCTCCTTGCCTCCCGGAAATCGTAACCGCAGTGGAGCGGACTTTTGAAAGCGAAATATGGAGACCAGGGCAATTCCGACCTTTTCCGTTAAAATCGTACGCGGCACGATACTAGTGGTGCCGAGTTTTATAACTACTTAAATTTATTGCAGCCGACTTCAGTATAAGACGCGCCCATAAAACAAAAATAAAACCGTCTCACATAGCAGGGCGTGGCTAGTAGTGCCAAGTACTCCAGCAGGAGCTTCTCCATCGAAAGCGAACGCTCCGCTAAAATAAACTTAAACGAGGCTCTTCGTCAGATTGTGCCCTGCGGCGATTTCGGTGAGTCAGTGTGAGAGAAAGCAACAACGATTTTGCACTAAAAAATTTTAGGCAGAGCACAGGACGCTCGGAAGACAGACGCTTCAACAAAAGCGTAAAGGACAAAGGAGGACCTTGGGCCAACGTACCGACAAATGGACTTGTCCAAACACGCCAGGGCCTGGCGGGTTTGGACAAGTTTACTTGTCGGTACGTTGGCCCAAGGTCCTCCTTTGTCCTTTACGCTTTTGTTGAAGCGTCTGTCTTCCGAGCGTCCTGTGCTCTGCCTAAAATTTTTTAGTGCAAAATCGTTGTTGCTTTCTCTCACAAGAACGAAGAACGAAAATACGTCGTGTCGACGGAGATGAGCGTTCTTGTCGAAACAGTGGCACCGGAGTGAGAAACCTGACTTGTTCTCCCCTTCCGCGATTTTTTTTTTCACTTGCCCCGCATTTCCTTGTTCGCTCACAGACTTCGAGCAACAGCGAAATTCTTCTTCCATAAACATGTCCCATCGCGGAATGTCTTGAAACCCCGCTTTGGAAGAGATCCCGCACATAGAGCACAATTGGAACAGCACGACCGCATTCGCTGAGCGCCCACGAAACGGCCGACTGTCGCGCGCCTTAAGCAATTCTGCTTCAGCGCGCGAGAAGACGTGCAAAGTACTCAAAGCAAATTTAACAGTTTTTTATCAGTTATCTTTTTCACTTTGGAATGGAAACCCATAAGACGGGGCCGCATCCCTCAGAAGCCTCTAGAGTTCAGTTTAGTTCAGTTTCGCTAGTTCAATTAGGTTCAGTTTATAGTTCCGTTTCGCTAGTTCAATTAGGTTCAGTTTAGTTCAGTTTCGTTCGTTCAATTAGGTTCAGCTTCGTTCAGTTTCGTTCGTTCGTTACAATAAGCAGCTCAAGAGCTCGACGACAGCAGCAACTGTAAGGCTACCAGTGTCGGGACGTAGGTATAGAAAGGGCGTTTCATAAAAGACGACGATGCCACCACAGAGAAAGAAATTCAACAAGAGCGGACACTCAGCGAAAACTAGTAAAACGAAACACGTCTGGCTAGTGTACACAACAACATCTGTTAGCTGATGCGAGCATCGGGGGAAAAACGGATGTGAAATAAACTTAAGAGTATTTTTATTCTTTTCCGCTAAAATTAAACAGTTTTCCGCATCAACGAAGTTATACCTTGCGACTTTTACCTAATGACAATCCAATGACGCACCAGATACAAGGTATACGCACGCATGATAGCGAAGATGCCATGGAAGCCCATACGTCCTGCAACGGTGGATTTGGACGGACGGACGGACGGACGGACGGACGGGTGGGTGCTATAAGCATCCCTTTTGGAACGGGGCGGTGGGTTGCACCACCAACCTCTTGTGATTATACTGCCTAATGACCTACCTACGTTAAAAAAGAAAAAAATGAAAAGAAAAAAACGCACGATGAATTCACATAACCAAACTTTCTGAACTCCTATTGTGAACTTTGTTTTCGCACACCTCCGTTGTTTGTCGTTTACCTACTTTTCTTCCATCAACCTTCCAATCGCCTTTTACTAATCTCTACTGTGGACATGTCTATTTTCCGCCTGCTCTCGTTGAAACCAAGGACTTCAAGGAGGCCAGAAGTGCCTATATCGACCGCTGGGCAGATACCTTCACATTCGAGTAAAACATGCTTCATAGTTTCTCTATAGCTTTACCGCAGCAAACCTTAATGACCATCGGTTATCTTCCCTCCTCATTACATGTCCTGTCCATGCCTATTTCTTTTTCTTGATTGCAACTAAGATGTCATTAACTCGCGTTTGTTCCCTCACCCCAATCTGCTCTTTTCTTATCCCATAACGTTACACTCATCATTCTTCTTTCCATAGCTCGTTGCGTCGTCCTCAATTTAAGTAGAACCCTTTTCGTAAGCCTCCAGTTTCTGCCCCGAACGTGAGTATTGGTAAGACACAGCTGTTATACACTTTTCTCTTGAGGGATAATGGCAACCTGCTGTTCATGATCTGAGAATGCCTGCCAAACGCACCCCAGCCCATTCTTATTCTTCTGATTATTTCCGTCTCATGATACGGATCCGCCGTCACTACCTGCCCTAAGTAGATGTATTCCCTTACCACTTCCAGTGATTCGCTACTATCGTAAACTGCTGTTCTCTTCCGAGACTGTTAAACATTACTTTAGTTTTCTGCAGAATAATTTTTAGACCCACCCTTCGGCTTTGCCTCTCCAGGTCAGTGAGCATGCATTGCAGTTGTTCCCCTGAGTTACTAAGCAAGGCAATATCATCAGCGAATCGCAAGTTACTAAGGTATTCTCCATTAACTCTTATCCCTAATTCTTCCCAATCCAGGTCTCTGAATACCTCCTGTAAACACGCTGTGAATAGCATTGGAGAGATCGTATCTCCCTGCCTGACGCCTTTCTTTATTGGGATTTTGTTGCTTTCTTTATGGAGGACTACGGTGGCTGTGAAGCCACTATAGATATCTTTCAGTATTTTCACATACGGCTCGTCTACACCCTGATTCCGTAATGCCTCCATGACTGCTGAGGTTTCGACTGAATCAAACGCTTTCTCGTAATGAATGAACGCTATATATAAGGGTTGGTTATATTCCGCACATGTCTCTGTCACCTGACTGATAGTGTGAATGTGGCCTATTGTGGAGTAGCCTTTACGAAATCCTGCCTGGTCCTTTGGTTGACAGAAGTCTAAGGTGTTCCTGATTCCATTTGCGATAACCTTAGTCAATACTTTGTAGGGGACGGACAGTAAGCTGATCGGTCTATAATTTTTCATGTCTTTGGCGTCCCCTTTCTTATGGATTAGGATTATGTTAGCGTTCTTCCGAAATTCCGGTACGCTCGAAGTCATGAGGCATTGCGCATACAGGGTGGACAGTTCTTCTAGAACAATCTGCCCACCATCTTTCAACAAATCTGCTGTCACCTGATCCGCCCCAGTTGTCTTCCCCCTTTGCATAGCTCCCAAGGCTTTCTTTACTTCTTCCGGCGTTAATTGTGGGATTTCAAATTCCTCTAGACTATTCTCTCTTCCATTATCGTTGTGAGTGCCACTGGTACAGTATAAACCTCTACACAACTCCTCAGCCACTTGAACTATCTCATCCATACTAGTAATGATATTGCCGGCTTTGTCTCTTAACGCATACATCTGATTCTTGCCTATTCCTAGCTTCTTCTTCACTGCTTTTAGGCTTCCTCCGTTCCTGAGAGCATGTTAAGTTCTATCCATATTATACTTCATTATGTAAGCTGTCTTACGCTTATTGATTAACTTGGAAAGTTCTGCCAGTTCAATTCTAGCTGTAGGGTTAGAGGCTTTCCTACATCGGCGTTTCTTGATCAGATCTTTCGTCTCCTGCGATAGCCTACTGGCATCCTGTCTAACGGAGTTACCACAGACTTCTTTTGCACACTCTTTAATAGTACCCATAAGATTGTCGTTCATATCTTCAACACTAAGGTCCTCTTCCTGAGTTAAAGCCGAATACCTGTTCTGTAGCTTGATCCGGAATTCCTCTATTTTCCCTCTTACCGCTAACTGATTGATCGGTTTTCCCTCTTACCGCTAACTCATTGATCGGCTTCTTATGTACCAGTTTCTTCCGTTCGCTCAAGTCTAGGCTAATTCGAGTTCTTACCATCCTATGGTCACTGCAGCGCACCTTGCCGAGCACGTCCATATCTTGTATGATGCCAAGGTTAGCGCAGAGTATAAAGTCTATTTTCTTTCTAGTCTCGCCATTCAGGCTCCTCCACGTCCACTTTCGGCTATCGTGCTTGCGGAAGAAGGTATTCGTTATCCGCATATTATTCTGTTCTGCGAACTCTCCTAATAACTCTGCCCTGCTATTCCTAGACCCTATGCCATATTCCCCCACTGACTTGTCTCCAGCCTGCCTCTTGCGTACCCTGGCATTGAAGTCACCCATCAGTAGAATGTATTTTGTTTTGGCTTTGCCCATCGCCGATTCCACGTCTTCATAGAAGCTTTCGACTTCCTGGTCATCATGACTGGTTGTAGGGGCGTAGACCTGTACGACCTTCAATTTGTACCTCTTATTAAAGGGACCCTGAAACGATTTTGACGATTTTCTACAAACGTACTGAGTCGTTAGAGTAGGTCCTTCTGATCATTAATTGACGCATCTAAGTGCTCCGCGTAAAGCGTGTAATTTATTCCTGTGAATTTAAATTACGGCGGGTAAAATAGGAATAATACAGGATTTTCTGAGAAAGCAATAGAATCGAACAAAGGGAATCGCTACGTGAAACCGACCCAGAACTGCGTTCGCTACGCGCGCACGGTCTGATGGTGGACCTACTACGCTATCGAAGGCGAGATAGGCTCTCTGTTCAATTTATCTTCAGCTTTATTTTTTTTTTCTAATCTAGAACAGAAGGGTGGCAGTGGAGGAGTACAACTCATCTTCGCAATGCCTGTGGACCTAGAATGAAACAAATCAATAAATAGACATATACAATGCCGTGATTGTTCATGTCGCATGGAAATGTACGAAGCTTTGCGCAAGCGTTTGCCACGTTAGGAGTATACGGGTAACATTGCAATGGCTGTGGTCCTAGAATGAAACAAATCAACAAATAAACATATACAATGCCGTGATTGTTCATGTCGCATGGAAATGTATGAAGCTTTGCGCAAGCGTTTGCCACGTTAGGAGTATACGGGTGGATCGGCGGAAAAAAACTGACAGCCAGAAGCAGAGTATACACGGACACTTTCTTTTTTTCGATCGGCACTGGAGTCTGCAGCCAAGTTATTGTGCAAGAGTGCTCTCCATGTCTGTATTGACGGTGCCAAGCTGGCGCTTTTATGTATCATCAATGTATCAGGAACAGACATGTTTTTAGATCAACCAATCAGTCAGTCACATATACGTCAGTCTGTAATTTCTTTTTTCGTACGTAACACGGAGAGATCAAAGAAGGCAACGACTGTGGTTACGATCCCGCATTAGCTGTGTACATTGACGATTCCGCAACCAAGAAGGCGCTGTCCGTTAGCGCGTGATAAAATCTCGGGGAGTCAATGCATGCTGAGACGGTCCGACGACAGAAAGCGAAGCAAGGTGTCTATGTTGCGTTAAGTACATATCGACAACCAACCCCTGTAATTATTGAACGTTCGCGGGCGAGTGCACAGAGTTTGCAACCCAACAGGGACTCTTCGACAGCTTTCCCGTCATTCTTGAGCAGAAAGTAGTACCGCGTCACGTACCTTGTATACGCATACACCGTATATTCACTATATCAGTAAGCAGGCTACTGCAGCTGAGTAAACTGACGGCTTTTGGCATCTTTTCGCGCCCGAACCAGCGATCGAATAACGACAGTTTGCGAAGTTAGGCCTTCATTTCCGGGGAAACATGTTAAGAGGCAGCGCACCAACGGCTGCGAAGCCCGCCGGAAGCGCTGATTAAATAGCAACCGTCTAAAAGGGCAACTCACCAGCCTCCTATTGTCGTTTGCTTTATTTTCAAGAAATTGAAGATGACGCCATTCAGAGGTGTGTTTTCGGGCCTCGACATTTCTTCAATTCCAGACGAGTGCAGACGAAGTCATAACAAATAGAAAAGAAGATAGCACCACGGCTACCATCTGGCCAATAAAATTCGCGTGACGCAAAAACCGAGATTAGATTAGATTAGTTAGATGTCCCTTGACTGTGCCTACAAATGCCTCTTTGACACTTTAATAATTAGGGTAGTACGTCTCGAGTTGGATAATTAATTACGATTACCTAATTAAAATATCAGTAACGAAAAAAAAATGGCAGCTACTCCACTGTACTGGAAAAAATATGCACTAGGTTTTCTTCGAGTAATGCATTGCTCTTTTTTTAGATCTTGGTGCATGATATTTAATTGGGATATCCTGTATATATTTATGACCTTTGCATGCAAGTGATGATGTTTCCATCCCTAATAAATATTGTAAATTATAAGAAATGTTTCTTTTTTATGAGTCGTTAGCGTTGCTCAGTGGAAAGAGAAGCAATACTGAGACACACATCATTCACGTGCATTTCACACGCCGTTGATAAAAGCTGCTCTGCCGAAGGGGTCACTGAAGTCCATAGGTTTTTTTCATGGTCAAAAAAGCAAGCAAAGCAATTTGAAGCGAGGTGCACATACACCAACATATTCATTCTCTAGGCACAGGCTATTCATACCTTTCGAAATAATTTTTAATTGGCTGCTTCCATCTCTTTCAAAGATATAATAAACTTTGTCCTGTGTGTATATTTAAATATATTCTGTATGTACATGGTCTTTACAGTGGAAATTTAAAACAGTGTTGAAGTGAGAAAATACGGATGAGGCAGCCGCCGCTAGTGCTTTTAATGCGCTTGTCCTCATATTGCCAGGATTTGCAGAAATAAAACGAAAATACGAACCAAAAGCTGTGCACGTCCGCGTCAACAATGATGCAGTAAGCTATTAGCCACAATAAAATTTCAAGTGAAAAGGTCTAGGAAAGTTAAAAGAAACCTCAAATTATGTGGATAACAAAGCTCTGGTAATGGCACTTTAGGTGTGTGTGTGGGGTGAGGGGGCATCGGCATCGCCGGGGGAGGGGGGGGGCCACCCCTGCAGTCGGCGCCTATGCTTCGTAGTACGCTGGACCCTGCAACTACGAAACAGCCACAAATAGAGCGCTCAAACTGCTAGAGCGAATTCAAGGGAAAAAACACTCAGCTAACCGAAAAGATTAAAGAAATCTACGTTGGCGCAGTGGCGAAACAACCGTACGGAAAAACCAACCCCGAGGGGCCACCAAACCCGGTACTAGACGAACCCATAACGGTAGCAGAGGTCTACGCAGCCGGTCGGATTACGAATGCAATTTGATCCGTAACCTGAATCGCAATACCCTCACCCAGATGACCAAATTTTTCAAAAAAAAAAAATAAAAAACACGTCTTGATGGAGGGAGGCGAAGTCCCACGAGAGTGGAAACAGGCAAATATCATATCAATGCCCAAACCGGGAAAACCCAGCAACCTACAGAGTCTGCGCCCCATCTTACTTCGTGCATAAGAAAGCTGCAGTTTGAGAAAGTAATACAAACAAGATTAAGCAACCATATAGCAAATCACAGGCTATTCCTGGATTCCATGTTCGGGTTCCGACCACATGTCTCAGCAAAAGACAGATTTCTTATATTAAAGGAAGAAGCCCTAAACCCCAAAGGGCAGTGACGACAAGATCGTCCTAGCGCTAGACATAAAGAAAGCCTTTGACACAATAGCACATAGCCTCATCCTCGAAGAACTCGAGGAAATTTGATGAAGAGAGAGGGTATACCAGTACATACGCTCTTTCCTCAGTAATAGAACGGCAACAATAGGCTTGGGACCAACTAGGTCAGAGCCTTTTGAAATGCCAAACAGAGGAACCCCCCAGCGTTCGATACTCTCCCCGCTACTCTTCAACATAGGAATGAGGAAGCTAGCGATATAACGGGGAAGAGAAGGACCTGGGACATGCGATTTACGCCGATGATATAACGATCTGGGCACATAAAGGCTCAACCGGAAATAAGCAGGACACCCTGCAAAGAGCTACCTCGAACGCAGAGAGATTCACTAAAGAAGCAGGGGTGCAATGCTCACAAGTCTGAATTGTTAAGGGTCCGAGCCCCACACTCGAGAAAGCAGCAACGACCGCATATGCAACTACACCTAAACGGCCGGTCTCTAAAAGAGGTGCGAAGACTACGCATACTGGGTCTATGGATTCAGGAGAATGGCAAAGCAGATCACACCTCAGCCAACCTAAGGAAAACAACGACAAGCGTGGCGTGCATGATCCACCGGGTGATCAAAAATACGGAAGGTTTCACGGAAGTGGGATCGACCAGGCCAGTACAGGCTTTCGTCATCAGCCGCGTAAGCTACGGTCTCCCCTTCCAAAAAAACTCTCAAAGAGACAATGCAGGTAAGTGCTTTAATACGCACAGCATACAAAACAGCCTTAGTACTACCACACAATACAGGCACTGAAAAGCTCCAAGACCTGGGAATACACAAAACATTTCAAGAACACGCAACGTCAGTGACACTCACTCAGCGAGATATGCTAAACTCAACAGCATAAGGCAGAGCCCTACTACAAAAACTAGGGCATCTCCTAAGACGGCAACGCTGCGGAGAGCAAACACTTCTACCCAAAGAGGTCAGAGAACACGTCATAGCATCTCCAATTCCCAAGAACATGAGTGCCAAATATCATACGGACAGACGTGAGACCAGGGCCAGAGCGTTACAAAATAAGTTCGGACATAACCGGGACACGTGCTATACAAACGCGTGTAGAATAGCCATAGACAAATACACTATAGTAGCTACATATCAAAACACCACGATCACAGCAACCGTACAAACAGAATGGGTTAGCATGGCAGAATCGGCAGCCATAGCATTGGCCATCCGAGATGCCCAGGGAGCCCTAGTCACATATGAGTCGCAGTCAGCATGCGGTAAATACATGACGGGAACTGTATCGAAAATGACGGCGAAGATCGTTGGAGCACACGTGCAACAATATCACGCGATCCCCTGGTATCCTACACACGCGGGGCTAGAGGGGAACGAGAGGGCAGACGGTATAGCTCGCGGAATTAGTATCCGCGCACTGATCGAGACACACAAAGGACCTATAATCACGCCGCGCGACATACTGGAGGTACAAAAAAAAGGCAGAAATTCAGCCCGCCACACTCCGAATTCGAGCTAGGGCCCTAGAACAGGCTAGGGACTGGCGCCGACTACAAACCAACACGTACCCGAATCTATTGATCCTCAATAAAATCCCTCCAACGGAATACCGGACACATGTCCATGGTGTTCGGTGTGGCCATATCTCACCCACATAACGTTGGTGCTTAGACTAAGGCCAACCGAAATCAACTCACCTTTATTAGGGACGAATGCATTTGATAGGTAGTGGGAGGTCTGGCTTGAGAGAAAGGATCGGGAGAGCCAAGTTGCTCTTCTAAACCAAGCGCCACGAGCCACACAGGCCAGTGGAGCCCTGAACTAGGTGATCCACCCATTCTTGCCCTATCGCCACAATGTAAACTAAAGTTTCTACTACTACTTCATTCGACATAGTTGCACGAAAGAAAGAAATTGTCTGCACTACAGCATCGAATAACAGCGCTGGTCAGAACGAAATAGATATGATGTTATGATCATGCGCTGCAGAGGAGCCAGCTGACAGAGGCACGGACATGGCTGTACTCGTAATTAACTCGTTCGTGAATCAAAAGCGCAGCTACCACACGCGCAACGATTTGCATGCAGATGGACGTGCCCGGCGATGAACACACAGATGATAAGAGAGGGCGAGACGGAAACTATAGTGACAAGCTTTCAAATTATTAAGGCATAAGCCTTAATATTCTAATTCTTATGAATATATTAATATTAATAATATTAATAATAATAATATGAGTGTCCGGGCGCAGTCCGCGGTGGAGGCAGAAAAGCGGTGATCACCGGCGAGTGGAGCAAGGAGAGGAGGCGCCATGCCAGTAGCGCTGTGCGAGTGGGCGCGTGGGGTGCGCGCACATCGGCGACAAACCTCGCAGGCTGTGACTGCATCCCATGCTCGCAGCCACGGCGGCGTCCGTTCGCAGAACAGTCAAGACATCAGCAACAGAGACAGTCATAGAGAGCCTTTCGCCTATCGCAGTTATGCTCAGCAAAGTGCCCATAGATTTTTACAAAGAGACGCTCATTGTGTCACATAACTATGCGACGCTCTGTACCCCGCCAGGTTCACGCAAGAGAATATATATATATATATATATATATATATATATATGTATATATATATATATATATATATATATATATATATATATTACGCCCCCTGCAGGGCAAAGGCATCTCCCATACTTCTCCAACTACCCCGGTCATGTACTAATTGTAGCCATGTTGTCCCTGCAAACTTCTTAATCTTATCCGCCCACGTAACTTTCTGCCGCTCTCTGCTACGCTTCCCTTCCCTTGGAATCCAGTCCGTAACCCTTAATGACCATCGGTTATCTTCCCTCCTCATTACATGTCCTGCCCATGCCCCCCCCCCCCATTTCTTTTTCTTGATTTCAACTGAGATATCATTAACTCGCGTTTGTTCCCTAACCCAATCTGCTCTTTTCTTATCCCTTAACGTTACACCTATCATTCTTCTTTCCATAGCTCGTTGTGTCGTCCTCAATTAAGGCAGAGCCCTTTTCGTAAGCCTCCAGGTTTCTGCACCGTACGTGAGTACTTGTAAGACACAGCTGTTATTACTTTTCTCTTGAGGGATAATGGCAACCTGCTGTTCATGATCTGAGAATGCCTGCCAAACACACCCCAACCCGTTCTTATTCTTCTGATTATTTCATTCTCATGATTCGGATCCGCAGCCACTACCTGTCTAAGTAGATGTATTCCCTTAATACTTCCAGTGCCTCAATAGCTATCGCAAACTGCTGTTCTCTTCCTAGACTGCTAAACATTACTTTAGTTTTCTGCAGATTAATTTTTAGACCCACCCTTCTGCTTTGCCTCTCCAGGTCAGTGAGCATGCATTGCAGTTGGTCCCCTGAGTTACTAAGCAAGGCAATATCATCAGCGAATCGCAAGTTACTAAGGTATCCTCCATTAACTCTTATCCCCAATTCTTCCCAATCCAGGTCTCTGAATACCTCCGGTAAACACGCTGTGAATAGCATTGGAGGTATCGTATCTCCCTGCCTGACGCCTTTCTTTATTGGGATTTTGTTGCTTGCTTTATGGAGGACTACGGTGGCTGTGGAGCCGCTATAGATATATTTCAGTATTTTTACATACGGCTCGTCTACACCATGATTCCGCAATGCCTCCATGACTGCTGAGGTTTCGACTGAATCAAACGCTTTCTCGTTATCAATGAAAGCTATATACAAGGGTTGGTTATATTCCGCACATGTCTCTATCACATGATATTATATATATGAGAGAGAGAGAGAGAGAGAGAGAGAGAGAAAACACAAACGCTCTTCACTTCCAACCATGGGTCAAACTTGGAGCACTCTGGCTGATGGCGAAAGATGTCAACTTTCCGCCCTACGTTTTGCAACTCGGTGCCGCACCTCAGGTGCGTACTCCTGCGTTTTGCCTTAAATTCCAGACAACAATAGCCATACAAATGCGTCACCCATTAGAAAACCGTTTCAAGATAAAATTCCAAGCTCTGAGCGGGGAGAATCATCCCATTACTCAACCCGTCTTCTCGTTTTCTTCTGTACTGTCTCTTCCATTTCCTTGTTTTCCGTTGTTAATGTTGTTGTTGTTATTGGATTTTTTTTACCTCAGTATGACGAAGCTCCCGCTATTGTCCGTTTCCTGGAATTCCTCTCTTAATATTTTAGAAAAACCAAGCGATAAATACTCTGGCACATCATCCTTCTTGAATATATATAGAATCGTGGAGTAAGGAAGTCACTTGCGACACCAAAAGAGAAAGGCGCAGAGGCAGGGGGAAAAAATCAGCAGCCTCAGAAGCGATTCCTCCGGGGCTTTCAACTCATTTCCTGCTACAGCAGTATAGGCTCTCACAGCGGGCACTGCTATCTTTACAAGAGCAGCTACTACTTTACGATGCACGCAGCGTCGTTTTTGTCCGTTATAGTATTGCCTGCAGTGGCTTCTAACACACACACACACACACACACACACACACACACACACACACACACACACACACACACACACACACACACACACACACACACACACACACACACACACACACACACACACACACACACACACACACACACACACACACACACACACACACACACACACACACACACACACACACACACACACACACACACACACACACACACACACACACACACACACCATTTTCTGAGTCTGAGACGCGCAAAACACCGCACTAAAGCCCCTCTATACACGATTCCACCGACCAGGAAGGGCTTTACTCCGCACCAATTACCGAGCGCCCAAAATGCGCCATAGCGCAGTGGTTAGCCCGTCCAACTTCCAACTGCATATTGCTGCGGGGACGTCAGTTAGAATCCCAGTGGAGGTCACCTCCTCATCCCCACTGCAAGGGGATGAGCAGGTGGCCTGTTGATTACCACAGCCGTAGGCGTGACTAACAATAGAGCATCGTTTTGCGTGCGTTTGCTTTTCCGACACGAGGTCCCCGCCTGACACATGCCTGTCCACGCACGTTCACCATTTGTCGTTTTTCTCACATTGTACGTACTTGTGTGCGTGTGCATGTGCGAGCTTTTTTTTTTCTTTCGTATTTTAGAACACGTTGACTTCGACCGACTACGCATCTACGACCGTTGCCTATTTTTCTTCTCTGAAACAATAACGAAGGGGCAACGCCATACATGCAAAAGTTAGCGCGCGCGCACACACACGCACACACACACACACACACACACACACACACACACACACACACACACACACACACACACACACACACACACACACACACACACACACACACACACACACACACACACACACACACACACACACACACTTGCGCACAGACATATTGCCACGCGTGAGTCTTATTTCAAAGCGAAGCTTTCTAGGCGAACCCTGCCAACTTTGGCTACCGCGGCTGTGCGCTGCTGCTGTCTCGTAAAAAGCAAACAAAAGAAAGAAATGCCCGCCGAAGGTGGTACCGAACCTGTCTTCCTGAGCATGAGCCCAATCATCTAGCCATAAGGCTACAACCACCTCACGCACACTTCTCACGTACCAACGACAAGTAGCTTTCAGATTATTGCCACGTGCGTCGTGTCGCGCAGCACACGCGCACTAAAGAGCACGTTTGCACAAAAGCAAATGCGTGCGCGCTAGTTTCCATTTGGCTGCAGACGCTGGAATGAAACGAGCGAATAGTAGTCAACCTTATTAACCACTGCTTTCTGCACCGTACTTATCTCCGCCCGCGCACCTCTCCTCGGCAATCTTCCCAGGGCAAACACCGTTTTCGTGACGCCTCTCCGTCGACGTGTCTCGAAGTGCGCATTCGCACGAACTGCTGTTTGCATTTCGACATAGCTTTTTAACGCTATTGGAGACGAGCTCCACCACTGGAAAAGCTGGCGCCACCGTCGGCGTGACGTGGCATGAGGGATCGCGTCGACACAGCGGCCGCGTCGGCTGCTTCGGAAGCGCCGAAGCGAGCTGAAAACGAAAGTTTAAAGTCCCACCTGCGCTGCGGTTCTGATTAAGTGGGGAGGCTTTACCGCCTTGGGTGTCTGCTTGGCAACATTTGAAATCACTATAATAGGTAGTGTCTACCTTTGGAGGCATGCAGCATGGTGGGCTACTGCACGGTGCCGCATTGCCAGACGTACGCAACGGAGCCCAGTGTCAGCCTTATTCACACGTAGCCGCAGGACAAGAAGCTGCGTGAAGCTTGGCCCGCGAAACTTAGAACCGGCAAACAACCATCGGCTACAACTCACGTGTGCAGCAAGCACAGTCACGAGGAAGATTTCTGCTACGGCGCCGGGTCTGCGATGTTCGGTGAGCAGAAGAAAACGCGCACTGAGACCTTCGCCCGCGCTCGCTGCCCGGCTTATACCGCGACGGTTTGGTCTATGAACTTGTTCACGCTATAATATATGTATATATATATATATATATATATATATATATATATATATATATATATATATATATATATATATATATATATATATATATAGGCAGCGGGAAATCGCCCGCTGAGAATACCGATAAACATACAGTGCGATGCAACTTGAGAAATAATATTGAAAGGTCCAAGAATTTAGAAGAAGAAAGAAAAGAATTAATCGTCGCGACGGCACATCGCAGTCGCCGTAGGCGTCGAAGTCTCTATAAGGAAATTATTTTTGAGCAGTGCTGATAGCGTCCACGCAACAATGGTTGCTAGTGTGCTGTCAAATGATCACATGCTGCGGCCTAAAGCTCACGGCACGGTACGAAAATGCTCTCACAGCGAAAGCGAAACATTAAGCGCGGACATGCATGCAGACGCGCAGTCGGTGGCTGCGAACCCATGCGATCGCTGTATTGAAACTTCACTCTGTTATGCCCCATTCGGTTATACAGACAGCCCACTGTAAGAACATATTTCACATAGCTTACTCTCAGCGTTTGCCTACCTTTCACGCAAGAAGCCGGTTCGGGAGACTCCATCGCTGCGACCGCGTGCAGTGGCTTTTACTGTACGTATTCGGTAAAGAGATAGCGTCTGTCAACTATTCTGTGCTTCCAGTTTGCCCAAAATTATTATATCGACAGTCAAAAACTTCCCTCGTTTTGAGAGCACTCAAATAAATGTCCAGAAGGGCTGCCGTGTGGCGTTTTTATTCAGCGCCATACGCGAAACCTATGAGGAGCGCGCCGCGTGATCCCTCATACTACGCAAGGGAGGCGCTTCCGACAGATGGCGACTCCGTAACTCCTCGCCCCCAATAGTGCACAAACAGTGTATGACAAAGTTGCGACCTGTGCAGAACATAAACGTTACGTGGGATGACAATGACTTGTACGCGTGACATTTAGTTTTATAGCATTTAAAAGCCGCTTCACGATAGGCAGGCTTCACATAGATTCCAACGTGTGTGTTAAATCTGCGCAGCTCTTAGGCGTCCGTTCCTGTGGCGAGCGACGACGTCGTTCCTCGGCGTTCTCCTAACCGAGCAAACGAACACAGAGAACGATCAAAGAGCGAATGCGTAGCGCGGATGAAAGACGGCGATAACGAAAAGAGCGTGAGGAGGAAAGCGAAGGAGGAGGGTGCAGCGGGACAATCAGGCGGAAAGCGGAGGATGAGGGTATGGTGAAAGCATGAGAAGCGTAGTGCCGCGCAAGATGGGCTCCGTGGCGGCGACGATGGCTACGAGATGGCGCTAGAGTAGCGTGCGTCGTCTGTATGGAAGCAAAGCGGCGCATGAGCGGAGGTTAGTCTACGGCTGCTGCGGTGAATCGCGCCCACGCGTCACCCACGCGCTGCCCCTCGTGATATCCCAGTTAGCGAAGCAGTCGCACCCTACTTCGCTCAGTTTAGTTTACAACGTGCCGCACAAGCCAGATTGTCTGATCCAGCCAATACAGCGCAAAATGAAAACACGTATACAGCTGCGCTCTCATTTCCTATTAGGGAGTACCGTAATCGTCGGTGAATTTTGTTATAATTTATATTATTATCAATATTATTTCATTAGTTATTTAAATAATGATTTATTTATTTTAGCGTAGAAGGTTCGCTTTAATGTGTCACTGCCATTCCAGGATGACATGCACGTAGACATACAGCACGTTTCGCAAATAACGGCGGTTCCCCCGTTAACACGTCGGTGCCGCTAAGCTCGTGACTTTGTCGGTGGGACCCGTTTCTCTGAATAAAATAGATTACCGGACTAGTGATGCAGTACTTGCTTTTCTTTCATTTATTTTATATTGCTACCAGTAGCAGTCAGCTTTTAGCGGAAGACTTCCTGATAGAGCTGCTTTGCTAAAATATCGCCGCCTTCAAAACACCTCAAGCAAAAGCAGGACGAAACAACGTGAAAGCACCGTGTACTTTAGTTTCATTCTCAGTTTTAGGTTACTCTTCCTACTTCAAAACAACGAACGCAGTTTTCAATCAGGCACCGCCGACTACTTGACTTTTCGACTAACCCATCCATCGTAGTTCCCCCTACTTGTTACTTTGTCTTCTTATTTTCATATTACTTACTATTCTTATTGACTTCTTATTTCAAATCGGATTGCGCTTTGGACCGAACCAGTCTAAAACGCAATCCGATTACCCTGTCTTTGAATCCTATCGAAATTCGCCAACTCAGCGAGACCGAGCAGACAAGTGCGTTCTGCTGTTGGTATTGACACGGCGCACTTACGCCCAGCCACGCTACGTGAGGGAAAAGCTCGAAATTGAAGGAACACAGCGACTTCTTAATGCTGAGGGCTCCAGAAAAAGTACTGAATCCCTGGCGAGCTCGCTCCTCACTCCAGACACATTGCTTTTTTTCTTGCAATCGTTTTGCTGAAAAGTTCTCCGGAATCGGTATATCTAAAGCGTCGGCGACAGGATAGATTAAACTGTATTCAACGGACACCAGAAAAACGAATCGAGCTGAAGCAAAACTCACCGATAAACAGCACTACTGGTCGAACTTCGGCTATCTTCAAGCGCTTGACAAGCTTTTTCTGAAAGTGTCGAAGCGCCTTCCTTGTTTACTTCCGGCAAACACACATAAATCGAAAAATCGGACGACTGATGAACAGCTATAGCGTACGTAGTGGCTACAGCGGTCACCTGAACGCTATATCTTGTACTCACGCGAGCGTTTATATATGATGAATCTGTTTGTTGGTGCGCCTTAGAAGCGCTCCACTAATGAAAGCGGGAGGTATGTCATCACAGATATATGCCAGACGACCAGACAACGTGTAAAGAACGTTGTAAGCATACAGAAAAAAAAAAACGCTACCTGCAGGACCACAGGAAAGCGAAACAACACAGGCGCAGAATATCAACGGGTTGTTTATTCATAGGAAGAACGTACGACAGCTATCCCAAACGTTCCTGCTGCGAGTCAGCAAATAAGCTTAGAGAGAGTAGAGCGGCGTCGCTCTTTCACTCTCTCCACTCGAAAAGACTTGGCCGACCACTATAGCACGAGCCGGACTGCTGTGTGACAAGGTAGAACTTTATGCGTACCCTTTTCGAGCAACCATATTTAGTCTGACGAAACGGACATCGACTAACAGACAGAAGAAAGCATCATTAAATTTCTTGTGGAATCGGGCAAGACAGGTGTCACGAGATTCATCAAATGTCGCAAAAGACCAGGGAATGGGTTGCCCTAAAGGGAAACAAAAAACAGCGTTCAACCGAATCCAGCGTTTTCGAGAAGGCAGTGAATGTCCCATGCACGATGCAAGATCAGAACGCCCTTCCACCTCGTGCGAAGACGATAAAGTTCAGCATGCACTCTTAAGACGGCTTACGTGTGGGAATGTGAAAGCTTATGCCGTTTGTAGACCTCGGAACACCTTGAACGCGCTCATGTTATACACGCACGACTTTGGCGCCACCTGGATGATATGAGCGTCCCCTTTGGAACGGCGCGGTGGGTTGCGCCACCAAGTTCTTGTTATTTTATTGCCTGCTGTCCTACCTATATTAAAAAAGAAAAAAAAAACACGATGAATTACCATAGCCAAAGTTTCTGGACCCCTATTGTGAACACTTTGTACGCCTTCGTTGTTTGTCGTTTCCCGACTTTTCTTCCCCCAATCTTCCAATCGCCTCTTACTAATCTCTATTGCGGACATGTTTACTTTTCCATTGCTCTCGCTAAACCCAAGGGCTTCCACGATGTCAGTGGTTCCTAAATTGACCGCTCGGCTGATATCTTCACATTCTAATAAAACATGCTCCATAGTTTCCCTAGCTTTACCGCAGCAAGCACATGCTTCTTCTTCCCTCTTATATCTCGCTTTATAAGCGCGTGTTCTAAGGCATCCTGATCTCGCTTCGAAAAGTAATAAGCTTCCCTTTGAGTTACCATAAATTGTTTCTTTCCTGATTTCGTTTTTAAGTAGTTACTCATGGCAGGTTTCTTTTCTGTTGTCGCCACCCATGAGATTATCTCAGCCTCTGACTTTCCGCTTAACGTTCTTTGTTGCATTGTTGCTCACCACACAGGGCGCACACTTGCTGGTAAGCTTCCTAGTTCTTTTCGTTCACTGTGAATCAATGTCATTTCTGTACAAGTATCTGAACACTCTCCAGCCCATTTACTTTCTTCCATATTCCTCATTCATTCTTCATAATTAGTTTTACTGTGAGACTTCAAAATTTCTCCAGCCCATATCACCCTGCACAGCTTCATTTGTAGGCTTTCAGTGAGCGCCCAATGCGAGGCGCCCCACTGCCCTTTGGTTGTCATCAAGTCCTGATTGCACCCCTGATTTCAAGCAAACAACAACATTTTCAAAAGTAAGTCCTGGAATCATTACACCTTCACACATGCACCGGAGCACCTCGCACTTATTGTATCCACATAGCGCTCTGTGTTTCATTATGCCCGCATTTCTTTTCCCCTTTGCTGTTATTGTTTTTTCCTGTGTTTCCATATATCTATTGCCTTCATTTATACATATACGAAGGTATATGGCATATTCTTTTACTGTAGGTATTTCCTGGCCTGAATTCACATTCTCTGTTCACTGCTTTCATTGACTACCATAACACCTGATTTTTAACGCAAAAATTCAGACCTAACTTATCGCCTTCCTGTCCACAGATATTAATTAGACAAACGTTGCATATCTCTTTGCTTGTTAGCTAGCAACACAATGTCGTCCGCAGAAAACAAACCTGGAAGCTGCTGCTCTACTCCTGTGCCCGCCTGTTTTTATGAGAGATTAAAACCGATATTACTTCCTTCTAGCGCCCTTTCCATCCTCACCATGTGCATCATAAACAGCACTTGGGATGAAGGGCACCCCTGCCTCAGTCCCTTGTTGATATCAACTTTCTCCTCGCTCCTCATCGCTTTTCATTCAACGCAAACGGTATTTTCTAGGTAAATCTCTCAAAAGATGTAGACAATCGTCGCCTAAGCCTTCCCTTTCCAGAATATCCC
Organism: Dermacentor variabilis; assembly: GCF_050947875.1. Taxonomy (NCBI): domain Eukaryota; kingdom Metazoa; phylum Arthropoda; class Arachnida; order Ixodida; family Ixodidae; genus Dermacentor; species Dermacentor variabilis. The sequence goes on from NC_134568.1 coordinate 129,357,668, forward strand.
AATAATTTTGCGGTTCACGTTGTCATACGCTCCCGTAATGTCTAAAAAGGCCACATATAACGGTCTCCTTTCCACTCTTGATAATTCGATACATCGAGTAAGGACAAATAAGTTATCATCCAAACGCCTACCTATCCTGAAGATTTTCTGAAGTTCTCCCAAAATGCCATTATTCTCTTCACATGCTTGCAGCTTTAGCTTAATTGCCTGCATTGTTAACCTGTACATTACTGATGTAATAGTCAACGGTCTACAGGAGTCTACAGCCAACTAGAGCGACACCCCTCGGTGATGTTGTGCTCCCAGACGACGTTAAGAGTTTGCTTCAAAAAGGAACAAAATACAGCTTTGAGCCGCCTTCCAAGAAGCACCAGTTGCTCGCAACGGCCCGGCGAATAGGAAACTGCGCTGGTGAGGCAGAGCGAGACCGGGCTACCAGTGACGCGGTGGATACTCTTCTTCGGACCGTGCGTTCAAAAACCACCCCTAACCCACCCTTCAAGACGATAACTGGCTTCCTACGGCAAAATGACCTCGTCGCGGTACAGGCGGACAAGGAGAATGGCTTCGTCCTCCTTTCCAAGGGTGCCTATGGAGAGAGGGCAATCAGCGCGATTGAGAAGGATTTCAAGGCGGTGGATTTCAACCACAAAAAAGCAAAAAAACCAAAGCGATCAAGCTGCTTGAAAACTCCAACCTGGATGCTCTTCGGAAGGCGACGAATAGGGCTGAGGTAGGCATCTTGGAAATATTTTTCCTCCGGCAACACCCACAAGCCTGAATGCCCCTTTAGGGCTATTGTTTCTGAGAAGACTTGGCAGATGCAAGTAGGGCACTACCTGAAGCGCCATTTATGCCAGTTGCCCCTAGATTACCCTTACCTTGTGCGGAGCTCTAGAGAAGTCGTGCCGACTTTAGAACAAGGTACTTGGAGCAATGTGTACGCGTTTTCACTGGACATTGAAGACCTGCATTATGCGATTCCTCATGACGGAGTGCTCAGCGCCATTAGGAACAAGATCGAAGACATTGGTGAAGTTAGGTTCAGTTGTGCAACCTGAGTGAATAGTGGCCAGTTTCTAGAACTGTTAAAATTTTATCTTCATCCCACAGTCGTTAGTTTCAAAAACCAACAGTATGTACAACGCAGGGTATTTGCAATGGATCGTCGCTCACTCCAATTCTTTCAGACATCTTTCTTAGCGCCTTTGACAAGTGTGTAAATAGCATTCTGAATCCATCATGTGCTCCTTCCATAATGAGGTACGTCGATGACTACCTGTTGGTTGTTAACGTGGTTCCAGGGTCGAGGATAGAGGACACTAGAATTGATAATTAACACTTTTAGAAATGCATCGGAGGCTCTAAACTTCACGTGCGAAAAGGCATTATGATAGCATTCGCTTTCTGGACCTCAATCTCACCCTAATGAACACGCATGTCTATTTCGAATACCAGCCGAGGTTAAACAAGCAGCTAATTTCATACGACAGTGCCCACTCCAAGTTAGTAAAAAAAAAGGGTTGCAATGACTTGTCTAAAGGAAGCTCTAAATAAATCTTGCATCCACAAAGTAGAAAGCAGCTTTAATAACCAGGTTTCAATGCTACGCCTAGCCGGTTTCCCTTCACTTTTAGTTTCTAGCGTCTGCGATAAGCTTCTTCAAAAGACCAAACAGGCAATAGAGGGCATTAACACAGAAAAGCCAGTTGATAGGAAGAGATTACATGTGATTCCTTATTGGCACAGGGTGTCCCACAACCTCAAGAAGGTTGCGCCCAAGGCACAATGTTAATCTTCACTTCAGTGCACCGTGTAAGTTGGCCAAGATATGCCCTATGCTGACAAAGGCAAAACCCGAACCATGTTCTAAGAAACATGCAGCGTAGCACACGGCTTGCAAAAGTAATGTCGTATATGAGCTACCCCTAAGTTTCCAACAGGTTTATATCGGTCAAACCTGACGGTGTTTCAATGAAAGGGCGCGTGAGCACAATTGGGCCGTAAATAACAATGCGGGGGGCCATCTAGCTGAACACTGTAAACGTCACAATAGCCGTCCGTATCTTCGTGACACCAGGTTTCTGGCACGTTCTAGAGATAGACTAGAACGGGAGACATTAGAAGCTTTCTACATAGCAAAGGCGCATTAGCTGCCCGTCAGTGACGCTTACCGAAAAAGAGATAGCTTTTCTAATGAGACAAAGAGGTCGTGATCCCACGGTGGTGCTATTCTAGGTTGTATCTATATAAAATCCTGTTTCTTCAAAAAAAAAAGAAACATTTAGTTGGAAGTAGCGCTTTCTCCGTCGTACATGTTCCTCCTTTCGTCCACGTCTTCGTGGCGCTCATTTCTTCAAGTATAGGAGTTATTTCTATATTTCTCCCCCTTATCTTTATAAATTAAATTCATCCTTCTCTGTCGCGAATAGTCTGGTAATCCTCTATCTTTTAGACTTTCCTCTACTGCTTTCAACAGAGCTTCCTTACTTTTTGGTCCTAGTTCATTAATCAGCCTGCCTCCTCCCCATTGGCAGCGCCGTCACGTGCACAACGACAAACGCACTAGGCACACCTTTAGTCAGCCAGAACCGTGGAGCCGCCGTGACGTCGGGGTTGTGTGCTGCTCTCGCACCCCTCAGGCCCGGGTTCAATTCCCACCAAGACTGGAATTTACCAACTTTTATTTTCAAAGCCAGTAGTTTACTTTGTTTACGGGAACCTCTCTGAGAAATTTGACGTTAATCCGAGCATTTCTCGAAGTGGTTTAAAAGCGAAGCATTTGATCGCGAACATTTAAATTTCACTTCAGGTCCGCCGGTATAGCGAGTGCACGAACTCGACGGCGCCAGGTTAATCTTCGCTGAACAGGATCGACATTCGCTCAAACTTCGTGGGCACGACTTAAGAGGGTTAAAGCTTGTGCATTTCAACTTGGTAGGCGCGCTTGACTCATTTTGAGCACGCCTAATTATATATACAAGCGAAGACGTTTCGCTATCGTGTTGTCGGTTCGACGGCCGATCGCGCGGGGTTCAATCGAACGATGGTCGGCACGCTGATTTTGCCGGTGCCTTCGACAAGAAAGCCTGTCGCAGTACAACTCGCGCTTGTCGGTTGCGTCGTTGTCGACCTGGTATGATAAAAAGGTTTGAGTGACGCACAATAGTCGGTCAATAAGTGGAGTGAGCGTCTTGTCGGTCTCGTATCGACCCAGCGTTGCCGCGCCTTACGAGTACGTGCAGTCAGGAACGCGCTGCCACCACCAGCAAGTGAGGACCGACGCTGCAGAAAGGCTTCGTCAGCAACGTGATGTACTTAAGTGTCGCCCAAGTGTAGCTCAGGGGTGTTTCCTTAAATTAGCGAGCCGTTCATGAAAGGCGGCAACTACCTGGCTCACGGTGCAGTCCGGACAACTCGGACGATTCCCTGGCCGCTTTCTCTTTTAAAGTGGAGTTGCGGTCTTACGTTACGCACGTTTTCGGCACCGCACCGACGTCGAGTCCCAGTAGAGTTTCAATGCGGTACACAGCACGAGCGCTTGAAGCAGCGCGCGTCCGAGCGCTTTTTTTTTTTTTTTTCGGAGGACTTTCCAGCGCGCGGCCACACGCGCGACCCTTCCAAAACGTTTCGCGACTAATCCGCTAGGGCACGGCGCATGCGCCGTCGCGCCATGAAAGAGGCGGATTGAGAATAGAGTGCTGCACAAGGCCAGTGACACGGCTGTGTGTCAGCCGGCGTGCACAGTATCCCTCTATTACCTGCTTCGCTGGTGGTCGAGGGCTATCTTGTCTCTGATAATAAAAGGAGCGGTAGAAAACAGTGCTCTTGAAAAAAATAAAAAAAGTTACTCAAATGGAATAAATTAGTAAATAAAAGAAGAAAGGAAAGAAAGAAGAATAAAACACTCAGCAACCAAACTAAGTTTTGTTGCCGATAGCTTGAAATTGAGCTTAGCGAATAGATTCTAAAGCTCCCTTTAAAACGTTTATGCCTATTGGTTGCAATATTTTGAACTGCAATTGGTTGCAATGTCTTGATCAGGTACGTATCTTTCTGTATCTTCTGTATTTTCTTTCTCGTTCAGAACGGAAATTTGTCTGTAAGATGTAGAGTTTAAGTTCATCAAAGTTGTGACCTAGTAGGTTGAAATGCTCGGCGACGGCTTTGGAAAGCTTTTGAGCTGTGTCCGCACGATGTCCGTTTAATATGACGTTCATTGATTGTCCCGTTTCACCGACATATTGTTTATTACAGATGGAACATTCAAGCATAAAAATCACATCCGAAGTTGTACAAGTAAAGCTAGTTTTGACTTCGTGTGTATAAGTATTTGCTGTGCTTTTAATTTTAATGTCACTTTGAGGGTGCTGCAGGTTTTGCACCTGGGGCGACACGATTTTATTGTGGGGAATGATGTTGGCTGACTTTTGCGTGCACTAACATGCCTTTAAAGTTTCTGTTGCGGCGATAGGTAACCCTTGGTACATCCGGGAACGCTTTTTTCAGACGCTCGTTACTTGATAATATTGCCTGGCATTTGCGTAGGATGTTTATGTTATCCCGCTTTTACCTTGTTCTCGTTTTGCTCACTATCTTGAATTTCCATCCCCCACCTTCCCCGTGTCTTCCCTCAATCAGGAGGGTGGTAGCCCTTTCCGTCTGAATAGAACTACGCACATCACTGTACACGAACAGGCGAGGGGGCGGGGGGGACACTGACTCCTTGTCCAGCGCGAACGCAGCAGTTTGGGAGGAGGACAGTCGATGTAAAGGGTGTCCCCTCCTGACAGAGGTACGCCTGGAAGGACCGATCTTGGTAGGTCACCCCCTGCCCCCCGTCTTTGCAGAGCCTCTCCTGGTAGGACTCCAGAGGCTCGGACACTCGTAGCGAGCGGTCGCATTGCTCCTCGCTCCGACGACCACGTCACGCCCGCTATTTCCCGCGCGTGCACCGGGCCGACGCCCTCGACCGCGCTCCTGAGCGCAGCCTTTTTCAGGGCTCGCACGGCAGCTGGCAAGATTTGGTGAGCCGCTCTACCTCACGGAGGCCCCATATCTTACGAATGACGCACCGGAGAAGAAACCAATTCCTAGATTCCCCTACGAACCTGAGTTCAGCCGCCACACTGGAATCGACCTGCTCCTTAAGGAAGCAAGACGAGTCCTGCAGCCACATCTACATGGGTTGCAACCTCGTCCTTACTGCGTGTCGCCTCCTCCCTTGCGCAAAACGCGCGGCTTGCACGCACGCTCCCAACGAGCTCCGTCGGCTGCCACGACGCCCTCCGCGCGGTCATGCCCGCCCACGCAAGTGAGTGCGACACCATCCGCGCACACCCCATCTGACCTGGAGGCTCCCTTCTGCGCATTCCGCTTCAATGTGCCGAGTGCGTCTGACAGCGGCCACCTCGCCGCATCTTCCGCTTCAACGGACAACACCAAGGAGGAGGCCTCCACCTCGGCTGCCTCTACCGACGGTTGTGCCAGCTCCCCGTCGACCGCTGGCACCCCCGAGAGTGCCGGCACTTTCTTCTTCCCATCTGCAAGTATCGTCGGTGCCGACACTTCTCTCCCCGCACGGACGGGACCAACTCGCCCGAGACAAGTCCTATCCGACCGGATCACTCCTCTCTTTCGTCGTCGCCGGCGGCCTGCTCGTCGCCCCCGTTCAACAACACGGAGTCGACCGCGCCCACGGCGGAGGAGGGCTCGCGGTCGACGGCGGTGCTGCTCCCGTCGGAGATGAAGATCCCACCGACGGCCCCTCGTGCCATGACAACCGGCCGAGTACGGCCACCTCTGACCCAGACGCTGAGGGGACAGAGGAGCTCGTGCCGAGCTACTCTCCGCTGTCGCCCGCGGCCGGCGAAGACGCGCAAGCCTGCCAGCCCACAGCGGGGCAGCCCAAGAACGCCGGGAAAAGGAGACGCCGCTTCAGACGGTTAGTGGACTTCCCGCCGCAAACCCCATCCGTAGACGGCGGTGCCGCTCACGATCCCGCTGTCACGGTGCTGTACCAGCCCACCGGGCGAAACGCCACCTTCCTGGCCCTCTCGAGAGACACCATCGCCGCCCAGCTGTCCTCCATATTAGGCGTGAGACGCGTTCGCGTCAATTCCCGCCGTAATGTAGTGGCAGCGGATGCGGCGCGCAGCGCCGATTTGGCGCCTCTCCTCGAAGTGTGCGTCATCGGCGACGTATCAGTGCCGTCGAAAGCCCTACACAACTCCTGTGTGGGCATTGTCTATGGTGTCGACCCTTCATTTGATGTCCACACAGTGAGTGAGAACATACAAGCCACCGTCGCTGTGCTTTCTTGCTCGCGAAGTGGCGCGAACGTCACCATTACTTTCGCCGGGATCGCCGTGCCTACCAACGTGCGGATCTTCAAGCAAATGCGCTCCGTTCGTGCTCGACTGCCCCGGCCACTCCAATGCGACCGCTGCGGCGCGTTCGGCCACGCCGGCGCCGCCTGCTTCCGCGACGCCCGCTGCCTCCGCTGTGGTGAGTCGCATGCCACGAAGGACTGCCCTGCAGATATACCTCGCTGCATTAATTGCGGCGGCGGTCACTCGACAACTGAGCCGCTCTGTCGCGAGTGGTAGCTCGAGAGAAAGGCGGCCGTGCTGCTGTTGTCCTCGGAGCGGCCCCTTTCGCGCAAAAAAGCGCTTGAGCCGGCCGGAGACCGCACCGCATCGACCGAGCCGCACACAGCCGTTACAACTCCGTCTGCGGGCATCCCGCAAGGCCGGTCTTACAGCGACGCCCTGCGTGGCCACAGCGCCCAAACAGCTGCAGCTGATCCGTCTCACGACCCTTCAGCCGCTCCGACCAGCGACTCCAAAAACGCGCTGATAGCCGCGCTCGCTGCTGCACTCCGTGCCCTGCTGGACCACTGCCCAAATACCGACGGCAATGTACGCCCAATGTGTGTCGTGGCTCTCGCCGCACAGGAAGCTCTGCTTCAACACGAGTAGGCGCAACATAGCGCCACATACGCCGAGGCCGTCGCCTATGCAGATCGCCGATTGCCAAGCCACCTTCCGCGTCCGAGGCGTCTCGGTGCTGTTGATGCTGTTGACCCCTTCCTTTCATTCCCCCTCCCTATTGTGCAGCGCGGTTGAGGTGTCCTCTACTGAGAGACAGTTACTGCGCTGCACTTTACGCCAATTTTTAACCTTTTCACATTAAGAATCTCCTACTACTGATAGGACTCCACTAGAGGCCATTAATCATCTCAGTTGAGGATAGCTTTGATGAGGTCGCCGGCCCGTTCCCCATTATTGCGTTATCCATGACCGACGGTTGTCGCGGGGTAAACGGCCGATCCCAAGAGTGCTCTCATGGTCGTTTCGCTAACTTCCTATGTACCAAAATTCGCATAACATGGCAAGAGTGTATGACGAACATAAATGAACTGTCATGATGTGACTAGCATGAAATGCGTACAATGTAGGTCATGAAACAGCCGCCTACGTCTTGGTACTCCCATGGTCGTTTCGTTAACTTCGTAGGCTCCCCGCACACTGCTTTGCATAACATCGATTCCCACAGGGCGTACGGGATCTGCGGGGTTTTATTATTATTATTATTATTATTATTATTATTATTATTATTATTATTATTATTATTATTATTATTATTATTTGCACCGTCGGCCATTTTCGGTATCATCGTTCGGCCACGCCGACAAATTTTCGGGTAATGGGGCACATAATGCTTTCACATAAAAACATCGATCTTGTGCGTTCTCCTGTGCTCAGTGACCACCGAATGAGTGTTAGATAACAGAAGCGATTGATTTGAGAAAGTCGTCCGTTCATCGGATTTTGACTGAATATTTGGAAACGAAAAAGGTTTGTGCCAAGATCATATAGGAGCTACTGACTCCCGAGCAAAAGTTGCAGCGAAAAGAACGCCAAATTGTTTGAGAAAACTTCAGACGACAGCGATGAATTCTTGAAAAGCGTCGCCACCGGCGACGAAACCTGGATTTGTATATACGACATCGAGCTCAAGCCGCAGAGCAAGGAGCAGAAAGAGAAAATTGAACCAAGACAAAAAAATGCGCGCAAGAACAAAACAAAAATCGAAGTCATATTGATACTGTTGTAGTAGTGCCATGAGTATCTGTACACCAGCAATTTGTAACTGAAGTTCAAACTGTCAGTGCAGCTTTCTACGTGGAGGTCCTGAAGCGTCTGGGCGATCGTGTGCGCCGCATGCGACCAAATTTCTCGGTGTCTACACCCACGATAATGTCCCTGTGAAATCTGCACGCCCTGCGCGCGAATTTTTTGGCACGCACTTCCATCACTGTGCTGGAATACCCTCCCCCACTCGCCAGAAATAACCCCCTGCTTCTTTTTCTCTTTAAAAAAAGAGAGCTTTCTTTGCCTCTTCGACGTTTCCACTGCTGCTACTGCCTGGCACACCACGTCGGGGGGGGGGCGGGGGGGGGGGGGTTCGGAACGCGTGTATACATGACAGGAGCGAGTCAGAGAGAAAAGGCGACGTGAGAAACTTGTTTGGACCCCACCGCGTTGAATGTGCACAATGCCCTCTGGAGCTCCCTGGACGTCGCCACATTAGCCTCTTGACAGCTGTAATTATCCGTGACACCCCTCAAAAGCATTGCAGAAACTGCAGCGCTTCCCTTTCTACTAACGTGCGAGTCCATAGGGGACGTAGATAGAACTGTAGAGAGGAGGGATGAGAAAAAGCTGTTCCCATACAAGGGGGGGAGGGGGAGGTGACGTGAGAATGCAAGGAAACCCTTCTGCTATATGACAGGGGTTGCGGAGAAACTAGATACTCATTATTGACCACCGGCTCACATGAATTCCAGCTGCCGAGGCCGCCAGGGACAAGGTGCGACGTGTCCAGGGGGCTAACAGCAAGCTACAGCAGCGTGGCCGTGGCTGTACCACCAAGTCGGCACTGCGTCTCAGTCAGGCTGCAGCATCCTCCGTACTTCTGTACGCCCTTCCCCTGATGAACCTCTCTCCAGGTAGGAGAACACACTTGTAGGGACTGCACAGGGGAGCGGTACCGGCCATCCTGGGACTCCCCAAATACTCCCATGTGGCAGCAACATTCGCCGAAGCTGCAGAATGGCCGCTGCCTCTTCGTATGCTCCCGTGGCCAGCGGGCGCTGGGGCATGTCGACAGACTCCATCGGATCCCGGATGGCCAGGCCCTCATGGAGCGTCTTCGGAAGCAGCCATCTTCGCTGATGGGAGGGCTCTTCTGGCTGTACGACGAAATGGTTTCGGATCCTCCAGTTGCGGTTGTCCCACCACCACCACATCATCGGCCACCAGAGGTTCCCCTATCTCTGGACGGGACATCGAAACGCCGAACATCTGCAGCTGCTCTGCAGCAGGCAGCCATTTGCAAACTCCAGGAGCAACTAGAAGGGCGGCTACAGGTGTTCAGGGATGGTTCCGTGATGCCAGACGGATCAACAGCAGTGGCATGCTCCATCCCAGCAAGAGCCTGCAGCAGGCAGTGCCGCTTCCCGTTTCCGGCAAGCTCCACTGCAGCAGAGCTAGCCGGGCTGCACCTGGCTGTTGACCTCCTGGCCGAGGACCCCCCTGACCAGCCGGTCGCCGTGCTGTGCGACAACAAGTCTGCACTCCAGTTGCTGACGAACCGCCACCAGGCAAGACTGACGGGGTCCCTACTGGCCTCCAAGCTATCAGCACTCGCCGCCTCCGGCATGTCCATCTCCTTCCACTGGCTCCCCTCTCATGTGGGTATAGCTGGCAATGAGGAAGCGAACACACTTGCTAAAGCCGCTCACCACCCGGACACCCAAGCAGTGGCGGCATTAGATGACGTGCACTTAGATTTGGGACACCTTAAAAAGCATCACGGTGTAAAATTAATCCCGTGTCCGCCACTATACGGCGCGCCTCATAACCCGATTGTGGTTTTGGAACGTACAGCCCCATAATTCTGCCAACACTTCTGCCACGGTACGATGTGCCGTGTGAGGCAATAACAATGATCAATGCTCTCAGAGGTTATGAAATGTGGCGTACAACAACGCCTCAAACAAACACCTCTCCCGGTGTGTTCTGTGTACTACGCAGACAAACAGCAGTGGCGCACGCAAGGTAACGTTTGACATCAACTCACCACTCTCGTGTTAGACTAAACCTTGAAGAAATTAAGCTTTTTCGCCGTCAACGTCACCGCTAATTATCGTCAATCAAAGCAACCAGCACAGAAAGCTTCGCGTACATCGATTGCCACACTGTGTGGAGTCTGCATATTCTTTATTGTTTCTTTTTTTTTCTATACGCAAACTGGTGCTGTGGAGGCGGCGTTTCGGCGATGTGGCCACAATCCAAAAGGAAATGACATCGCTGCTGAAGCGCTTAACAAAATAGCACTTACAAAGGTGCTGCCTGCATAGAAGATGAGGTGGAACCAGTGTATTGTGTCTAATGGGGAGTATTTTAAAGGTTAACACATTGATGTATCAGAAAGTTTTTGAAATTGTATGTACTTTTTTCGAACGTGGTGCATGAAAGCTTGGGGCCTACCTCGTTTACATGAAATGGCGGAACAGTATTAAACATAACCGACGTCACTTCTGCGTATGATCACACAGCGGGTCACAGTTGCGTGACATCTGCGTGTTGTAAGAGACTGAATATAAATGTCAGCAGACATCGAGGTACTTCTGGCCCTGAAATTCGTGTACTGTGACAGCAGCAGGAGGCCCTCACGACGGGCATCGCCATGCATCTTCTAAACAATTTCGCTCTTGTGATGCGCACAATGTCGTCTTCATCCGCTACAGTATTGTCTTCTGTGGCCTCCGAAAATCATGCACATGTGCCACCGTTCTACCAATCTGTTTGGCGCGCAAACTCCGCACAATATACCAAGCCCCAGAGCCACGCGATGGCGCAGCTTTGACATATGAATAAACATATGACATACGTTTATGCCGCTGGAGCTGCAAAGCCTTTGGTGCCGTATAGAATGTATCACACGCATGCTGAAACACTGCGAAGCACCCGGTCGTTCTTTCGCGAATATTCGTCAGTTGTCTCCGGACGTACGGATGCATTTACCACCTGGGTTACCACGACGTGAACAGACCATGCTGTAGCATCTGTGGCTAGGCGTTGCGTTTACGAACTCATGTGTTTTCCTTATTGGAATGGCCAACAGGCTCACGTGCGACACATGCAACAGCGATGAGACGCTCGCACATATTATCTGTGTCTGCCCACGATATAGTGCCCAGAGAGATGTGATGTGCAGAGTACTGTACCAGTTGGACAATCGTCCATTATCAGAACTCAAAGCTTTAGGTCAGTGCTCCCAAAGAACATCCGCGCTCAAGGGCCTTACTCGCATTACTAAGGTTCCTGCGGTCTACGGGGCTTCACGATAGACTTTAAGAATGACCGCCCCCTAAACTGTATAGTGTACGCGGTTTGTTGGTGCTTGTCTCTCTTTCTCTTTTTATCCCCCTTAACCCTTCCCCCCATGCAGGGTAGCCAACCGGAACTACCTCTGGTTAACCTCCCTGCCTTTATATGCATCGATTCTCTCTCTCTCTCTCTCTCTCTCTCTCTCTCTCTCTCTCTCTCTCTCTCTCTCTCTCTGCTGCTGCTGCTGCTGCTTATGTTCGCAGTGTGCATGCAGTTCAAGAACCACAGCCGTATTGGATATCTTTATTGGACGCTTGAATTCGCTTGCCTGAACTTTGACTGCGTGTGATAAAAAGTTATCCTAATTCCTTGTAGTGCTTGTTTTTTTTCTAGTTCGTAATTTACAGCCATGCAATAATGAAAGAAACGCAGCGCGATGGCGCAGTACTTAGCCCGCTCACCTCCCAAGAGCACATTGCAGAAAAGGCGTGAGTTCGAATGCCGGCGGGGGGCAAAGTTTTGTTTCACTTCGCCACATAGTGAGGGTGTAGCTGAAGCTGAGCTAGGTGCAAATGCCTGACGACAACCTGGTGAGTGCTATACGAAAGCCGTCGGCCTAACGGAAAGGACGGACCATAGCAGACCCCGTTCTGATTTCTTGACTGTCCGTAGCAGTAAAATGTTATGCAAGTTTAAAATAAAAGGTCTTGCGATGTGGCTATGAGCGTGCCGAACGTGTACTATTATACTTCACCCAGAAATCGTACTTAATTTCGGATAAAGAGGCCTTGACCACTCATCACGGATCTCCCAGCATGTCCGGTGCAAAAGTGTGGTCCGGTGCGATATACACTATGTAAAGACTTCTCTTCCAATTTCTTCTAGTGCTCCGCGTTGAGCTCTTTTCGCCGTATACCTCTGCCCATGTTAACATCCACTTTCCTCTCTTGCAGACTCTCCGTCTGCTTTTCATGCTCCTTATTATAGTGCACCTAACTTCGTTACGCACTTCGCCGGCACAGTCGCACTGCGGCAATATAGTAGTGTAGCCAAGAAAAAAAAAGGCCTTACGCGTCTTTGATTTTACCCTAACTTGAGCCAACGAAACCACTTTGAGCGCAGGCACGCAATATGATTTTTGTGCAACGACTGAGCAGTACGGAAGGACATCAAAATGGATTTCGAAATCGCAGGAACAGAACACGGCGTCTTTTCAAAAGAAAATGGAGCGGGGAGAGAGGGAGATGGGGAAGTGGCGGCAATGAATTTGTAAGTTGTGTCTCACAAACACCAAGAGACAGCACCAAGCTGCAGCTATACATTGAAATGTAATTAATTAAACTCTAAGATAACACTTGTTAAACATGTCGAAAGCGTCAACTCAAAACAATAGCGTTTTCATGAAACTTAAGGAATAGTAGTCCTGCTGTACCGTTATATGGCATTTGGAATGCTTACACTAGGCTGCCTGACCTTTGGCAATAAACGAAAAAAAGGAAGAATCTATTGCACTTCCTTTATACGGACTCATCTATAGACTGCCCTCTTCAGGACAATTTCTCGTTGTAGATGCGTGACTCCTTCTGTAAGAGTCCACCTAGTGGACTGTCGATTTCGGCTGATGCTGATGTGCTGATTGGCTGGGCTGGGCAACGAGCGAGGAGGAGGCAGGCGCCCCCAGCCAGTCTCCTTCTCGCTGGTACAGCTCCAGTCTCAGCGGCGGCCGAAATGACGGTCCGCTATGGATGGATGGATGTTATGAGCGTCCCCTTTGGAACGGGACGGTGGGTTGCGCCACTAAGCTCTTGCTATTATACTGCCTAATGTCCTACCTCGGTTAAAAAAAGAAAAAAAACGAAAAAGAAACGCACGCTGAATTCCCATAACCAAATTTTCTGACCCCCTATAGTTAACTTTGTTTTTGTACGTCCCCGTTTTTTGTCGTTTCCCTACTTTTATGACGGACACTTCCCCCGTACCTAGTACCGACGTTCTGCAAGTCTTCCTTCTTATATTAGAATGACCGCCGCATTAAAGAGGCTAGAAACACGACACAAACCGCAAAGCAGGGGAAAGTGGGCTTAGAATGCGAATCGCATTAATAAGACGCATGCGCCAATACAGTAGACATAGCAGTACGTCGGCTTCCTTATATGCTGAAAAGTTTGACTCGTCGTGAAAACAGGTATTCCGGTTCGACTGCAACGTGTTTGGCCACAAGGAGACTGCGCGCGGAAGTTGATGCGTTCTTAAGGCCATTATTTCGCTGGACACTGCATAAATGCGGAACTTCGAAAAAGAAACTCCACGTCTGCGCGAAAACTGGCCCGCCGGCCCTGCGGCCGCATACATAGATTATTTATTTATTTATTTATTTATTTATTTATTTATTTTGTAACATACCTTAGAAGGTCCCTACATAGGGCGAAGAGTAAGGGAGGCATAGAACATAGTACGCACATAAAAGTGGCAAACTCGCGACACGTCGAAAAAACAACGCCAGCCAGGTACACAGCCTAAAAATCGCAGAAACATATTATCGACATGCAGCCGTGTATTAGAACAAAAACAACTCAATAAGTTAGTAAAAAAATGTACTACAATGCTACGAAGAAAAGTAAAAGAAAACCAGACATTGAGCATGATAACATGGGTTAACAAGGGTTAAGCGAGTTGAGTGAGTGGCTGAATTTTTCACGGTCAGTTTCCGCAACTATGTTATCGGGGAGGCTGTTCCAGAGACGAATGTCTCTGGAAGTTTAGAGGCGTAGGGAGCGGTTGTTAGTGCGGTGGGCGTACTTATGAAATAACTACAAAAGTGCTATGTCACTACGATTACTTAGCAGATGAAATGAAAGATGAAGCTTTATTTGAGTTACGCTACAATGGTAGTCATAATTCCGGAAAATTAAACGTGCGGCTCTATTCTGGATTGATTTCAGCATGTTAAGTAATTTTGGTGAGGACACCAGACCGGAGAGGCGAACTCAAGCCGCGAGCGAACGAATGTTTGAAGTGCCAGTTTACGGATAAGTGTAGGTGAGTTTCGAAGGTTGCGGCACAAGTAACCCAGTGATCGAGAAACAATGGCACAGACGGTGGTAATGTGAAAAGTTCAGGAGAGGTTTGTTGAAAGATTGAGCCTAGATATAGCCCCGTTTACATGAATGCGACAGTGGCGCATCGCATTTCCAAGCGCAATTGGGAAACGCGATGCGACGCCGTTTACATGTAGCGCATTAACTCTCGCAAGAACGTAGCGCCACATGGTGTCGTATAGGGAAGTGCAGCCGACTTCCGGTGTAACTGGTTTCCGGTAGTGGGCCGAGTGCACGTTGGTGGCTGAGTGCCGAGACATATAGACAGCTTTAGTTTAGCGTACGCTATACGCTATAGGCGCCGTGCACGTAAAGTCCCTTGATAATTTGAAAGTAGCGACACTCTTTGAACTCTGCCGCCGCCGCGCGACCTCCTCGCCTCCTCCTCGCCCCTTGCGCGTTCCCCCGCGGCAATCAGTTTTGCCCCCGTTTTTTGCACGATTGGTCTCCCTGCCGTTGCCCTTGGAAACGCGCGGATCTCTTGAGTTTTGCTTGTGTTTTTCTTTTTCGTTCGCGCCATTTTCCTCCTGAGCACGGCTGGCTCGGCGCTTTAGCTCGGCGTAGCGAACGTTGTACGCTGTGTTTCTGGTCTGGCAGCAAGAAGCCTGAAAATGGTTATGCCGTTTTTATGATACCACAACGAAAGCATGACGGCTTGCGTAGGAAGCAGTGGCTGCATGACATTGGCCGTAAGAACTTTGTTCCGACAAAGAACAGCGTTGTTTGCGAGCTGAGGAGTCTTTCTTATAGCTCGTAGCAAAGCATCCCGTTATGCTTCATTTTTTTTTTTTCATTCTTCCGGCATGCTCACCAGCGTTTTTGTTGCGGTTGTCCTCAGTATGCTTAATATTCTGGGGCGGCTCCATCACTTCGCACGTCGCTAACTGTTGTTATTCAGTCGGAAGTGCAGTATTATTGATTCTGCTTTGCGCCCTGAAAAAATTAGTGGCAAGTATACCCGTAATATTGCAGGTGATGAGCGTTAACTAGTCAAAATTGAGCTTATTTTTAAGTTTTAAGGCGAAAGCCGTTAGATCTTTGTTTCAAGGTCGCGTTGTAAACTGGAAGTATCACGTGACCCAAGGAATGCCAGAGGGGACCCAAAGAATGTCCACCCCTGTATAAGAGAATGATTACCCAAGTTAATTAATGAATCATTAGTGGTTGACATAAGGTTAGATTAGGGAGGATTAAGGTTGATTAGAGTGCATTAAAGAAGATTAAGGTGGATTAGAGTGCATTACGAAGGATTAAGATGCATGAATAAAGATTAAGGTGCGTGGAGGAGGATTAAGGCGGATTATGGTGGATTAAGGTGAAGTGTTGTGAAAGGGTATTAAGACCAATTGGGGTGGATTAGGGTGCATGAACAAGGATTAGGGAGGATTAAGGTGGATAAAGGAAGATTAAGGTCTATTAATGTGGATTAGGGTTGATAAGGAGGATCAAGACCGATTAGGATGGACTAGGGTAGATTAAGGTGGATTAGGGACCTTGGAACTGGACTAGGTTTGATAGAGGTGGATTAGGGTGTATTAAGGTAGATTGTGACTATTAAGTAGGATTAAATTGAATTAAGGTGCATGAATAAGGATTAGTGTGGCTGAAGGAGGATTTAGGCAGATTATGATGGATTAGGGTTGATAAAGGAGGATTAAGACCGCATAGGGTAGGCTAAGTTGCATTAGGGGCGATGTAGGTTGTATTAAGGTGGATTGGGAGTACTAAAGTGGATGAAGGATCATTAAGGTGGATTAGGGTGGACTAAAGTGAATTGGGGTTCATTGAGTATTAAGACCGATTAGTCTACCATAATCCTCCTAATTCACATTCATCGACCTCAATCCTCCTTCATTCACTTTAATCCACCATAATCTACGAAAGTCCTCCTTAATGCACCCTAATCCACCTTCATCGACCTTAATATACTCTAATCCTCCTTAATGCACTTTAATCCTCATTAATCAACCGTAATGCTTCCTCATTAACTTTAATCCACCCTAGCCCACCATAATCCTCTTTAGTGCACCTTAATCCCTCTTAATCCACCCTTATCCTTCTTCATGCACTTTAATCCACCATAATCAACTATAATCGCCCTCAATGCACATCAACGCACCTTCATCCAACCTAATTAACCTCATCGACCTTAATCCAACCTAGTCCTCCTTTATGCACCTTAATCCAATGCACCTTCATTGACTTTAATCCACCTTAATCATCCCTAATACACGCGAATTCATCTTAATCCAATTAGTCATCAATCATTACTTTGCTAATCATTAATCATCTCTTATACGCGACTGCACATGCTTTGGGTCGCTTCCCGCCTTCCTTCGGTCACGTGATATTTTTTGTAGCTCACAACGGGACCTTGAAACAGAGGTCTAAGGCTTTCGCTTAATAAGCCACACACAAAGGCATGTGTCACAAGCAATACTAGATCAGACGCACGAAGTAAAGCATCTGATCATGTGGCAGAAAAATTGTCTGGTGTATAGAACTCGCCTCAAAGCTCCCTTTAAATCAGTATACCCCGTTGGCTTTAAGAAAAAACCAACCTACTCATAAACGTTGCCTCCAGCATTATCGATGCTGTTATTAGCATTTCTCAAAATTTTTAACCCCACTGGGGCGCGCAACTGGCCCAAATTAACACACCTCCATAGAATCATGCGGCCCGTCCGCGGGAGCCCAGGAGGAATAGCGTGCCGTGCGCAGCCGGCGGGCGAGGAGAATCGAGGAGGAAAGCGCCGTGAGGAGGAGAGTGTCGCTACTTTACGTGCACGCCGACGGACGCGCCACTGGTGGCGGCCTTGCGCAGAACACGCGGGAGAGGAGCCTGGCGCGCACCGTAGTTTGTTGTGTCGTTGATCGTGCTTCTCCGTCTTATTCACGTTTTCAGAGCAAGATAATAATATTTGGGGTTTTACGTGCCAAAACCACTTTCTGATTATGAGGCACGCCGTAGTGGAGGACTCCGGAAATTTTGACCACCTGGGGTTCTTTAACGTGCACCTAAATCTAAGCACACGGGTGTTTTCGCATTTCGCCCCCATCGAAATGCGGCCGCCGTGGCCGGGATTCGATCCCGCGACCTCGTGCTCAGCAGCCCAACACCATAGCCACTGAGCAACCACGGCGGGTTTCAGAGCAAGATAGGCAACACCATTCGCACGTGTGGGGTGGCCAACGCTTCAGGGAATGTCGAAGAAGAATTGTTGCAGGGTGGGGGGCTCGAATACCGGTGAAAACGTGCCGGGGATACGGTTCTACTCATTCCCGGCAAAGCCTCATCAGCGGGAGCAACGGTAGCAAAAATGGATCGCTTCGAAGGGAAATTTCTTGTTCTCATCCTTTCCTTTGTCTCGTCGGTGTTTCTTTTTCCACTCGATCATAGTTAGACGCGTGAGCAACGAAGTTCATCTGCAGTGCAGTATGAGGTTTAAAGGCATTTCGCTAAAGTTCGGAATGCTGTTTGCCGCTTATATTGTTTTCCGCTTCTTTACCGCGTTGCGTTAGCTAGGCAGCACGACTGCACGAGCCCATTGCGTTTTATGTTAAAGCTACTGAAGTTTGCAAGAACTGAAATTGTTGGTTTCATGTGGCGCGGTAAATCCTCGCACCAGCTGTCGCGCACTTCATGTTTTTACATCTATTTTATGCGTGGCTTTGCATATGCTTAACTGCTGCTAGTTGCTCCGTGCATAACTCTTGTCGATTATTTTCAGCTGCGAAGTTTTCACCCTGCCTTGTTTGCAAAGGGTATAAATCACGCTGTGTCTTATCGGAATGATACCAAGGAAGTGCTTCTTTAACAGCTTTATTCTTTTCGCCCGAGGGCATCTTAGATATTGTTTGCGTTTTTGGAAATGTGTTTAGAAAATAGGTAGTTCAGGGCGAGAATTGCTAATAGCTGCTACATATGGTATTTCTGTTCCATTTCTCGCTGAAAAGTTCGCGTCCCGTTTGGGAAGTCATCACACCTCGATGCTGCCTGAGCGAACTTAACACGCCAAGTGATTTCTTTGTATCACAACGTAGTCCCTTCTTGCATGTGAGTTTTGTACTCAACTGAATTCTTTCTTATACTTACGCTGCAGACGACTAAACCGGGCCTTGCCGCCAGCACTCATCTACTTTGACTGGCGCTGCTCTGCCTTTAAATATATCATGTGGCACCTCTCTCTAGTAATATAAACAAGTACTGAAAAGTTAGTCTGTCTTTAGCTTTGTACGTTTCCAAGCAGCACCCTTGGGGAATTTAAAATTGCACAAACTGCAGCGGGAACGGTAGTTCATCGGCGTATGCAGTAGAACTGCATCGGCGGTACAGCACTATACACGCTCTTTTATTAACCCGTGCTTCGTTGGCTAGTGTGCGCGTTTCCATCAATAAATTGGAAATTACTCTTCTTGAGGCGACTTCGACTGCACTTATTCGGCGATGTCACATGTATTCATCGGCAGAAAAATCACAACGGCATATGCAGAGATTGCACCGTGCGGATTTGTTTGATATAAGTCTGCACTACCGACGGGTGTTATTATTCAGGTACAGAAGCAGCATTGCGGCAAGGGTAGATTTAAAAAAAAAACATCGAGGGATCCCATCACTCAACAAAATTTATCGACTAGTGAACACGCGCTCCACGTCATGTAAATGGGGTTCATGGCGTTTGTCTGCGGAACACACCATGCACGTATGTGGACCATGTTGTCCCAAACACCGGTAACATCGTGTTCATACCCGCTCGCACAGAGGTCAGCATCTCCCCTACAGCTGTCACCGCAAAAGAAGCAGCCTGGCACCCGAACAAAGGAGATATCGCAGCCGCAAACTTCGGCCATCCTTGCTGCAAAGGGTTGTGGTCTGCTACTGCTCCTGCGTGTACTGTTGGAAGCGTCCGCTAGGTGGGAGGCGTATAGTGTAGCGTACGCGAAGAAGCGCACGTTTCTTTCTTTTTTTTTTACATTTTTCGTTGGTCAGCAAGGTCTTCGAATCTCAGAGGCCATATGCCGTCGTTGCGGCTATTTCCCTACTCTAGCGATAGGTAGCGCTGACATCTCCAATGTTTCTTTCGCTAGGCTTCGACTCGTTCGAAACGAGAAGCGACCTTGAAAACACCACAAGGTTATCCATAACACTCTGTCATCGAAGCGGCCTGAGACTAAGCGAAAGCCGTTTACGCAATCATTCGTTGCGAAAGACGTGCATTTTACAAAAGCAACGCCAAATTCAATTCGAAGCGGGCAGCCGGGACCGCCGCCATGTTGGTGGCTAATTCCTTCCCATAATTCCTAATGCGACGATCCTGCGTTTACATGCTCCGCGAGAGTCGACTCGCGCCCGTAAATCTACTATCGCCTGGCGCATTAATGCGATGCGCCTTCCTAGCGCATAACTGCTATTTACATGAATGTGATGCGCTAGAAATGCGATGCGATGCGACAGTGTCGCATTCATGTAAACGCGGCTTTTGATGAGCTTACAGCCATTAGGATAGTGCCGCATCAATCAGTAATTTTGTTAAGGAGGATCTGGTGGTCATCAGATGAGATATGTTATCGGGACGATAGATAATACAGTCGTCTGCGAATATACGCATGCATGATTATAAGTGATTGAGTAGATCATTAATAGAGTTCAGAAAATTAAATTCATTAATTCCTGCGGTTTTACGCGCCAAAACCGCGATCTGATTTGAGGCACGCCGCAGTGAGGGACTGCGTATTAATTTTGACCACATCGGTATATTTAACGTGCCCTCCAGTACAAAGGGCACGGGCGTTTTGCACTTCGCTCCCATCGAAATGCGTCCGCTGGGGCCGGAATTTAATCCCGCGACCTCGTGCTTAGCAGCGCAACACCATAGCTGCTCCACTATAAAAAGAAAGTTTACACGCTTTGGGGCTTATCTTGTCCCGAAACAATAATCGTCATCTGCCTTGCCTGCGTTTCCTCTTTTGAAAACTCGGCGCTCGCTACTTTCCTGTCGAGAATGCTGCGTCAAGCTGATAACGCGCAAGCCGTTCGTGACTAGGAAGTACCGGGCTCGCAGCGTCGAAGAAAGGAAATGCGGGCAAGACAGAGGACGATTATTGTTTGGGGACAAAATACAACCCAAAGGGTGTAAACTTTTTTTAGAGTGCAAGCCACCACGGCGGGTGATGCCCGTGCCACACGGGCGAAGTTAATGCCTTTAAAAGTGTAAGACCTTAAGTTTCTTAATGCCGTTATATTTTGGTCGCTGCTACACGCGCATACTTCGTGACATTAAAAGTTGCGATGGTGATAGCTGCAGTGAAACGGTTAAGTTAGCTTGCCAATCGTAACACAATAAAAACAGTTCTTTAAGGAGCAAATGTTTAAGAAATGGCGTGAGAAACATTAATATGCGTATTTTATGTAGTTTACTTCAGGAATGTCATTGTTGCACCCAGCCGTAAACCGTGTGAGGCCGAAGCAAGCTGAACGGCCAATCCATAGCGTAGCCAAAGCATTACACTCTAAGAACAGTTTACACCCTTTGGCTTGCCCCTTCTGCCACACAAAAATAATCCTCATCTGCCTTGATGCGTTTCCTTTCTTTATCGCTGCAAGCCCGGAACTTTCCAGTGACGAACGGCACGCGCGTTATCAGAAAGGGCACTCCAAAGGGTGTAAACTGTTCTATGCTGATAACGCGCGTGCCATTCGTTACTGCAAAGTTCTGGGCTCGCAGCGATAAAGAAAGGAAACGCATCAAGGCAGATGACGACTATTTTTGTGTGGCAGAAGGGGCAAGCCAAAGGGTGTAAAATGTTCTTAGAGTGTAAAATTGGAAAAATGGTGCTCACAGCTTCAAAGGTTTCAAGCAGCGATCCTGAAGACTTTGACCCTGTGCTCCAGTTTGTTGCGGCGTATGTGCTTCTTCGAGCCAAACATCGTCGAAAAATTCGAAGGCTTTAGTGTATGGCCAACAAGGCAAGGCGTCGCCGCCGTGCAATCGAACAGCAATTCCTGGCTAACGCGCTCACCACTAGTGCTGCAACCGCGCGTAGCGGCAAGATCGCCCGCTGATATCTACGAAAATAAATAGTTCCTTTAAAAAAACAAAGTGAAGCGTATATTAGTTGTTTTCATCTACACTCTAAAAGCAGTTTGCACCCTTTGGGGTGTATATTTGTCCCACAACAATAATCGCCACCTGCCTTGCTTGCGTTTCCTTTCTTGAAAACTCGGCGCTCATTACTTTCCTGTCGAGAATGCTGCGTCACACTGATAACGCGCATGCCGTTCGTGACTGGGAAGTACCGGGCTCGCAGCGTTAAAGAAAGGAAACGCGGGCAAGAGAGCTGACGATTATCGTTGTGGGACAAATATACAGCCCAAAGGGTGCAACTATTTTTAGAGTGTACAAGTTTGCTTAATATCGCCAGAATGTGGTCACCACGGCCACGGCGGGGACATCGGAAACGAGGGCACGCATTCGACGGCCAAGTGAGTTGTAATAATTGTAAGAGCGCACTACGCCGCGAAAAAAAAAAAGAAAGAGCTCCTTTTAAAAGAAAGTGAAGAATATATTAATTGTTCTTCACTAAGAATTCGTTTAGTATCGTCAGAATGTGGAGACATTGGGAACAAGAGTACGTATTTGATGGCCAAGTGAGTTACGAGAACGCACTACGTCGCGAATGGCATTAAGCTTTAATGTCACTAAGCATGTTCGTGTGGCACCCTGCGAATGGCATTAAAATTTAAGGCATTAGCAAGTTAATGTCATTTTCTGTGTCCGTGGGGCACGGGTAGGAGATTTGAAAGAGTAAGGGACCAAGAACGCTTCACTGTGGTACACCGGAAGATACACGGGAAAGGGGCGAAGAGAAGCTGTTAGCAAAAGTAAACTGCTGCCTGATTGAAAGAAAATTTCGAAGTCCAGGTAAAGTTAGTGAATTAAGTTTTAATGACAATGGTTTCAAAAGAGGCGACAATGGGCTACGCGATCAAAACTTTAGAAAAATCCAGAAAGACGCAGTCAAATTTGAAGGCTTGAGTCCATGTTAAAAAGTAAATGAGTAGTAAATTCTAGCAATTGCGTTTCGCACTACAAACCGCTCCTGAAACCATGCTGATTATGAAAAAAGTTGCTCAATTCTATGTGGTGGTAAAACATGAGATGCAATAATACGTTACATCACTTTGCAGCAAATGCACGTCATCGTCGGGAGTTTGGAGCAAAGTTTTTGTTATCCTATTTGAAGATGGTTATGATTTTGGCGGGTTTCCACTCTAGGGGAATCTGATCTGTCAAAGATTGACGGAAAATATGGAATAAAAACCTGCTAGATAATGATACTGTATTCATCAGTATATTAGAATTATTATTGTCACTTACTGCTAAAGACGAAAGTTTGAAGTTAGTAATAAGTTGAGCAATACCATCAATAGTAATCTCAACAGGTTCCATGTACCGATAATCTAGGTACGCGAAGAAGAATCCACTACGCGAAATTCGGGAAGAAGGAATGTCGTTAGAAATGGCGAGAAGAACGCCGCCTCCGCGACGCATAGTCAGATACTGCGTAAGAAATGCGAAGCGATGGGCATCTTCAAACATTTCGGAATCATTTAACGTTAGTTGAAAGCCATGTTTCTGTTAACGCGATAACGTGTCGAAAGCAAGAGTCAATAGCTGAAGACAATGAAACAAAATTGTTCAGCGCGCTTCTACCGTTAGTAAAGAAGAGAGACAGGAACTGCGTTTCCTGCAGGTTGACCTTGCGGCTGTTTTTCTGACACGCATTTAGAGTCAGCATCAAAAAACGTAGCCCTTGACGTTCAAAACAAGTTTGTCGTATCTGAGTTTAAATGCAGGTGCACGATCTTTCGACAAAGCTAGCGCCCGTATGTGGTGTGTTACGACTCGGACTTTGGTACCCGATAACCCAAACAATCTTTTTTTTATCATGCTGCAGGAATTAGTGATGTGCCTACCCCTTGCCCACCTACACAAACATTGATGGCAGCGCCTGCAGTGGTTGCTTAGTGGCTATGGTGCTTAGTGGCTATGGCTAAGCACGAGGTCGCGGGATCGAATCCCGGCCACGGTGGCCGCATATCAATGGGGGCGAAATGCGAATACACCCGCGTACTTGGATTTAGGCGCAGGTTAAAGAACCCCAGGTGGTCCAAATTATTCCAGAGTCCCCCACTATTAAAGTATTTTCCAAAAATACTAAAGCTTTTCCAATCCCCCACTACGACGTGCATCACAATCAGATCGTGGTTTTGGCCCATAAAGCCCCATAATTGAATTGACTGATGGCAGCGAGGCGGCATATTCATGGCGTCACATTCTGCAGGCCTGACTGCAGAGAACTTCTAATGTCCGACAGGGGAAGTGCAGGTAGTCAGTCATCTCACACGTCCCATAGTCGTCCAGCAGGGAAACGTACGAGCATCGCCAAGGCGGACAATTATCCTAGTTTATGCCAGGCCGGCGAAAGTAAATCTGAGGAGAGTTTTTTTTTTTTTCCGCAGCCAGATGCGCCGCTGTCGCCACCTCGACGCGACGTGAAGCAGGAAACATAAAAATGCCATTAATCTGCGCCAGTTGAGCACGGCTTCGAATGACTTCTGCCGAATCGCATTGCAATCGACGGCGCACAAATCTTTGCGGCAGCAGCGTCAGTCCCGCGCGTGCCTGGTACACGTTCGCGACGGAAACTCATCCCGGCAAAGAAGAAAAACGAAGGAGGCCGTAATGGCGTTCCTTACACACGAGCCTACTCGTGTGCAAAGGAACATCAAATTCTGTACTGGATTTGGTCTTTGTTAGTAACCACTTTAAAACAGATGACTGTAATGTGGAATTGTCAGAGGGAATTTCTGACCATGAAATGGTAGTATGTACGTTATACTTGCCGAACATGGATCGTCAGCGGGGCCCGACGAAATTTGTGCGCGCATTCAACACAGCAAATGATGCAGCTGTTGTGAATTATTTATGCGTGAATTGAATGGTCTTTATTATTCGTACGTCCTAAGTAGCACTACTGTTGACGCTTCGTGGGCACATGTTAAAGATCATGTGATGCGCTGCATCACAACTTTTGTCCCTTTCATAAAGAAGGCCATAAGCAAGCACAATCCGTGGATTACCCAAGAAGTAATTCACGTGAAAGAAAAAATTAAAAGGTTAAGGAAAAGAAATAGGCAGCGTACAAAGTTACAACTAAAGGTGAACATAAGTTCCCTAACAAAACAGTTAATTGAGAAAATACTCAACGCCAAAAAAAAACAATTTTGTGGCACTAATTAGCTCAAGAATTTCATAAAAAAATTAACCGCACAAGTCTTGATGTATATCAACAGAGAAAATGTTACTGCAAGTTCGCCTACACACAGAAAATAGCAAGCTGACTCATTTAACAGTTATTTCCAGTCTATTTCCATTTCATACAGCAATGTTTTAGGGACATTAACATGCAATAAATAATACTGAGTCAACACCACTTTTAGGCGCTCGATCCGGCCATAAGTGTACCTGGGATTCTTTCTCTGTTGTTGAACCTTGATGACAAAATGAGTTGTAGTCCTGGTGAAATTCCGAACGATTTTCTTAGGCGTTAGGCTTAACCAATTCGTGAACATCTCTACCTTACATTTTCTAAGTCACTTCACGACTGCTGTCTACCAGTTTAATGAAAAGTAGCAAAAATAGTCCCCATTCACAAATCAGGCGACGCAACCCCCCCGTCTAATTACCGACCTATATCTCTCACTTGTACCTCTCGCAAAATTCTTGAGCATATCTTAATAAAATTTTAAAGATCAGATCATCAACAAGCATCTCCGGAACCTTCCGCAGCAAGCTACCGCAGCCCTGCTCCAGTACTTCAATGCATGCTGGGAGAAAGGAGAGCTACTGGCTGCCTGGAAGCACTCGCAGATCACAATGATCCCCAAACCAAATAAACAGCTCAGCGTCGAGAACTTGCGCCCAATTTCCCTTACCTCTTGCGTAGGGAAACTTTTCGAGCATATGATACACAACCGGCTAACCTCATACCTCGAAGACAACGGATATTTTCCAAACACTGTGTTCGGTTTCAGGCAGAACCTTTCAACTCAAGATGTCTTCCTTCTACTCAAGGAAGACCTCATCGACCACCTCAGCACCAGAAGCAAATTATCGATTTTAGCCATCGACGTAAAGGGAGCTTTTGACAACGTCAGTCATGAAGCTATCCTCTGCAACCTCCAAGACCTGGGCTGCGGGTCTCGGACATACGAATATGTCAGGAATTTCCTCACGGGCCGCAGGGCCACAGTCGGAATATACAACCTGCGCAGCGACACCTTCGGACTACCGATCAAAGGCACCCCGCAGGGTTCGGTCATATCACCGTTGCTCTTCAACGTAGCAATGATCAAACTACCCAGCCTCCTCGACGCGATGCCAGACCTAAGATACGCTTCTTATGCAGATGATATCGCGTTATGGACAAGGGCCTCAAACACTGGAACACAAGAAACACGCCTACAGGAAGCAGTAGATACCATCGAGAGTTACTTGCACAAATACAGCCACCGCTCTGCTCCCGAGAAGTTAGAACACCTCGTCCTCAAATCAAGAACGAGAGGCAGACCACCCGGCTACGATGAACCTGATCCCAACGTCACCCTCAATGGAACGCCCATTCCAAAAGTGGAAACCCTACGAGTTCTAGGGCTACACATACACAAAGACGGGTTTGGGGCGGCCACCCTCCAGCGTCAACAGCGAGCGCTATCACAGCTCACGCATCTCGTTAGGAGAGTTGCAAGCCATAGAAGCGGACTTAAAGAACGAGACACGCTACGCGTGATGCAAGCACTCCTTACTAGTCGAATAACATACGACACGCCCTACATAGCGCTGAAGAATGCAGAGGTAGAAAAAATTAACATTTAAGTACGCAAAGCCATCAAAATCACTCTAGACCTACCATCTACGGCTTCGACTACGAGACTTCTCAAGATGGGCGTACACAACACCTGGCAAGAATTAGCTGAAGCTCATAAAGCCAGTCAATTAGAACGACTGAAGCTCACGCCCACTGGAAGATCAGTGCTGCAACGGCTGAACTACGGTGAAACCTTTATAGCCACCACGGACCCAAAAGAAAGAATTCCTCCTAACATCCGCGAATCCCTGTGCACAGCAACAATTCCACGCAACATGCATCCCGCGTACCACAACGGAAGAAGACAAGCCAGAGTGGATCCCCTACGGCGAAGACACAGGCAATATCCGGACGCCAGATAAACCGACGCAGCCAAATACCCAAACGCTTATGCCCTGAGCGTCGTAGATTCTCAGGGCAGAAAGCTAGCGTCTGCCACCGTCCGTGCACGAAACCCTGAGACTGCAGAATAGACGGCGATCGCCCTAGCAACTGCCACGTGCATGGACGCAGCTGTCGTCTTTTCCAATTCTGAAGCAGCTCAGGAACTATGCTAAGGGTCGCGTGTCGACAGAAGCACTGAAGATAATGAAGCACCGCAGCACTCCGATCCCCTACAGCTGCGTGACGTGGGTTCCTGGGCACGAGGGGCTGAAGGGGAACGAAGCGGCACACGCCGCGGCCCGAGGCCACACCTGCCGGGCCAGCCCTCCCTGCTCTCGAGACGCCCGGTCTGCGTCAGCGGGGGCAGAGACCGTACCCATCACCTACTCAGAGATCATTCAACATCACAGGCTGCAACGCAGGGTGTACCCACCACCTCACCCAAAGCTCAACAAAGAAGAAAGTACCATACTCCGAAGACTACAGAGTAATACTTACACCCACGGAATCCTCATGCACAGACTATACCCAACGCTACAAGGATACCACTGCCCAATGTGCGGCGTACCGGACACCTTGGCGCACCTGATCCTCGAATGTCCATGGCATCTAGACAAAGACGCATTTCCTTCACTGACAGACTGTTGTAACGCCAGACAAGAAATCGAATACCTCAGAAACGTGAGAGGCCAAGCTAGTCTCCGTGGACCTGGAACAACAACGACGCCTCGTCGTCAACGCCAAGGAGGTAGCGAAGGCCAGAGGGTTTCTGGAATGAGGAGACCTCCCACCTAGAGTTGAACCGGGACTTACCCCGGGATACTGTTTCAAAAATAAAGTTTATTCCTTCTCCTCCTCCTCAAAGAAAATACCGAGACTAACAATATCATTCATCACAACCAGCATGGCCTCAGAGCAGGATTCCCCACTGTTACTCAACTTGCAGAAATTTTTCATGACCTCGCACAGGGAATCAACATTCAAAGTCAAAGTGACATAATTTTCCTCGATTCGAAGGCTTTTGACCGTGTGTAACATGCTAAACTGAACTTCAAACTAAATCAGATACTTGGCGATGGTCCCGTTAGGAGACAGATAGCCTACTACTTATCGTAACGTGGACAATATGTTCACTATAATGGCCATGTGTTTGATATCGTGCCGGTCTTTCCTGGAGTGTCACGCCGCATAGTAAAAGGTTCCGGATTCAATTTGATCACCTGGGGATTCTTAAACCGAAGTCCACATTGTCATGTCTTTCCCTCTTTTTTCTTCTTTCTTTTCCGCCATTGGTATCCCGCTGGTAATAGAAACTGCGATGTTTTTTTTTCCTCAGCAGAACGCCATGGGCATACGGCCACCGCAGCAGGTGAGGATAATCGTAACAGTCAGAACACATATTGTCCATTATTATTATTATTATTATTATTATTATTATTATTATTGTTATTATTATTATTATTCACGTCACTCGCTTTCAGTCGCCAATTATCGTCAGAAGCCGTAAATCAATGCAAGACAACAAATGAGTATACCGCTGATAAATGCCAGAGCGCTTGCCAGCGGTGCAGGAAAGAGGGGAAAAAAAGTAAAACCTATGCCGGCACGTAAACACTCTCTCTCTCTCTCTCTCTCTCTCTCTCTCTCTCTCTCTCTCTCTCTCTCGCCTCCACTTTCCGAAGACCGGTTAGCTCAGTACCGCTCAGATACCAAAACGCGCCCGGTCGTGCGACTGATCCGATTTACCAAAGCTTTTCTACTGTCGAGGCTGTTTCTCAATCCCCGCGCGACTCTCGTGCGCTAACGAACTAGCTATCAACAGTGGCGACGATCCAAAACAGCGGCGTTTGGTCCTTTCTTCGCAGCATTACTCGAGCTATGTTTCGTCGGTTTGCTTCTTACAAGGTGGACGCCGTTTCCAGAGGCTCGAGTAAATAGAGCCTGCAAAGAGCGGTTTGTTTACGAACAAGAACGCAAGAAAGGGGAAGTTTGAGCTGCCGTACCAAAGCGATCATCAGAGTCGAATAATGTTTGTATCCGCACTTGTTTCGGAATAGGCACGTCCGGGTGAGAACGAGAGCCTCGCGAGCCGCTTTGTCCCGCGGATTGGACGCCGTTGAGCGGAACGAAAAGGCGAGTAAACAGCATTATTTTTACTATCCAACTTCGTGGCGTCGCTCACAGTCGATACGCTTTCGCTACGACAAAAGCGCTCAAGGCGCGCGTTTGCTGGCGTCCTTCCTTGGTCACACCGGTAAGAGTTTCAAAGATTTTTTTTTCCTCCCGCCATCTTCGTAATTGGGTCGCAAAGTGTGCCGGCCGTCGAGACGGCCGAATGTGAACAGGCAGGATCCACAACAGCGGCAATTATCAGAGTGCGCAGTTTGACCGGTCCGGCACTGTTCGAATACAGAGATGCATTGACGTCACATGCACGCCCAAGGGAAAGAGAAAATAAGAGTAGAAAAAAATTTAAATTATGGGGTTTGACGTGCCAAAACCACTTTCTGAGGCACGCCGTAGTGGAGGACTCCGGAAATTTCGACTACCTGGGTTTCTTTAACGTGCACCTAAATCTAAGCACACGGGTGTTTTCGCATTTCGCCCACAGCGAAATGCGGCCGCCGTGGCCGGGATTCGATCCCGCGACCTTGTGCTCAGTAGCCCAACACCATAGCCACTGAGCAACCACGGCGGGTCTAGAGTAGAAAAGAAGTTAATCAGTTTGACTGTCTGCTTGGCTAGGCTGTACAGGGAAGAGGGTGGAGATATGAAGAGAAGGGAACGCGTGGTAGAAAAGATATCCGCACAATCACGAGGAAGGCAACTGACGAGTACACTTTTTCATTCAGTCCTAATGCTTTAAGAAACACACACACACACACACACACACACAGAGAGAGAGAGAGAGAGAGAGAGAGAGAGACGAGTGCTTATGGAGCAACTCGAGTTGACGTCGGCTGGGGGCTAGGCATCAACAAGTTCCATTGGGAAGACGGTGCGACACACCCACAAGGCGAAACAAAGAGAAAAAGAGGCACTCAAAAACAACTTTTTCAGTTCACTGTATTTATTCGTAGCCAAGTGCAAAAGAAAGCTTTGCCAATAAACGCGGGCTCCTTGCTCAATACATTACCACATAGCAACATAGGCCAGCCACCACTATATTAACTCCCCCCCCCCCCCAAAAAAAAAGGAGGAACTGGCAGCTCACGGCCTACTACGAAAGCAATGCGCACGTGAAGTTAGCAAGGAAAGGCCACTCACAGTACAGACAAATCAACAACTGCAAAAATAATACCAACAACTAGCACATACCTACGAAACAGTACCGCCATTACATCACCTACCCTCCCCCCAACCCTCCCACAACCATTAGCCGCCGCCATGAGCCGAACTTCTGAAAGATGCGGTCAAACTAAGACGAAGACGCAAACAGACCTGAAGAGCGAAGTATTATGTTAACAAAATACAAGTGCTCTCATAGACCTCTTTACTGATCTAAGTGCACCTGTCATCGCTAACGCACTGTGCTCCATTCATGCTGCAAAATGTGGAACGGCAGAGGGAAGACTTATGGCTGCAAGCTAACATAATTCCCGTCTTCAAATCTGGCAGCAAACAGCTAATCACTAACTACAGGCCTATATCGTAGCTGCCCACGTGTTGCAAACTTCTCGAGCACATTATCCATAAGCACATCATTCAGTATTTATCGGCAAATAGCTTTGTCCCCACAGCTGCGTGGTTTTCGAGCAGGATTTTCTACAACAACGCAATTATTAGAATTCACGCATGACATAGCCACATCACTAACCGCGGTCCGCTTAATGCCACCTTTATCGACTACTCAAAAGCATTTGACACGGTAAGCCATAAAAAATTGCTTCTAAAGCTTGCTGCAATCGTTACTGGTAATAAACTAATTGACTGGATATCCGATTAACTGCACCTCCGATTCCAATCCGTCACTTTTAATTACAAAACCTCTTCTATAGCTCAGGTCATGTCAGGGGTGCCGCAGGGCTCAGTTCTCGGGCCACTCTTATTCATCACATATGTTAACGACATTATTGATGTAGCCAGAAACACACAAGTGAAAATACGTCTCTACGCAGATGATTGCGTGATCTATTCCAACATTCGTACTCTTCGTGATCAAGAAGTGCTTAACAACGTATCTTCATCGTTTTCAGATTGAAGTAACACATGGCAGATGAGCATTAACTTCAGCAAAACTGTGGCAATGTTTTTTACTAATAAGAAACAACCCCTAAAATTCACGTACATCACACAACGATACAGTATTAACGAAGTTAACGAGTTCAAATAGCTTGAACTTACTATCACAACTAACCTTAGTTGGCATAATCACATCAATATAGTCTGATCTAAAGCGCTGCGAAAACTAGGGTGCCTAAAACGAACTTTAAAACACGGCACTAAAGAGTGCAAGCTAACAGCCTATAAATCACTAATTAGACCTGCTTTAGAGTATGCTTCTGTAGTGTGGTCGCCTTATCGCATAAAGGATATTTCCAAATTATAAACCATTCAGAAAAAAGCTGTTAGATTTATCTATGCCCGTTATGACCGTATGTTTTCACCGTCATCCCACGCACATGCTTTATCACTGGACCCATTGTCGTTTCGTCGCACGTGTGACCGTCTAATCCTGCTGCACAAAATCGTACACGGATCGACTAATATTGAAGCACCTATCTCGCCAATCACACCTACTGCGCGAGTAACCAGACGTACTCACCCATTAAACATAGATCCCTTCGTTCCAATAATAGATTGTTATAAGTTTGCTTTTTTTTTCACACATTGTTGAATTATGGAATAACTTAGATGGTTATCTGCGTTTATTGCCGACTATCAATTTCAGAAAGAACTGCCTAACCATGTTGGTTGACATCTTGTTTTCATAAGTTATGTAACCCACCTCTGCTATGTCTCTAAATGAGATAGCAGTATTTGTAAATAAATAAATAAATAAATAAATAAATAAATAAATAAATAAATAAATAAATAAAAGTAGTGATTCGCATATTAAGGAATGAAACGAATCTGTGTGACCAGGTCCACTGACGTCTGCTCCATGAGCAGGCTGCCTGTGTGGCCGGCCCTTGGCAGACGACGGCTTTCCTCGAGGACAAAAGAAAAAAAAAATACATTCATTCGGTAAAGCTGCATCGCTAGCCTCAGAGGAAAGCACTTCAACCGCGGAAGCTCGGGAAGAACGAGTATTGCTCGTTACACAATGACAAAGGGAAGAGCGCCGCTTCCTGGCATAGCTAGTTTCTCGCGCTTTATCTACGCAATTCCAACTCAACTTACACGCAAACATACGCCGACCCCAAAGCATATAGGTGACGGCGACTACACACGAATGTTCGAAGCTGAACGTTTCCTGACGGTCCACACAGTAATCGAGCGACTAGCAATCATACGTCTTCGCTACAAGCCATTAGTACAGAACATCTACATTACAAGACCATGAGCGCGGCATGAACAAATCTACCGCAACTGAGCACCCCCGCGAGCGATTAGGCAGAAAATAAACATTCAGAGAGTGACTGCACGAAGGAACGTTATACTGAGTAAGGAACACGACAAGCCGCGGGTTCACCCGCCGCGATTGCTTAGTGGCTATGGTGCTGAGCTGCTAAGCACGAGGTCGCGAGATCGAATCCCAGCCACGGCGGCCGCATTTCGATGGAGGCGAAAACACCCGTATAATTAAATTTAGGTGCACGTTAAAGAAGCCCAGGAAGTCCAAATTATTCCGGAGCCCCCCACTACGGCGTGCCTCATAATCAGATAGTGGTTTTGGCACGTAAAACCCCATAATCTAATGTTTAATTTTCAAGCCGCGGATTACAACTCTTTGACAAATAAAGAACGAACAGTAAAAGAGACTGATCCTGACTTAATTCATAAGCGGAAAGTTTGGACAGTTTACAACACATTTCTAGTCCCACTTTTAGTACAAAACACCGTATACGCTGCTCGCGCTGTTTGGGCAAGCCTCAATGAGCTCCGAAAGCGTTTACATATCCTCCGAAGCTATGTCTGAATCTCCGTGTCGTCCACCCAATCACCGTCTACGATATCCGCCGAAACGGAGGCTAGCAGAGCCGCACTGGCGTCGTGTAAATCCATTGTAAGCACGGAGGCGGCTGAGGCAAGCAATGCACGCGTCACTACGTGATCAAACATGGCGGCGCCCACGGGACTGCCGTGAAAGGGGTCTATATACAAAGCTACCATCTCCTATCGAGCCCCTGAACTGAACTTTGCAGGATTCCCAGAGATTTTCGGCGGCGTCTGGAGTGGTTTCTGCAACTATATGTTCATTTAGGTGTCGCCGGATGACACTGTACATTTTGAAGATATAGAAGGGAGCGAACTGAAAGGTTCGGGATGCAGATAGCTGATGAGCGAGGCTGACGCAAGGTGCGGCTGGAGGAAGTTGTCGCGGACAGGCTCAGAGTTGACGTGCGAGGTTGTATTTTCGTTCTATATACTTTATTTTCTGATCGTCCACAGTCGTTGGAGGCGTAGTCGACACGCCTTTGAGGGGTAGGGTTCACACACTCACATCTGCACTTTGGATTCACAGAACGCACCGAGCGGAGAGGGTCCTGTAGACAGGGGTTGCCACGTTTGACTCAAGCTGGCGCCTCTTGATTCCAGAAATGACTCCGCAGTTAGCCGCCGCGTCTATCAAGCGACTGTGACGATTACTGGCGCCCGTGAGAAAGCGACGTAAAACACCCTTTTCCAGGAGTTCACTTGCTCCTATCAGACCGTGAAGGCGACAGCGAACCAACTAACAATACTCGGTGCGCCAAACGTGGCTAGCCTTGCTGGTGCCGCTGGCTGTCCGAAGGAGGCGCATTGTTGGCTTTACAAAGCGACTCGTCACAGCTGGCTGGGAAAGGTTCGAAGGTCGGTACCCCTGCAGGCCGATCGTAACAAGGGGAAAACTGGCAGGGTTACGTCACCATGTAAATTCTTCTACGTACTTTTCCCACTTCCTTATTTTTCTTTATTTTTTCACGTCAACCCCGAGAGCCTACACGATTGCGCCCAGTCATCTTGCCTCCCGCACCCTCTCACTTCACTATGTCGCGAATGTTATATTTCTCAGTTCTTGCAAAGCGTTCCAGCATTCGAATTAAATTTTGTTCGTTTAGGATTTTCGTAGAGGGAATTCGTAAATGTTCTTAGTAGCCTACCGTATAAGGCGTAAGGTGTAAGAACAAAAAAAAAAAGCCTTTTACGAGTTTAACGAAAAAGCATGAAAAGACAGAGACCGGAACACACTTCTCGCGCTTTCGTTTACACCGAGAAAGAAACTCTGGTCTTACTGAGTTTGCGCGATACTTTGCGGGGTACAATTTAGTGCCGCAGGCACAATGTTGAAAGTCCGAAAAGAACGTAAAAAAAAACACACGAAGCCGTAAAATTCTGTTTCGATGCAAGTAACCAAATTATTATTTTCTTTTTTTAACGCTAACGGAGAAAGACTTGCAAATAAAGTCAACAGCTGAAACACGAAGGAAGTTTCATTAGCGTCGACAGTTGGGAACACCGCTGTGTCCAACCCATCGAAATATACCTTTCTTACTATATATATATATATACTCCCCGGATCTATAGTTGAGTTCTTTGGTCACTGGCCCACAGCGTACAGTGCGTACACCGAGATTGTACAAAAAAACTCTTGGAATAGCAGCATCTGCAACTACACTCTTAAAGAAAGGGGGAGCGAAAAAAGAGGAACCAACTGCTTTCCTCCTTCAGGCCGGTGAGTTCCTCCTTCACACGCACTTCCCATGTCGCTCCCTCTCGCGGCAATCAAAAGGGGAGGAAAGTTTCCCCCTTGCGTGCGTATCTTGCGTCGCCGCCGCCGGTGACCCGAACATCGACTGCAATAACTTCTTTTCGATGGAAAGCAATGCCAAGTAGCATAACCTGAGGTCTAAACCTTTCATGACAAGCGACCATCAGTGTCAAACCTCTAGCTCGAAGGGGAGCTGCGCTACGAGAATAGTTCAACTCGAAAGGAGCGCCCGGATGCTGACGCTCAGCGAGACGAGCCCGTACTAGTGCATCTCGGCCTAGACGCCGAAAATATGAGCCAGCCTTTCTTGTTTTGGTGCATGAAATTAGGATGAGGAGAAAGTTAAGCTATATCAAATGTATGCATTTGCGGTCGTTTTGAAGTGCCATCCTCGACGGCTTCGAAGCGAAAGCAAAATACGGTTGCTGGCGCCGTCGGCACGTAGCTGGGCGGTGTGAGCGCATCACCGCCGCAAGCGACGCCGTCAAATCCACAGACGGAACACAGACCCTGCCGCCAGAGCAAGAAGGCGCATGAGCGCACCATGTAACCAGATATACAGCTGTATATCCAGCTTCACTTGCATGCCAGTTCATCTGCGTCTCCGCCCGCCAGCGGCGGCTTCTCCGTGATGCATCGTGTAGCGCGCACGACACTACAGAGACGGGAAGCTCCGACCAACAATAGAAGATATATTTCCTAAAAGGCGCGGTAAAAGCAAACGTACAAACAAAATGTATCTAGAAAATAAATTTCAAAGAAAGCTTTTACTGACTTCCCTGTGGCAACTTAGCCCATACAGCTGTCGGCGTCTGTGCAAAAAAGGAGACACTCTCGGAGATAACATGTAGACTGACAATTAAAACTACAAAGTACGAAAAGCCTCATAAAGGGCCCACAGGTACGGGACAAAGGGATATGTCCATACGTGCACGGGAGACCAAGCTAATGGGACGCATGGTGACGGCCCCATTGTGCACTGTTTCGAGTGCCGGGATTCTAGAAAGCTGCGGGGAGCTGTCGAACTCGAACGTCGGTACGGAGCGAAACCATCCTCCCTCTAGCAGAAAGCACGCCTAGCATGGCACTGACGCGGCTTTGCAGCAGAGGCGTTCGTAGAGAGACGGCATACTTCAAACGCAACAGCTCGCGCACGAGACCGTCACTGGAAGTGCGCCACTAAGCAAAAAAACGTGACAAAAAAAAAGAAATCGGGGCCCGTGACATGTTCGCCACGCAGGGAAGAAATTTCGCTTCCGGAGGCTAGACAGGTCAAGTGTACAGGATGTCTATGTTAGCGGTGACGCTCGCCTCCTGAAATCAGGGGTTCGCGGCACTGCAAATATTTCTACCTCTGCTATTAATGAACTAATTTGAAAAAGTCCTGCGGAAGAACACGCCCAACAGGGCCCAGAACAACTGCCAGCGTATAACCAAAACATGCTATGTGACCTGGTGATGGGTCCTTAACGTCTACCTAAACCAGCACACGGGCGTTTACACCTCCATACCTCGCCGCCTCCCTTCGACCGTTAAGGCTACCAGAACTCAACGCCACGCGCAAGTCCGACCGGCTTAATTTGATGGTTCTATGCGGAAACTTTCTCGTTGAAAGACTCCGGAGGCGCAAAGGCATAAAACCGCAGCCCCGTGCAGCAGACAGGCGTCGCGGCCGCAATTTCTCACGTGACGTGCTTTCACAACGGACGTACGACACTGAAACGCCAGCACGCTCAGTGCTGTCGTTCTCCCGTATATTCTCCACGCGCACGTCGGGTAGCTTTCCTTGATAATCTGTTCAGTTCACTTATTTGTTTTTTCTATGCAATTTATCATCAGCTAGCCCCTATTTGTTAGTTGCAGGTGGGGAACGTAGAAGGCCTCACTGGCACTTCTTTTTTCCTTGCCTGCCCCATCTGTATGCAGTCCTAATACGCGTATAGGTTTCCAATTTTACACGCGCTTTTTTTTTTTTTTCTGACCACGCAGTTCGCACACAATTCACTATGAAAAAACGGGAACCTTCGCTTCGATTAGAACCGACTGAAAGGTAAGTGAAAAGGGCTACAGAAATGGGGCATGTGCCGCGAAATCAATTACGGTGTCGTGCGTAGCGAGTTGGTGTACCAGCACGAAAGAAAATTATTTCTCGCACCATCTTGGGATACGCAAGAAAAGTGATGATAATAATAAAGAAAAAAAATGTAGACAGTTAAAGAGGTACTGACACAAAAATTCTAACTCGAAATAACTGGTAGACTACATTGCTGCGAGCTCATAGGTATGATCCGTAAAGCATCAATAGCAAAATGCAGATTAAAACGCATTTTAATTTAATTTTGAAGTTCGTGCGAGCGACTAACCGGAAAGTGCAGCACCTATCGATGTAATCATCGGTGCATGTCCTGTTTTTAAACGATGTTACGTCACACGTACGTTCGAACGGTTGATCCCGGTGATGTGCGACGTAATTGGCTTGTTTCGCCATTCGGAAGACGTTTCAGCATTGTTTGCATTTTGTCTTGCAATAAGCTCACACAAAGCATACGTACGTGCGCACACGAAGTGTACGTGCAAACTTCTTACGTTTACGAATTACCAGGTTACCGCTGCTGTGACCGGCAGTAGCAAAGCTGGTTTGTGACGATTTTTCCAACTACAACACGATTTTTTTGTTATTTTTGTCGCGCCAGTGTTATCGTCGAAGGAAACTACCTAAACGTAATGCACGTTAACGATTACATCACACCAGCAGATAGGTAAGCTGTAGTATCAGTTTTGCTCACTCTCTGGTTAGATACTGCGTCACCAGATGTTGCTACCAGCGTTGTTCCTGCCGTAAACCTCTCCGGGAACCCAGCGAACCGCAAATGATAAATTTCCGGACACGCTAAAACGTGGCTGAAACGCTCTAATTCTGGGATGATACTGCGTAGCGGGCTTCTGCGCAATGAAGTATCATGATGTAGGAATGTACACGTTTCCCACCAATCTAGCAGTCGAAACAGGAGCACAGATAGCATGGTAGACGCTGCGCTAGCGTACATCACGGGTCTGCGCGCTCACGTGATCATCGCTGTTTACGAGCACGCCTCTAACGGGGCATGCAGCGCTCTTCGAAATCGAAACCGCGACTAGTAGTGAGATACCAACATATAACTCAACAATCGTCGCGCGCTGGAGCAAACGAATTTCTTAGCATTATTACTGGATCAATAGCTACTGACTAAGCGCAAAAAAAAAAGAAGAAGAGGTCAAAGAATTTTGTGTCAGTACCAGTAGTGTAGCAACGGGGGGGGCCGGGGGGCCGTGGGCCCCGGTTGCAAGGGGCCAGCGGGGGGGGGGGGGGTATATACGTCTGAAGACACCCCGAAATTGTCTATATCCTCGTTTTCCTCGACTACACCCGGAGGGGTGGGGGGGGGGGGGGGTGACAGAAGACCTATGGGCCCCGGGTGCCAGACGACCTAGCTACGCCACTGGTCAGTACTCCTTTCAGTAAGAAAGCTCAGAGCTGTATATTGAAGAGCAGGAGAAGGCTAAGCAGCCGAGAGTAACGATGACATGGGTGTAACCGTTAGTCGGCACGTATCCAGCGTCATATAGCATCAGACGCTCCCTCCCCGCCCCCAAGAAAAAAAAACGATGCAAGAAATTCTACGTGTGCCACGACACTATAAAGGCATGCGCACTGCACAGACAGGCGCAACGTAAGCACGAGTGAAAATTCCGTGTTAATGCAGCAAAATCTCGTTTAGCTGAACAGCTTGTACTACACCTTTCGTTCGAGCGATATATTCACTCATATATATATATATATATATATATATATATATATATATATATATATATATATATATATATATGAGGCCTCGACAGTGAGGTCCCTGTCTCCGCTGCAAACATGCTTCTGAGAAACCGGACTCTCATTAAATGCTGATGGGAAGAGACGCAGACTCGGGATAAATGCAAGTGGTTTAGTGCAAGATGCACATTCGGCGCGTTCCGAATTCGGTCTTACCTCTTACCCATCCCTTAGGTCTGCCTGAAAAAAAAAAAAAAAAAACCTTCGTTCTTGCAAGGAGCCTTTCGTTGTTCGTACACGGTTGTCCAGTACAAAGGTGCTTTTCCACGGCTCAGACACACGGCAGAGACATGTTTCCACCAAAGAGGATACATTCTTTATTTACATATAAGCACCACAAGAGACGCCGAGGTGATGGCGTGCGATCTCTCAAGACCCTGAGGCCGTAAACAGGCAGCCGGTCACTCGTGTAAACATTCGCCGCCGCCGTATCGCTTCGTCTGCGCCGGCCGCGCGGCTTTGCAAGATGTTGACGGATGCGCTTTAGCCCCGCCAACGACTGCTTAACTGCGCTGTCCAATGGCGCGTTCCCACGGGAACACCACGTCAAAGCAAGCTGCGACACAAGCCGGATATAGCATTCGACTCGCGGCATAGTGCTGTGTACAGAAACCGCGATGTTTGTCCAGTCGTATCCGCATATTGTACAGAGTATATAGTACATCGGGCACCGCGTCGTTTTGCCCTATGTCAGTCACGCCACATTTTGTCAGCATGAGAGTCGCGTTCCTCAGTACTAGCGAACACGCAGGTACCTGTTCGTACCAACCACACGCTTCGTCACCGTTTATGGTATACAGTTCAATTTTTCTTTTATTCTGGACAGCCGACTCGTTTTCTAGATGAAAATCGTTCACTGAATTAGCAGAATTAAGCCGACGCATGGGCGACAGTTTACGCCTTACATTCGTCTCTACGTGCAGAAAGTGCCTCATCTAAGCCAGCCGGTCTCTGCAGCGCACCTCCTCGTTTGTATTGGCACAGAAGCATTCCTGAACAAGCACGGTTTTCGAAAGACACCTCCATTTCAGTTCACTGTTGCAGGCATATCGCCATTTCAGTTGGTTGCGAATGGTACTAACAAGAGAGTGTGACGGCTAATATGTGAACAAGCGCGAAACGTCCGTTTCGTACTCCCCGCCACGTGCCTGCCGTCACTTTTCGGGACTCACTGAAGACGGTGTCAAGCATCGTGTACATCATTACGTAGTCTTGTTTGGCGCATAAGCTAAAGGGTGTGTCCAATGTGACCGCTCTGTGCGCGACGACTGTCCTGCAGCCCTTCATTTGCCTGGAAATGCGTAGCCGCTAAGCTAAGGAGTGCCATCACGCGCGATGGTTCATGCATCATCCGCGTTCTTCATCTTTTAAGTAGATAGTTTAACCACGGTTCAAGGGGATAGTCTGCCTGCGCGAACGACAAATCACGCGTCTTTTGTGCTAACATGACCTAACTAGCCACTTTCATTACGGTGAAGAAATTGATGATGCCTCAGCCCATTCGCGAGCCGGATACCAAGAAAACGGCTGACAAGAAAGCTCGCTATATGTGACTACCGAAACGACCGGAGTACACAGCATAATGAGAGGCTACTTCGCGCAAGGCAATAAATATTCCCAAGAAGACCGTCTGGTTTACGGTCCGGGTCTGTCAAAGACGCGCACACAAAAAGCTGGAAACATTTGGGGCTCTGACATTACTTATACGGAAGCGGAATAAGTCACTAGTGGAATTTTCTCCTCGTTACTTAGCCCCCCGCGGGCGAAGCGTGGCGCTCCAAAGGGGCACGCAAGCAAGCGAGTAAAAATCCTTCGCTCGCCACGCGCATACTCTGCGTTCTTGACGGCCCGAGTCTCGCGCGTTACGGAGGGTCTGCGCCCGAGTTCGCTGCAGGCGCGCGCGCGCAGAAATGAAAAGGGGTGAGCGAGAGTGATACGGGCGGCCGATTGAAATTCTGCCCACGGTTGCGGACCGGAAGGGGGTTTGGGCACACCCCAGCGTTCGAGGCACAGGCGCGCCTTCGCCGCGGCACAACGCTAAGTGGCGAAGTGCCGCGAAAGTTTGCCAAGCGCGGGTCGCAGGGCACTGCGGCAAGGGGATCCGCGCGTGATCTTGCAAGACTTGTAGCCGCACAGGATGGACGAACCTTACCATCAACAACCCCGTCCTGTTTTGTGGAAAGAAGTGGAGATTGTGCAGGCGAGAGATGATGAGGGGGTCAGAGCTAGGGAGAAGGAAAGACGGCGACATTTTCCGTAACTCTTGTAGGAGCACGCAGTAGCTGTCTTCTTAGCAGGAAAAAAAGGCGACAAAAGGAGGGCGTGTCCGCGAGAAGGGGAAAAGCAACGAGGACGAACGCCTGCACACGCGAACGAACTAGACATTGGCGCATATCTGCGATGGAAAGTAAAGTAAAACAAACTAGAATTGCAGCCTTCTCGCACTACACGTGCGAAGTGAAGCCACTACACGTGCGTGAAGCCTTCTCGCACTACACAAACACACACACACACACACACACACACACGTGTGTGTGTGTGTGTGTGTGTGGTAGGGGAAGAGGTACTTTCACCTTTTCTTGTTTTTTGCCGTTT
This sequence comes from Dermacentor variabilis, assembly GCF_050947875.1. Classification (NCBI taxonomy): domain Eukaryota; kingdom Metazoa; phylum Arthropoda; class Arachnida; order Ixodida; family Ixodidae; genus Dermacentor; species Dermacentor variabilis. The sequence continues at coordinate 129,398,795 of NC_134568.1, forward strand.
TGACGTATGTATGTATGTATGTATGTATGTATGTATGTATGTATGTATGTATGTATGTATGTATGTATGTATGTATGTATGTATGTATGTATGTATGTATGTATGTATACGTGAGAGAGAAAGAGAGATTAAGACCGACTGAAAAACCTAGCTAGTATTCTTTAATGGGCTGTGAACTATACTGAGTGTAAAGGTTTACTTATTTTGCGGCTTTTCCCTTCCGCGTCTATAGGGAAACGCGAAACCGTCGCACATGGAAGCTGCGCCGATTCAGCGTCTCATCCGAGCAAACAAAAGCACTGTCAAACACTGCCGCGGACTACTTGACGCGGTAACACATGTGCAGCAGCCACGCGCCCGCAGCTTTCCCTTCATTGCCACAGAAAGTTGTCCGCGAGTATAGACCAGCTGTTTTGAAAAACTTCTTGTCACAGTCCTTTCCGCGTCTTGACAGAATCAAAAATAAACTTGGTCTGATTTGACACCTCTACCAATGAAAACTGAAGAATGAGTTGCCGCCTGAGACGCTTAGATGCTTGCAAAGCACCACCTCGGTATTTCCTTCAGCGCCATTGGGGTAATATTTTATGCGAGACTTCAAACTGCCTGAAATATTATAAGAAAAACACATTCAGATCCCAGGCACTGTGGGAATAGGTGTAAGCGAAGCTTTGATAAGCCGACAAGACAGAAGGTCGCTGTTTCGCCCGAAGGGCGAAGCATCGATTGCGGTAGCAAATTAGTAGGCAGCTAAGGGTAATAGCTTTATCGGCTGTATAAACTTGGAAAGATTCGCTTACTGACTGAATTAACCCGCAGGGAGACACACGCGCACAAGTAAACATGAACACATCTCACTCGATGACCACGGAAACTCGCTGTCAAAACGCTGGAGTAAGGAAGCGCGTCAGCAGCAGCGAGCGAATTGGCATTCGTGCTACATCTCGCATAAACGTGAACTCAGTCGCGAAAACACAGCACGCGGCCGGACAGCACGCGGCCCGGGCGCGTATTTCCAATTGCTAGTAGGTACAGCGTGGCGTGGTACTTGCGGAGACGATGGACGTTTGCGCGCATGCGCGAGTAAGAGCGGGTGCGAGAGAGGAAATGTGGGGACTTTTGCTCCTTTAAAATACGACTCTGCCTAGGTACTACGGAGGAGTTTCCTGGCGCGCGTGGTAGGCGCTTGTCCCTAGGCGTGCCGGCAGAAGTCGCGGGGCGCGGTAGTGCTGAACTTACCATCGCAAGTCGGCGGCTCGACGCAATTATATTTATTCAATCATGTTTTTACTAATGAAAACAACGCTACGCGTGCCAGGGGAGTATAAGATCGGCTGCCCGCGATAGCGGACAGCCAACTTTTTATGCGAACACCCCCTGGCACGCTTCGGCCTCCGCGGCCCCAACCCACGGGCCGCTCTGCTTCCAGCTTTGATCCCCCCGCTACCGCTTGGGTGCCCCGGAGATCCTGCGCCGCCTGCTTTAATATAACCTCAGGTGCTCTCCTGAGGCCTCCGTTTGCCGGTTACATGTGCCCTCCTGGAGCAGTGCTTGTAAAAAATCCGATCTATCGTCGCAACGAAAAAAGCGACAAGCGACTTATACAACACCAGTCAGACATTGCCCCTTCAGACACAGCGACCACCAATCGGCGTCCGCGCCCACTGCCTCACCGCGCGGGCAACCAGCGGCGGATCGTATAAGCTATAGTGTACTAGATTAGGTGTAGTGGGCCGAGGGAAGGCCCTGGTAGGCTGCGCGCGTGAAACTCAAATCCCAGAAATCTCAAGCGGCCGCGAGGTGGCGCAGCTGCGCCTTTCACATGGGGATTCCGCCGGGGCGCAGCGGGTGCTTGCCGGCTTGCCTGTCTCGACGTGCTTCTTGTGTGTTGACGCTTCGCTGTGCTCCGATGTTCGTGGTGTACTGTGTTTTTTCTTCACGATGAAGCCTCGACGCAGGAACTACTGCTTCGCGCCTGGTTGCAGGACGGGTTATAGCGGCGCTAAAAACTCGCCAAAACTTTCTTTGTTTGGAGTACCCGATGACGAATGCAAGTTCCGGATTTGGGAGCGCAACCTTCATCCCCCTGACAAGGCTTTAGAAGTGACTGACGCTCTTTGTGAGTTGCACTTCGAGGATAAGTACATTTTGAGAGACTATGTGGATGTGATTGACGGAAAAGAGGTGCGCCTTCCGCGTGGAAACCCATCGCTTTCACCGGACGCCGTGCCCACTATACTGCCGAACCTTCCGAAGTATCTTTCGAAGAAGCCCACTCGAGAACGACCGCCACCGAAGAGGCGGTGTGAAGAAGCAACGAAAGATGACGGAACAAAGAAATTCTGTGATGAAGACATACACGGCTGCTGTGCAACGCCGCAACCCAGCGAACCGGACGTATGTGTGGAGTTAGCCGTTCCATTGGACATTGAAAATGTTCCCAAACCGACCAATCAGTGGGATATGCACAAATTTCCAAATTATGCTGGTGCTGCATTGTTAGCGCACTGATTTGTGTTGATGACCGGGAATGCTCACATCCTGGGCCAAAAAGGATTGATGAGATCCTTGCTCAAGGCAAACTCGAGGAAGCAGAAATTTCTTTATAAACAATCTCTCGCAGCAGTGCTCAACACTTCTCACTTGTGATTGAGAGAAGCGATACACGACTTATATACTAAAGTGCTGAATATGTAGCGCGAAAATGCGTGCTCAGCCTCAACTGTGCGTCGTGTAAGAAGATACTACTAGTTGAGCCAGCAGCAGCAGCTTCTGACCGCCTCCCCTCTAGCTTTACTGAGCAATGCGACTTGGGTGGACTGTTGTACCCACCAAAAGGGCTGTACAACTTCATGCTTGCACTCGAAAATATATTCACTAAATGTTTTAGTGTAACAGAGCTGCATGCCAACATCATCTGTGATGTTGCGTCGCAAGTTAAATCAAACTTTTTGAGCTCTAACATTGTTGGTCGCGATCAGCACAGGGAACAAGTGAGTGTAAAAAATTGTTTCATTTTACATACTCACGCGCTTGCACTTCCTTGTTAAGGGTCTGAATAGCTCAAATGCCACAAAACGGCAGCGAGCTAAACATCTTAAGCTCAGCAGGAGCACGTGAACTGCGGTTCCTCAGTACTTTTTCCTTCAGTGCTGTATATTTGAATAAAATAAATGCTGTTCTGAATGTGGTAAAAGGTTCCTTGTTTTTTTCGCGAAGTCTCCGCATAGCCCTATACTTTCAAACAATATATGTAGTGTTGCATGCTTTCTTTCTTTTAAGCGTCCATAGAATTAGCGTTGAATCGACTTCATAAAATACATTCGATACGCGCCAGAACGCCGCTTGAGTGGGAGCATGCGGGAGTGCGGACTATACGCTCCTGACCACGACCTACTGTATAAGGTCGTGGTCAGGAGTCACGACCTACTGTACTTTATACAGTAGGTCGTGCTCCTGACACTGCCCAGGCGGCGCGTCCGAGCAGCGATCGTCAGCGCCTCTTGCGGCACCTTCCGTCAAAACTGACACTGACGGACCACGCTACCCACGCGGATCTGCCATCGTGATCGCTTGTTCATGCTTGTTTTGAAACGAACAAATGGCGCAAGTTTTGCTGTGTCGTTTCTGACCAATCTTAACTTTAGACGGTCGGATACGCCCTGCCATTCCTCGTAAAGGGAAGAGCTCTACGCTGCCGGGCACGTTCACAGCGTGAAAGAAACCGGTGGTGTGAATGTGCTGGCGAAGTAAACGAGAAGAAAGGGGGTTAAAGGGAAGCTGAAAGGTTTTCCAGAAAAAATGAGTGAACATCTGTACATAATGGTTTTCAACCCTCCGAATTCGAATATCGTATCGAAATTGAACGAAAGGAAGCGCAAATATATTTTATTTCGACGAAAAGTGCAGCAGCGGACACGCCCAGCTTGCGCGTCTCGTTTCCGCCTGTGATTGGTCGGTGCGCCTCGTGACGTCAACTCTGCCGCTGCCGACCGCTGCCGCTACACATGAACCGCGGTGCCAGGTAGTTTGGTGCTGTTTTTCTGAGACGGTAATGGAAAATTCAGAGAGACTGCGTTTTTCTGAGGAGTTCGGCGTTACTCCCTACATGTACGAGCCGATTGCGAAGAGCCGGCCTCTCGAAGAAGCAAACGATGCTGGTGCGAGCAGTGCTTTCGACGCGAACGAAAGCAAAGTCTTGGGTACTCCTCGTGTTGCAAAAGCTCTTTGTTGAGTATGTTTTCTGCAAAGCGATCTAGTGATCTCGCCGATCTTTCGCCGATCTAGTGAGCTCGTTTCCGGTCAAACAACTGTAGTGTTGTGTTCCTGCATGCCTCCTCGTGGAACGTAAGCGGGGATGCGATCGTCGGCATTTGTGCGCTGTCCAAAGCTGTCGGGAATCTACAAAGACGGTTTAAACGCGTGAAAAGCTTCCCGGTTCATGCAGTACGTGTAGTGACCTTCATCTGTTGACTACCACTCACGTTGACTACCGCTCACGTTGATTACCACTCACGTTGACTACCACGCACGTTGACTACCACTCTACATACACGCAGACGCACCAACAAAGGAATGCAGGGTCGATCGAAGCAAATTACGATGGCACGCACGCAGAAACAAGCTCGGTCAGGCACGGTCGCGGACGCTGCGAAGGAACGAAGCAGAGTTGACGTCACAACACCGCGGTTTCCGGTCTCCGCTCCGCTCGCTCACTCAAAGGGGGGCGGGGCTACAGCGCAATTTCAACCGACGATTACGTCGCTCCTAATTGAAAAAAAACCCCCAAATTTTACCTACATGGTTTAGAAGGTTCCCGCATCCGTATATGAGCGTCTTATTGAATTCGACAGACTCTTCAGCTTCCCTTTAACCGAGGGGCCTGATTTTCTTATTAGTCATATCATGAGAATTGAATAATGAGAAGTGTCACTTCCGCCAAGGCAAATACAACTTCAGCGTATCTCTAGCCTGAGTACACTCAACTATCATATTATGCTTTGATCAAGCAGCTCAATTGAGTGTGCAGGCATGACTGAGCTTACTAAACGTTAGGCGTAGGCAAAGAAGGGAAAATCAGACATCCACCTGTTTACAGCAATTGCTACAAAGGAAACCCAAACGGGTTCCTCGAAAGAAAAAACCTCAAAGTTGAAGAAAAAATCGCCCTGGTCCGGGACTCGAAACCGGGACCACCGCCTTTCCGGGGCAGCCGCTCTACCATCTGAGCTAACCAGGCGGCTAGCAGATGGCAGGGCGAAGTCGAATTTGTCGACAACACGAAGCAAAGGCAAGAGTTTGACGTAATAGTTCTGCGGAAACCCGCAAGGTGGAGAGAAGTAATTAAAGAACGGAAAATCAGACATCCACCCGTTCGTAGCAATTGCTACAAATGAAACCGTAGGTGTTCTTATCAAACCATTTGAGTTACCGTTGACACGTGTCGTAGACGAAACGCGTCCTTCCGTGGTGCTATTTTGACACGCTTGCAGAGCCTCATTGGCCAGGGATAATAGGCGCCATATCTTTTAGCATTACTAAAAGGCTCTTTTAAACAACTTGCACAAAAATTTTATTAGACTGTTATGTTCTGACAAGCAACCGCAGTACTTCGTTTACAACTGCCGAGGCGCCGGCACGACCAAGCTTAGGCCGCTCCGGCCGCCAAGATTCGGGTGACCGTATCCGGCAACCTGAACCCAAGCAGAGCCACCCAGCGTGAAGTGCTGAGCGACTCACGCAAGCCAGAACACCTGCAGCCACCACGCAGTACGCCTCGTATAGAGCAAAATAAAAAGCTCTAAACGATATGGAGAAATTGCAAAAATGTGCAAGCCGGCTGCCCGGCAAGACTCTTTCTTGACCAAAAACTTCAGTCTACTGACTACAATACTTTCTAGTGCGGTCCTCCAGGAAGGAAGCGCGAGCATGAAACCACGGCCGGCCAGGAAATCTGTAGAGTCGGCGAGCAGGCAACCCTGCCCGACCGTTACAGCCTCTGACGCAGCAGTACCGCCGTCCCCACGCTTTTCTTCCTGGGCTGTTTTCGATGTCTTGCACATTTGCCATCGTAAAAAAACGGCATGAGAACGTTTACCCGCAGGACGGTGGCACACGTAGTTCAGAAGTTCCGAATCACACGCGGTCATAACAACAACACGTGCGCCACTACGCCATCGACTGAAGTTTGATCAGTACCAGAGTTGCGCTTTCGACGCTACAGGTGGCGCGGCCGTCGCCGGGAAACTACACTGTCAGGAGCGTATAGTGCGGACGATGACCCAGGTGAAAAGTACTGCAACGCCACCTAGGCGTGTCTGGGATTATAGCTTCACAGCGACTCCAGTCCTCGCTCCACTACACCTAATCTAGTACACTATAGTATAAGCTAACTCGACCGTACTCCGCAATGCCGGCATGTCTAGGGGACAAACGAATATAACGCGCGCTAAAAAACCTCCTCCGTAGTGCCTAGGCAGAGTCACATATTCAAGGAGCAAAGGCTCCCAGAATTTCTCTCTTGCGCCCGCTCTTACTCGCGCCTGCGCAGAAACGTCGAGCGCCGTCAAAAGCGCCACGCCCCGCTGCACCTAGTAACAATTGTAAAAACGCGACCCGGGCGGGCGGGCGTGGCAGCTCGGGCAACCCGGGGTAGAACGCGCCGTATCTCCCTACCCTCCCCCCCCCCCCGGATTCTTGCGCGCGACTATAGTGCCTAGAATATAGCGCGACGGAAAGGTACGTCCACACCAGCGGCAAAAACAAGCGCGACACGCCGCGCGCGGCAAGATTCACGAAAAGCGGCAGCAACGTGCGGCAAACGCGTGAATGGGTGCGAGACCCATTAGAGAGTATTAGCTTAGGGGACGCAAGGCGTTGGGGCCCCTAGCGCTTGGGTGCGTTTGCGTTTGAGTACGCAAGCAGAAACATGTTATAGGTTAGCGGCCCCAAACACAAGCCGCAGTGAGGTCGCATGCGCTCGCAGCGCCATCAACGTCTGATCTTTGCTGCTTTATCATCTTTTAAAACATGAAATCAAGCATATGAAGTAAAGCACATAAAACTATTATTAAAAGCAGTTAATAGAGAGGTTTAGAGTGTCCGGTAGTCGGGTAAACGCAGGCTGGGGCGTTGGGGCGGAGCCATGGACGGGAGCGTCCTGCATGGTGCAGCCACCTGGTGGCGCAAAGCTCAAACAGACAAAAACAGCTAATATTGCAGTAACCAAGTGTATTTTACTTTGCTGCGGGTATAAATTTTTGGCAGCAACACAATTACGCCAGTGCCGAAAATTTACACCAGCAGCGAAGTAGAATAGACTTGGTTACAGCAATATTAGCTGCTTTTGTCCGTTTGAGCTTTGCGCCGCCAGGTGGATGCACCATGCAGGCCGCTCCCGTTTATGGCTCCGCCCCAATGCCCCAACTGCGTTTATCCGAATACCGGACACGCTAAACCTCTATAGAAACGACGTCTGTCAACACTTGCTTTTATTAGATTATTATTGCTTTTATTAGATTTATTAGATTATCTACCCGCTAGCTACTCGTAAGTTCTCCGACACCGCGAGAGTCACGTAGGTAACGTGACCACTTAGGGGCAGCGATGTTTTCGGTCGGCCAAACAACCCAAGGACGCAAGTAGACGTAGCGGTCTGGGCATGCGCAGTACCATCGCCCCTAGTTCTTGCGTACGCAAGCCGCTTGCGACCCCTAAACTAAAGCTCTCAATTTTTTCGCGGCAGCCGCAAAACGAGCACCAATAAGAAGCAAGCCGCGTTGTTGTGGCGCCACCTGTCGCATAAGCAAAAAACCATAATCTATGGGCTCCGAGATTGAACAGTGACACGCACGTCGTAAAATCTCAGAGGCCATTTCCAGTCAAGGGGGCTGTTTTGTTAAGCCTTCCACACCGTCACCGAGACGTCGACGAAGTCGGCTCGCAATGGCGGCGTTTTTGGAAACCGTTCGCGTATTTTTCAAAGAATTCCTTAGTTTATCAGTTACATTCACCCTTTGGCATAACGTCTAGAAAAGATGTGAAATAATTATTTTAGGAACAGAATTTCACATTTAAAGGGACCCTGAAACGATATTGACGATTTTCTACAAACGTACTGAGTCGTTAGAGTAGGTCCTTGTGATCATTAAAGGGACCCTGAAACGCCTTTGACGATTTTCTACAAACGTACTGAGTCGTTAGAGTAGATCCTTCTGATCATTAATTGACACATCTAAGTGCTCCGCGTAAAGCGTGTAATTTATTATAAGGTTTCAAAAATGCACATCGCTGCCGATCGCAGCACACTGCTCGGCGGAATTTTAAGCCGCCCCTACCCATATGACTGAAATCACCCATATGACGTCAGTGGGGCGAGCTATCCGATTGGCTGACCAGGGCGCGCGATCGATAATTTTTCCAACTTCATGGTAAACAAATGATCTTCGTAATAGTTGTAATGTTAGTTAATTTGTTTTTATAAAAAGAAAGTAACATAAAGAGAATGCACAAGAAAATTTTTTCAGTACACTTAAGCACTTCCGGCACACAGCAAGTGTCGTCTGCTTGTGTTACAACGTACTCCATTTTGACGAGACCGCGGTCAGAGTCGGTCTCAGTCTTTTCGCGAGCACTATGATTCGACTTTGTTGCCTTGTGGACTGCAAACATAGCGACTGACAATATGTCAAGCTGCGACATCGTGTCCCTCTGCAAGGCAGCGTACGAGCGAACTGGCTGCTGCGCATCGGACTGCCGCTATCCGATCGGCGCCAGGATTTGCGCGTTTGTGGCCGTCACTTTACACCGGAAGATTACTAACGCAATCATCATCATCATCATCATCATCATCAGCCTGGTTACGCCCACTGCAGGGCAAAGGCCTCTCCCATACTTCTCCAACAACCCCGGTCATGTACTAATTGCGGCCATGCCGTCCCTGCAAACTTCTTAATCTCATCCACCCACCTAACTTTCTGCCGCCCCCTGCTACGCTTCCCTTCCCTTGGGATCCAGTCCGTAACCCTTAATGACCATCGGTTATCTTCCCTCCTCATTACATGTCCTGCCCATGCCCATTTCTTTTTCTTGATTTCAACTAAGATGTCATTAACTCGCGTTTGTTCCCTCACCCAATCTGCTCTTTTCTTATCCCTTAACGTTACACCTATCATTCTTCTTTCCATAGCTCGTTGCGTCGTCCTCAATTTGAGTAGAACCCTTTTCGTAAGCCTCCAGGTTTCTGCCCCGTAGGTGAGTACTGGTAAGACACAGCTATTATACACTTTTCTCTTGAGGGATAATGGCAACCTGCTGTTCATGATCTGAGAATGCCTGCCAAACGCACCCCAGCCCATTCTTATTCTTCTGATTATTTCCGTCTCATGATCCGGATCCGCCGTCACTACCTGCCCTAAGTAGATGTATTCCCTTACGACTTCCAGTGCCTCGCTGCCTATTGTAAATTGCTGTTCTCTTCCGAGACTGTTAAACATTACTTTAGTTTTCTGCAGATTAATTTTTAGACCCACTCTTCTGCTTTGCCTCTCCAGGTCAGTGAGCATGCATTGCAATTGGTCCCCTGAGTTACTAAGCAAGGCAATATCATCAGCGAATCGCAAGTTACTAAGGTATTCTCCATTAATATTTATCCCCAATTCTTTCCAATCCAGGTCTCTGAATACCTCCTGTAAACACGCTGTGAATAGCATTGGAGAGATCGTATCTCCCTGCCTGACGCCTTTATTGGGATTTTGTTGCTTTCTTTATGGAGGACTACGGTGGCTGTGGAGCCGCTATAGATATTTTTCAGTATTTTTACATACGGCTCGTCTACACCCTGATTCCGTAATGCCTCCATGACTGCTGAGGTTTCGACAGAATCAAACGCTTTCTCATAATCAATGAAAGCTATATATAAGGGTTGGTTATATTCCGCACATTTCTCTATCACCTGATTGATAGTGTGAATATGATCTATTGTTGAGTAGCCTTTACGGAATCCTGCCTGGTCCTTTGCTTGACAGAAGTCTAAGGTGTTCCTGATTCTATTTGCGATTACCTTAGTAAATATTTTGTAGGCAACGGACAGTAAGCTGATCGGTCTATAATTTTTCAAGTCTTTGGCGTCCCCTTTCTTATGGATTAGGATTATGTTAGCGTTCTTCCAAGATTCCGGTACGCTCGACGTCATGAGGCATTGCGTATACAGGGTGGCCAGTTTCTCTAGAACAATCTGCCCACCATCCTTCAACAAATCTGCTGTTACCTGATCCTCCCCAGCTGCCTTCCCCCTTTGCATATCTCCCAAGGCTTTCTTTACTTCTTCCGGCGTTACCTTTGGGACTTCGAATTCCTCTAGACTATTTTCTCTTCCATTATCGTCGTGGGTGCCACTGGTACTGTATAAATCTCTATAGAACTCCTCAGCCACTTGAACTATCTCATCCATATTAGTAATGATATTGCCGGCTTTGTCTCTTAACGCATACATCTGATTCTTGCCAATTCCTAGTTTCTTCTTCACTGTTTTTAGGCTTCCTCCGTTCCTGAGAGCATGTTCAATTCTATCCATATTATACTTCCTTATGTCAGCTGTCTTACGCTTGTTGATTTACTTCGAAAGTTCGGCCAGTTCTATTCTAGCTGTAGGGTTAGAGGCTTTCATACATTGGCGTTTCTTGATCAGATCTTTCGTCTCCTGCGATAGTTTACTGGTATCCTGCCTAACCGAGTTACCACCGACTTCCATTGCACACTTCTTAATGATGCCCACAAGATTGTCGTTCATTGCTTCTACACTAAGGTCCTCTTCCTGAGTTAAAGCCGAATACTTGTTCTGTAGCTTGATCTGGAATTCCTCTATTTTCCCTCTTACCGCTAACTCATTGATCGGCTTCTTATGTACCAGTTTCTTCCATTCCCTCCTCAGGTCTAGGCTAATTCGAGTTCTTACCATCCTGTGGTCACTGCAGCGCACCTTGCCGAGCACGTCCACATCTTGTATGATGCCAGGGTTAGCGCAGAGTATGAAGTCTATTTCATTTCTAGTCTCGCCGTTCGGGCTCCTCCACGTCCACTTTCGGCTATCCCGCTTGCGGAAGAAAGTATTCATTATCCTCATATTATTCTGTTCCGCAAACTCGACTAATAACTCCCCCCTGCTATTCCTAGTGCCTATGCCATATTCCCCCACTGCCTTGTCTCCAGCCTGCTGCTTCCCTAGCTTGGCATTAAAGTCGCCCATTAGTATAGTGTATTTAGTTTTCACTCTACCCATCGCCGATTCCACGTCTTCATAGAAGCTTTCCACTTCCTGGTCATCATGACTGGATGTAGGGGCGTAGACCTGTACAATCTTCATTTTGTACCTCTTATTAAGTTTAACAACAAGACCTGCCACCCTCTCGTTAATGCTATAGAATTCCTGTATGTTACCAGCTATATTCTTATTAATCAGGACCCGCCGTGGTTGCTCAGTGGCTATGGTGTTGGGCTACTGAGCACGAGGTCGCGGGATCGAATCCCGGCCACGGAGGCCGCATTTCGATGGGGGCGAAATGCGAAAACACCCGTGTGCTTAGATTTAGGTGCACGTTAAAGAACCCCAGGTGGTCTAAATTTCCGGAGTCCTCCACTACGGCGTGCCTCATAATCAGAAAGTGGTTTTGGCACGTAAAACCCCAAATATTATTATTATTATTAATCAGGAATCCGACTCCTAGTTCTCTTCTTTCCGCTAGGCCCCGGTAGCACAGGACGTGCCCGCTTTTTAGCACTGTATATGCTTCTTTTGGCCTCCTAACTTCACTGAGCCCTATTATATCCCATTTACTGCCCTCTAATTCCTCCAATAGCACTGCTAGACTCGCCTCACTAGATAACGTTCTAGCGTTAAACGTTGCCAGGTTCGTATTCCAATGGCGGCCTGTCCGGAGCCAGTGATTCTTAGCACCCTCTGCAGCGTCGCAGGTCTGACCGCCGCCGTGGTCAGTTGCTTCGCAGCTGCTGGGGACTGAGGGCCGGGGTTTGATTGTTGTGTTCATATAGGAGGTTGTGGCCAAGTACTGCACCAGGGTGGCCAATCCTGCTCTGGTGAGGGAGTGCGTTACCGGTTCTGGTCACCGGGATAAGGCCACACTCCAGGCCTGTTTGTGCAATTTTGATCAACACGCGGATTTCTTTTTTTTTTCTTTTTTTTTAATCCGGTGGAAAATTGCCGGCACCGGGATTCGAACCACGGACCTCTTGCACGCGAGGCGGGTGTTCTACCTCTACGCCACCGCTGCACGCAATAGCGCACGCCACCGCTGCACGAAACGCAATAGCGTTTCGCGAATCCGGTATCAGGGCAAACGCAAGCGCAAGAGGACAGGGTCTGGCCGCTTGACTGTGCCGTAACGGCATAAGCCATGAGATGAGCAGGACAAATGTGAATGGTCTGCATGGTGCAGCCACCTGGTGGCACAGAGCCCAACCATACACAGTAGCAGCAACGAAGTGTATTCTTCTTTGCTGCTGGTGTGTGTTTTTCGCAGGAGTGTAATCATCAACGCGTTGATTTTATAAATGCTTAAAATGTTTAACACTTGGTTAGAGCAATATTAGCGCATTGTTTGGCTGGTTAAGCGCTGCGCCAACAAGTGTCTGGACCGTGCGACCGATCAGGCCGCTCACGTACGTCTACGCTAAAGTTCCTTCATCAGCTTGAGTTTATGCCTCCAGTCATTCGCCGAAGTGACCAGTTTGCCTGTGGTTACCGGAATACCAGACACGTTCGGCGCTACGACAGAATGCTCGCAAGGCACGCTGCTTCGATAGCTGTCGCTTGCGGTCGACGGCCAAGCGGCTAGCGGAGATGGTCTCGCGCAGGCGGGGGCGGGCTCCAAAACAACCGGAAGTGGACGATGTGACGTCGCATCGTGATGCAGAACCAGTGAAGGCGGAGCTTAGCCCCGCTCGCTCGAGTTGAGGAGGAAAAGCATGGCTAGGGAGGAGGGTAACTTCTAATCGCTTGTAGCGCCATTAATATGTAACGCTTCACTTAAATTCTGGTGCGAATGTTGTACTTAAGCTGTACCCTACGCGTCTACAAAATTTGTCCGAACCGTTTCAGGGGCCCTTTAATTGACACATCTAAGTACTCCGCGTAAAGCGTGTAAGTTATTATAAGGTTTTAAAAATGCCCATCGCTGACGATCGCAGCACACACTCGGCGGAATTTTAAGCCGCCCCTACCCATATGACGGAAATCGCTCATATGACGTCAGTGCGGCGAACTATCCGATTGGCTGACCAGGGCGCGTGATCGATCATTTTTCCAACTTTATGGTAAACAAATGATGTTCGTAATAGTTCGAATGTTAGTTCATTTGTTTTTATAAAGAGAAAGTAACATAAAGAGAATGCACAAGAACAATTTTTCAGTGCACTTAAAGGGACCCTGAAACGCTTTTGACGATTTTCTACAAACATACTGAGTCGTTAGAGTAGGTCCTTCTGATCATTAATTGACACATCTAAGTGCCCCACGTAAAGCGTGTAATTTATTATAAGGTTTTAAAAATGCACATCGCTGCCGATCGCAGCACAGTGCTCGGCGGAATTTTAAGCCACCCCTACCCATATGACCGAAATCACCCATACGACGTCAGTGGGGCGAGCTATCCGATTGGCTGACAAGGGCGCGTGATCGATAATTTTTCCAACTTTATGGTAAACAAATGATCTTCATAATAGTTGGAATGTTAGCTAATTTGTTTTTATGAAAAGAAAGTAACATAAAGAGAATGCACAAGAATAATTTTTCAGTACACTTGAGCACTTCCGGCACACAGCAAGTGTCGTCTGCTTGTGTTACAACGTACTCAATTTTGTCGAGAGCTCCGCGGTCAGAATCGGTCTCAGTCTTTTCGCGAGCACTATGATTCGACTTTGTTGCCTTGTGGACTGCAAACGTAGCGAGTGGCATTGTGTCAAGCTGCGACATCGCGTCCCTCTGCAAGGCAGCGTACGAGCGAAGTGGCTGCTGGGCATCGGACTGCCGCTATCCGATCGGCGCCAGGATTTGCGTGTTTGTGGCCGTCACTTTACACCGGAAGATTACTAACGCAATAGCGTTTCGCGAGTCCGGTATTAGGGCAAACGCAAGCGCAAGGGGACAGAGTTTGGCCATGGTTTGGCCGCTTGACTGTGCCGTAATGGGATGACCCACGAGATGAGCAGAAGGGCAAATGTGAATGGTCTGCACGGTGCAGCCACCTGGTGGCACAGAGCTCAACCATACACAGTAGCAGCAAGAAGTGTATTCTTCTTTGTTGCTGGTGTGTATTTTTCGCAGGAGTGTAATCATCAACACGTTGTTTTTATAAATGTTTAAAATGTTTTACACTTGGTTAGAGCAATATTAGCGCTGTGTTTGGCTGGTTAAGCGCTGCGCCAACAAGTGTATGGACCGTGCAGACCGATCAGGCCGCTCACGTACGTCTACGCTAATGTTCCTTCATCAGCTTGAGTTTATGCCTCCAGTCATTTGCCGAAATGACCAGCTTGCCTGTGGTTACCGCTAGTGTGTGGTTAACGGAATACCAGACATGTTCGGCGCAACGACAGAATGCTCGCAACGCACACTGCTTCGATAGCTCTCGCTTGGGGTCGACGGCCAAGCGGCTAGCGGAGAGGTCTCGCGCGGGCGGGGGTGGGCTCCAAAACAACCGGAAGTGGACGATGTGACGTCGCATCGTGACGCTGAACCAGTGAAGGCGGAGCTTAGCCCCGCTCGCTCGGCGAACGAGTTGAGGAGGAAAAGCATGGCTAGGGAGGAGGGTAACTTCTAATCGCTTGTAGCTTCATTAATACGTAACGCTTCACTTAAATTGTGGTGCGAATGTTCTACCTAAGCTGAACCCTACGCGTCTATAAAACTTGTCCGATCCGTTTCAGGGGCCCTTTAAGCACTTCCGGCACACAGCAAGTGTCGTCTGCTTGTGTTAGAACGTGCTCCGTCTTTGATGAGAGCTCCGCCGTCAGTGTCGGTCTGTCTTTCCGCGAGCGCTATGATTCGACTTTGTTGCGTTGTGGACTGCAAACGTAGCGATTGGCAATATGTCAGGCTGCGACATGGTGTCTCTCTGCAAGCCAGTAGACGAGCGGACTGGCTGCAGCGCATCGGGCTGCCGCTATCCGATCGGCGCCAGGATTTGCGCGATTGCGGCCGTCACTTTACACCGGAAGATTATTAACGCAATAGCGTTTCGCGAATCCGGTATTAGGGTAAATGCAAGCACTAGGAGACAGGGCCTGGCTGTGTCCCCTTGCGTGTCGTTTCAGGGGGATGAACAGAAGCGCAAATGTGAATGGTCTGCATGGTGCAGCCACGTAGGGTGCGATCGGAGATGGTTGTTCGGCGCGTTCGTTCGGTTACCGGCGCGCGCGATTGGCCTACTCCGCACCGACGTCGCCAGCCGCGGGGCGCGGCCACGTTTTTGGTGACGTCAAAATGACTACACGCTCCTGTCAATCATCCTCCCACCGAGCATTTCGTCTGCTAGGCGCCGAACCCGAAGGGAGCTGGAAAGTTTGGAGCGATCATACGGCTTCGCATGGCGCGTCTGGTGGATTGGATTGGATCCAACAGGCGGCCTTTTCGGGTGCGGAATGGCACGTTTGAATCCAATCCATAGTTTAATTCGCGAAAATGGCGCTTCCGTTGGGAACTTAGGTTGTTGCGCTGGCGTTTCTAGAGGAAGGAGGAGAGCGGGTGGCGGTGCGAAACGCGTTTGAAGAAATGGCAGAAAGTGAATTCCGGCGTCGTTTTTGTTTCTCGAAACAAATAATTCGGTGGTTGTACAGAGAAATCGACATCATCGGTGCCAGCGAGCCACTGGAATGTTGTCGCTGCCTCTTGAAAAGTGCGCCACTCTTCCAGTCGTTTTTTTTTTCTTCTCGCTGTCCGCGACACCACCTAGGGACGACGCAAAGAACCTGATAGTTATAAATTGCAGTAGTCACACGTACTACTATTTGAAAACGTGTTTGGGCTTGAGAAGAAAAAATACATTTTTTTAGATAAAGATTTAATTCATTTGGAAGACGAGAAACATATGGTTTTAAAGTATAATGTTTGCAAGCAGACGACAAACGACGGAAGTAAACTTCCGGGGAGGCCACCGCTTCCTGATTGGCTGCTCTCTCCGCCCCGCTGTCACAAATATTGCATACTGCAACTTTGTGACGTTGCAGCAACTGAACAGAACGCGTATCGAACAAAATATCTCCGATCGCGCCCCTGGTGGCATAGAGCTCAACGACACACAGTAGCAGTAACGAAGTGTATTCTTTGCTGCTGGTGTAATACTTGATGAAAAGAGCGCTACGAAGACGCGGACTAAAAGAACAACATGTACGACGGACAAGGCGCCTTGTCCGTCGTACATGTTGTTCTTTTAGTCCGCGTCTTCGTAGCGCTCTTTTCATCAAGTACGCAAAACCAACTCGCCCACATCAAGCTTCTGCTGCTGGCGTAAATTTTTCGCAGGAGTGTAACCGTTAACACGTTGTTTTTGTAAACGTTTAACACTTTTACACTCGGTTAGAGCAATATTAGCTCTTTCCTTGGATGGTTAAGCACTGCGCCAACGGGTGGCTGGACCGTGGAGACCGATCAGGCAGCTCACGTACGTCTACGCTAAAGTTCCTTCATCAGCTTGAGTTTATGCCTCCACCATTCCGTCGAAAAGTTCAGCTATGTGTGATTACCGGAATACCAGACACGTTCGGTGGTACGACAGAATGCTCGCAACGCAAGCTGCTTCGATAGCTCTTGCTTGGGGTCGACGGCCAAGCGCCTGGCGGAGAGGTTTCGCGCGGACAGGGGCGGGCTCCAAAACAAACGGAAGTGGACTGTGTGACGTCGCGTCGTGACGCAAAACCAGTGAAGGCGGAGCTTAGCCCCGATCGCTCGGCGAACGAATTGAGGAGGAAAAGCATGGCTAGGCAGGAGGGTAACTTGTAATCGCTTGTAGCTCCATTAATACGTAACGCTTCACTTAAATTGTGGTGCGAATGTTCTACTTAAAGGGGTTGGGACACCAGATTTTGAGGCTATAAAAAGCATGTTGTAGGCTGCTTCCGTATGCAAGGACACCCAGAACGAGGTATTGGACGCTGGAAACATTTCAAAATAATTTTAATTCAGCTCCAAAAAGTTATTAAAAACTCCATCTCGTGGTCGAGACCCATCGCTAGCGCGGCAGTTATGACGTCACAGAGGAGGAACGAAAATATTGACGTCATAGCACACTAGCACAAAAACGTGACGTATGATGAGTAGCGATGAAATGCCGATTACGGAGCCTGCTGAGCCGAGCGACCGAGCTACAGGCATATAGAAATCCTTTCTTAATGCAAAGGGGTAAGGCGTGCAGACACGGACACAAGAGGAGAGAAGTGGACAACACGAACGCCGCACGGCGGCCCGCGAACGGCAAACTGCGTGTAACACTAGCCGGCCGACTCCGAAAGGGAGGATATGCGGCGTTCGTCTTGTCCGCTTCTCTCCTCGCATAGTTCGGCAGCTCGGAGCGGTCTCTCGTTCGCTTGGCCTTTCTCAATGTGAGGGCCCGTCCACGTTACCGGCACGGAGACTCGCCGCACGCCGTTTGCCGTTCGCGGGCCCCCGTGCGACGGCGGTCTTGCTCGCGAACGGCGAGATTTCCTTGCCGTAGAGAGGACGGGCCCGGGACCCATTTGTGCGGCAGCCGTACGGCGAAGCGGCCAATCAGCGACCGAGGAGTGGTCACTCTGGCACCGACGGCAGCCTCACCGCCTCTGATCGTTCGGCGCCGCCGATATCGTCGCTAGGCCTTTTCCGGTTCACTTCGAAGCTAAAGCTCACGGCGCTTCGGAATGAATCAGCGACTCTCACAAGCCGCAATATATTTTTACCGTTGTTGTCGCTCTTAGCAATAATTATAATAATCGCGACATGGCAGTGTCCTGTGACTTTCACAGACTGTGACAAGGAGAGAGACTGGTGGCAGCGAGTCCTACACAATGGAGGTCTTTTCGATCAAGTACAGGCCGTCCAGAAGGCCCATGATACGGCGGTAAAGTTAAACCTTACTGTCCCGACGTGGGAGCCGCCTGCGTCAACCTAAGGGTTGATCTTCAGGACATTAAATAAAGTTCATCATACCATACCATACCATGCACTTCGAATCGCCAGTTGTTTACCTCTGCTGGGAGAGCAAGCGTACGCGCGAGCAGACGACGCAGCATCGTTTTACGTCACCTTTCTTTGTGGCCCACGTGACCAAGCCATGTTGCGTTTTCTCCTCTGTGACGTCATAGCATCCCCCGGAGCCCAGAAACCGAAATCGCTCGGTATAATAATGCTATTATTAAATTATTTATCGGATATATATGAATCCCGCTGTGTGTATCGTGCTCCCTGAATCATGACGCAACGTTTGAATCAGCAAACGCATGAACGAAAATTTTGATGTCTCCGCCCCTTTAAACAGTACTCTACGCGTCTACAAAATTTGTCCGAACCGTTTCAGGGGCCCTTTAACCGTGGCGTCTCCGTGGGTATATTGATTAGAAATACTAAACAATCGTAGTGGCAAACAAGTTTCTTGAGATTTGCAGGCAGCATGCAGTTTCCTTGCTTGTTCACAGTCATCCTATCTGCACAAATCATATATCCCCAAGGTGTTGAGGTAGTCTGAGGAATGTCAGCATTCTTTACGTAGGGCACTTCATTTCGCTAGTGTATCGTTACCATCAACTCCGGTATTTCTATGAATTTGTGTTGACTATTGTGACTAGTGCTTTCATTTCAGCAGCGTAAAGGCGTAGGCCAGTTGGTAAAGCATTGTCAAAAATAAAGTAACACACTACAAAGGACAGAGAGCACTCCTAATGTTTAGACTTGCTCTCTGTCCTGTGTACAGCGCTATTTTATCCATGACGACATTTACATTTTAGGAGTTGCCAGAAAAGACGACTCGTGAAAGTGGGGAGTACAGCCTTACTTCATTAAAGTGAGCCTTGACAATGTTATGCAACTACATGTTTGAAAAGTGGCCTCATTTTCTTCCTTCTTCTTTTTTTGCAATCGCAGCTATGGAGCTTTAATTGCTATATTTTGCAGTATGCTATTTATGAACAATAATCACTGCCGTCCTGAATACATTATTTCTTAAGATGGCAGGGTACTTCAAGACATCTTAAGGTGTGCAAAAGCATTTTTGGGTGGCACAGTATGGTGATTCTCTTGTGCGATGGAACCAAATAACCTGGTTGAAAGATTAATCGCGACTCCGCTACTATTCAGTTACTCAATAGCTAATCAACCAAATTGTCAAGCTATAAAATGTAAGCCTTTCATCGCAGGTTTTCAAGGAATGTTAAAGAAGAAAAGTTGAGGCAGCTGGTACAAGTTATTTTTGTGGATGCTCCCTATATACATGTTAACCACATTGTAGAGTTCTGGCAAAAAACACATTGATGTTAAAAGCCTTCTAGCGCACATAGGAACCTCATTATTTACAAAGAACAGGAGATGAAACGAAATCGCACATCCGACAAAGAAAACATGGGACAGCACCGAAACAAGGCACGGAGTGCAATATACATGAGGTTGGGGAAAAAATTTACATATTTATGAAGGCTTTTTTTAGATGATGATGGTTATGATGATATCTGGTGTTTAATGGCACAAGGGCCAGGTATGGCCAAAGAGCGCCAAGACAAATGGTAATTTTAAGGATGTATTGTGAATGGCATGGACAATGAATTCATCATTGTAGGTGTGACATGGCTGTAAAAGGGCCTAACTACTGTCGCTGTAAATGGCGTTAAATATACAGGTACTAAAATAACAGCACTGACTAGTTAGGGATGTGGACGATGGCAATTGTGTTTTGGTAAACACATATGAAAACGAAACAACAGTGACACTAGAGCATCAAGACAGCCCTCGAATACAAGAGCTGTTAATCACGTCAAAATTACCTGGCCAAATTATTTTCAGTGTGTCAGTTTCAGCTAAAAAATCTAAGACTATTTGCAGATTAAAAAGCGCTCCATCACTAAGAAAAAATGCAGGGTGAAGAGGTATATTTTCCCGATATACAGAAGGGAAATACTTTTTCCTCTCTGTTTCTATTGCAGGGCACTGAACAAGAACTTGGAGGACTGACAGACTATTGTTGCAGCTACTACAAGTCATACAGTCCCCCCAAGTCAAGAGGTAAGAGTGAGTATGTAAGTGTGTCCTATTCTTAACCGGCAAAGAAGTGCTTCCTTGTACTGTGCTGTTTTCTCACTTATACAGTTCCCTAGTTTTGGTTTTATCATGTGTAGCTTATTCAATGTTTGTGTATCCAACTCTCCTTGCAAATGACTCCTCAGTTTACAATGTGGAAAAGACTTTAGGTCTGTTGCAGGGATGGGGGCATTACCATCAATGTCACTAAAACTCACTGAAGTAGCGTTTACGTCAGCAGCTATGTTGCCTTTTATACTTTTATGGCCTGGTACCCAGCATAAGACAATCGCTTGGTTGCACATATATGCGGAGCACAATAAGCTATACAGCTCATTCAAAATGGAATTCTTATGTTTTCATGAACTAATTAGGGCTCTCACGACACTTAATCAGTCTGTGAAGACAACAGCCTTAGCGACAATTGTGAGCCTTAGGTGTTTAATAGCCGAGACTGTAGCATATGCTTCCACTGTAAAGAAACTGGTGTGTGGGTTTAGTGCTCCAGATGTTGAAAATAAGTGTCTGAGAGCTGCGCAAGCAACACCAGCAGGAGACTTCGAAGCGTCTGTGTAAAATTCATCACAGGAATACTTCTCTTTAAGTTCAAGAAAATGTGACTATGTGATTCTCAGGTGCTCGTTTCGATATTTTTAAGAAAGATATGTCACATTGGATAGTCTGCCACTCCCACAGTGGTGGAAGCCGAGTAGGAGCCATTAGAGCATTCTCTGAAAGAGGGACCCCTGTTTTTTCTGAGAGTGCTTCCAACCGGAGGGACAGAGGAGGCTGCACAGCTTGGTGGTTACGGAACAGCCTGGCCATGGAGAAGTCGTGAATAACTGAATGACATGGGTGATCCACAGCTGATTTTTGGCATACGAAAAGCTTAAATATGTCCTTTGGTAGTATAGAGACCATTCGTTAGATTCAACCTAAAGGCTTTGCACAGGACTAGTCCTAAAGGCACCTGTAGCAAGGCAGATGCCTAAGTGATGGATAGGATCTAGTATTTTCAGAGTACTAGGCCCAGCAGGATTATAGACTATTGCTCCATAGTCAAGCCGCGTTAGTAAAAGACTTTTGCACAACTTTATAAGGCATCTCCTGTCGCTTCCCCAAGATGTGCGTGACAAGAGCTTCAGAAGATTCATAGTCTTGTGGCATTTTGCCTTAAGGTACTTCAGGTGTGGTATAAAAGTTAGCTTGCTGTCTAAAAGGATCCCTAAAAATTTGTATTCATGGCTCACAGATAGCCATTCTCCATTGAGATCTACTACGGGGTCCGCCAGTATACCTCTCTTGTTAGAGAACAGGACGTAGATACTTTTTTGAAGGTTTAGTTTAAAACCGTTTTCGTCCACCCAATTAAACAATTTATTTAAGCAAAGCTGTACTTGTCGCTCACAGATACTTAGATTACATGATTTGTAACCTATCTGGATGTCATCCACATATACAGAATAAAACATAGTATGTAGTATGACAGTATGGATCGAGTTCATTTTGACAATAAAAAGAGTGCAGCTCAACACACCAACTTGTGGAACACCAGCCTCCTGTATAAAAGGACGAGACAGAACGTTACCAACTCTAACACAGAACATATGACAGGAGAGGTAACTCTGAATCACGTTCAGCAAGTTGCCTCGAACTCCCGTTTCAGACAGATCATGAAGGATTCCAAAGCACCAGGTTGTGTTGTATGCCTTCTCCATATCTAAAAATACTGACAAGAAAAACTGTTTGTGGACAAAGGCATCACAGATATTTGTCTCAATGCGGACAAGGTGATCTGTTGTGGATCTACTCTCCCTGAAACCGCACTGTAAGGGATCAAGTACCTTGTTGTTTTCAAGAAAATGGATGAGGCGACGGTTAATCATTTTCTCAAATAGTCTGCATAGGCAACTTGTCAGATCTATAGGCCTATAACTGTTGGGTGAGGAAGGGTCCTTGCCCTCTTTGAGAATAGGGATTACGATTGCTTCTTTCCAGGCGAACGGAATGTATCCGGCAGAGAACATGGAGTTGAAGAGTGACAGTAGTATTTTTGAGGCCTCGTGATGTAAGTGTCCGATCATCTCATACATTATTCTGTCACTTCCTGGAGCGGACTCGTTGCAACAGCTCAGTAAGGCCTGGAACTCAGCCATTCTACATGGACGATTGTCTACTTCATTGCATGTGCCTTTCTGACCCAGTTAGCTGCTCTGCTTGTCGCAGGTATTTTAGGAGTCTGTGTAATCAGATGTACGAGAAACATGCTCGAAATGTGCTCCTAGACAATCAGCCTGATGCTCAAGAGTGTCTGCTTGCGTGTCTACTAATGGTAGAGAATGAGTTTCACAGCCTTTTATTTTGTTTACCCTGTTCCAGGCTTTTCTTTCGTCTGTATAAGAATTAATGCCGGAGATGTATTTTGTGTCAACTGTCTCTTTTGGCACGGCGGTGCGTTCTTCTACCTTCCGATTTTATTTTCTTAAAGCTGATCAGGTTTTCTGTAGTTGGAGAGACACGGAGGTGTTTCCAAACCTTATTTTGTTTCTTTCACGCTTCCTTACATTCGTTGTTCCACCAGGGAACACATCGGTTAATAGGCGACGCATTTGTTTGCACGATACACATTGACACTACGTCGACAATAAATGCAGTTAAATATGACACTGCATCATCAATACTAAGCGTACAAATGTCATCCCAGGTCAAATATGTCAGCTCTCTGTATTGCCGCCAGTTCGCTGAGTCAACTGTCTACTGGGGCACCTGTGGAGAGCATTCGTCCCGTTTTCTTCATTTTTAAAACAATCGGGAAATGGTTACTCCCATATGGATTTCTATGCACTTTCCGCTCCAGGTGCAGCACGACTGTACTTGATGCAATGGTTAAATCGATAGATGAGAATGTTTTGTTTGCGACACTGTAAAAAGTTGGTTCTTTCTTATTTAGCAGACACGCACCTGTACTTAAGAAGAAATTTTCAATCCGACGCCCTCTCACATCACATCGAGAGTCACCCCACAATGTATGATGAGCATTTAGGTCTCCAAAGAGAATGTAGGGCTCCGGAATTTGTGCAATAAAGCTTTCAAATTCAGTTTTGGAGAGTTGACAGTTGAGCGGGATGTATAAAGAAGTAATTGTCAGCAACTTACTAAAAAGCACTGCTCTGACTGCAACTACCTCAAGGGACGTTTGCAGCTCTAAATGCTGGTAGGCTATACCCTTATCAACTATTATGGTGACCCCGCCCGATGAGGCGAGAGCGTCGTTGCGGTCTTTGCGGTAGATGGCATATTGTCGCAGAAAGTTTGTGTGTGTAGAATTGAGGCGTGTCTCTTGCACACACAACACTCTTGAATTAAATATGTGTAGAAGATCATTCATGTCATCCAGATTGTGGAGTAGACCTCTGGCATTCCAATGTATAATTTGTGTAGCCATATTGGAAGTGTTTTGTAATGTGTGCCAAGAGAGGTAGTTCAAGTTAGCTCACGAGGCCTTTCCAGGCCTCGTGATACGGGATTTTCCTTCTTTACCAGAGCGCTCCCCAGAGCTACACTGCTCCTTCGGCATCTGGGACATCAGAGGAGTGTTGGCTGCATCCATCGCCTCATCAGAGGCGATGGATGACGCCCGCTCTGTGGGCACACTCTGGGGTTTGTCGGGCTTGTCTGCACGGGCAGTGGCCCAAGGACTGGGACTGGCAGGCCCGGAGGTCTGATGGTCCTTCTTGGTTGGGCGTGGAACAGCACTGGCTGCTCCTGCCAGGGGGGCTGGTGGCGTAGTCGCCACCACACTCCGTGTGACTTCGGCGGCCGCCGAAGGACGTGGCACTGCCCCCTGGTGCTCCACATTGGTGTAGGAAGCACTGGACTGATTGTGGGAGAGCGAAATGCTTACATGCCTCTGGAAAAGATAGGTTGAGTTTGACTTTCAGTTCTATGATTTGTTTCTCTTTTTTTCACGAGGGGCACGATCGCAAGTAGGCAGGGTGATCTCCTTCACAGTTGGCACAGCGCATTGCTGAAGTGCAGATGTCTGAAGCGTGTTCTGTTGAATTACACTTAGGCCACAAGTATCACGCCCTGTACACGTTAGCGACCCATGCCCAAAACGCTGACACTTGAAGCATCAATGCGAATTTGGGATGTATGGCCTGACACGAAGTTTGCAGTAGCCAGTTTCTATTGTTTCAGGTAGGTTGCTGGTTCCGAAAGTAATGAATGTTTGGTAGGTATTTGCTTGTCATCTTGCCTTAATGTTATCCTTTGCACTTTCACTATGTTCTGGTCTTGCCATCATTCTAGTAGTTCGCTTTCACTCAGTTCGAGAAGGTCACCTTCCGAGACAACCCCACGCACTGTGTTCATGGACCTGTGTTGGCCTACTGAGACGGGAATTTCCCCAAATGCTACAAGTTTTGAGAGTTTGTCATATGGTATTTTGTCGCGAAGTTCAAGAAGAATATCGCCACTTCCCATCTTTGTGACTTTATAGTCTGGGCCAATTGCCTCCGCGAGACATTTCGCTACAACAAATGGTGAGATCATTCTGACTGTTTTGGAATCATGCTGAATGTGTACAACATGGTACTTGGGAAAAGATTGTTTTGGTTGCATGAAAAACGTGAATGTTTCATCGGTGCGCCCCCTCTTCAGGGAGCAATCAGGTAATGGTGGAAAGTCGCTTGCCATATAGCATTGGAAAATTGGCGGCAATGGTAGCCACCCACCACTGAGCCCAACAAAGGGACGCTACAAGGTTGGAAGAATACCTGCAGACACCAGCCATGCATTGCCGCTATAACCTAATATAAAATACCCAAGGTTGGATAATTACACCAGATTAACCCTTGCCACCCAGAATACGGAATTGAGAAGAAGTGATAAGAAGACAGGAAAGAAGAAACAGCGAGAGAGAAAGCAAAAGATTGAAGAGGGGGACAGGCAAAGGCGACTGCCGATTTCCTCCAGGTGGGTCAGTCTGGAGGTGCCGTCTATGTGAAGCAGAGGCCAAAGAGGTGTGTTGCCTCCAATGGAGGACCTTAAAGGTCCAAACACCTGGCATCAGCTCAACCCCCGGGATCCCCCTTTCCACAGACATGGTTAAGCCGTGCACAGCTACACGTGGGAGGGTCCAACCATCGTGTGCTCGGGTATGTGGTGTCGCAACACACCAAACGCAAGGCTTTTTTTTTTTAGAATTGTGGCTCTTTGGGCCTGTTGGTTCAACATATTGGCAACTTATAGCACAGAAAAAAACAGATATACAGAAGAAACGAGATGATACAAGTTAGCATTCATCTATCATCTGTCATGTTTTATGTGCTACAATTTGCCAATATTTAAATTTTCAGCTAAGAATATTGGCCGCTGAATACAACGTACAATACACCGTATACTACAATTTACTGTCAGAATGACACAAATCACAACAGCTATAATTTGCAACATATTAAACCAGAAGCAGCGGATTAAAAACATATCAATGGTGATAACATGCCAATAAATAAATGCAGAGCAGTGTCCTTACGAAACAAATGTATTAGGGAAACTATATATTCACATATTTACATTAGCAGATTAAAATTTGGAGGACGCTTGGGCTTCGCCTTTAAGAGTGGAACGCGATAGCATTCAGAGATCCCTGACTGCTTTTCACGCTTTCCGGCAACTGTAGCTTATGTACTCATAATGTTTACCAGGAAATGCTGGCGGCATACGCTATGCATGAAGGCGCACTTTCTCGTAGAAATGAGCCTTCTTGCGTGGGTCGATCTCCTGTTACTGTTTCGCACTTTTAATTTTTCAGTCTGAGAAGATCGAACATAAAAGGCATCTGCTGTCAGTTTTTTTTTTTACATGACATTTGTTTGTGGGCTGTCATCCTCAAATTTCCGAGGAATAACTTTGTATAACAAGGTATGAGCAACTTAGGTTATAAAAGAGTGGTTGGGTATACATGCTTCTGGATGATTATTGCCGAAAAGACAGTCGATGCTGGACGCTGACGCCGGATTTTCTGTGACACGGGGCCCTTAACGCTATCACGTTAACATATTTGCAATATTAACATAGGCAGAAGTTAAAAAGCATCCGACAACATTAAAATGCCGCACAACTTCATTAAGCAGAGAGTACTATATTTGAATGCATGGAATTTGCCTCCTGTTGCCAAGGTGGCCACAACATAGCATGGGGTCTAATGTTAGCGGTGGGCCTGATGATTTGACTTTATTATTATAGTGAAATGTGGCGGCAAGCCTGATGAGCCATTAATAAGCAGAGACTCAGGTGTTCATCAGTTGGCCCTGTATCATGGCTTCCTTTTTCTCATTCTAGAGAAAATTTTGTTACAAACTAGTGCTGAAAATTTATATATACCCCAGGCAAATTGTTTTAAAGGGCCCCTCACCAGACCCCATAGCAAATTTTGGTTATATGCTGGAAGCTGTTACGAAATATTTCAGTGCCGGGAACCCGTGATTTCAGCAGGCGAGCTTCACAGCAAACATAGATGCTCTCTTCACTTGCCCCGTCTAGCCTCCACAAGCGAAATTCCTTCCCTGCGTTCTCCCACACCGCACCTCGAGGATCACATCACACATACGTCACGAGCCCCACCTTCATTTTTTTTTTCTCATCTCTTCTTTTTTTTTCGGAGCTGCACACTTTTGCCGGTGGCATTGCGTGCGAGCTGTTGTGTCTCATTTCACGCAGCGCATGATTTTGCACGCTGTGCACAATGACACATGACTAGTGGTATAAGTCAGTGCTACATGAATACTGAGGCAGACACAAGCGGATTACAGAGCATGATCCCGCACTGGAACACGGTAGAAAATGGCATAGTTTTGGTGCCTGCGCACATGAAAGCATGACCATGGGAACAAGCAGACGAAGCGGAAGTACATCTTTCTTGCTTCGGTGCGAAGTAAAACAAAAAACACGCAAACATTCAATTTGTATGTTTTATTATTTCTCTAAACTTCAATTCGTCAATTCAAGGAACAAATCACACAAATAACAGATGTTGCCTTGAATAATTCTCAAAGTCATGTGTCACCATGAGTGATGTCACACTGCGGATACAAGTACGTCGCCGTCCGGCTTAGAGCGTGGTCGCCGTGAGGGAAAGGAAAAATGGCGTTCGGATTGAAATTTCAGGCCTTTCCGCGATGGGTGGCACTGTAATTCTTTACAAACACGATCATTAGCATGCATTGTATGCTCTGCACTTGTCAGCTCAAAATGGCCAGACCTGGTGCGAGGCCCTTTAAAGGGAGACTAAAGAGCAAAATTATCTGAATTGCGCTGTTAAATTACCCCTTCACAATACCTAAAAAGCCACTCTTACTACAAGAAGATGCTTGCTAAGCCTGAAAAGACACAAAAACTAAAGAATGGTGGCAACGCCACCTTATAATTGCCCCACTAGCCCACTGTGACGTCACGGATCTTTAAGACATCTGCTCAGGCCTAGTTAAGCTTTTACCAGTAGAGATGGAATACATGTATTCTATAAGAGCCAAAGAGTGAGCATGGAAAGTTTCAGGGACTTTTACTGAACCATAACGGCCTAAATGCAAAAACTTCAGGAGCACCCATCTAACGACGACTGCCCATGGTAATGCAATTAGCATTCAATTAATGAAGCGACACACCCTATCGATCAAAATATGTTTGTTTACGATCTGTAGTAGTCATTGTGGGACTTCCGTTGCTTCAGCCATATGCTTCATACATTCTTCCCCGTATCAGCCCACTTTGCTATCCCACTCGCATTGCCAAGGTCAGTGATGAGCATGACAGCATGATGATGACACAGTGTCCAAGAAGGAATTATGTCTACGGTACGAAGACCAACATTGCAATGACGATTCTAAAATATTCGCGATAACATAACGATGACCGTTATGTCACACCGAGAGCATGAAGACAATGGCATGATGACGGTATGATGACTATGGCGTGATTACAACCACACGACAAAAATCAGACGACGAAGTTAGAATGACGACGATGGAGCAGCCACAACAGCATCACGACGACAAATGTTTGACAACGAATGTATGACACGAGCATGACAGCATGATGATGAATGTTTGATGATGACACAGTGACGACGACGAAATGACGAAGGAATCATGTTGACGGAACGACGAAAACGGTGTGACAACAATGAGATGACAATTCTGAAATGATGACGATTGTATAACGATGACAGCCTGACGATGATGGCATGATGACAATGGGCCAATGACAAGGTGTATGACAACGCCTGACAACTGTATCACGAAGACTGTATGGTGGCGATGGTGTGACGACGACGGCTGACAACAACCAGATGACAAAGCTGGAATTACAATGATGGAATGATCATGAAGGTGACAGTATGACAATGAATGCATGATCAGAATTGTCTGACAATGATGCAATGACCGACGATTGCATAACGTCGGCATAATCCCGGTTGAAGGATGACAGCTTGATTATGATAGAATGGCAGGGAGAAGCGATGTTGATGAAACGACAAAGGCGGTGTGACAAGATGACCCCAATGGAATGATGTTCTGAAATATAACAACGATAGTAAGACAACAGCGTGATGGCAATGTCATGACGTCATTGGTATAACCCCAACTATGTGACGATGATGGCACGACAACAGCATGGCGAGTCAGATGACAAAGTTAGAATGACAACAACAGAACAACCATGATGGCATCACGATGCATGACGACGACTGTATGACAACGATTGCATGACAACGGTATGAGGACAATGAGATGACTACGAAAGTATGATGATGACAGTCTGATGAGAATCGGATGACTAAGCAGGAGAGATGACACTGGAACAACGGCATCACGATGACAGTATGGCAACGGATCCACGACGACTGTATGACAGCGATGGAGTGACGACATGACCACAATGGCATCATTACCATTAGCACATATGTGGTAGGCCACGCTATCGGAACGCTTGGTCAGCGTCAGAGGTGTGACAACGGCATGATGAGAGTTAGATTACGAAGCTGAAGTGAAGACAATGAAACAACTATGATGGCATCACGATCATGAGCCCAAGCTGGTAGACAACTTGGCGCAGTGGGTACGCTTAAGAGGCTAGATAGATAGATAGGCTCAAAATCGCTGAAGTAGGCAAGGAATGCTAACTGCATTCAAACACAGTACTTTGCAATCTGAGACATCACACTGACAGACCCACCATAAGGTTTCGGCACAAATTTCAAAAATGAAAATTTTACTGACGCTTCTAATAATAAACCTATTACAATGAAATCAACGAAAGTAGAGTTCTTCAAGAATACTTTATCAATATAAAGCAATCCAGTGTTTCATTTTAGTGTCCCTTTAAGTTTGAGAGCTGCTCAGAGGTGGGTGGTTTATAGAAATTGATTAGATTTTTTCCCTTGTACTTGTCTAGGAAGATGTCGTTTGACTGCAGTTTAATTACTTCTAATGGAAAGGAACCTGACCATGCACCCACATCGCAGCTAGAGGAATTTTGGAACATTTGTAGTCCTTTTTTCAATAATGATATTTTAGGAGCATGCCCTGCAAGACTTACTTTCCGTCGACAGCAGCGATGAACTTGAAGGCGACGCCAAGCTCCTCAAAGCAGTACTCCATGCGCTTGCGCCGTTCTGGCCGACGCTCCAGGTTGATGAGGTAGACCTGCACCAGAATAAAGAGAATTGTCTAGAGTGGTGAAGTTTTTCACACAAAGCCAATTTTAATGGATGTAACAGATGCTCGACTAGTTACTATACATTGAATAGGATGACAGATACAGCAAAGGCGAAGACAAAAACAAAAACCTGTATTATCATGAACCCTGTGCTTCTATTCCACCATTTGTGAAGCTCACCACATTTGCCATTGTATTACTAGTACAACGTACATTGAATATTAATGTGCGATTTGATGTATAGTGTTGCTGATTTGATGTATAGTATTCTTTTTAAATTATTTCATAATTTAAAAAGAATGATATTGACAGTAGCTTTTCATATCCCATAATTACACAATGAAACCACCTTCACACATGCATTTATTCATGTGCGGTTCCTTTGTTTCATTACTGTCACTGTAACTGACTGCACAAATTGTGATTATCTTTCACTTGCTACTCACTGTGAGCTGCCCAGCTGACTGGACCTTCATTTAAAGCCACTCATAGCACAATACTGCATAAAAGAAATTTCACCAAAAGACAGAAGAGTAGCACACTTCTGTCTATACTTTATGGAAATCTTCTATAACAAGTAACACTGTGCCAGAGAAAAGTTTTTAGTAGGAGTATGCAAATATTCGAAATTTTGAATATGAACCAAATAATCTTTGATATTCAATCTGTATTCGAGATCGAAAATTCACTACTTCAAATCCTCACACTTAATTTTTGTTCAAATATAAAGGTTGACAACACTTATTGGAGTCTCCGGGAAAGAAGGCCAACGCAAGTGGGGACTGTTCTGAATGATCCTGCTGCAGGAGAGGCGTGGTTGTTGTGCAGAGGCACTATTTACTGAGTGAACACAAGGACAGATAAGTTCTGCTCAATAAGTTTCTTTCATTCAATAAGAATGTTCTACTTTTAGTCAGCTTATGAATCTGTGGTCTCAATTTAGGCAAACCAAATTATTTGGGCAGTCTCACCATGTCTGCATTTCATTAAAATCTCGTCCTACAAACACAGCACTCTTTGTGCATGCAGCATTGAGTTGTTTCCTTGTTTCATTACATTCATTGCACTTTAGCACACATTCTTTAGCACTTTAGCAGCCCTTCTCTCACCCCCTTCTCTTGCTCTCTTTGATGCTGAATTTGATCTTCTGGATGCGGCTACTGAGGGTTCAGATTACCAAGAAAAATAAAAATAATTGTTTGCGTTTTGTTGCATTTGGTTGGCTATATTGCGCTTGCGTTGTTGGCACGCTCTCACTCTTGACATGTTTTCCCCTTCATTTCCCTTGCTTCACTCTGGCATATATAAGGTGTGCTATCCTTGCCGATAAATCCAGTTGTTAGTCATCGCTTGCGTGTACGTGTCTCAGCACTTGTGTGTACGTGTCTCCCTTCTTGTGGTCGTCTGTTTGCACTGTTACCCATATGTTTCTAGTTGAACCAACCGAAACGAAGTTGAACCGAAAAGAAGTATTGATGATGTTCAGACCAAGCTATTGCACTGATGAGTGGCTTTCTCTCTCCTTTTATCTCCAATAGTGCACTGGAAGCTACACATGAGAGGTGGCAAGGAGGCAAG
The DNA here is from genome assembly GCF_050947875.1 of Dermacentor variabilis. NCBI lineage: Eukaryota > Metazoa > Arthropoda > Arachnida > Ixodida > Ixodidae > Dermacentor > Dermacentor variabilis. Next base: position 129,430,362 of record NC_134568.1, read on the forward strand.
GCTCCGCCCGAAAGTTGAGCCTCTCGCCAGCGAGAGGGCTCTTCATAGTACCCTGTGATGGCCACAGCATCTAGGCTATGCAGCGCGCCGCTGCTATCTTTGAGGTCATGCAGCTATGTACAACTGCTGTGGGTAGACTGGCACTGCAAAGATGAAATGCTTTTTCTGTATTTTTGAGATGGCAGACATATATATCTTTCATTTATTTACCTTAAAATTAGTAATAAAAGTATTATTGCGAATGTTCTCATGATCACGAAATCAGTCAATAGGGATTGGTGGACTTCACTGCTTGCAACGATGACATTTCATTGACAACCCGAAGATGAGAACAAGCAATTTTTCACGTTTTTTGACACAAGATTACAATCTACCCATTGCATACAATACAATAATATTTGGCTGACATGTTCACAGGAGCCTATTTGACAGATAGGTCATCAATGTCTTCTCACTATATCAAAAAGTGTTTCAGGGCCCCTAAGCTAAAAGGCATCCTCTTTCAGCAGACAAAATTTGAGATTAACATATGCAGTACTTTTTTTGCAAAGAATCCTAAAACCAAAATGATCAATTTAACCTACCACCCTCCCTTAAAAAGCCCTTCACCAGGTCTGGGCATTGCAAACAGACAAGCACAGTGCATAGATCCCACTGCAACGATTGTGTCTGCAAAGTCTTACAGTGATGTACACCACGAAAACAGATGAAGATGCAAACAAAAGCCAGCGTGCCCTTCTCCTTGAAGGAGCCAATTGGGCCACGAGCCGGATGAAGTCACACGCAATGGGGCTTCCATGTCAGGTGCATTGCCTCTGGCACACAAATATCCAGCAGCAGTGGGAACAACTCGGGGATTCATGTGACATGCAGGGCGTGCAGAACTGCCTCTGGAAATGTGCCGCACAATAAGACAGAAGACAAAAGGAGGAAATTAAGACAACAGGGGTTATGGGAGTCATGACAAAATAAATAGTAGGTAACACCTTGTCTCCAATATGCCAGAAGGCAGGAGAGAAATGCTGCTTGTGGGTGCTGGTTGAGGCAATGGGAGAGAGCCTCTACTGCAGGGAGGGTAGCTTGCCTCATAGCATTACAGCCTCCCAACATTCTGTATGCTTCTATATCAGCTACTCCTGAACCCATTAAAAAAATTCTTGAAGTAGAACACTCCCATCAATAGTGCTTTAGAACTTCTAGCACGTAATGAAAATTTCTGAAGAAGCTTGGAGAGGGGACATTTCATAAGTGACACAAAATTTCAAAGTTCAAATACCGGTGTCATTTCATTTGCCTTTACACATTGATACCTTTAAAGAAGTTTTAATGGGGAACAGAGGCTAGAACAGTATCTTATTTCATTTTAAAAATAGTTGGGTAGCTGGATTTAAACTGCAGCACCTTGCAACACAGACAGCAATGCAATGTGAAGGCATCCTGTGGCAAGGACAGCCACAGGACTGATCTGCAAGAAAAGATAAAGTTCTGTGCTTAAACAAGTGTGAATATTCCTGGGTGACAGCTTCAAGGACACCAACATTATACAATTCTTGGTTTGCCAGAGATCTTAGTAATACCCCTGCTAACCACACAAACACAAGGTGATACAATGAGCACAAGACAGCAGTGGGCCTCAGGTGAACATGCTCAGATGAAACAATCTGCTAACCTGATCGAAGCCAAGAGTGTCCTTCCTTAGGGGCACCATAAAGGACTGTAGAGCTGGCGAAATCAGCAGGGGCTCACCATCCACTATATTGAACAAGGATGTGAAATAAAAAAGACAAATAAGTATGCATCACAGTGCAGTCAGTAGATTAATTCATTTCATTTATTTACTCTCAATGTCATGCCGCAATACAGAGAGAAGTGGGCAAAAATTAAACGCTGAAAAAAAAAGGGGGGGGGGGGGCACAACCAGGTCATGTTTTGTGCCCTGGTTGTAGAAACTTGGCCATGAATTCACAAATGTTCTCCTATTGGCATATTCAACTTGTTGCTTCTAGAGATACAACATTTCCAGAAATTTTGAGCAGCAGTAAAGAAAGAAATTTTTCCTGTCTCTTCTTTAAAGAAATTTTAGAAATCTTGAGAAAAACATAAGTAAAAATAGCTTATACAGTCGACTTCCCTTAATTCGGCCTCGACGGGACCTACGAAACTGATAGAATTCTCTGGCGGGTGGAATTAAACAAAATGTAGAAAAAAAAAACACTAGAACACCACTGCCTGATTCATTTAACTGCACTATTTTCCAGATTCTAACACACCTCCGAATCAAACGCACGCCCTCTTTCTATGGGTCCAAGACAGAAAAATAAGGTAGCAATGACATTAAAGCTTCTAAACGAAGTAGAAACCTAACGCGCACCCGACTTTTTAGCAAGAAAAATGGGTAGGAGTCTAAAACGACTTGCACAATAATGACCGATTTTTCTAAAATAAGCTTCGCCGCAGAACTTTTTTTAAGTTAGCTTCACCGCAACACTACGTGTTATGCGGTAAAGCATACAAGCGCCACGAAGGCCACGTGGCACGAAGGCATCGTGTCCGACTGCACCGTGCTAGCAATTTATGGCCCAATTTGCCCCCCCTCCCCCCCCCCCCAAAAAAAAGAAGAAAGACGCGTATTATAATTGGGTAAATACCTAAATCAGATATTGTGGGCTACGGTTATATACTTGAAAATCTTCCTAGGGCAGGCAGAAAATAGGCGTTTTCGAAGGGAGGTATGTGTGTTCAACGCATTCACCGTCCCCCAAACTCCGCCGAGAGAAACGCTGCTACTAAAGGTGTCGCTGTTTGGGTCACCATACGGTCAGGCGCGTGCACGCTGACTGGTCACGTTTGAATTATCCGGCGGAGGCCAACTTTAGGATCGAAATAACGAAAGCTGGGGCCCATAAAGATGCATGGGCGCTGGCCGGGCTCGAATTAACCGCACAATCGAATTAGCCAGAATCAAACCAACAGAAGTCTACAGTATTTATTACTCCAGCAATAAAATATAACTATCCTTAAATACATGCAATGATTAGGACAATGTTGTCTGCAAATGGAAGGTTGTTGAGACATTCACCGTTGATCCTCACCCCTAAGCCTTCCCAGTCTAATAGCTTGAATACTTCTTCTAAGCATGCAGTGAATAGCATTGGAGAGTCTGTGTCTCCTTGCTTGACCCCTTTCTTGACAAGTATTTTTCCATTTTTTATGTGGAGAATCAATGTAGCTGTGGAATCTTTGTAGATATTTCCCCAAGATATTCATGTATACCTCCTGTACTTATTGATTATGCAACTCCTCCATGACTGCTGGTATCTCTACCAAATCAAATGCCTTTTCATAATCAGTGAAAGACATATCCCCTTCAGTCACGAATTACGACCGACTGTCGATAAATTTGTGAAATTTACCTAATTTTATGCCAAGGTGCTGGAGATTCCATATAAAGCAAGTCAAGGCGGGATGAGAATGACTCTGTGCATTTTATAGAGACCCATTATAATTGCATAGTACTTAAATATTCATTTATTATGCAGTCAGCCATGCTACATTTCCTCATTAAAAATATTGAATCATCCGCTTGAATTACATGGGCACATTAATTATTGGGTGCAAGTATTACAACAATGGACAAAAAATATTTCGCAATTGCTACCGAAACGCCCAACTTCAAACCTCCCGTCAAACAGGTAGTGCCTTCACCGAAGCGGTCATCTGAACCGATGCATTTCACTCAGAAATGAAATGGGTATACTTTAGCAAAGCAGAATGTTCAATTTACTCAAAGCTTAATGTCCGTTGTCTATTCCTTGCAACCACTGCACAGTAATGGCAAAAATAAGTCGTGTCCACAAACGCATACGCCGTGACTGAAGTGGATAGAGAGAGGCTGATTGTACCCCACAGATTTCTCAATTACATGATTGATAACATGGACATGATCCATTGTTGAATATCCTTTCCTGAAGCTAGTCTGTTCTCTTGGTTATCCATTCAAGTCAAGTGTTACCCTGGTTCTATTGGAACTTACCTTGGTGAATACTTTATACACTACTGAAAACAAGCTAATGGGCTTACAGTTCTTCATTTATTTTAGGTCTCCCTTCTTATGGATTATTATAATGTTTGTATCCTTCTACCTCTTGGGTACACTTGAAGTCGTGAGGCATTGCGCATAGAGGGCCGCAAGCTTTTGAAGCATATCTCCTTCATCTTTGATTACGAAAAGGAAATATACAGAAGAATAAAAATGGGTTGGAATGCATACGACAGGCATTACCAAATCCTGACTGGGAGCTTAACACTATCATTGAAAAGAAAAATGCACAATAATTATATTCTAATGGTGCTAACATATGAGGCAGAAACTTGGAGGGTGACAAAGAAGCTCGAGAAAAAGTTAAGGACCGTGCAAAGAGCGATGGAACGAAACATTTTAGGTGTGGCATTAAGAGACAGGAAGAGAGTGGTGCAGATGAGAGAGCAAATGTGGATAACCAATATTCTAGTTGGCATTAAGAGAAAAAAATGGTGCTGGGCAGCTGATGTAATGCGTAGGGAAGATAACTGACAGGCTATTCGAGTTACAGAATGGGTGCCAAGGGAGGAAATACGTAGTCGAGGAAGGCAGAAAATTAGGTGGGGTGATGAAATGAGGAAAACTGCAGATGCAAGTTGGAATCAGCTAGCGCAAGACAGGCGTAATCAGAGATCGCTGAGAGAGGCCTTCATCCTGCAGTGGACATAAGAATAGGCTAATGATAATGACATGCAATAATTATGCAAGGAACACGAAGACAATAGAATGAAAGCCTTGTGTCACTACCTCCATGAACGATTGCTAATCTGATAACTGAGAAAAAGGTAACTCAGTGTCAGAGTTACTCTTGCTGGATACACTTGCATTAGAAACGATCATGGGTGCTTTCGCATTCTGATTTGATTGTATGTACACCAGTTCTCAAACATGTTTATTTGTGAGCCTGTTGTGAAGCTTTTTATGGACATTTCCAAACAAAGACCAGTTCTGTTTACAACTGTTAGCTGACGAAGATATCTGCAGCAGCCTGGAAGCTATAGGTGTCAGAAGCTTATTAGTACGAAGGCATAGCCACCAGATCGACGGTTCTACGTGCTTCGCAGACTCCAAGACGTACCTTGGACCATAACCTAGAGAGCATCCTGTATTCACCTACATTTGAAAGCTACGTTATGTTTTTAAAAACGGAACAGAAAGCATATAATGAAGACACTTGAAAACTGTGCTGCCATTTTCTTGCCATTGTCATCATGTACAGAAGCGTATGCTGCACCGCAGACAATGGCAAGTATAAGTGTATGTGGACATTTTATTGGGTTTTTTTTTTTCACTTTCTCTGTACTGAAAAAATAAAAAATAAAACGTTTTTTCCCCCAATATTCCCTTTCTTTTTTTCCCTGCCCTTACATCGTCGCTTCCCAGTGATCAGGCAAGGCAACAAAGTTTGCCTAATGCAGCAAAAAAAAATTATGTGGCTTTACGTGCCAAAACCACTTTCTGATTATGAGGCACGCCGTTGTGGAGGACTCCGGAAATATTGACCACCTGGGGTCTAATGCAGCAACTAAGGTTTAGTGCGAGCATGGTGAGGTTATCGCTACTAGACCAGCCTATTCTTGCAGTATGGCTTCAAAACTTTCTTTCAAAACTTTTGCTGGAGTGCTTTGAAATGACCATTCGAATATGCAATACGTAAGTGCGTTCCATGACACCACCACTACCACAGCAATTGTCTCACTGCGACAGCGATTTCTATCAGAAGTGGAGGGTGCACCTGCTGCCACCATCCAATGAAGAAGCACGCTTACACAAAATAACTTTCGAATATGGGCCTGCTAGGGAAGAAAAACTCCACAAAGTCAGCTTACTTTCCACATACCATGAAAATCAAGCAAAAATTTAAAATTCTTCAGAGAAAGGAACATTTGGAGCACACAAATATATGGATAAAAATTTTTCCGTTTGTGGAATATGCTCCCAGTATTTCCCAGGATATGTCTTACAGCATATGTTTCCTGGGCTCACAAGAATTGCTTCCAGACAGCATGACTCACAAAACGGGCATTTTATTTCGATTCTAAGGTCTCTCAATAGTATGTGAAACCTCTTGCTTATACTTCCACTAAGTTGCACAAGGCAAACAAATATGTTAATTCCATTTCACATGGTGCGAACATCTGTGAATCTGCAGCACCGTGATGACATTCATGAAGCAAGTAGGCTTCCAAAAAAAGTCTGAGGACACCTAAGCACTTCTTATGAGTTGTGAATGCAAAAGCATTAATATCCGATTGAACACCACTGAGCAGTCCTTCGAGTTATGAACTCGTCGTGTGCAAGAAGCGCGTTGAGACGCTTGGCCAATACCTCCTAGATAGCACAAGGCCGGTGCACTTCGATCTGCGACGTCATGCTATCTTGCGCAACTGCCATACAATCTAATAGGAACGCTCCCAAGTAAGCTGCAGTGATCTTGACGTCCCTGCTTTCATCATGCCGGGCTTGGCAGTGGAAATTTTGGTCCAAGTAGCATGATGTTGTAAAGCAGAGCGCACAGGCCTGCTATCTAGAAGGCACTTGCTTAGCCCAGTAGATAACACACTCGGGAGCGTAGGGTCATAGGTTCAAAACTCACTACTGTCAACATTCTTTCTTTTAAATTTATTCTGTCTTTTTTTTCTGTACATTAATCTATTTATAGCAATTACCGAGGCAAAGTAAGAATGCAGGTGAGTGCTTGCACAGACAAGGAATGTGTGGATAACACAGGATTTCGAGAACAAGGGTGACGTGGTGTCGCAGCGATGCCCTCACGCAACACATGGCACGCCAGTGCGGCAGCAGGTGTTCCCTTTTGCCCACTCTGCTCCGTCATGCGCATGCGACATGGCGTCGCAGTCAATCAGAATTTATGTGCCGTTTTCCTGCTCCAGATGACAGATGCCGCATTTTTTTCGCTCAATGGGCCATTTGATGTTTTTGCATCAATAATGCCGATTAATGTTTCTGTATTGCTATAATTTTGCTACAACATTGTTCATACAGAATAAAGCTCCTCTGTAGCTTTTTCGGATACAGCTACAGGTTTATGATCAAGGCTCTTTATTGTCACAGGAACAACAAACTCACAACACCATTCTTGATCTTTCGCTAAACTTGAAAACATATGCAGCTGGATTCAGAGGGCATCTGCTAGACTCAAATTAATGCCATCTGAGTACCCAAACAGCCTTATGAAACACTGTCACACAGTTGCACAATATCTTTGACAGTGAAGAGGCTCTCTCCCAAATTATCTCCAACAAGGATTCTTAAGAAGCATATACAGTATCAGCGGAATTATCAACAAACAAATGTTGGCCTTCAACAAAACTTGCTGCTGAGCTAGTAAGTTCATGACTTAAAAACAAAGGTTATGGCGCTAAGCAGACGAGGACGAAGTGAGACACAAATGACACATACGGGCGCCAACTTCCAGCTGTTTATTTACCAGAACCCACGCAAATTTATTCAAAAAAACCAAAGTGAATAGTAATCAAAGTAGAGATAGGCAGGGGTGATAGGAATTAACATTGCTTGTAGGCCGGTGATCATTTATGAATGACATTCATAAATAGTCGAGGATTTCTTCCTAAAAAGAGCAGGAAATCGTTAGCATGCCATCACTAGCATTAAGTGACAAAGAAATGTCATTCATAAATGATAGCCTGTAATTGCCGCTAAGGTTAGAATGAGCAGCTGCCACATTTGGTTGGATGCTCAGATTACGCCTGTAATGCATGCACGCTCATATGTACCTGCCACGATAATTCAGTAACTGGCCTATGAGCAGTGTTAATTCCTATCACTCCTGCCTACCTCTACAGTGATTACTTTTCACTTTGGTTTCTTGTATAAATTTGCATGGGTTCTGGTAAGCAAACAGTACGAAGTTGGTGCCCGTATGTGTCGTTTGTGTCTCACTTCGTTCTTGTCTACTTAGTGCCGTAACCTTTGTTTTAGAGCGCAGCTCTTTGGCGTCCGTTCCTGGGTTTCGCGTCGTCGTCGGCGTCGGCGTCGTCGTCGGCCTCGTAACCAGCTCCACCCCCCTTTCATCCCCCCAGCGCTAGCAGCGACCGACTGATACCGCTGGATGCCGCTGACGCCGCTAGAGAGTCAAGATAACGTGACTGCATAGAACACCGTCGCCGCCATGCAGAAAGAGGAGGAAAGGGTCCCCCCCCCCCCTGTTCTTGTGTGGCGGATAGCTGGGGTTGACTCACTATCGCCGTCAGCGGCATCAGTCAGTCGCTGCTATCTCTTCCCTCCTCCCTTTATCGTGTTGTCCGCTTGCTGCGCGCGCTTCTGCCCCCATCGTTTGCCGCTGGGTGTACACGCCGCCCCCCTCCGCTTCCGCTTACTGCTGGTTGCTCTCGACGGCGGCGATGAGCCTCCGCTTCGGCGGCGCGAACTGCAGGGTCTTCTCGGCGGCGGCGATGAGCTTCTGCTTCAGCCTCGCTTACTGCTGGTTGCTCTCGACGGCGGCGATGAGCCTCCGCTTCGGCGGCGCGAACGGCAGGGTCTTCTCGGCGGCGGCGCTTAGCCTCTGCTTCCCCCACGGCTGTGACAACCTCGCGAGGCACTTGTATAGATCTCGTCTTTGAGAATCAAGCATTGGTGTACCAAGTCGAACATATATCAGTCTATTTCTCCGACCACAAAGCTTCCTTCATGACTGTCAAGAACTGTTAGTGGAGTCTTTGTTAAAGGAATACGTGTGAAAAATAAAAAAAAAATTATGTGATAGCGCATACATGTGTTGCTCGATTTCTTTGCCTCAATCTATCCAAAAGGTGAAACAGCTTATTTGCTGCGCTCAAATTTCGCATTAGGAAGTAACGTAATCGTCGGTAATTTTTTTAAGTTAGCCTTCACTACCTGCAACATCTGTCTCTTCTCTCATCATTCCCACTACGTTGGAAGATGCACATCTGCACTACTTGCATTCTGCACTATTTCACTCTCTTTGGCCCCTCAAGATACGAAAGGAATCCGGATGTGTTGTTGGCAAGGTAGTGCTTGCTAAGTGACATTTTGCAGAGTTCCAGAGAAAACTCGCAGAAGGAAACACAGGTTGAGGAACTCGCATTGTTCTGTACCATGTGCTTTGTCATGTGCTTCTATATGTGACTGTACTTCTGTGCCTTAATGAAAGCAATCTTACCAAAAGCTATCATTTATTTCTGTGGTGCACATTTAACTCAACAAAAAATGCTTGCTACTTCAAACGGCTGTAGGAAAGGGCAAGCAATTGCACTGGCTGCATCAGCATTGAAGCAGCTGCACAGCATATGGCAACCACGGCAGCTAAGTCAGCACGCAACACTTCCTCACTGTTGATTTACTCTTCGGTGCATAAAGGTAAGAGGCACAAACGGGTCCAGCCAAGCTCTGCAAACCACTGCATTGCAAGACAGCAGGGAAAAAACAGTGCCAGTTTTAGCAAAGACACATATGTTGCCTATGATGTTATGATGTTAATTGTCACCGTTTACTGTGCAGTCATGTCAATACTGATGAGCTCACTATGCTACCTTTGTATGAGTTTGTAGGTCCCATGCTGACCACAGGGCAAGCAGTAACATTGGCATCAGGTGTTGAAGACTGCGATAAGGGGTCAGAATAATTTACCACATTCAAGAAGTTTCAAAACCATTCGAGCATCAGAAATTCTAAGGTACAGCTACCTCTACCTGTCAAGTGATACTAGGCTCCTCATATATCACTGTTTTATCTTCAGCATGCTTCTCTTCACTTTTTTTATTAGTTTTTTTTTTCACAGATGTATGCCAATTTTGGACCTTGCATCACAGAATGGGCACTTATCGGGGCCTCAGCAAGGCAGTGACATCACTGCTGAAAGCCTAGAAAGGGTCTGCTATTACAGGCATCAGCTCAGACTTATAAAGTCATCTTATAAAGCAACAAAATAAACTCCTGAAAAGCCACAACCCCTTTGTGACTTCAGCTTTTACCTGTGTCTGAAGTAATATCATGAAGAACACCTACCATTAATTCCAGTTCCCTTTCTGTCACAACCCCTTTCTGTTGTCCTTGCCTGTGACATTCAGAATAAGGAACTACACGAGCCCATCTTATCACTTCAATTTTATAACCCTTGAGCAGAAAAAGCTAGTCTTTGCTGGCCATTCTAGCTGCTGGTATGTAAATTCCTGTACAGTACAGAAAAAGTAACAAGAATCTTGCTACTCAAGTGCAGCAGTGTACATCAGTGTGTCGGAATGGAATAAAACCAAAAATGAAAATATATATATATTTTTTTTACTGGAACAAAAACATAACCAAAATCTTATTTATTATTTTGTTTCGGAGTGAAACCAAACTATGTTTTATTGGCTTTTAGCTCATGGGAAAAGTCGACAATCCGAAACAACTGACGTCAGGCAACGTCAGCATTAGCGCATATCTCAGGCAGGAATAGTGTGAGCGATAGCCGGTCGAGTACTCCACTAATCTAAGCCTGTAGCTCGGTGCACTGGCAGATCGGCATGATAGCAAAATCCAGAGCTAGCACGCAGAAGAGCTTATCATTTCATTTTCTATGGGTACAACGCTTTGTTACCGAAGTTTTAGCATTTGTTTATGTTCGGTTAAGTTGGTTTTATCGGAACAGTGGTCTCACATTTCAGTGAGTATACTCGATGGCGTGTTGTTTCTGAGATCGTGCTTGGTGCCTTAAAGCACTGAGCATGACCTCAGCACTCATAATTCATTTATTGAGAAAAATTAATGCTATGTTTTTTTGTTACTTTGATCTGAAATTTTTTGTATGCAAACAAAACCATTATGAACCCTTCCGGATCATCTTTTTTCTTTCTGGAGCAGAACTGAAACGGAACTTTTTTAAGTGGAATGAAACTAAAACCACAATGAGAAACATTTGGTTTCAACGCCCTGGTGTACATAGCTGTCCTTCATATCTCACCATGCACATGTTACAAAGAAGCATTTGACTTGACTAAATATGAATCATTTTACAATTTGGCTGCACACAGTGTGATGCAGCGATACATTGCCCTGTGTTCTTTGTTTGAGGTGCCTTATTTCTTGTTTGCTTCTGCATGTTATTTGTCACCTCACATTACTACTACGTCATGAGTGTAGTAGCTAGCATGATGGGCCCATACTTATGTATATGCAATACATGGAGCCCACACTAAAATTGTAGCCACCCCATTGATTGTTCCAGAATGCAAAATGATGCCCAATAAGAGGAAGTTGAGTTGACTGTGTGGGGATCGAAGCACCTTCCCGCAACTTGTCCCCAAGCTTGCGCATTGTGCTTAGCTCAATCTCCAGGAACTGCTGTCCCAGTGGCAACATGGCAGTTACAGGTAGAGCCCCAGAACTAATTTCCCACACAAACTGTGCTTCACCCTCCCGGCGTCAGAGTCACTGCACGAGCATAGGTCACCGGGACGTGCCCTGATTGGCCTGCCGAGTGGCAGGCCCTGGGTACCCTCTCCACTCGAGCTGTCTTCCGCTGAGCACTTCATTGCCGTCGCAGATGCTCAAAGGCCCGCAACGAGTTGGTTACATGGAACCTTTGCTCCTGTGACTTCTCATTCGTGCATTTTATGGACTGCTATTCGGTTAGCCCTAGTGCAGCGGGCGTGCATACTCAATTGGTCTTGCAGTTAGCCTTTGCCCGCAAGTGCCATGGCTGTCACACTATATGAGTCGTGTATCTTGAGTTAATAAACTCATGTTTGTCGGCAATCTGTTTCCAGAGCCTTCTATGCACCATGTCAGAAAGTCGACAACCCTGCCGTAACATTTTTGTGGGTTGTGGAGTGGAGGAGTGTCCTTTCCCAACCGTCGCTCCTAGGGTGAGCCGCAAACTTATCTCCATAACTGTTAACTGATCCATTTAATTCGATGACCATTGATTGTGCTGTCAGCATTGCCATTGTTGCTGCTAAGTTGCACTTTTCTTTGAAGGCACAATCTTAATAATAATAATAATATTTGGGGTTTTACATGCCAAAACCACTTTCTGATTATGAGGCACGCCGTAGTGGAGGACTCCGGAAATTTTGACCACCTGGGGTTCTTTAACGTGCACCTAAATCTAAGCACACGGGTGTTTTCGCATTTCGCCCCCATCGAAATGCGGCTGCCGTGGCCGGGATTCGATCCCGCGACCTCGTGCTCAGCAGCCCAACACCATAGCCACTGAGCAACCACGGCGGGTGAAGGCACAACCTTATCCAATAAAGCTAATACCTTTGAAGTTCTTCGCTTCCCGCTGTCTGCAATGTGCAGTTCAGTTTCAGTCAACTGAACCATAGCAAAAATTGACATTCCCACAAAATATCACACAGTATCTTGCACAAGCATCACAAAGCATAACTTACATGTACAAAAGAATGAGCAACTGCTTCATGAAACTAATCACAACCTCACGTGAGCTGAAGCTTAAAAGATCATTCCTTCTAAATGACCTGTAGCTATGGTGCCTACTATTAGGTCCATTCATTTTCTTTGAACGCAACAGAGAGTCAACACTTGCATCTTGTGCGCATATAAAGTGCCCTGCAGGTCACAGATATAAACACTGGTGACAAACTTTGCACACACTAGACATGGATAAATAAAGGAAGTGACCTGCATTCTTATGCTCAGAGTTTTAAAAGAAGATCTTGCCCTGACCACTGCTTTTTTTCCTCAAATTTTTCAATAAGGTTGAATTTCCTGGTCTGCATCATTCAATAAAACACTTGGCATCTTAGCTTGCCTGGTTTGTTCAGATCTTTAGTTTCTGACAGGTAGCAGAGCTAGCTTATGTTTCTGCAGCAGCTCACTTCTCTGGTGGTGAAGTGCACATACAATGGTGTTAAGACAGAGCAGTAAAATAAAAATACAGTGTGCTCTACCAAATGAAGTAGGTCGAAAAACATGACCGTGTTGCAAAATATGAGCACAAATAAAGCAGCAGCAAGTACAAAATTAATGCTGATGATAATCATTATAAAGCAGCATGGATTACAGACTCCTTGAAACTGCCACCTTAGTGATTACGCCACTGCCTTAGCTCCACCGAATAGTGATAATCCAATTTGTGCACAATTCTCGAAAACTACGTTTAAGCGCATCAATATTACTCTCTGCTCAAGATAAGCTACTAGAAGATTACGGCTGACAATTACAAATTAAGTTCTAAGGTAACCATTACATTTATGGCACTGTGCACATGTCGACATGCCAATGTAAGCTAGCACCTCAGTGGCTAGACATTTTTCAATATAGCATGAAGCGATGGCTGCTTGCCACGAGGTTCAGACACCAAGCAAGTGTGAAAGCCTGCGCATTTTTTAGACACTTGATTCGGAGCAAGTACAAACTGCTTTGACCAAATGGTACTCATGATACGGTTGCTACCACTATGCAATCTTCTTGAAACAAGGCTTAGGTAACATCCATGTTTTACTATAAAATAAAACACCAGAGTTAAATAGATAAATAAATAAATAAATTTTCAAACAAACCTGTGACATCCAGCTTGAGGTTTAATAGTTCCTCTGCCTCGCGTGCCGGCGACTCGGTGGGAGCCAGAATATGGCCATACTGGTCCTTGTTGCTAATGAACATCTCAACAGCTGCAGGTAAATGGGAAAGGTTCCATTAACACAGCAACAAATAGTAGAAATTTCTATGCTGAAGCAGAGTTGTGCAATTTCACAAGGCCTTTGCAAAAATATTTCACAGTTGTAAGGCATTCAAGAAGCCTCACTATGCTTGATCTTCATTAATGTAACATCGATCAACTTTACCTGCCTTTTAATATAGATCAATTTCATAATAAGTTTCATTGTGCCACTGCTGGCATAAAGGATGCTGATATCATTAGCCATCAGTCGACCAAAGGGCAACTATGGTTTGAAGTATACCTTTTTACATTTTATTCCATACACCTCACACCCCCATCTTTAACCACGACCAACTGGCTTAACCCTAGAGATAAATGGGCAGGAAAGTGATGTTGAAGAATGCGGTACGGGGCAGTGAAAGAAATAATGCCAAAGAAAGCAAGACAACGAACACAGAGCTGACGTTTTAGTGTGATAGCAATTACATGGACATATGACATGCCTACACGTCGCTACCACCGTGGTATCATGGTGTACAGACAGCATATGGAGGGTTAGAAAATCCCCAGAGACGCAAGAGACACACAGTGCATTTGGCTGCAAAAACTATGAAGACAAGTGAACATACCTTCATGCTATGCTCAATCAGCTTTGCAGTGGAGCCAGGGCAGCATTCTGCCTTGTATTGCCAAACACTAGCATTCCTGCTCAGGAACAAACATCAACAGTTTTTGTCAGTCTTATCTAGTGCACCATCGAGGTGCGATGCTGCTTACCATGGCAGCATTGAGATGCCTGAAAGCTGCCAGGGAGCAGTTCTTGCTGCACAGCCGCAGTTGCCTTGCATGCTGCATCATGGCAGCATGCCGGCTTTACGTATTGTAACACCGTCTGACGAGCTCGAGCCCAAGTTAGGCAGTAGCTATCAATTCCTGTGCTTCGTCCTTGGGGGTGAAACTGCCAAATCTTTCATCTCCATTTCTTGCACTGCCCCAACTACAAAACAAGGACAACTTGCCCAATTTCCTGCTTTTTTCACCATATGTACTACAGTAATAACCATGTAATATCATTACAAAAGTTATATTGCTATGGAACTTGTAGTGTTGTTTTGGACTCGGTACAGAATTATTTGACTGATTGTTAACCAATGTGTGTCTATAAAGAAATGGGCAGTTTTGCCCAAAGGGCGAAGCACTCATAGTGGAAGCAATATTTGTTGTGCTTGAACTCCTCGGACAGTGTTCTAACTATATGTGAGTGCAACATGCTGGCACGACACAGCATCCAAAGCAACTGCTGCTGGACAGAAGAAACAGTGCCCCAGCAGTGTCCCGGCATCTCACAATACCAGCATGATGAGAGGGGCCACCAGTGGCATTGCAGGCATCACACCTCACTGGTGTACAAGACAATTATAAGGCCAAAAGAAACACGCCAGCATTTGTAGCTTGAAGAGTTGTCCACTCCGCTAAAGTTGTCCACTCCGCTAGGACAACCTTATGTGTCACGGTGTGATATACGCACGCAGCTGCTTAGCAGGAACACTACTGTTTGTGCACACAACGCACGTGCCAGCAGTGGGAGGCGGCACGCTGCCCTAGCTTTGCTGCAGTGTCGATTGAGTGGCACATAAAGATTCATCCACTTGGCTTCCTCATTTTTTCATCCAAACGCACTGCCAATCTCTGCACTGCCCATCATGCACGTCGATACCACGACAGCATGACAACGCCATCAGTGGTGCTGGCGCCAGCACAAATGAGCATTTGTATAATTTCTATTGCAATAAAAAGCAATTATATGTGCTAAAGAAAAAGAAGAAAAAATCAGTATGGCGTTTCTAAGGGCAGTATACTCGGTCTGCTTTTATTTCATATTTTTATAAATGCCATTGTCAAAGTATACAGGTCAGCAGACTATGTAATTTATGCAGGCAGCGTGAGATTGTTTTTTGTTTCTTTCTTTTTTTTTTTTCAGGGGAATTCCAGGGATATCATTGCATCAGCAAATGACATATTGAATAAACTACACACATGGACAGTGAAAAATTCATTATGCATAAAGTGTTTTAATACAAAGGCTGTTCTTTTTTGGGCGAACTTCAAATAAAATAATGAATAAAAAAAGCCTGGCAGTTCACTTCTGTAGAAGAATGTGAAGTATAATGGCTGCGCCACTCAAAAAGATACTTGCATAAGTTTATACACCTAATCTTTGCTGGCAGATTTCCTGACATACCACAAACTGGCTATGTGATAGCCCTTTTTGAACCACACATACTCAGTTCACTACACAGCACATATTCCGCTTGCTTCGTCTAGGCTGTCATTCATTTCAGTGGCTAAAGATGTTCTAAACCAACACAAGTTCACCATGCTCTGCTTATGGGCCTTACCTGCAAATTTGGCTGAGTGTGCAAAGGTGATGACATCATCAATCGGTCCCGTGTAGCCTTCTAGCTTTTCTGGGTGATAAGTCAACTTGCGGGAGTCAGCGTGGTTCAGGTTTATCAGCGTCGCAGAATGGACCATCACCACAGGAAAAACACCAACCTTTTCTTTCTCAAGTATTGGCATGTACTCATCTGTGCGCTCGTAGTATCCCTGAATGGAACAAAGTACCATGCATTTGTGCTTAAGTTCTCTCCCCTAAAGTGGAGGTCTGCCCCAGAGGCAGTAACAGATGTTTAACTTTAGCCACAGTCCTGCATATAGCAGTTTTATATGTACTATCACATTCGAATGAAATGTAAACATGGGGAAACAAACTTGAAAATGCACCACATTTGCAAGTTTGTGTGAAACATGCCCAACTAATTTAGAGATGCCTAGGTTAGGGGTCTGAGTAAATTAGTACCTAGTTGTGCCACAACCACACATCACAACTTCAAGTAATTAAGCATAAGTGATGGTCTACTTTGCTTTTTTTTCTCTTTCCATTTCATTCCAGCATTCCGAACCCCGTTAGGGTAAATTCACTTGGACTGGGAAAAGCGTCTACCAAAGCAGAAGTTCTACTACAAGTTTTACTCCAAATGCTCGGTACAGTCAACAAAATTGCTTTAAAACTCACAAAACTGTCTATTAGCCCATAAACAAATGGCAAGAACATAGGAAGAGCAACTATGTTGTAGTAAGGAAGCTGGTTATAAAGATAACTGTCATGCAACTGCTTTGCAGTATCTTCTCAGAAAGTTTCCAAGGCCTATTATCTGTAGACAGAGCTGGTTGTTGGTGCTCAGAGCATTAAGCACACTCTCGATGGCAGATGAGTGATGTTTTCACAAACCAGAAGTAAGTTCCAGGTTCAGCACAATGCGTTGGCGGGCTAGTTGGTACGAATCCATAATTATTTTGTCTAGTGCAAAACAATGGTCTTTCTTGTGTCCATTGTTTTGAACTAAATAAAATAAGTTCCAGGTGGAAGCAAGAAATTATAAGGCCTGATTTTTTGCACCTTGTTGTCATCCACACAAGCACTTAAACAAAAACTTCAAAAGTCCCAAGTCTGGAACAATAGGCCGCAATGGTGGATTATACAAAGATTTGCTAGAAATCAGTGGCAGACTTAGTGGCACATTGGTAGCTGGCATGTACAGCTGAGATTTTAGCATGGTAATTGCTCCACAAGGGTATGCTTTGGCAGTAAAGCAGGTTCAGAAAGTCAGTGTTTAATAAAGCAAGTTTCTCTGGCTGTGCAGTTTACTACATTGTGTCTCTGCCGAAGGAATCATAAGTATTCAATCAGGAGAGGAGGATATTTGGTGTTGCTATAATGAGAATTCTACTGTATTGTGGCTATGGACAGCAGTCTGTTGGGTAAGGAGCTTATTTTATTTTATTTACAATACCCCAAGTACACCTGCTGGAGGGGTTTTACATGAGGTGTGAGCAAGTATACAAGTTAGCAGAAACACAATACTACTGTAGTAAGCAGTGAAATTAGTTACAAAAACAGAAAGGAAGAGAAAAGTAAAAACTAAAAAATCAGCACATACATGAGTTAAGAAATAAAAATGTGAAAACTTGTAACGCATCTTGCATTTTCTACAGGATGGAAGTACTCTGATATAGCCAATCGGCCACAGGTATGGCCTGCACAGATTTTCATTGTTTTTTATCTTTTCTGCTACACAAGGAAGCCATTTCTTGTTTTTTTGCTTTTATACAAGCAATCTGTGAAGGATTTAATTCATTTTTAATAACCAGTGGAAGTAGTGACCTAGGCAATTAAAAGAAATATCTCGTAAACAGGTGCTCAATTGTACCTTATTCATTGTAGCTCAAGACTGTATGCAGATATAGCACTGTCCTGCCAACTCAAACCTACGATTTCTAGAAACAAGCAATATGCCATGTGGTACGTTGCACGCCAATAGCAAACACCACAACCAAATTAATATATGCAGTTGTCCCTTGACCGTATAGTGAGAGTAAGGGATCTAGGATAGCATGTGCTAATATAATGAGTTCCCTAAAAAGACGAAAAAAAGTTATCCACCCGGGTTTCCTCCATAGATCAGTGCTATTTTTGGGAGGATAACATTCACTTTCATGAAGCTTGTGGATTTCTACCGAACTTATATTTGCTTATTCAATGAGTACCATCTACCTCATGCAGCCACACATTTAGTGCCAGTTACATCAGAGCACTCACAATGTTTAAGCAACAACACAAGCAAGAAAAAAAAGATCAGTCATATGGACATACCTTTTCATTCATGCCACACCAGAAATTTGAGTATGCACTGCGGGAGTCCAGCATTGGAGCAATGATAGTTCTGTACGTGGCAAAATTCAGCGATGATTACAACCTAATCAAGCACTTCGCCCCCTTATATTACTAAAATAAGCAGTACAAATACTAAGAAATGGTAACAGTAAAAGGAAACATCTGTAGCATTTGTACCTTAAAGCTTCAGTTTAAAGGTAGTGTAGCAATATGGTACAGCTTTTTAACTGATCAGGATAAGGCAAAAAAATATGTCAGAAATATTTGTGCAGAGCAAAATAAATAAATAAATAAATAAACAAATAAATAAAGTGGCCACTGTCACTGCTGCTATCAGGCACAACAGCTATTCTCTAACAATATTCAAGAGGTCCCACTCTGGAAGGTCCACTATGTTATAGCCACACCCACGGTTCGTACGTGTAGCAAGTCCTTCAGCAAAAAAATACGCTGCAATAAAATCTCACATGTGAATGTTCCTGCAGAAAATCAAGGAAGTCACGCTCAATTAAAAACTGTCTCTTTACAATTACAGTGACTTATGAAATGTTATTAGGTTAGTTTAATTAGCACCAATACCTAATGCCCAATTTAGCCCAAGCCAATATAAGAGCCAAAGGTTCACTATTTACATTAGACAAAGCTTACAACCTCACCACTTTTGTAACACTCACTGTGCATTAAATTAAAAAGCACAAACAGGTGCTACAATGAAGAAAACATACTCTGATCGAGGTAAAGCAAGAAGTATTGTTAGCTGCAACACTCGAGTGTTAATTACAGAAATACAGTAGGCTTTCATCAATTCAACTCCGACTAATTCAATTTTTCGGTTATCTTGATCCTGACCAAAGGTCTTGACCTGCACCTATACATTTCTATGAGCCACAACTTTCGTTATTTTGATCCTGAGATTGGCCATTGCTGAAATAGTGCTAACTTGACTGGTCGGCACAAATGCACCTGACCCCATTCGTGACACCAATGGCTGCAATATCTGTCTTGGCGGTGCTAGGAGACAGTAAATGGGTTGAACAGACGTCATCTCTAGCCATAAGTACCTATTTTCTGCCTGCCCTAGGAAGATTTGTCAGAACATTTCCTGCCCGTGCAATTGAATACAAAACCACATTCGCAACAGCTTACCATCAGAGTCAGCCTACCCTCACCACCACTTCCATCACAAGATGGCAACAGCACACCACTTTCAGTCTTTGGTACAAGAGCTCATTCAAAAGATAAGTTATTTTACTTGCTGAGCTAGCGGAAACAAGTCACATCACAAGTTTTTGGCATTCCGGAGAATTGCGGGTGTTATAGGGTAACTAGTGAAGTGGTTAGTCTAGGCGAGAGTGAAGATTGTTATGTGGCTGTTTGATAAACACAGAATATCAAATTCGGAATGGACCATATGAAGGATGACATGTTGTGGACCACAAACAGCAATAAAGTGCTGTCTGAGAGTGATGACAATGGACATTAAGTGCAAATAAATTTTCATCCTGTGAAGGCTGCTTTCGTTTTTTTTTTTGTGTGTGATTTGGAATTTCCACAATTAGAAGCATGCTACATTTCGCTAAAGAATCAGTTGATTGTGAGGTTTCTAATTTGGGAGTTATGATGCCATATCTACGTTAGTTCTTTTAGTGTTTAGAATACTGTTTGCCCAAGCTCATTGGTTGCACATAGCAAGAAATGTTTACAGGAGAAAGCACTGACATGAACGGAAGGAAAGATGACACACAATACAACGCTGTTTTTTATTCATTGTCCTTAATTATTTTTTAGTTTGAACCCACAAAAGGCAGATGCACATTTGATCTAGGGGGTGTGCGAGAATCTGGGAAATGTACGGTAAAATAAATCAGTGGTATGCTCTGGCAGTTTTTTTTTTTCTGCCTCTTATTTAATTAGACATACTGGATAATTCGACAAATTCCATCAGTCCTGTCAGGGTCAAATTACGGAAGTTGATTGAAGCAAGTCTACTAATGAAACATGAGAGCAAATCAACTTTTTTACGCATTTGAAATTCACTTTTATGAAGCACAATCCTATAAATTTTTGGATTTAACAAAAAATATTTTGAACACCTAACTGTTTTACCATACCATACCTAACTGTTATTCAAGCTTAACTCTTTGCTTACTGTGTGATACGATACCATTCCTCTGCCTGATGGTATCTTTCGCGAAAATTCACTTTAGCAGTCAACAAAGAATGCCTCTCACTGTACAACTAAAAGACTGAATCTTTAGTTTTGTTCACATCTGCCAATTTTCGGCAGCTTGGGCAATTAAAAAAAAACAGAACTTCGACAACACGTATCATCAAAATCCACATCCACTGCACATTCCACTTCTCGAATCAAACAATGCAAAAACACCTACTTTTCATAATTCAGCTGATTCAGTGCTGAATATTTAATTAACTGAGCGGCACGGTTATTCAGCTGTGCAGAGCAGCTGCTTCACTATTAGAATAGCCATCATAGAAGCTAACTTCTTCCCACTGATACTCACACATATATAATTTTTAACATGGTCGAACTTGAAGGAAAGTTTAAACCACGTGAAAAACACAATTTCTACACTTCTGATTTAATTTCAGTGTTTCTTATCAAAACCACATGTTAGTCATTACTCTGTTTCCTGCACTTACATAGTATAACTTGAAGGAAAGTTTAAACCATGGTGAAAACATATTTCTGTGATTTCAGATTTCTTTATATTCAGTATATATCATCTAAATTATCAGTTAGCGTTATCTTTTTATTGACTTTTTTCCCCCCTGTGCTGCTTTGAAAAGAAGATGGAGAAAAGCGCAAAAAAAATATAAAGTGAATATTTTTGTACACATATCTGCAAACGAAAGCAACAAATCGTGGTGGTTTTGATAATCAACTGTTTGCTATGTGACCTCCACACAGCCTTTACTGCACAAGATGATGCTTCACTTGCTTCGTATGTTCTTTATCGCGACACTACTAATTAATAATACAACATACCTGTTCTCCTCAACTAGGTCTTGTATTGTTTTGGGGTTTGACAGCAAGGCATCACCATCAAGAAACTGAAATGCAGTGGGAAAAAAAACAGTATAGTGAATAATAAACCAGCGAGTTAGTGGCTCCTATTAATAACAGTGGAAGCCTTTACCAGTGGGTATTTTGGAAACTAGAACAAACTAACCTCACTGGCAAGTTCTTCTGTCTGATATTATAGTTATTACTTGGAGTTGATCATGAAACAGTCTTACAATGTCAACAAAAACTCCAGCGCTTAAGAAAAACTTGTTGTGAACCAGGATTTCAAAAAATAAGCAATGATGTCTCTGAAAATTATAATGAGCTAATAAAAACAAGCGCACCACAGCTTTATAATCTTTTGCTGTTTGACACCACTCAAATGCCTAAGACCCACTTTATAAACATGGTTGCAATGAATCAATGTCCTCTATTGCCTACAGCAATAAAGTATTCAGTGCCTTTGTAAAAGCATCACTACAAAGGTTTGCATAACTCACATTTCCTTTAAAATAACATCACATGAACTGTTGCTGCATAATGTCTGGCACCTAAAAGCTGGGCTGAATGAGTTATTTGTCCATTTCATTCAATTCAACGAAATCAGGTCCTGAAAGCCCTGCTGTTACTCATTAGAAAGCATTGAGCTAAGGCATTCACCAACATAATAATCTACACAAGCAAGAAAATCTATTTCCAACTTTTGATTAAGTTGCCATGTAAATGTGACTCAATTCTCAGTGTTTTTTTATCTTGTTGAAGGCAGAATAGTAAAGATCCATTATTCAAAATTCATGTTACCAGCAAAATAAAATCGGACACCTGCATTTGAGGTGTGTGCTTTCTCCTTGTACGCTGTTTCATTTTGCACTGCATGGTAACATGAATCAAGAATCCAGCAACCAATGAGCCCTCCTAACAGCAGTACCAGGGTCCTTCAATACTTTTCACCTGGTCATGAAACTTCTCTGAAAGTTTCGTATAGGGACAGAAGGTGGCACCAGGGATGTTGGTGTAAGTAGAAGGTGAACAATCTGCCATGCTAGATGGCCGTGCTGCGTGATTATGCAAATCTTTCAGGAGGAAAAGCGCCTCTCCCACGTTTATTTCAGCATGTTTGTAGAGTGAACATGTAACGGAAACTTTTGGCAAGATAATTTAATATGCAATGTGTTTGTGTTTAAATTAAACATGGATCTGTTTTATGATTGATGTTGCCCCCCTCCCCCCTAGTAGCCTTCCTTGCACAAACTGTTTCGTTTGGTTGTCTATATTTGCACTTTGTCCAGTTAGTTGGATAAGTCAATTATATTTGGTTAGCGAGTTGAGTGTGTTAGTTATAAGTGTATTAGTTAGTAGGTTAACTATATTTGCTTAGTCATTAGGTAGGTCATTAATGAATAATTTTATTTCAGTTATCCAACTTTGTTAATCAGTTGATTAGCTTTGTTAGTTTGATTCGTTAATTAGTCTTGTTAGTTACCTTTGGTTGGTTGGTGTATTACTATGTAATAGTTTATTGGTTGGGTTGGTTTTGTTGTTGTAGTTGTTAGATTAGTAAGTTAGGTTAGTTAGTTTGTAGTTTGATAATTAATTTAGTAATTACTCATTTGTTTGGTGAGCCAGTTGGTTAACTTTGTTACTTTAGTAATTGGTAAATAGCATTTCATTTGCAATTAGTAATTAGTCAGTAACTAGGTTAGTAATAATTAGTAATAATTGTGTCATTTAGTAATAATTATTAAAATTTAGTAATTAGTTGTTTAGCCTTGTTGGTTAGTAATTACCTATATTTGTTTGGTTAGTGAATCAGTTGGTTGGCACTGTTAATTTGAAATGCAGGTTTTTTACATGCAGTGTCATAAAAATGCGACGTGAACTTGTTCTGTAGTCGATTTCTAACAACGGAGTAGACCAAGTGTACAATTTGAATTATGAATTAAGCTGCTGTTGCGGACACAGTTGAAATTGGAAATGAAACAAGGCATTGTAGTTGTTTCAAAATTGTCTGTGTTTAAGTTTCTGAACGCTGTACAGAAACAGGGCAGTGATTTGCTCGCTGCGTCGACAATGTTCACATGCCGATAGAGGCAGTCGATTTTTTCGCAATAGCGAGCATAAGCACAGAACACCTGTGGCATCCGTCCGGCATCTGCTCCAGTCCACCTTCTACTTGCGCCAGCGTCGCGTCCACTGTGGGCGCTATATGAAGCTCTCCCATAGCATTATGCGGAAGTTTCATGACCAGACAGAAAGTATTGAAGGACCCTGACATTACTTATAGGCAATGAACCAGTAATTTACAGGAAACCTTTGCACTGATATCAAAACATAACTTGCATGCTCTGCATAAAGATTTGGGAATGCAACTTTACTCTAGGCTTGATGTTCTTAAAAGCTTCAATGATGAAATTTCATATGCTGCCCAACAAAAGGCACAGTCACTCCCTTTCCTGTTGGTGGCATTAGTTATGGAGCTTCAAATCAGTGTCAAGAATGCTCTGTACTGGCCACAAGAAAAATTATGACAACTAGAAAATTTTACAGATGTAATTGGCAAAATCATCCCAATGGCAATTAGACACAACTCAAGGTTCTGATGCGAGGCACAACAGCCTGCAGTGGGCCATGTCTAACACACTGTGTCGATACAGTACGATGGCAAGCAGGGAACAACTGCTTTAAATGCCCATAATTAAACAAGTTGGCCTTGTCTACAAATTTTTGCAAAACAACATTTACTCAAATAAGTTTTAAAACTGCCAAAAGAAAAACGAAAATTCTCATTGAAAGAGGCTTGAAGCCTTTAATGACAGTACCACTGATGCAACTGTTAATACAATCAGAGCAGAAACCATATATGTAGTGCCAAACATTACCAGTTGATCTTAACACGCTTTAACACATTTATTTCATTTACTGCTGTGTCAAAAATTTTGAAGGTCTTCATTTTACAAACTTCTGTGCCTAGAGCCTCAGTCCTAAGTAGCCAGGCCTTCAATTTTCCAGTTTTTTTCTCTTTTCACAAGCTTTTTTCCTGTTTTCTACATATATTTTATTGCAACTTTCCTCACCACTATATTTTCTCTTCACCTGCATCTTTCTCATGGAAGCAGGACAGTTCAAGTGTCCACTGAGGAGTGACACAGTTACAATGCTTGCAACCCTTCATTTCCTACCTCCTTTACCCCTTTCATTAAACCTACTACTACTACTACTACTACTACTACTACTACTACTACTACTACTACTACTACTACTATGTACAAAAAAATCATCTGACATATTTTTGTGCACTTTTTCATTAATTTTACCCACAGCGCTTGGGTGACATTACAGTTGAGGAGAAGGGAGTAAAAGAAAAAAAGAAAATAAGAAAAGCACAATAGCAATACACAGAAATGTGAGCACGCCATACAAATGGGAAGGTAGCACTACAGGTTTAAAAGCAAGCAAACAAGCATACACTGTCATAGCACCACAATGAAGCTGTCATTATCAGCTATATATCCACAACCACAGCTGCTCCTTACAGTGAACAATCTATATAATATTGCACACATATGATAAGCATGGATAATTTGCATAACAGCACAGAAAACAGAGGACAGTTAGAAAGGATAGACATGCGCACTTGTGTCTATCAATTTTTTGCAGACCTATATTATTGCATTGTACAATTATACCAACTGAGACAGTTTTCATTCTTGTTTCGTCCTCAATTCGCAAATGCCTACACTGCGTACTTCAAAGTCAACTCGCTTGAGTAATTACTTACTCTTCATGCTCACATGCAAGGTGTACAACATACTAACTGTGTCACAGCACACCAATTGGCAGGAAATGCTGAAATGTTCCTAAAAAGTGATGTCTTCAGCTTTTACTCTTTTGTCTTTTTTTTTTTACTGGGGAACATTTCTAATTGATTTTTAGTTAAAATCAGATTTATTGGTCCATAGGGCTTCATGTCCCAAAGCTACACTGTGGTTATGAGAGATGTAGGGCTCAGGATTAATTTTGACAGCCTGCGGTTCTATAGCGTGCACCTAAATCCAAGTACATGAGCATTTTGTAATCCACATAAAAAACACAAGGTTGAAATCAGAACGATAGAGGTGTGTTCATAACTGCATCAAATAGAATGCATTGCAAAAAAAAGCTAGCTGTGTCTCAACATAAATACTCTCCACCTCTGCTCCAAGTGAAGCAGGAATTGTACAATTGTGTGGTTACAGTAAAGCAACTGAAGACTGTAGCCCTTTACTCAGACGCTCATCTGCTAAAAAAATGTCACACAGCATCTTCTTTCATTCATGCTAACTATCCTACTGAGTAAGCAACACTCACCCCCGACACTAACACATCTACAACTGAAATGGAAATAAATATGCATATCATTGCCAAAATCTAACAGCATTTTTTTCCCTTCAATATAAGAAAATATTAATAAACTATGTGGCTTTTTTGCAGCAATATAGCTGCTATCTATGGTAATGCTAGCTATTCCATGTGAAGAACATCTGAAAGCTGGGCTAGTAGAATGTTTATTACAACCAATGCACCCATAAATAAAAATACAAGAAGGCAGAGGTACAAGTGGCCCTGGTACTTGCAACTAAGTGGCTTCATTATGCTAACATTGTGTTACATATGTTTGTTTTCTTGTAATAAGCAGTAGCACAGTTACGAGAAGCACCATCATTTGTCTCTCCATCTTTCTGCATGCTTGTCCCTTGTTATGTTGGTCATAATTATTCCACTAGTAGTATTCCATTAGTATATGAGTATTTAAAGTAAGTATTTAGAGCAAGCCTTGGGAATACCCATGCAAAACTAGTACTTTCAACTGTGTGCACCATTGGCAATCAATGCTACAGTCGCTTATAAGTCATGAGAAACCTAATGCTAGGCGACAAGGTTTATCGTAACCATGTCAACTGCAATGTAGAAATGTTACAGTGCAAATTTTCACTGGTCAGCCCTGTGCAGCTTCAGTGTGCCATACACAAGCTATGCTGCATCTAAGAGCTAACAGTGATCTGTTCACAAACAGCCAATGTACACCTTTGCAGGGCATCTTTCTAACATAAGAAAAAAAAACAGAGAGAGAGAAAAAAAAACATGCTTGCAGTGACTCATGCTGTAGGACACAGCAGCACTAGTTGGATGAGTTGATATGATGCAAGCATGTTTCCTTGATTCCAAAAGAACTAGCCAACACCAACACCTTTTAATTGTTCAACTTCCCAGTCTTGCAAGTCAGTTCAGGTGTAAACTGGCACATACTGAATTGGAAATGTGATAACTTTTACTATAGAACCTGACTACTAACACATGATATATTTAATTATGCCTCATGCTTAATCCTTTATGAAGGGTGGAGAGTTATCCTTCTTTGCGACTTTATGCCTTAGCTTTGATAAATGTTTCATTTAAGTTCAGTATGCAATAAAATGCAAAGCTAATTTCTGTCAAACAAAACTGTTAGTGTTGTTACAAAAACAAACTTCGTTAACAAAACTGTCAGTGACATGCTGCATCAAGTCATTTGTTAAGTTTCTATGCAAGCAATCATGCACAAAACAAGAGAATCCACTCATGCGTGCATCCATGTGGCTGCTGACGAATTTGACATGGAATAAGCTTGCTCCTTTGTAGCCCACTGCATACAACACAACCAGAAGGAAAGAAAGAATGAAAGGACACATGCTTGCAGCTGTACATTCAGCACATGAATTTAAGTTGAGGCCTTGCCCAATTAAGAGTGATGTACGTCCTTACGTAGATTATACCAAAAGAAACAATGCATTTGTAAGAAAGCAACCTGCTTTCTGCCAGCTTATGCTTCCATTTTTCCGGCGAACATGTACACATTGTTATTCATTGGTATTCTAATTTTAAAAAATACACAGAATTTACTTTTGATAAGTTATATGTAGTACCCTGGTAACATGGTCCACTTTCAGTCACAATCAAGCTAGATCTGGATTGAATTTCTTGACCATGATTGGCTCCCTTCTGCAGCTCACACAAAGGAAAATTCAATCCCAGTCGGGCTCAATCACAACCAAAAGTGCTCTGTGTGACTGGAGTATAAGCCAATGCATTCTTAGAATATACTTTCTAAACTGCAGTTTTCTGCAGTCATTCCTTAATCATCCGTCTGTTTTGTCTCCCTTCACATTACTCTGCATTTTGTAACCTGCACATCATGCGCTCAATTAAAAAAAATTTGCAGAACTCTATGCACTCCTGAGTGCAAACACAGGATTTACTGCACATCTTTTCAAGGACTTACAAAGATAAAATCAGCCCACAGTGTACGGGCAACCTGGATCGCCTCTTCGCGTAGCCGTATGACATGCCAGTAGCGTTGTGCTGTCCACTTCTGCGAGCCTTCTTCATCAGGAAAGAATGCATCACCATCTTCACTGGTTACGTTGACATTGTGATACTCGCTGGACACTGCTTCTGCCCAGGTGTCAACCATTTCAGGTGTCTGGTCCACATTATGGTCTGTGTAAATCCTGCATAGCAACAATAAGCAGTCCAGAAAGCTAGCAAACAAAATATGCTAGGGTAAGCCTATTTTATGTTATCAAGACATGCATAAAGCATATGGACAACATGATTTGCCAGAGCCAAATTAAGATGTAATGAATCAAGAACGCACAGGTCAAGGACGCGAACTTCAACTGATTTAGTGCCGGTAAATCATGTTCCACACTGCTTGAAATAACTAGCCCTGATTTCTTGTCCAACTAACATAAAAATATGTTTTTATGTTGTGGAAGTTTAACAAAATGAAGCTGAGAGGAGCACCTGACTACTTGTCAGGTTTAAAACTTAACAGTATGCGGCAGAAAGCTTTAAAGGATGTACAGAAAACGTTATAACAAAGTTACTTTATTTAAATTATCATTTAATCCCAGTTCATCACAGTACCATCCATAGTGCATGAGTCTTGAAGGGACCCTGAAACAAATCCTCTTGAGACAGAATGACACCCTGGAATGAGTGTGATGCTTTTCAAAGATCGCATTACCAAAGAAGTTTTTTTTTTTTTTTTTTGAAGAAATGCATACGAATGGTGATATAATGAGTGCAATGTTCACTTTCCCCTTCTTTCTCAACTGGAGCGCTGCACCAACAGTAATGCCCTGCCTATCACTCCTTTCTTTCTTTTCCTCCTTCTGCAGTGCCCTTACAGTAACCCTTCAAAGCTAGCATCTGACAAAGGTGTCCAAGGATGACCAAGAAGTGGTTACAGGACAGGCAGGATGCATTAACAACATCCACTCCCCATTTCTTAGAAAATGTGGAAGGGTGTGCATGCATGCGCATGCCCAGTGACTGGTGTCATGACCCATCACCCTCCATGTAATGTCATCACTAACACTGTGTTGGCCAGACAAAAAACGGGGGTTTCGACAGCCACAGCAGAGAGCAAGCAATCTATTTATGCGAGATTGTAGGCTCCCTGCTGTGTGCAGCCAAATAATATTTGGCATTCATCGTCATGGCAGCAGCACTCTCAACAAGTCAAGAATGTTTTCTTAATGCATTCAAGAAGTGTTTCAGTGAACCTTTAAACCAAATAATTTAAAGTGCTATATTGGAAAGCTCTGCTCAGTGTGCAAGTGAAAAAAGTTAGAGATGGAAGCTGTCATTTTTATATGCCAAATGCCATTCGTGTGCCCATATTACACCAACTGCCTCACTTAGGCCTTGATTCAACATAAGAAATGTGCACGTGTAAGGACAAATACAGCTGAACCCCAATTTTACAAGCCAACACTAAGCATGCATGTAAACAACTAATCAAGTTCAACAAGTTACAGCAGAAACCTTTTGAACTTTGGTACGATAAACTCATCATGGAGAACAGAACTTACAAGTATGACAACACTACAAGTAGAGTTATATCAGCTTCATAGCTACCATCCCGCACTACCACAAAACCAGCTAGCGTCCCTGTATCATTTGTTTACACTAACATAAGAAGCTTGCTGCCCAAACGCGAAGCACTCTGTAGCTTCATTGATTCTTCTGATTGTAAGCGTCTCGTACTAACAGAAACATGGCTGAATTCAACCATCGATAACACAGAGCTTAATTCATTCCTTCCTGGTTTTGACATTTTTAGGTGGGATCGTGTAGGCAAATACTGAGGAGGTGTTCTGAGCTGCCCATCGCAACCTTTGTTGCTCCATTTACGATATCACTTCACCTCTAGAAATTTTATTCAGATTGTGCAGTTCTTCGTACCTACGAATTATTATCGGTGTTTGTTATCAACCCCCCAACGCAGATGCTTCCTTCACTATTGACTTCCACGAGGCACTGCAATCTGTTACGATGTCATTTAGTCATGCACAACTACTTCTCTTAGGTGACTAACTTTCCTGATATAACATGGTCTGCACCAGTCATAACGCTGTCTAAGAAAAATTTTGAATGTAATTTTCTTAACACACGCCTCACCTTTAGTTTGATGCAGCTAGTATTTACCCGAACGCGAAAAAATGAACAGTGCTCTAACACACTTGATTTTATCTTAACATCCCATCCCGACAGTGTTTCTTCTGTAACACATCTACCAGAACTAAGTGATCACTCAGTACTACATGCAGAATTATCCTAGGAACCACCTCAGAGCAAGAAAACAAAAAATAAAATAACACTTTACAATAAATGTGATTACATCAGTATTAACAATGCACTAACCAAGTTTTACAGCTGATATATTATAGATTTTTCAAAGTGCACAGTAGACACCAACTGGACACTTTTTAAAAATAAAACGATCGGACTCACTAAGACTTACATGTAAACTATCATCTTAACCAAGCGACCTTCGTCCCCATGGTTCAACTACACATTAAGACGACTAAACAATAAATAGAAAAGATTATTTCGCAAAGCCAAACATTCCAACAGCGTTCCTGCCTGGGAAAAATATTACGCCAGTGAAAAGGCATTTGATTCTTTGGCCGCAACAGCTAAACGAACCTTATACTCAACAACACTCCCTAGCATGCTGCAGAACAATCCCAAACAATTCTGGAAATACATTAATCCAACTAACCATAAACCCTTATCACTATATGATGGCGACAATAACTGTGTTCCTGACCATAAAGCATCTGAAGTACTAAACTCTGTCTTCTCTTCCGTATTCACTCCCGAACCTGACACTGACCTCCTAGACTGTCCTTACCTCAACCACTCAACCATGCCAGACATAACACTAGAGGCATACGGTATCACCAAACTAACAGAATCCCTCAAATTAACATCCCCAGCCGGCATCGATGGAATCAATTCCAAAATGCTTAAGAACACTGCGCACATCCCTAGTTCATTTTTTTGCCATATCTTTCAGCAATCATTATCATCTGGAGTGGTGCCACAAGACTGGAAAATAGGTAAGATAATTCCAGTACCAAAAAAAGGATCATCACCATCGTGCCACAATTACCGTCCAATTTCCCTCATCAGTGTTTGTTCCAAACTAATGTAGCATATAATTTATTCTCATATTGTAAAGTAACTAATATCCGCTAATTTTTTTCAATCCTAATCCACATGGTTTTCAGAAAGGCATGTCCTGTGAAACTCAACTAGCTCTCTTTGTTAATGACATCAGCTCACATCTTGATCAAAACGTTCCCATAGATGCCCTCTTCCTAGACTTCCAAAAGGCTTTCAACAAGGTTCCTCATAAACAGCTCTTCCTAAAACTATTGCGTCTTAATCATAACCCTTGTGCTATCCAATAGATACGCAACTTTCTGACTAACTGTCAGCAGTTCGTTTACGCTAACCAATGCTCGCCTAAATTATCACCCGTTATCTCCGGCATGCCATAAGGCACTGTCCTGGGACCACTAATCTTCTTAATATACATTAACGACTTACCGAGAGGTTGCTCTTCGGAAATATGTTTATTTGCTTATGATTGCATAATCTATCGTCCTATTACTAACGACGCTGATTCTCGTGCTCTCCACTCCAACCTTAACGTCATTGAAACTTGGCGTAATAATTGGCTAATGTTTCTCAACGCCAAAAAAACATCGCTACTTACTTTCCACCGTCACCAATAGTTTACTTCAGCTAATTACATTACCTGCGGTTCTGAAATATGTGCTGTGACTTCTTATAAGTACTTAGGTATTAACTTGTCCAGTAACCTCAGTTGGTCCTCACACATTTGCAGCATTAGCAATGATGCCAATCATGTACTATGCTACCTGCACCGTAATCTACAACTTGCGTATTTAACACTTGTTTGACCCAAACTGGAATATGCATGCTCAGTGTGGGACCCATACAAACCTAACCTGGCAACAGCACTGGAATCCATACAGAATCGTGCAGCAAGGTTCATTCCCTCTGACTATTCTTACCACACTAGCGTCACTAAACTTAAGTCATCTCTGAACTTTCCAACCCTCGAGCACTGCCGCAAAACAGCAAGACTGTGTCTCTTTTACAACTTTTATCACTCACTTCTTCACCAGACCGATATCAAGCTTGTGCATCGCACTTCATCCCATCATAGCCATTCAAAGGCTGTTTATCCCCTTCCAGCTCGCACCACCACTCATCTTAACTCTTTCTTCGTTCAAACAGTAAGAGACTAGAATCATCTACCTGCTGAAGTGGTGCACCTCTCCAGTCATTCATCGTTCAAGGCATTCATTGAAGATATAACTTAGATGTGGCCGCCCCTCATGTAAAACCCCAAATGGGCTATTTGAGGTATGAATAAATAAATAAGTAAATAAATAAATAAATAAATAAATGGGGAAGGGTCAAACTTTTGTAAAATTTGGAATTTCCTAAAATCTAAAAATATCACACTGCCTTGCTTAAACCAATTTATTTCTAGTGAAAACAGTCGGTTATTTTACCTTGCCTATGGTTTGTCAGTAATGGCATCACACAGCTCTCATATCTCACGAGAGCGACAAGAGCCAGTTGCCCTTCCTCTTGAGACACAGGAAATTGCCCAAGGAGTTAGTTGTCAGCACACAGTATGCATTTGCATTCATGTCGTTATCTTCCGACACTTGTTCTTCATTACCAACGGGCTTCACAAGATCCCCATCATCCAACTTCTCTGTTGCATCAATGTCTGCACTGTCATCAGCACTTCCGTAATCAGTGAAGTTCACACCTGGCAGGATATAGCACTCAGCTAGCTAAGCTGCTCTCAGGAACTGGAAGACAAGCGTTTGACCCGCTGTTTTGGACTGGCTAAAATGACCTAGCTTTGTCGTGGAACATTTTGAAACCGGCATGTCTACGGCAATTGATTTGGATTGCTTTGTTTCACTCCAGGTGGCAGCCACCATCTCTATTGACATAAAAATGGTGGAACTTCATTTCTCACACATCTGCAAGATGAAAAGCAACTTTTCAATCATTCAGTGCTTGTAGGAACATTTCATACTGTTTATTATTCCTTGATCCAGGGTTTCAATGACAGATACTGCAATAGAAAAATAGTGTAACTCTTTATATGTCAGATGAACATAGGGGATGTAGTGTGCCAAGCAAGTGTCCAACAGGAGGCACACTTTTCTCTTCTGCCAACATACATAATCGTTAGAAATCTGTCACTCACTTGGAGAAAATGGTGCAAGACATCTACGCGTTACCACTGACAGTTTATTGCATGGGCAGTTTATTCCCCATTAAAATACCGCAGCTTCAAACTCTGGCCAGTGATGAGAGGGGATTGCTTGTCAGTCCCATCCTTATTGATGCACAGCAAGGGTGTAAGCTTTTGCTTGCTGCCTTTTCCACAGGGTTCCTCTTTGCAGGTGAGTGTCTTATTTGGTAGCATTTGTTGAAGAAGCCTCACTCAATGGCATTGTACATGTCATCAGGGGCATAAAGCCTGTCAAAATGTCCGGCACATTCTGCAACAACCAGCAGTCAGCTGCAACATTGACTGTGCTGCTTGGCTCATCACTCAGCGTTTTGCTGATGATTTTGCAGCACTCTTTAAAGTGCGACAGCCAGCCAGCGCTTGACTCGAATTCTTCGCTTCTCCAAGTGAGGTGAAGACTCTTTGATCACATGTCTACAAACCACATAAAAAGACTTTCTTCCAACTTTCCATGCAGCCCTGTCTAGACTGACATTTTCATTGATGCACTTTCTGACTAAGTGGCTTAAACTATAGCATCCATACCTTTTAAAATGGTCAAGAGGGTGCTTGTCAGAATGCCATGCTCAGTGGAAATACCACACTTCTTGGGCCCATTGCTCATATCGCAAAGTGCTTGCACTTCTAATACAATTAGCATTCTTAGCCTGCCTCCCCCCTTTGTAGTTTGTGTCGTGTTTCTAGCCTCTTAACTCTCGCGCTCTTTCGAATAAAAAGAAATACTTCAAAAACTTAAGTACTGGTCGGTATCGAATCGAAGCCCTTGAGATTGTTCACCAATGACTATGTTTTATACAACAGAATTCAGAACAAAGATGACCAGCTCAACCTAAACTTGAACCTTCAGAAAGTAGCGAATTGGTGCAACGAATGGGAAATGTTGCTAAATGTGCAAAAATCAGTCTTTATGTTGACAACGAGAAAGAAAAATACTCTAAGCTTTAACTATTATATAAGCAGTAACCTACTTGGGCATAACTTTTACCAGAGATTTAGGTTGAAATGCCCACATAGATCATTTATGCTCCAAGTCCATGAATGCATTGTAGTCCCTAAGGCGAAACTTTCGCGGTGCAAATATAGAAATCAAATGTCTTGCTAACAATGTCTTGCTAACAAGTATGCTCAACCAACTCGCCCACATCAAGCTTCTGTTGCTAACAAAGCATTAATAAGGCCCATCGTTGAGTATGTAAACATCAAATGGGATTCATACACTGTTACCAATTGTCATAAACTTAAAAGAGTACGGCACCTTACTGCCAGATTTATATTTAATAAATATTTAACCTTTTATTCCCCAACTTAATTATGTAAACGTGCCAATCTTCCATCACTGGAGTTATGAACTAAGCAGGAAAGGCTAAAGTTTCTTTATCAGATTATTCATAAGCCCATCATTGCAAACAATGGTGAGTACTTCAAAATCCGTACCAATCTAGGCACCATAGCCACATGCATATATCACTCCCGTCAATATGCAACGACTGTTTTAAATTTAGTTTCTTCCCTCGTGCGACTGCAGAATGGAACAGGCTGCCAAATGCCATTGCACAGGCCATGACCCCAAGTGCTTTTTTGGATGGCTCTGTTCAATGACAATGTGCCATAGCATTTTGTCCTATTTTCATGTATGAAAAATGTGCAGCTGGTTGGTTGCTTGGTAGCTGAGAACATTAGTATGTGCCCTTACCCACATATGTCATGACTGCCAAGCTGATAACCTATGTATTTACCCTTTGTACCTTTTCTTTGTTTTTTGGTCTGCATGCGAAAGGATGTTCATTTGTACCATATATACTTTTTTTTATCTTTCCACTTCTCTAATAGCCTCAGCAATGGTGGAGCTGACCGTATTAATACACAACATGAATGAAATCATCTAAGGCACTGCCATACCACAAGACTGCATAATCGCAGCCACAGCTGCTTGCAGCAATGAACAAGCGCGTCATCACACACATGCACATGTGTTGCAGGTGTATACAATATCTCTTATAAATCCATTTAGGAGAGCAAAAATGGGCTGGTTTAAATGCCGCCCTAATTTTTCTTTATTTATTTTCCTTGGCACTGTTTTTTCACATCTTTTCTCTGGAGGGGCTATGCAAAACTGGAAGAAGTGGTCAACCTTCCTTCGTAAGATTGAAACTAGAAACACACTAAATTTAATGACAAACATTTGAAAAATTGATACTTCGTTTGTAAAATTGAAAAATTCATAAAATCGAATTTTGTAAAATCAGGTTCAACTGTATTACCTTATCCAGTAGCTGTGACGTGAGTGGGACTAACTTGCAGGACACACAAATTTTAAATGCAGCCCGTGTCTTGGCTCAGCTCTTTGCTGTGTATGCTTATGGGCGCCCCTATAACATACCACCACACCACCAGGGCGACTGCGCTCCACGGAACTCAAGCGTCCGTGCCGCGTGAGAGGGATCCATTCTGACCATGGAAGCCAGCGCACAGCCGATCAAGGTTTCTGTACCTTTTCATGAACAAATAGTTGTTATTCCTATATTAAACATACAACTGGTGATGAGCGAGTGGATCAGAAGTGCAGGACCAGCCTGATGAAGACATGAACCTCAGATGCAAGCATGCAAGTTATTGTGCTCCCACTGTAGAGAAATGGAACTCTGTGGCCTTCCTGCGCGAATGTACAGATATGGCGACATTCAGCAAGGTGGAGGAGTACAGCAACCAGTAGTCCTGGCTCTCATACACAGAACAGTTCAACACATTCTTTAATGCAAAAGACATTGAAGACAACAAAAGAAATAAGTGGATATTCTTGTCAAGTGTTGGATCCAGTACACATGCCACCCTATGCTGTTTGTTGGCACCAGCAAAGCCGAAAGAAAAGAATTACAAGGAGCTAATGATGACATTGAACAACCACTTCAGCCTGCTGTTGTCTGAAATAGCCTGAAAACTTTCTATTCAACACACACATTCAGCTTGAGAATGAAAGTGTCACGGTGTTCGTTGCTGAACTTCAGCACATGGTGGAAAACTGCAACTTCAGCAAAGCTCTCAACTGCATGCTGAAGGATCACCTTGTACGTGCAATCCATGAAAAGACTGTGCGGTAGAGGCTTCTGGTGGAGAAGAACCTTACCTTGGAAAAGGCAATTGACATCACGAGAATAGCAGAAGCAGCAGATCGAAACGCAAGGGAACTTCAGAAAGGGCATGTGGAATCGCCCAATTCTCTAAATCAAGAAGGCACCGCCAATTACGTCAAGTACCACTATAAAAAGTGCCATTTGGTACGAAATGGACAGAAGGACCCAGGAATAAAGCCAAAAGAAAAGGCAAGCCCGGATCCAAAGAGAAAATGAGACCCTGGTTTTGCTGTGGAGGACATGACCAGAAACCACCAGGGGACATATTCTCATATAACCATTTTCGGCAATACTATCACCTTTGCACGACACAGTGCTCAACCAGCCAATCAGCTCATCTGGTTTTGCTCAACCAGCCTATAAGCACACACTGGAAGTGATATCGTCGAAAGTGATCGTCCAAGAACACAGCTCCAGATTGCAAACACATCAACACGAAGTGCTACAAATATGGCAATGTGGGATATCTGGCGAGCTGCTGTCTTTTCAACACTGAGAAGACAAGAAGTCAAGAAGGTCAAATGAACAGTCTCGAATCAGGTAACAATCCAACCGAGCACTTTCTGAATTCACTGGAAATAACTTCAGCTGTAAGCCCCATCACAGTAAGCTTTAAGGTGACTGGAGCACCACAGAAGATGGAGTTAGACTCTGGCTCATCAGTCTCCATGAATTCGGAAGCCACATACAAACTGAACCAGCATTCGCTATCCCACCTGATGGCAACAGACATCAAGCTAAAGTGCATCCATGATGCCATTCCTGTGCTTGGTTCCTTAAGAGCATACGTATGCCAAGGCAAGAATACATGTCAACAGTCACATTTGGTGGTTGGTTGCAAGCAAGAGACCAAACTTGTTTGGCAAGGACTGATTGGCAACATTCAAGCTTCTACCAGGGCAGGCGAACATGACACACCTGGTAGAATATGCAACAGAACACATGGTGTAAAACGTGTTACAAGAGTTTAAAGACGTGTTTGTGGTGTTTGTTCTCAAGGGACCTCCAGTTCATGAAGAGCTTTGACTCGCCCTCGGTCGCAGTACTACCGAGCCCACTCTGCACCTTATGCACCGCAAGAGAAAGTGGAGCATGAACTTAAAAGATTGGAAGACAAACCAATAATCACATTGGTTGATCAATCATAGGTATTTCTCACAGTACCATTGCTGAACGCAGATGAAAAAAGCATGAGGATTTGCAGAGCCTACATCTTGGGCCTGAATCCTGCAGTGATTACAACCCGATACCTACAATTTGAAAGGTTGAAGACATTTCTGCATTCTTGCAAGGTGGAGTCAAGTTCACAAAGCTAGAGTTCAAGGAAGCCTACAATCAGGAATCTGTGGGTGATGAAATAAGCACACTCCTGGTCATTAATACACACAGAAGCCTCTTGAAGCACAATCGCTTAGCCCCCTTTTGTATGTCCTCAACTCCGGCACTCTTCCAAAGAACTATGGAACACGCTCTTCAAGGAATCCCAGGTACCTCTGCATACCTGGATGATGTCCTCGTGATGGGAAAGACTGATGCAGAACATCAGCAGACCCTTCAAAGGGTCCTACAAAGGATCAAATAATCAGGTGTGAAGCTGAAACAGGAGACGTGCAAGTTCTTTAAACCATCGTTTGTGCACTTGGGTCATGAGATCAGTGTAGCTGGACTTCAGCCTGCAAAGAAGAACACAGAAGCCATCATCCAAGCACCAGAACCCAAGGATGTAGGGTAACTAAGATCCTACATTGGACTCTTTTCGTGCTACGGAAAGTTCCTACCCAACATGTCATTGCTACTAGCACCCTTGTATGTGCTGTTACGGAAGAGCACCCGTTGGAGATGGACCGATGAAGAATGAGACACCTTTACCAAGAGCAAACAAGCAATAATGAAGGCCAAAATTCTAGCCCACTACAATCCATCAAAGCAGCCTGTGCTAGCTTGTGTCGCCTTACCCTACAGTGTGGGAGAAGTATATAATGTAAAGAAGGGGTAAGGCATGAAGACATGGACACAAGAGAAGTGGACAACATGAACACCGACTATCAACTGAAGAAAGCACTGAGGTGAAAAAAAAGCAAGACACAAAACTCATCTGCGCATGCTCTGGAAAGGTAGCACCACATGTCAATCAAGTACACGCACCAGTCTACGTGAGAGGTAACTGTTAAGGCATTTGATCTCTTCCTTATGTAAAGTAATCGAAGGCTGCATCACGCACGCACTTCCACCATTATTGATATGCCATGCCTCGACCATAAGACGCGTATCTTCATTCCTATGCCTGTACAATATCGCGCATTCATCTAACTTAGGTGTGCAGTTACAATCTTGGCAGTCTTGGCAATGTAAGGAAAGATTAGAAGGCGATCCACCGGTTAACGACCTTTTATGTTCCATTAGACTCTGATTGATACACCGCCCCATTTGCCCTATGTATAAATGGCCATAGCTAAAGGGAACTTTATACACCCCACCCATACGACAGTCAGTAAAATTGTTGTTCTTGATGTGCGTCACTGGACAAATATCTGTTCCTTTTTTGCCTTTCACCAGCTCCTTTTTTCGCTGTACGGCGGCACATATCTTACCTAGCTTATTGGGAGCAGTGAAAATTACATTAACACCATATCTACTTGCCACTTCTTTAAGCCTGTGTGATACTGAATGAATGTAAGAAATAGCCGGCCACTACTCTTTTCTTGCTATTACTGCTTTCTGTAATCACGTCCGTCCCCCTCGAAATCGACTTCTTTACGCATTCAGCCACAGTGGCCACTGCTACGCTAGGATACCCTGCTTCTAATAGGTGCCAGACCTGTGCATTAAAGCTGGCACTCATTTTGTGCATGCACGATCTGGTGGGAGAAGACTTAAGGCACAACATGGCAATTCCGTTTTTTACTACTTTGGAATGCTTGGATTGAAAGTTTAACAATGGCTTCGAAGATCTAGGGGAGTACTGCCAGCACACGTGATTTTGTTTGAAGACCAAGGAAGTGTCTAGAAACTGTATTACACGTCTTTGAGGAAATTCCTTGGTAAACTTTAATCCACCTCCACTAAGTTTAAATTGCTCACTTACTGAGGTAGCAGCGGAATCAAATTCGTCCTTATTGCAGAAAATCAGGTAATCATCAACATATGAAATACCTTAACACAATTGCCAAGGCCTTCTCTAAGCAGCTGTCAATCGTGCTCAGGTAACTATCCCTAAGAATAGGGGCAACCTTTGATCCAATACATATTCCTGATTTCTGCAGAGACACGCTATCTCTCCACCCAACCAGCGTTGACTTTAAGTACATTGAAAGAATTTCTCGAAAAGCACCCGCGGAAACACCGCATCTATAAAAGCCGACTCTTGGACTTGGCGATAGTGCTGTCGCACCAGCAAAATGGAGTGGAATCACCACTGGCATTCGTATCTTGCACCTTCATGCCAGCGGAATGAAACTATTCACAGGCAGAAAGGAAAGCTCTTGCCATAATATTTAGTGTCACACACTTCAGAGACTATCTTTTGTGTCATTGTTTTATGGTAATGACTGATCACAAACCATTGGTGGGGATCTTTTGGGCAGGCAAGGCAGGTCCAATTATGACTGCATCAAGAATTCAACAAAGGGCTCTTACCCTTGGAGATTACAACAACAGCATCAAGCACTGTCCAGGATGCTTCAATGGGAATGCAAATGCCATGAGCAGGCTGCCACTGACGACATGGTGCACAGATCTAAGAGAACCACCAGAGCTCATAAATTCGATCTACAACCTCGAAAAGCTAACAATATCAGTGAAGCAACTGGAAGACCTCACGAACAGCGACCAGACCTTAAGCCAGGTTCTACTATGGGCAAAGGATGGTTGGTCCCAAAGCATGTCAAACAAGTCGCTACAACCATTCTGGAACAGGCATGATGAACTGAGTATGCATTGGAATCTTCTCTACTGAGGAAACTGCATGATTGTTCCACCTTCTGCCTGCCAACGTATCCTTAAGATATTCTATGAAGTTCACCAGGGTATGATCGTCATAAAAGGCATGGCAAGATCCCTTGTTTGGTGGCTTGGCATAGCTGCTTAAATAGAGTACTGCTCTTGACTGTGTTCAGAGTGCCTTCAGCATTCTCCAATGCCACCTATAGCAGAACCAGTGTCCTGGCCAGAACCGCACGAATGCCGGGAGTGCTTGCACTTGTACAATGCTGGGCAATTCGAGGAGAAAATATTTTTTGTAGTAGTTGACACGAAGTCAAAATGTGTCGAAGTGCTCATTGTGTGCCACTTTTAAACAATGGAACACCTGTGTGAAATTTTTGCAATGTTTGGATTACCAAGGTGTATTGCGACAGACAATGAAGTGCCATTTACTGGTCAGCCCTTCCAAGACTTTGTTGAAGGAAATAGGATCAAGCATCTCCGAACTGCTCCTTTCAATCCAGCTTCAAATGGCTAGTCAAAACGAGCAGTCCACACAGTGAAGGATGGTCTCAAAAAGATGAAAGGAGGAGACCTCAAGCTCTGGCTAGCTAAATGGCTGCTCATGTACCCCACAGTGCCATGTCTAAATGGAACATCCCCAGCAGATCAGATGTTCAGTTACCTTATCAAGGCAAGGCTCGACCTTGTCATTCCCAAGAAGGGTGAAGAGGAGGCTATTACGCATTCTGAGCAGTGGCCCAATTCTAAGAAAAGCAGAACACACTACAAAATATCATTAAGGTAGTTGTTTGCATCTTTGGCAGAGGACCAAAACTGATGACACAAGTGGGTCAATCATTGTAACAGTGTCAACTCCACAAGGAGACATACACCACCTCTATGACCAAGTCGAGCAACAGTCGACACTGGCTCCAAACCAAGTGGAACAACCTTCTGCAGTCCCGACATGGCTGTGACCATGCGCCCAATGAAACACCAACAGTTTAGACTAGAGGGGCAGTGCGAATCGCAAGACGTCCCACTCGAACTATCTAAATTTCTAAAATATATATAACCTGCTTTCACTAAAACAGGAGTGCTGCGTGTGTTTATCAGTGCCCTTAAAGATGGTGCCCCACCACCAGCACAACAATGCTCCCTCATCGTGCATGTGCGAAATGCATCATCCCTCAGAGCTCAAGTGTCTGCACCCATGAGGTGCCCATGCATCGCTTTATAGATACGCATTCCGACCATGGAAACCGGTGCACGACCAATTGTGATTTCTGTACCTTTTCGTTAATAAATAGTTGTTATCCCAGTATGAAATATACAACTCTGCATGCGACATTATGATTGGACCAGTCAGTGCATGTCCTAATTATAACATGGCCAAAGCCGATGCAAAAGCTTTCGACACTCCAGTGGAAAGCTTCTGGGATCCTAGATGTGTAGGCAGCTTGACCAAATCATATATTTAACAAATAACTATTTTCATAATAGGTTTTATTTCAGTGGCTTTCAACCCAGAAAAGGTGTTCTGCACACAAGTAGTTGGCTCCCGGCAGTGATACCTGCCAGACAGTACTCGTATCGTTTTTCTTTTCTTTTTCTTGGCTAGACAGATGCCATCACATTGCAACTGATGCATCCATCCATTCAGTTCAATGTTCATAACAATAGTACTTATGCTTCCCTAGGAAGGGGTTTTTAATTACCACACAGATATATCTTTCTTCAGGCCACTCAAAAATATTCAAGATGTTAATAGCAATTTTATTTTGCTGTTCAAACTGCTTCATCATAACAAGGGCTCACTATCAATATGCTTAGTGTACACATGCTCTGGCTGCCTGCAGTCAAAGTAAGCATAAAAGAGGCCCTAAAACACCTTTCTAAATAATCACAGGAAGTCCTCACTATTGCAAGGTGTCACCTTACAAATCTTCTGCCACAGAAGGTTTTCAAATCCTTCAAGTATAAGCGGAGTTTGTGGTAGCTGAAAGTTGTTGTCAATACATCAAAACATGGCTCGTACCCACAGGGGGGATTGGCCACACTGGGTTGATTGAAAAGTGCATCTAACAAAATACCAGAAGGGGGTGAATACAAACATTCAAAACGAAGCATTTGGCAACCAAATGCTAATAGAAATTTCTAGAGGGCCTATACATAAATTTAGGATAAAATAAAAATAAAGTGTCCCACAGTTGGTACCCTAGCAGCGAAATCTTCCGGGCACTTCAATGAACTTGTGTATAGTAGTAATCATTCACTCATGGCTTGCGGCTAATTGACAGGCACCAAAGTACAAAATGTTTGGCGTAGTAAGTGCTAAACCCAGCTTATTAGTTGGAAATAAGTGGAACATTCTGCAAACGAAGGAGCAATTGACAGCAAGAAAGAAAGAAATGGTCCACAGTTTCTGGTTTATTGCAAAAAGAACAGATCTCGAGGTTAGTTGTGGATAAACCAGACCTATGGTGGTAAAAATTTAGGTGGGGAACTCTACAGCAGAAGCTTGTTAAGGTCAGATCATATTGTCATAAAATGCAATTGCTCGTTTTCCCCCAGAAGTTAATATGCCAAAAATCATCTGTGGAAAATGAATTATTCATTACAATTTAGAAATAAAAGGCGTTTAAATCTATCTCCTGTTATATAAAAGCCTCTGCACTGTCACATGACTTTCTCATCTTCTTTCATATCCACTAGCGTGGTAGCTATGCACAGGAGGGGGCAACAGCCAGAAGGCTCCAGTAAGGATCGTCTTAATAATACAAACTTACAGTTTTCAATAAGTGTAAGTCTCCAATTACAATTTGATTCGTGAAATAGCACATGCATGCAAGCTAGCCAACTTTTCTCAATGCATTTCAACTTATTTCCTTTCACTTATTGGAAATGGCCTATATATATATGTCATTTGTCCTTTCATCATTATCAGTCTGTGAAGTTCACTGCAGATTGAAGCCATCTCCCAGTGATCACCACACATCCGCTAGGCCTGCAAATTTTATCTCATCAGTGCATATAATTCTACGCCTGCCTGTGTGCATTTCCTTTATTCTCACTCACTCATGGTGCAATTGAGGTTATCTATATCGGCGCTTTTACGAGCGCATATATGCAATATATCTTGGAAAAAATAAGAATGAGAATAGGCATGAGAGGCAAAAGCAGTAAATAGCTTTGATAAAAAAAATCCAATAAGAAGGCGCTCAGTCCAGATGCCACGTGGCCAAATCCAATTTAGCCTGTTTTCAATATGAATTCACGTTATCAGCTGTTCTCTAGAGCAGACGACATGCTTGCATAACCTGCGCTACAATCATCGCGAGGCATACTAAGGTTATATTGTATGTAGGATTATGAAAATCGACAGCGTGCTGCCAACAAAAATGACAAAGAAATTCATCAACATATTATGCGATGTTAATTCCTAACTGCGGATCATGTATACCACTTTCGTAGCAGCCGTTACTCGATCGATGTAAATAAAAAAGTAATGATTGGGAAATACGTGGTAAATTTTATCGTCCCACATGGCGAGCAACAACATAAAATGTTTATTACACTTTTTTGCCAACTTCCTATACAGTTTACAACAAATGGATATTTCGCCAGCGATATATGATCGACGGGGGTACGTACTGCGATATCGCACAGCCAACTTACCATAAACTTATCCTTGATTTGGGGTAGCTTTGTTGCTCCAGGTAACCGAAGAAGTAAGGCAACACGTGCGCCTTATTTCTCAGTATGACAGCAATGAGCACAGTCGGTGGTTCGAGTTTGTCGCCTTCGCCTCTTGCCGAGGAGCTCACCACGCCTACTAATGACAGAAGGGAAAGCCAATAACCCAGGAACATAAGCGAAAGGTATCTCATTATCAAGCACCAAAGCAGGAACTTCAGTTGTTGCTTTTTGTCAACGTTACGAGTGAAGCGGGAACGTGTGACTATTTATTATCTGCCGCTGACAGACGCACTAGTTATTACACACGTGAAGATGCGGAGGAGCGCGTAGGAGCAGCAGGAGCGCACCTGAAGTTGGATCAAATCCGGAGCGGCAGGTGAGCTAGACACGTGACAAAGTGCACAGTGTTGCCGGGAGCTTTTCAAACGAGGCCAACGTGGTCTGCAGTTTGGCGGTTGTTGACCAACCAACCCTAACAACATGCCAAGAGTAGCAACGCATGCCGGGAAGCACAACTTTCGGCGCGTAACTCAAAATAGACTAAATATAAATTGTGAGGTTTAAAGTACCGAAACTGCACAGTGGGGTAGGAGAGACGCCGTAGTGGAGGGCTATGAATTAACCTTGACCGCCTGGGGTCGTGCCCCCAAAGCACGCTGCACAAGCGTTTTTACATTCCGCTGCCATCGAAACTTGTCCGCTGCGGTCGCGAGAAACAAGCCCGAGACAATTCGTGCTCAGCAGCGCAACGCCACTGAATTCCCATAAGTATAAATTTAAAAAAAGAAACGACACTGAGTCAACGCAGTGGGTCAAAAGGGACAAAGTGTGTTGAGAGCGGCGGGTTGAAAGCTGTGAAACAAGCTACATACCAAACACGTACGTCTGTACAATTTTGATTCTTTTCCCCTTTATTATTATTATTATTATTAACGTCGTCTATATCACCTTTATATATTGCAGTAGCAAAAAGGTGCAGTCTGGAAGCACAGCTACCACGGTGAATGCGGTGTTCTGTCGTCTATAATAGCAATCTCGCACTTCTGCTCTGCTGATATTG
This sequence comes from Dermacentor variabilis, assembly GCF_050947875.1. Lineage (NCBI taxonomy): Eukaryota > Metazoa > Arthropoda > Arachnida > Ixodida > Ixodidae > Dermacentor > Dermacentor variabilis. Next base: position 129,475,310 of record NC_134568.1, read on the forward strand.
GCTTGAACGTACAATGCACATACCGATATTTGGAACAAGCCCAATGGCACAACAGTGCTCGGCACAACGTTGGCCCATGGCATGCCCATGATCAGCTGCCGAGCGCGGCCCACATTTGGGGATTGACACTTGCCTCAAGTTCGCCAACGTTAATTATGGCCGCAACGACATATTAGACCAACCTGAATGGATATATATAATCTGGCCAACTGTTAGCCATAGTAGGACCACGCTTGACCCGGTGATATTTAGCAAAATTTGGTAGGCTGCTCGTTTATATATGTATTTGTTTTGATACCAGGTGTTCTTCACGAAAATTTTAAAAAATTGCCTGTGGTACGATAGCACCATGCAATTACCCTTGAGCTAAATTGCACGACGAGGTGGCCATTACTTCTACGAGACATGAAAATGCTTAATTGAATAATTAACATAATTACACTAATTAACATTTAAGTTAATCACTTTATTGTACATATATTTCAATATACGAATTATAGCAAGCGAGTTCGCAAGGCTTATCCACTTTGAAAGTAATTATTGAAGTGCCGGATGAAATGAATTGGCGTTCCAGTTACTTTCGTGTTTAATGCATAAGAAAGCATTTTCGTAACAATGTAAGTCAAATAACAGTGCATTTTCATCGCAAGTTTGACGGCACACACCGCGGTGCCATCATCAGAATTCGTTCTAAGTGGGTATATGCTTAGTCAACTCGAGAAGTGAAATATGTGCCATTAAGTAATTCGATTAGTGTAATTACGTTATTCTATTAAGCGTTCAGATTTTTTGTGGAAGTAATGGCCGTGCTCATCGATCGAGTCATTTATCTCGAGAGTTAGAATTGTGCATCTTTATGGTACCCAGTTCCTCCGAGGCACTGATATGTACCTTATAATGTATAGCCGCCGTAGTGCAGTAAAATGGCGTGCAAAAATAAAGTTAGGCATTAAACTTAAGGGAAACAAAGCTTAAAAACCTCCCGAGACTTATCTCCAATACACCGCCAGTTTATACATTCATCTCTCTTCTTCCCAGGGTCTAAAGAAAGTGTTGGCCCCGCAGCTTAAAATAAGGTTTTCCGACCTCGCGTTATGACCTCAATGTTTTGCGGGCCTATTTTAAATCATGTACCAACATTTCAACGCGCTGGTATGCGTGTCACCTAGCTAGCTGCTGAGGCATTCATTCATGGCGTAATTGTTATAGAGTATCGGGCTTCAAATTCGTAGTACAGTGTTAGAATCCAGCCGGTAAACACTTTAATTTGCGAACTTATGTAATTTTTCATATTCATGAGTGTATGGGTCGGTCCCCGACCTCATAACGAGGTTGGCCCACGCTCGCTAGTTTACCGACCACCTGCGGGAGCAGCCCATGGCACTGCGTCACCTTAAGACATTGGGCCAAGCAAAAGGCCCGACCACAGGACACCTACGCCCGCGACCTTCTGCCGACATGGTCAATGGCCAGGCATGAGCGGACTATGGCTCGCTTGTCTGGCCGAGTAAGTCGGTCATCGCGACTTCTTCCCGACTTGTTACCAGCCATTGACCATCGGCCAAATTCCATTGGGAGCCTGTATACAAATCAAAAGTATGCGCGAACCTTGGGCAGCATGCACCCGCTATGATAGTGACAAGCAAAATTAGTAACGCTTTACAAATAAACAATGGGTGGGTGGGCAGGCGGACGGGTGGGTGAATGGATGGAAGGATCGATGGATGTGATATAGATGGATGAGTGGGTTCATGGACGGAGCTATATTCATTGAAGATAAATATAGGTATTCAGTCGACTCCACATAAATGAAACTTCATCGTTTTAAAACATAATTGCCGGATGAACGGAACAAGCTAGCATATGCTAGGATACCCCGAACCACCGCCAATAATATATTCTGGAGATGCAGGAAGTATTGCAGACAGGGGAACATATGCATTGTTTACATGTGACATATTGAAGCATACAAGGAATTAAAAAAAAAAAACCTGAACGGTGACAGGAAATGAGGCTTAAACAATTAATTCTGTTTAGAATTATACATTTAAGTATATAGTCCCATAAAACAGAACGTTAATTTAGTGAAAATAATTTAAATTATCACTGCAAGTAGCCTTGAATAAAGCAAGTCACTGTGTCCATACCTGCAAATAAGAGATTATTTTTTAAATCTCTTTCCACTTATAAAAAGGTCATCTTAATTATAGTTTTGTTTATCTGAAGCCTATGTACAGCTAGTACTTTAACTAAAACCAATTGATCTACATTCTGCATTTTTAGTCTGACATATGTAAGGATCCTCCGTCTGTCAATTACATCCTGTTCATGCGCGGGTTGCATGGAGTTCCCCTTGTGTGTGTGTTCCCCTTCTTGTCCTTCATCTTTTCGCGCTGTTAGAATGTTTCCCTGTAACTATAGTGCATGGAGTTGCTGCTCATAGTATATTCTTGCACTTTTCCCCATCATTTCTCAGCCTCATGGTGCTAAAATTTTACTCTATTCTTTCTTGTCACCTCAAATCTAGACCAACATTTAGATTACGCATAATTATGCACTGTTCATTTGATGACCCTGATAGAGTAATTACTAAAATTCAAAAGCAATTAAACAATTGCATCAAACAGAGATAAAACTTAAGTGTGTTGTCAAGAAAACGACTTATGAAGAACCTTATACAGTCGACTACCGTTATTTCGATTTTGACGGAACCGACAAAACTGGCCGAACCAAACAAAAGGCAGAAAAAACGCCGAAATACGCCGTTGATTCCCTTGGCAGCATTTACCGTTAATGTTAGCTTTACCGCAATACATATATGTTATGCGGTGAAGCATACCAAACCTGAAAAGGTGCCACTGTTAAAGGACATAGCACGTGTTCCTTAACATGCGCATCGAGGCGCCTAATAAGTTTACTGGCAGGCCTTCAGACTTTTAGATAGACCTCCACTCTTTTGTTAATTGGCTTAATTTAAACGTCCCCTTGACTTTCTTTCCCAAAACACAGATGAGTTTTCTCAGTGCACGCACTGGTATAATTAAGGAATGCATGGTAGGCCTCGTTAACGGTCTCATATACGATCGAGACACGGATGGCGGGCGAAACGAGGATTCAAATCACCACAGCAACGTCAAAAAAAAAAGCTTTGAATGGTTGCCAGTATGCTCATTAGGTGTCTGGATACTCGTACTGCGACCGGAGACAGTGCGTCTGAGACAGTGTCCCGTGACACAGTACGCACACAGTCTTGGTATGCTTCACCGCATAACATAACTGTATTGCGACAAAGCTGACTAGTCAAGTTCAAATTATTCAGTGAAGGCCAATGTTAAGATCTAAATAATGGAAGTTTAGGCCCATATAGGAATGTATGTGCGCCGGCCTGGACCTTTAGTTAGAACTGAATTAACCGAAAAATCGAATTAACGGAAGCCTACTGTACTGTCGGAAGTCGTGGAAGTACAAGAATGCCAGATCTCAGGATACCATTCTTCAGGTTAGATTGGAACAATTGTATCATGCCAACTTTTCATGCTCATTATGCCTGGTGTTTCTGTGAAGACCAAGGTTTATTTATTTATTTATTTATTTATTTATTATCATACCCTCAGGGCCCAATGGGCATTACAGAGGGGCTGGGTACATGGTTTACAAACAACAAGCATTCAAGCCTATAAGGACAAGGACAAGCTAAACAGACAGTAAGAGCAGCAAAATAGAAGGAAAAAAAAACCCAGCAAAATTCGAGTTATCTTAAAAGATGATCTGTCACAGCGGTCTTGAATGATGACGCATCGGTTGAGGTGGCGATAGAAGAGGGAAGGCGGTTCCACTCAGAAAAGGTTTTCGGCATAAAGGAATGCAGGAACATGTCAGTGCGACAAAGAGGAACAGCTACCTTGTTGCTGTGATCGATACGGGAGGATAAGTACACTGGCTGCGAAATGAGTTGCTGATTCAATGAACGGTGATGGAACACTTTGTGGAATGAACAATGGTGCGAGATGTTGCGCCGAGTTTGAAGGTTAGGAAGGGTAAGTGACGATTTCATCTGCGAGACACTAGTGGTATGTGAATAGTTTGACATAATAAAACGAGCTGATTGATTCTGAAGGGATTCTATGGACTGAATGAGAGTGCGGTGTGCCGGATCCCAAACTGCACATGCGTATTTGAGTTTCGGATGAACGAAAGTTTGATAAAGCATTAATTTTAGGCGCTGTAGAGGTTGGAAAAAATTGCGTCGGAAATAACCGAGAGTGCGATTTGCATTACCTATGATGTAGTCAATGTGAGTATGCCATGACAAGTCATCAGATATGTAGACACTGAGATAATTGTATGCAGACACGCGCTCCAGTCCGACGCCCTTAATTCTGTATTCTGAAGACATTGAGGCATTAGTGCTTCGCGAAAATGTCATGTGCTTGCATTTACTGATGTTAAGGGTCATTAACCATTTATTGCACCATTCAGATACTTTATTTAGGTCAGATTGAAGGACAAGTGTATCATTAGGGTTATTTATTTCACGATAGATAACGCAGTCGCCTGCAAATAGCTTTATACTAGAGTAAATGTTATCTGGAAGATCATTTATTTAGATCAGGAATAGTAGTGGACCTAAAACAGAACCTTGAGGGATGCCAAATGCAACAGTACAAGGAGAGGAAGCGTGATTGTTAGCGATAACATATTGGGTTCGGTTAGATAAAAAGCATTCGATCCATTTTAGGATGTTTGGGTCAATTTTCAAAGTGCTGATTTTTAGTAGAAGTAATTGATGAGGTACTTTATCGAAAGCCTTAGAAAAGTCAAGAGAAACACTATGAAGAAAGGAGCCTCGGTCTAGAGCTGCTGCGATGTGATTAGTAAATAACAGAAGCTATGTTTCACAGGAATAGTTTTTCCGGAATCCATGTTTACAGCCTGCTAGTAACAGCGCAAAATGTAGACAAGAGACGAGACAAGAAGACACCACGCAGCGCTTGTGGTGTCTTCTTGTCTCGTCTCTTGTCTACATTTTGCGCTGTTACTAGCAGGATGGAAAACCAACAAGCCCAAGCTGCTATTCTAACCATGTTTACAGGAGGTAAAAAAGTCATTTGATTCAAGATATGAGACTAGATTAGAGTAAATTACATGTTCTAAAAGTTTGCATGGGATACTAGTTAAAGAAATTGGTCGATAATTGAGAGGAGAATGCGTGTTCCAGGATTTAAAAAGTGGCACCACTTTCCCGACCTTCCAATCTGATAGCAGCGTACTAGATTCAATGGACTGTGTGAAGAAGTATAACAGAAAAACTGAAGAGGAAACTTGCGTGTTCTTCAGAAACTTCGCATTGATTTCATCATCCCCACATGAAGACGAAAGCTTTAATTTCTCAATTAATTTAGCTATTCCCTCAAAGTTGACTACAATTGCATCCATGGGAAAGAAATCGTGATTATGCAGCTGCGGCGTGACAACCACAGTTGTCTTTGCAAACACGCCCGCGAAGAAGTCATTCAGGACAGTACAACATGGTTGTATATTTGCACGTAACATATTGAAAACTTATGCAGATCCAACGACCCTTCCAGAATCGATGTGAAACAGAGAGCTTTCGTGAACATGTTAAATGCTAAAAAACAGTTTATCATCTGAAATGCATTTTGCATCATAGTTATTACCTGCCTGGCAAACTGGCAAAATGCAGAAACCCAAGAAAGTGGATAGGGAAACGGCGCCGTGGTAGCTCAATTGGTAGACCATCGCACGTGAAATGCAAAGGTTATGGGATCGTTCCCCACCTGCGGCAAGTTGTTTTTTCATCCACTTTCATTTCCATTAATGTATCGCTTCTTCATTTCATTTGTTAAGCACAAGTAATTTCCCCTATGTTGTCCTTGGTGTCAGTGTTTGTTGGCTTCAAAGATGGTTAGGTGCGACGGCCCCAACAAGCACTGGATGACGCAAGTGATGGCAGTTTAAAACTTATTTTGGACTGCCCATTTGCAAGGTGCGTCCTGCAAGTGGCTCCTCGCACAGTGAAGTGCCCCCCCCCCCTGTAAGTACACCTATGACTTAGCACAGTTCCAGCACTACAGGTAAGTATAAATGATGACCTTGTCAGCAATTACCACACTATTCCATTCCTGATATCTTTTGACACTGGAAATAAATTCTGACTGGAAAAAAAAAGTTTCTTTCACCGTCCTGCAAAATTTTAGCCAGTGTTTAAGGAAACGTACGTGTAAACGGTACTGAAAGCATAAATATTAGAAGACAACTGTCATTCATTTCCCCAGGAATGAAGTTATCCCTTGAGAATAAACAGCAAAACGAGTGCTCACACTGGTGATATTGAGGAAAAGCACAAACCCATCAACATTCCATATTGCCAGCATGACAGACACCAGCCAGCCCATCATGAAGACATTATTTATTTTCATCAAGGCTGCACAGGGCACTTTTATAATTTATGAAAAAAATATCAGAATGCACCTGACAATTTCATACATAGGCAAGTGCACTTTTATTGAACGATAACTGCTTCAAGTTCCAAGTTAATACAAGGTCTGTATGCTCCAAGTGTGACATCATCTATACAAGTATCTCCAGTATTTCCATTGAAATGTATGGTGTCAGGGCTCGAAGTGTTTAGGCCTCAAGGTGTTGAGGACAGGGGCTATGTGTTCAGCTGTTCATTAAGCGAGGGCGTTCACTTTAGTTATCCACCTGTGATATGCTTGTGGTTTATTGATGCCAGTGGAATCAGAGGACCAATGCATGATGTTTGTGAACAAAGTGTGGTACATGAATGAGACAGCATCAGCAAAGATGGGAAAACACAGTTCTCCTGGCGGGTGGCATACAGAACAAGAAGAAATACCAGAAATAGAGAAAGACCACTTTGGGCCAATGGCATGCTGATACGCAAAGGAGTAGAAACAAGCGTTGGGCGAATCCCGTGCACAGCCACCTACATCTCTGAATTCAGAATTTATAAGCCTCTCCACAAAATTAAGTTCAATTTATTTTTTTACTTATTTCATTTTCATAAACGAATTAGCTGCAATCTATCACTTTTGGTTCTCAACTACCTTTTGTAAGTTTTCTGAATTTTATTTCGAACTACCCACTTCTTTGCCAATCGCCCATAATGGCTATGAGCCACATGTTCAATGGACAACAACAACAGTGCAGAAGTGAGCCGTTCCAGGTTGCCTTGAGCTCATCGGGTTCCGGGGCCAAAGCCCAGCTGTTGCCTCACGACTTCACCTGCCTGCCTGTTCATCTACAAGACATAGTTTTCCACAGTTGCACTGCCACGAGCTGCAGCCCAGCACCTGCTTGATGGTGCCAGACTATGCCTGGCCTACACTGCTGTCTGCCATCATCACAAAGTGTCTACTGACTCGCCACCAATCGCACCTCTAATTGACGTCCACAGGGCGAGCACTTGCTTGAACTTTCACTCGAACACAGTGTGTGAACTCTATGGAACTACGATACTTTAGTTTGCTAGTGTAATTTTTAGTGCTCCTTTACACAAATCTGTTCTCATATCTATTGTCTTTGGTTTTAAGAGAGTCTGTTCAAATGAAAATGGTCATGTTCTTCTCGGCAACAGAGGTTTTGCCTCGTTGAACCTTTCCTGACAGAGACTAGATGTACAGGGGATATAAAAACCTCTACAGCACGCACGCCCACCATAATCAGGTCACCCTGTCCTTTCAGTTGCTATGATTATAATGAAGTAACTACATCCACAATGAAAAATGGTTTATTTCACTTCGGAACATGCAAGTAAATCACATGAAAAGTTGGTATTTTGAAACTAGATTCACAAAAAGAAAAAAAAAAAGGATGGCTCCACATCTGCACCAAACTAGGCATTTGGTAGAAATCTGGTGGAAGATGGCAGACAGTGAATTTGTGAAAGTGAGGCACGCATGGCTGCGCAAATGATCAAAGTCCCAGCCATGGAAACTAAGAGAACAAGTGGCTCCACACGTGCCTCATACTGAGAGTATAGTCTGGTGCAGAATCTCATAGACGACGCGCTTCCTAAAGTACGGCATGTGCTGCTGGCCAAACGAGATGGGCGCGTCCCGGGATATACACTCGGCGTACTGGCAAGTGAACATGCCGCAGTCACTGCCATTTTGCTGCCGTGGCACATCCATTACTTTCAAAGTCCAGCTGTCCCAGTCGAGACCGTGGTTGCGTTTGTGCTGGCTCTCGTCTTCCAGGTACCGCTGCAGTGTGGCCAGGCAGCTTGGCTGTTCGGACGCCGAGCCGATGCTGTCGTAGTAGGCGATGTGGCGCTTGCGGAAGTCCACTACGGCAAGGCACCAGTGCATGGTGAAGTGCAGGGGCACCAGCAGGATATCAAATGAAAACAGGTCGACGGTGCGCGTCCACCGTTTGAGAGCGGCGTGGCCATTGGATGCCAGCTTGGGAAAGAAGAACGTGTTGAACGCATACACGCGGGGTGAGCCTTGTTTCTCGGAGCGCAGCATCAGGAGATTCATGTAGAAGTTCACCACCTCGTCGTTCAACCACTGGCTGTCGGACAGCGTGTGCATGTCGGCCCTGCTGATGTTGAGTCGGAAGGCCGATGCCAGCACCTCATCGGCCGGTGTCGGCACCAAAGCTTCCTCTACCTCATGCTGCATAGCCGATGTGAGGCTGGGCATCACGACTCCTTCGACATCGCGAACGACGCTTGACCGATCTAACTGTCGCTGTTTTGGCACGCAAAACCTTTCGGCTACGCGAAGACGTTCTTTCAAGGCAGCGTACCAGTCTGCCGATCCAACCGAGCTCACACTCTGACGCGACACTTCAGACATTGAGAGTTGGTAAGCGTAGCTCGAGCCAAGGATCTTCTTCTGGATCGAATGCTGGAGCGTGCGCACGTTCGAAGGCGGGGCGAAGCGACGGTGGTCGTCGACGTTTGGTTCTTCAAAGTCCAGTTCCATTCTGCATTCGTAGTACATCTTGAGCATATTCTTGTAGTAGAAAAGCTCGTCGACAGACTTGGACACCAACCCAGTGCACACTTTTTTTCTCCACACAAAGCAAGGCCGACTATGATCAGTTTCGTCTGCCACGGTTCTGTGCCAGTTCTCACTATTTCCGTAGCGCCGGAGACGTGGTCTGTAGAAAGCTTCTGTACGATTCCGCACCTGCACACTCGCGATCCATTCCTGCCAGTCAGAGTGCCTGTTCTCTTCAATGTCTTTGGAACCTGTGCCCAAAAAGCCGCAACCGGGCCGCAATTTTTCTGTGCTGTTGTAGTACCCGCCGCGCGCCCCCAGCAGGTTTTCGCATGCTGACGTACCGGCTTGTGGCGCTTCTAGTCGCGGCACCATGCTGCAGGTGGTCATTTCAGATATTCCACGATATGCTATTTGAGCAAGTCAGAACTGCAGAACAAACTCTGGTGGTTTGCAGCTCTGTCAAAGAAAACGAAGCATACATTCAAGCGGTGCGAATGGCTAAACGCCAATAGCAATAGACTGAAGAAAAACGAAAGAAGCGAAATTTACTGTTGCCAGATGCCTGTAAATACGTCCTATTGTTGGGGTCGCATAGAAAAATAAGAAGCTTACAGTTCATTTGAAAACAATAATGTTTTTAAAGTAATTAGAATAAATTTAGTGTATATGTTCTAAATTTACATTTTTATGGTTTAAATTATGAGCATTGAATCAACCGCAAAGCATGGCACCACAAGACGCACAAAGCACGGTGTCTTCATGAGCAGCGACATCAGCGTTTGAAATGTATGGAGGGATGTTAGGTTGATGGCGAACGTAAGCATGATGGAGAAATGAAAGTGCGCTGTGCGGCCGAATGGTTGAAAGCTAAAAAAGGCTGCGGCGCCGATGGAGTTAACTGTGTTGTAGCCAGCTTGTGATGTCGGCGTTGTTTCATGTCTTGTGTCTTGTACTGAAAGCAGGTGTTAGGAGAAGCTCGCGTAACCACATTTAGTGATCTTTGAAGCAGCTGTTTGCCATGACATCACAAAATGTTTACACCTTTCCGAATTTGAACAAAGAGCCGGACAACTTCTTCACTTACACCGATGGAGTTCGGTTGCGGAAGACACCCGTTGTCATTGATAATGGTGAGCGTTTCTGATTGTGGTTTATTGCACTGATGTATTCGTTAACTCCGCTGAATCAACGCAAATGATGAGCTCTTCCGTGTATAGTTTACACTGATGCATTGGTTAACTATCTCGCTGAATCGTTGCTTTCAGGTTCTTATGAGTGCCGAGTTGGCTGGGCGTCTGATGAAGCACCACGAATGATATTTAAAAACATAACAGCGAAACAAAGAGGCAAGAAGGCACGTAAGCATGTTTTAGCCCCCAACGGCTAAGGCGCAAAGTCTTCACATTCATCCTCTCCCTCCTCTCTTTCTCGTTTCTCGCCTGCAGGAAAGTGACGTACAAGTTGGAAATGACATTGCAAACATCGAGGCTGTTCGGTGGCTACTGAAGACCCAGTTTGACCGAAACGTCGTGACGCATTTTGACATACAGGTGCATTTGCATGGAGCCTTCTTAAAAGTGAATAAATTAAACCTGAGGTGAATTCGGCCTATTGCTATACAAGTGTCGCACTGTAAATAACTTTTATTTTTATTTTTCCTTCGCCCGTTTTTGTAGGAACATATCTTTGACCACATATTCAGCCACCTTGGTATCCCTACAGAAAATAGGGTGGACCATCCCATTGTGATCACAGAGGTTATTGGCAACCCTAGTTACTACCGGCAGAGTGAGTACTGTTGGTATTGCAAGGTGAACAGAGTTATTCTCTACTTTTTGCATAATCACTGCCTTGCAGATATGTCAGAACTGCTCTTTGAACATTACCATGTTCCCCAAGTACTCTATGGCATTGATGCATTGTTCAGCCTGCACCACAACTGCTCCAAGAAAGCTGGTAAGTTTATATTTATATTATATATATAACCAATGGTAGGACAGGGCGTCCTACCGTGATTTGGTCCCATGCTACCGTAATTTGGCCCCAGGTTGATGACATAGCTTGTGGTGGTTGCCAGGTAAACAAAAAAAAGATAAATTCTGAGGTTTTACATGACAAAATCATGATCGGGTTATGAGGTGCACCATAGTGGTGGACTCCAGATCAATTTTAACCGCCTGGGACTCTTTAATGTGCAGTTCACCTAAATCCAAATACGCAAGCGTTTTTGCATATCGCCCCCATCAAAATGCCGCCACTGTGGCTAGGATTGAACCCGCAATCTCGAGCTCGGCAGTGCAACGCTGTGGCGACTAAGCTACTGTGGCAGGAGGTTGCCAGCTAAATGTGGGTTTCTGGGCTTGGAAAAGTGGTGGCATGCAGTGAATGAGGTAGCCCAGGGAGGTGTATCAGAAGTGCTCATCAAATGTGGTACATATGCAGCTTGCTTAGTGTGCCAATGTTTTGGCAAATGCTACTTCTGACCATTTTACAGGCAAGTATGAGGAAGTAAAAGTGTGCAGTGATGCAGCATATGTCCTACTGATAAAATAGAGAATAAGTCAAACTTTTTAATGTGTTCGCATTCTTTGGGTACATCAGACACTTTTTGGGGGCTCTCACTATATCTATCTATATTTGTTTGTTCGTGTCTATATGTTTGTATCTAACTTTTTCTGCCTACCTGGGTCACTGGGTAGTCAGTGCTCAAATGTGTAGCGCATGAGCTGCTTGGCTTAGGGAACAGGGTTCGAAACCAACCATGGGACCAGCATGGGTCACCGAGTATGTGGAAATATGAACATATGGACGGCTCTTCAACAAACCTCTTTCACCTCAATACGGGCACTGTATACGTCTGACTGGGTAGGTACTGCTGTTCGAAGAAATTGTTTGACGCTGACTTGGAGCACTTGGGTATATGCCAGTAGGTGTGTGCTGCTCTTCAATGAATGCCTCTCGTGCCAATGATTTAGCAAGCTGTGCCATGAATGCACTGGGTATGTGCAACTAAGTGTGAGGCCAAGTGAGGGAACAATTCTCAGTGTTCGCAGGCACCACCGTGCCATGCTTCTCATCTTGGAGGCCACGCGCAGAATTCACAGCAGCACCACTAGACGGCACAGCGTGTCCAGAAAGAAGTGCGAGAGATGAGTCCGGTTGCCATGTGATGCGTTTGTCTGCATTCGCTCACACCGGCGTACCATGCATTTCGGAGGTCATGCGCAGGCTTCGCGGTGGCAGCTCTAGAGGACACCGAGTGTTCTTAGTGAAGCACAAAAGAGGAATCCTACTGCAGTACATGCCTCATAAAAAAAATCAAACCCCCCTTTCTTAAACAAAGATGGTTGAATGTGAAGCTTTTCCCCAATGCAAACTGAATCAAAGTCCAAAGCCAACGGCCACGCAATGAACCCAAGAAATGCATATGTGGTTTGATTGCTTGTTTAGAATTGTATTTTTTGAACGTTGAAGTTGAATGAAGACACATTTCATGCAGTTGCATAGCCTTTACTTTAGATCATCTAGCCGTTGATTACACGCGCTTTCACACTTTCACCGATGACTCTACACTTCCACAGTATTGCCTTGCGATCGCCGTGGTAGACGGTCAGAAGCTCTGCCATCGTAATGTGACACAGCCTGCTTGCAAATCTGAGATCAATGCAGGAACGGTGTTGTGTCATGGGTCTCTGTAGCGTCTTCAGTCTCAACGAGTAGCCATTTAGCAAGAAACTCTTGATTCATTTGCCGTGCTCTTTTGCCACATCGATGTTAAAGTCAATGAACATGACTATTGCTGTACTACGTGGCTTTAAGGTCTTCATCGTTTCTGCCAGGAATGTTTTCACATCACGAGACGTGTTCGGTCTGATGTACACGCTGATGTTCATTCCGTCATATATCATTCCGTCATACTCTCAACTACATATATAATCTGTCAGTCTGACTGTAGTAGTTCTGCGGAAACCCGCAAGGTGGAGAGAAGTAATTATTAAAGGGAAAATCAGACAGCCACCCATTCGTAGCAATTGCTATAAAGGAAACCGATACGGGTTCCTCGAAAGAAAATCCTCAGAGTTGAGGAAAAATTTGTCCTGGTCCGGGACGGTCGCGGACGGTCCCGGACCAGGATGAATTTTTCCTCAACTCTGAGGCTTTTCTATTGAGGAACCCGTATCGGTTTCCTTTATAGCAATTGCTATGAACGGGTGGATGTCTGATTTTTTCTTTAATAATCTGTCAGTGCACTGCAATAAATTAAAAGGTTGTCAGTCACTCTAGCATAGGCCAATGAGGATCAAGGTGAAAGGCCTGTGCGCTCATGAGACATTCATTGAAGGGACACTAAAGGAAAGTATTAAGTCGAGCTAGATAGATGGAGTATGCGGCTAGAAGCCTGTCATCGTTTTATGTATGCCAATGTATCAATTTTTTGCCTAAAGATTGCCATCGAAGGTCCCGCTGCTTTTCTCAATCTGAATCGCACACGCCAAAGTGAAGGACTTGGTGTTATCTCCACATGACTGACCTCTGTGCCATTGTTGTCTTTGGTAGACTCTTTATTTAGGTCTACCGTATATACCAAGTGTACTGCTTGGCGGGTGTAGGTGTTCAGCTTGTGTGAGATATTCTGTGGTTCTATTTGAGTTCAGGTTCTGCCAGGAATGTTTCCGCGTCATGAGACGTGTTCAGTGTGATGTGCACGCTGATGATCACAAGACTTGTAGGCATCTCGACTGCACAAGCGTCTCCCACGTGGCTTCTGCATGCCGTTGCCGATACATGGGATGCCGTTGCTGATACATGGGATCGGCCTTACGGGCACGATCGTGCTTACATTCGCGTATGGCAGCCTCTTCTGTCGTGTGCTGCACCCGTGGCCTACCCATGGTGACGGCTGGGAATGCGTTATGTGACACGCTTGATGCAATGCAGACATATACAGTTTGTCTGGGTAGCGTGGCATTCAGGCATCTTTCTTTAAGAAAGGGGCTTTGATTTTTTATTTCCAGATCCTAAGACGGAGCCTGTGTTCACGTGCACTTGCTGTCTTCGATAAGCAGGGAAGCTCAGTTAATCGTGACAGGGGTGGTGTCATTCCTAGCAGATGCAACTTGTGCTTCCAGTGAACTTTGTGCCTATGCATTACTCTTGCTGAGCTCGTCGCTTCGTGCTGTTATGAGGCACTGACCGGCCGGCCAGTTGAAACTTGCGCAGTACTGTGATTGTAAACTGTAGTGTTCTACCCAGATGTGCAAGTTGGCTTTCCTGCAGTGTGTTTTTGGCACTCACGGACGAATCAGTGAGACATAGCTTGCTTTAATAACTTGTTTTGATGGCGGCAACATGTTGTGTGGCTATATCATTCAATCCTAATGCATTACCGTAGACAGTCATCGTAAAATGGGTTCTGCAGCAATATTTTTCTCCTATATGAAATGCTTCTGAGCTCTCAGATATGCTCTTATACAAATCATAATTGATGATGAAGACACTCAAAGTCCTTTAAGCATGGCTCTATGGGTTAAAGAAAGAAGTCTGCTAAGGACTGCTTCCTAGCTGCACAGCAGCTTGTCTGCCGTTTTCATAAAACAGCCAAGTAGAATTTTACAAAGTGATCCTTGTATTTTTTTCTTTTCTTTTTCGATTTCTTCACCTCATGCCTTTTACATCCATTATGAAACATGTTACCAATGCAATTGGGTAAGATTCAACTATTAGAAACAGATCTTAATTAGATGAAGCATCCAATTAGGCTGGTAACATGTTCCCCAGCTGGTACATTTAATCAGCTATAATTTTACCTCCATTGACTCCTTTCACTACGTCCTTAAGGCACAGCTAAACAGTTGCTTGCTGGGAATTATTTTTCACCTGACTTATGTCTTTCACCTGTCTCAGTCTTCCATCATCTTTCTGTCAAAATGTGTAGTGACCTGAACTTTGATTCTGAAATCAAATAGTCTTACACATAGTTTTTAAAGAAGTGTTTAGTTTGTTTTAATTTAACTGTATTTTGCTAATGCAACAGTGGCCATCCTTTTTCTTCTGTTTTTAGAGAATGCATTGGTCTTGTCTTTTGGACATCACACAACACACATCATCCCTGTACTGAATGGGCGAGTTGACATCGAGAACTCCAAAAGAATAAGTCTTGGTGGAAACAACATAACAGCATACTTGCAGAGGCTCTTGCAATTGAAGCACCCACATTTGACAGCTGCAGTGACATTGAGCAGAGCTGAGGTAGGTGGCTCCCTTTGCACCACTGATAAATTTTATGAAACAGCTGCTTGTAATTGCAGGACTTCAAAATTTGTTATCAGTGATTTCATTTTCTTTTTTGTAATACCTTGTGTAACTACTCATTGCGACTGATGACATATATAACCTTAAAAGGAAGAGGTCTGAACACCGACGAAACGTAAATATATATTCTAAACGATTTTGATCAGTGTCCAGACCTCTTCCTTTTAAGTATGTATTATCCTGACCAGACGGGCTTCCGTCAGACTCTCGACTACATATATAATCTGTCAGTGCACTGCAATAAATTAAAAGGTTGTCAGTCACTCTAGCATACGCCAAAGAGGATCAAGGTGAAAGGCCTGTGCATTCATGAGACATTCATTGAAGGGACACTAAAGGAAAGTATTAAGTCGAGCTAGATAGATGGAGTATGTGGCTAGAAGCCTGTCATCGTTTTATGTATGCCAATGTATCAATTTTTTGCCTAAAGATTGCCATCGAAGGTCCCGCTGCTTTTCTCAATTTGAATCGCACACGCCAAAGTGAAGGACTAGGCATTATCTCCACATGACTGGCCTCTGTGCCGTTGTTGTCTTTGGTAGACTCTTTATTTAGGTCTATAATACCAAGTGTACTGCTTGGCGGGTGTAGGTGTTCAGCTTGCGTGAGTCATTCTGTGGTTCTATTTGAGTTCAGGTTACCAGTGAGCCTTCGCTGTGGCAGCCGGCAGGGTGGTCAATTGCTTTACCTTGCTGAAAAGCAATGTCATTTGCAGTGGCGGTTTGCGGCCGCCCTCTGCGAATCGGAGGCGGTGACCCCACACAAAGGGTTACCATAGTCGACAACAGAGGGCGCCACTCTGATTTTCTGTTTTCATCATTTTCTCATTTGCAGAAAGCTCTGTTTTTATTACGAATGAAGAATTCATTATTACAGAAGCATAATGTTTCAATCTAGCTCGACTTAATATTTGCCCTTAGTGTCACTTTAAATTACTTGACATTCTCATTCGAATGCATTGTTTACCAAAGGTTGTGGGTTTGAGTGCCTTAATTAACTCTATGTTAATTAAGTGTGCTATAATTAACTTCACCTTAATTAAGACCAAACATTGTGGATTCGAGTACTTGAACTCTATCTGAATTAACTTTGCCTTAACACCAAAGGTTGTGGCTTTGACTCCCAGCAAAAGTCCACAATTTTTCTGCCATTTAATTTTCCGGATGGCCAAATTTTCTGCCCGTGTGCCATCTAAGACTTTTGCCTTAATAAGGTTTTTTAGTGTGGCTCAGGTGCCTTATGATGTGATTAGCAGTGTGAAGTCTTGAGACCAGGTTAGAAACAGGTGGCCATATGATATGAGACACAAAAATACTTTTTGGTTTAGAGCACAGTAGGAATGTGCTTCCAGCCATTTTCTCCCCACCAACTGAGCTCACGGATTCATTCTTGCCACTGTAGGAGTCTGTAACAACACTACAGTGGACACTTCTGAACAACAGCAACAGAAACATTTCTTCATGCTGGCGTTCAGCAATGAGTGTTGCATAAAATCAGAGGCTTGCAGTCTCTTCTGGTGCATTCATGATATGCTAGAAAACCTTCCAATCGCCAAGAACATGAGAGCAGGGATAATATATTGTAATAATTGATTTAATTTTTCGTTCTTATCATTCATCATGACTAGTGGCTAATTCTGGGAATAACAGTGAAGTGGTTTCGTGTGAATGAATGGCAAAGGGTGAAAATAATGGAAAACAAATGAATCAATGAACTAAAGAGCTGACAGCAAACAAGCACAACAATGCAGCAGCATACATAGCATCGCATATATAGTAGCTGCAAGGACGAGTTCTTCACGCAAGGAATGTTTTCATTTATGGTTAACGTACGTGCACACTTGAATCGTGTAGTATATGGGTTGCCACGAGGTTTTATTTATGACGCAGTCTTCTAACATGCATTTCACCATAATGTGAGATGGTACAACATCCTTGTGAAATTTCGGAAGTTTGCTTTTATCACATGAAAACGTCAGTGATTGCATTGACACCAATTATTCTTGCAGTGAGTGTTCTAAAATCAGCTTCCTAACAATCTATATGTATTATTTATGCTCTTAAAGTTTCAGTTGCAGGCAAAGTTTTCTGAGCACAATAAAAAAAGGGCTGATGTCATGAATGTCAAGCATGCCACCACTGGTCACAATGTGCTGATTCTGGGCACTGAACGTTGGACAAATGCTTGCCGCGGTAGCTTAACTATGGCATTGCACTGTTGAGCTAGAGGTTGAGAGTGTGATCCTGGCCACAGTGGCCACGTTTTGATAAGGGGAAAATGTAAAAAATGCTCATGTACTTAGATTTAGGTGCACCTTAAAGAACCCCAGGTGGTCAAAATTAATTAATCCAGAGTCTCCTACTGTGGCACGTCTCATAATCATATTGTGGTTTTGCACGTACAACACCAGAAATGAAATTAATTGTTGATGTCTGAAAAAATAAAACTACTCATTTAGAAAAAGCATGAAACTAACCAAAAAAATAAGAGTGTGGGGGGAGGTACATGTTCAGGAAGTGTAGATTTTGCATCCGATTTCTGTCATTTCAAATGGTAAAGGCAAAAGGTAAAAATTGTATGTAGCTACCACTTTAACCCCTTGAGTGTTCTGGACGAGCTCAGGTCGTCAACATGATTTTGGTTGACAAATTTCCCTTTGGACAAGCTCAGCTCATCAACAGCAATTATCCCATTTTCAAAGTGATTTAGACGAACCCATTATGCCCGCTTAATTTTCGTCTACTACATAGACAGCTGCAGTGCCAGCATTTGAAATCCATGGTTATCTTGCTCTTTTTTGTTTTACTACATAGATGTCAGCACTTCTTCAGTGCCTTGAAGGCCACGTTGATTCAGTCCTTGTGTTGTACAACGTAGATGGCAGCACTTTGTCAGCGCTTAAAGACCATGTATTTGGAATCATGCATATTTTGTGCCCTGGCAGATTTGTAACAGTGGCATCTGCCGTTGACAGTTCGCATGTGAGTTGTGCGTGCAAAAGCAAAGTGCCGCTTGACTCTGACAGTGAAAGTGAGTGTGAAAACGATGCACTTGAGTTTTGTTATTCACGTGAAGAGAATGATAATAGTATTCTTACCGAAGGTAATGATTCGGAAAGTGAAGCCGACATTGACTTGGCCCGGCAGCGGTGGAGCATTTTCACACATAAAACATGAACCAAATCGGTTGAAAATCTTTAGAAGGGTTTTCGATGGAGTGAAGTTTGAAAATAAGCCATAAAAATAAAAATAGTCACGTTTGGTCAAAGTAATAAAACACTTAAAGGGCCCCTCACCAGGCCACACAGCAAATGTTGGTTACATGCTGGAGGTTATGTGCTCTCTAATGAGTGTTCTACCAAAATAATTATTCAAATTAGTTCAATAATAGCAGAGATTGAAATATTTGAAGTGCCAGGAACCCATGATTTCAGGAGGCGTGCATCACCGCCAACATAGACACTCTCTCCACTTGCCTCTTCTAGCCTCCGCAAGTGAAATTTTTTACCCAGTCTTCTCCCACACCACAACCTTGATGAATATGTCACATGCCTCGCCTTCTTTTTTTCTTTCTCTCTTGCATTTTTGCTGAGTGGCGCACTTCCGATGGCAGTCTCGCACACAGGCTGTTGTGTTTGTCTCGTTTCACACAGTGGACGATTTTGCAGATTGTGCATGAGAACACCTGATTAGCAGTGTAAGCCACTGCTACAATCACGAGCATACTGGGCTATACTGGGACTTTTTCTTTTTCATCTTGTAACTGTTATTGCTTGTAAAACTACAAATAATTCCTTGACGGTTGCTGGAAAAAGAAAAAAAATGTTACTTGCAGCATCTGGTTCATCAGCACTGTTACGTCGCAGAGAATTACATTGGCGAACTGGAAAAGTGGGCTGACATTGACTATTTTGATGAGCACTGTCGACAAGTTCAGCTTCCATACAACATGGTGAGAACATTTCTTTATATCTGCTTTCTGTATTTTTTTAATAAAAAAAAATGCTGGAATTGTTTGCATTTGAAGGAGCACTGATGCTCATAGATGTGTGAAAGGGGGAGTGACACTTCCTTCTTAACTGGAGGGGGTGTAAATGTGTCTCACAGCAGTTGGTTTCTATATTATTACTCGCATTTAGCTCTTCATCATCCTATTTATGTCCATCATGAATGGTCAGAAATTTACAGAAGGATAAGAATGGATTGGGGGGGGGGGAGCCACGTACAGCAGGCATTACCAAGTCATCCTGAAAACGAAAAGTGTAAAACCATTGCATTTTACTGGTACTTACATATGATGCAGAAACTTAAGCTTAAAAAGAAGTTAAAGGGACCCTGAAATGATTTTTGATGATTTTGTACAAACATACTGAGTTGTTAGGGTAGGTACTTCTGATCATTAAGTGACGCATTTAAGCACTCTGTGTAAAGCGTGTAACTTATTATAAGGTTTTATAAATGTACATCGCTGCCGATTGCAGCGGCACTGCTCCCCCAAGTTTTCAGCCGCCCCCTCCCAATTGACGCTTAGCCCAATTGATGGCAGTTAGGTGATCTATCTGATTGGCTACCCAGGACCGCTATCTTTCACACGTTTGAAATACTGATGTTTGATTTTGCCTCACGTGATTGGCCTAGGCCACGATATTGGCACGGCCTAGTACAAAAGCTGACATTCGGTTCGGTGTCATGTGATTGGTGTAGATTGGCCCAGGTGGCGAAATCGGCGTGACCTAGGCGCCTTCGGAACCGCAAAGTCTCCATGCATGATAGTTTCAACAGCGGTCGCGGTTTTGTTTGCAACGGTTGCGGCAAATAATAGTTTTGTTTTTACTCAGTACAAAGGTGTCGAGGATGAGGAGCACTGTGTACATCGCGATGGTCGGCGACCTGGCGACACTGCGAAAAAATAATTGGGATGTGCGCGCGGTAGTGCAGAGTGTCTCAGATGAAGATGCGCGCTGTGGCCACACTGTGAAGGAAGTCGCGAAGCCTTCGCTGCTGCGAGCGCTAATCAGTCACAAGATGAGGATTGTAGCTTCCGCACTGCTTTTGTGGAAAACAGAAACAGGTTTTGCTGAGATATTCAGTAAATAAAAGCGTGGTGACATAGAGTGCATTTGCTTATTGTTTTCTTGATACCCTCGATAATTCGACATTCGGTTAATTTGGACATTTTCGGTCCCATGAAATCCGAATTAACGAGATTTTACTGTATAGCAATAACCAAGTGTATTCTAGTTTGCTGCTGGTGTAAATTTTCATCAGAAGCTTAATCATGAACACGTCTTTTTAAATGTTTAAAATGTTTCACACTTGCTTACAGCAATAGTAGCTCTGTGTTTGGATGGTTAAGCTCTGCACTACCAGGTGGCTGCTCTGTGCAGGCTGCTCACGTTTATGCTAAAGCCTCCTCATCACAGTGGTAGTAGTCTGGTAGGGCTTCACTTTACGCCTCCGCCCATCCGTTAAAAAAGTTCTAGCTTGCCTGCAGTTATTGCTGCAACAGAATGCTTGCAACATACGGTACTTGGATAGCTCTCGCGGGGAATAACGGACAGATGGCTAGCAGAGAGATTGGAGAAGCTTCAGGCACTGGCTCAAAGACAACCGGTAGTAGACGAGATGATGTCATATCATGACATGGAGCCAGTGAAGGAGGAGCTTAGCCCCGATCACTTGGTGAATGAGTTGAGGAGAAAAAGCATGGCTAGGGAGGAAGGTAACTTGTAATCGTCCATAGCTTTCTTAATATGAAATGCTCCACTTAAATTGCGGTGCTTATGTTTTATTGTAGCTGTACCCTATGCGTCTACAAAATTTGTCCAAATCATTTCAGGGACTCTTTAAGGACTGCATAATGAGTGAATGAGTGATAGAATGAAAAATGTTAGGCATAATGTTAAGAGACGGGAAGACAGCGGTGTGAATTAGAGAGCAAACAGACATACCGTATTTACCCGCGTAATTTGCGCACCCCTAATATTTAGCCAGCTTTAAAAAAAAATCACTCTCATATTTTGCGCTCCTCATCCTGCCTGAGCCAGCTCGCTGGTGCATGCACACGTATAGACTTTGGACGGTGCCGCCCCTCGCCGCGCAGGCGAGCACAGTCATACACAAGATGGGCTTTGAGTGTGAAGTCCCTTCTTCCGAGGACTTCGTTCTTTTCTCCGGAAGCCCCCAAACTACGGCGGACCGTACCTGAACATGCGAACCATTGATGTGTTGTCGGAACTGTTCGAGCGTTTGCCTCCCTCTATCTCCCTTTCTCTCCTGCCATGAGAACGCATGCACGTGAAAGCGCATGGACTATTTTCTGCATCGGAGATATGCAAGGTCCATCCCCGCCAACTTTTCCCCTCGTTGCCCCTCGTTCTCCGCGTCCGCGCTGCGGTGCACCTTTGGTTGATTTCGGAAGTTTAGGTTTCGCCATGAGCCAGTCGCGTTTTCGATGTTCACTTGCGATGGGCTACAATAACCATATGGTGAAATTCGAGCTCGCTGTTATAGAGTTTGCAGAATAAAATGGGAACCGTGCTGCCGCCAAGCACTACAGCATGAATGCGAGTCACGTTCGGTACTGGAGAAAGCAGAAGAGTTCGCTTGTAGATACAGGACCTGGAAGGAGAGCATTCCAAAGACTGAAGCAAGGAAAGTTTCCTGCTGTAAAGAAGACCTTTTCAAATATGTGCGAGAGCTTAGGTCTTCTGGTATCGCCGTGTTGTGCGAGAGCTGCAGTTCGAGGCAAGAAAGATAGTGCAGGAGAAAGGGGTCTCTGCTGCGACGTTCAAGGCAAAAAGAGGGTGGGTGACGCGCTCCAGAGGCTCTATCAGCTGTCTCTCAGATGGAGAACGACCCTCTGCCAGTGGTTGCCACATGATTGCGAGGAGAAAGTTGGTCTGTTTCACCGTTTTTTGATTGGGCTACTCAAAACTGGAAGTGTCGACATGTCCCAGATTGGGAACGCAGATGAAACACCGTTGACCTTTGATATGCCACCTAACACAACTGTGAGCGAGAAAGGCGTCTCGTCCTTTCCTATAAAGACAACCGGCTGTGAAAAGCAACAATGCACGGTTTTTCTTGCCCTGACAGCTGATGGCCGAAAACTACCGCTGTTTCTGATCTTCAAGCGGAAGATCACAAATGAATTCCCAGTCGGATCTCTTGACAAGTGATTCTGACTAGATCATGCATGACCGGATCTGGCTGGTTAAAGTACGTGCTAATTCTGTTAAATAAACAAGTACCCTTCGTTTGTGCTATTATTTATTTTCTTTTTAATGTATATACCATGCACGTTACTAGATATTGCGCGTTATTTCGAATGTGTTCGCAAAATCTCCGCGTAATTTGCGCACCCCCTTTTCGGAGCTCTAAAATTTGCGAAATAATATGCGTAAGTTATGCAAGTACAGTAGCTAATATTCTAGTTGACATTATGAGGAAGTAATGGAGTTGGGCAGCTCATCTAAAGTGTAGGGTAAATAAAGGGTGGTTTATTAGAGTTAAAGAATGTGTTCCAAGAAAAGGGAGATGCAGTCAAGGACAGCAGACAACTAGGTGGTGTGATGAAATTTAAAAATTTTAGATGGGGCCTGTTGGTGCAATACTGGGGTAATTGGAGATCACTGGGAGAGGCCTTCATTCTCCCCGCAGGAGCGTCTGTGTGAGCAGGCGTTTGGTGCGTTGTGACACCACGTACCCGAGCACACGAGGTTGGCCCCTCCCGCGTTTAACCGTATGTGGCTTAGCCGTGTCCGGGGAAAAGGGGATCCTGGAGGTTGAGCCGATGCCGGGTGTACGGACCTTTAAGGCCCCCCGGCGGAGGCAACACACCTCTTTGGCCTCTGCTTCACGTAGACGGCACCCCCGGACTGACCCACCGGGGGGAAAATCGGTAGTTGCCTTTTCCTGTCTCTCTCTCCCTACTACCTTCATCTTTCCCTTACTTTCCACCTTTCTTGTCTCCTTCTCATTTCTTTATTACTTCCGAGCTTCCTGGCAGCAAGGGTTAACCTTGTGTGAGTAGCCAACCTTGGTTATGTCATATTTGGTTATAGTGGCGACGTACAGCTGGTCTTTGCAGGCCCTGTTTTTCAGGCCCTGCAGCGTCCCCTTGTTGGACTCCATGGTGGGTGGCTAGCGTTGCTGCCGAAAACTACACGTCTACACATGGCTACTTCCTTCCCTCCACTACCTGATCGTCCTCAGAAAAGAGGGTGCACCGAAGATGTTTTCCAATTTTTCGGACGCCAAGTCCACACCTTCCTCTGTTTTCATGTAGTACACTCTGAAAACCCAGGCAAACTAGTTCAAACCGTCTCACCATTTCTTGTTTCGAAGACGTTAACTGAAATTTTTGGTCCAGGATATAAGGCATCGAAGATGGCAAGCGGTGATCTCCTCTTGGAGCTCCGCGATCAGAAGCAGTATGAGAAACTGCCAAAACTAGTGTCATTTGGGGAAACCCAAGTAATCGTAACCCCCCACCATACTATGAATACCACCCGTGGCGTAGTCTCAGATGATGATCTTTTGGAGTTAACTGAAGCGGAACTCTTGGAGGGCTTCAGTGAATAGAATGTGATCAATGTTAAAAGAATTAAGATGAGGCGAGACTGCAAAGAAATCCAAACGAAGCACTTGATAATTACCTTCGGTTCAAGTATCCTGCCCGAGTCAATCGAGGCAGGGTATATTAAGCTCCGCGTTAGGCCATATGTGCCAAACCCCCTAAGATGTTTCAAATGCCAACGTTTTGGCCACAGCTCGCAGAGCTGCCGAGGCTGCCAAACCTGTGCGAAATGCAGTGCCCACGAACACACCTCTGAAGCTTGTGAGAACTCTCTCCACTGCGTGAACTGTGATGAGGAACACGCCGCGTACTCGCGGTCATGTCCATCATGGAAAAAAGAAAAAGAAATAGTCACAATCAAAGTTAAGGAAAACATATCGCTCAAAGAGGCACGCAGGCGGGTAGCACACCTGCCAAAGAAAAGCTTTGCCGAAGTGGCGCGTCAGGGGGCAGCGTCACAACGGCCTCCGGCGGCTGTCCGACCCACAAGCAGTGAGTCGGCAGTTACGCTGTCTGCCCCCACGGTGGCTGCAGCTAGCGCTGCTCCGCCAACCGAGCAGAAAGGACCATCGACCCCGAACGTGGGAGCAGCCGAGGCTGCCCCAACCTCCCTGGCCCCTTCCAGCGCTGGCAACAGCCGGGGCAGCCAAATCCCTCAGGGAGCCCCATCGACCTTCGGGCTGGTGGGCGCAGAAGTCTTGCCCTCCAAGGCGGGACTTTCTCTGAAAACTTCTCGCTCGCAAGAGCACGTGTCCGGAGCCTCACTAGAGGCAATGGACACTACACCTGTCCTCAAGGCGCACCAAACGCCTAAAGAGCGGCGAGGCTCCCTCGAACGCTCCAGAAAGGGCAAAACCCCGGTTACAGGGCCTCGAAAGAGCTCTGTAATCTAAGGCATCACTTCCGTTTCCGTACACACAGCATCAATTTACTTTTAAAATGGATACACAAATTATTCAATGGAATGTCAGAGGTCTTCTTAGGAACCTCGAAGATGTGCGAGAACTCATCCACAAACACAATCCAAAAGTGCTGTGTCTACAGGAAACACACCTAAAATCACAACACACAAACTTTCTTCGACAGTATGGTACTTTTCGCAAAGATTGCGATGATGCAATCGCATCATCGGGCGGTGTTGCACTTGTAATTCAAAAGAACATAGCATATCAACATTTACAGCTACGAACGGCCCTTGAAGCAGTGGCTGTTCGAGTTGTTTTGCTAAACAAACTAACCACTATTTGCTCGCTTTATATACCCCCCATTACAAA
Organism: Dermacentor variabilis; assembly: GCF_050947875.1. Classification (NCBI taxonomy): domain Eukaryota; kingdom Metazoa; phylum Arthropoda; class Arachnida; order Ixodida; family Ixodidae; genus Dermacentor; species Dermacentor variabilis. Next base: position 129,500,472 of record NC_134568.1, read on the forward strand.
CTTAGCAAACATGAATTTCAGTCCTTTATAGATGAATTGCCAGAACCTTATCTTGTTCTTGGCGATTTCAATGCACACAACTACCTGTGGGGCGACCCTCGTATAGATGCGCGAGGACGACTTGTTGAACAATGCCTTTTCTCTTCTGGTGCATGCATTCTGAATAAGAAAGAACCCACATATTACTGTCTTGCCAACAAAACCTTTTCTTCAATTGATCTCAGCATAGTTTCTCCTTCTATTCTGCCTGAACTCGAATGGGAAGTTACAAACAATCCTTACGGAAGCGACCACTTCCCCATACTGCTACGAACATCTAAAGAAAACGGATATCCACCACAGGCTCCTAAGTGGAAGATTGATACAGCTGACTGGGAGAAATTGCGAACTCTCAGTAGTATCTCATGGGATGACATGTCCTCGTTAGGAATTGATGCGGCTGTGGAATATTTTACAGCCTTCATAATATGCCGCAACTAAATGTATATCGCAAGTAAATGGTTTGGCATGCAAACAGCGTGTCCCGTGGTGGAACGACGACTGTAGGATCGCTCGTAAGAAACAGAACAAAGCGTGGGGGTTGCTACGCGCCTCTCCCACTGCGGAGAATCTGTTTAACTTTAAGAAAGTGAAATCGCAAGGCAGGCGAACACGGCGACAGGCTAGAAGAGAGAATTGGCAGAAGTTTTTATCCGGTATCAACTCGTATACAGATGAGGCCACAGTCTGGAACAGGGTTAATAGGATAAAAGGGCGACAAACATATTCACTTCCTTTGATAAACACACAAGGTGAAACACTGAAAGATCAGGCAGACTCACTTGGGGAACGCTTTGAGAGCGTGTCGAGTTCAAACCATTATTCGCAATCCTTTTTGAAATACAAACAAATAGAAGAATGTAAGCCAATAACACGAAAATCCAGACAGAATGGACCTTATAACCGGCCTTTCAGTATTGCTCAGTTGAGAGCTGCCTTGAACACATGCAAAAGCACTGCACCGGGACCTCATAGAGTCATGTGTGACATGATCAGAAACTTACATACTGACACCAAACTTACACTACTCACACTTTTCAACGCTATTTGGGCTACGGGATACCTCCCATCCACATGGAAAGAAGCGATTGTGGTCCCTGTTCTTAAGCAGGGTAAAGACCCTTCCTTGGCGGCAAGTTACCGTCCGATAGCTCTTACAAATTGTCTTTGTAAGCTTTCTGAAGAAATTGTTAACCGCAGACTTGTACATTTCCTTGAACTCAACAATATGCTCGATCCCTTTCAGTGCGGCTTCAGAGAAAGGCGGTCCACAACTGATCATCTTGTACGCATTGAAGGAAATATCCGCGATGCATTTGTACATAAACAGTTCTTCTTATCGATATTCTTCAATATGGAGAAGGCGTACGACACAACGTGGCGATACGGGATCTTGCGAGACTTGTCGGAGATGGGCATCCGTGGAAATATGCTAAACATAATAGAAAGCTATCTGTCCAAACGTACCTTCCGCGTAAAAATTGGCAATGTGTTATCGCGACCTGTTATACAAGAAAATGGTGTACCTCAAGGAGGTGTGCTTAGCTGCATGCTCTTTATCGTGAAAATGAACACCCTTCGTGCTTCATTACCGCCAGCCATTTTTTATTCTGTTTACATAGATGATATACAAATAGGTTTCAAATCCTGCAACCTTGCAGTGTGTGAGAGGCAAGTACAACAAGGCTTGAACAAAGTATCTAAATGGGCAGACGAAAACGGATTTAAAGTGAACCTGAACAAAAGTTCTTGTGTGCTTTTCGCAAGAAAGAGAGGGCTCGTTGCAGATCCCAATATCGAAATGTATGGCCAGCAAATCCCTGTGAACAAAGAGCACAAGTTCTTCGGTATCATACTTGACTCTAAACTAACATTTATTCCACACATAAAGTATCTCAAGGTGAAATGCTTAAAAACAATGAACTTACTGAAAATTTTATCCCATACAACATGGGGCAGCGACAGAAAATGTTTGATGAATCTTCACAAAAGCTTCATTCAATCACGATTGGACTACGGTGCCATGATTTATCATTCTGCAGCCCTGAGTGCTCTAAAGATGCTAGATCCGGTTCACTATTTAGGAATCCAACTGGCCACTGGCGCTTCCAGAACAAGTCCCATTGAAAGTTTGTATGTAGAATCAAATGAGTGGTCACTCCATCTCCAGAGAACATACATCAGCCAAACATATTTCCTGAAAGTCCACTCTAATCCTCAACATCCGTGTTTTAATACCGTTAACGATATGACATATGATACACTCTTTCGTAATCGTTCCTCTGTAAGACAGCCCTTTTCACTTCGTGTGAGGGAGCTTAGTGTTGAAATGGATGTCCCAATCCTCAAACATTGCCTAATGCCTCCAGCTAAGCTGCTACCTCCTTGGGAGTGGCAGATGATACAATGCGATATATCTTTCATGCAAGTTACAAAACACGCTCCAGAGATTGAAATCCAAATGCATTTCCGGGAACTCCAATACAAACACTCCTGCACAGAGTTCTACACAGACGCATCCAAGACACGCGAGGGGGTGTCCTATGCAGCCGTCAGCCCATCCTTCTAGGAATCCGACATACTGCATCCGGAAACAAGCATCTTTACGGCTGAGGCCTACGCACTATTGTTGGCTGTAAAGCATATAAGGAAAACAAAACTAAAAAAATCTGTTATATATACGAACTCCCTAGGCGCTGTGAAGGCTTTGATGTCATTTTGTAAGCACAAAAATCCAGTAATCAATGAACTATATTCCATCCTATGTAAAGCGTATATATGTAACCAGCATGTCATCATATGCTGGGTGCCGGGTCATAGGGGCATCGAAGGTAACATTCTGGCGGACCAGATGGCCACATGAATTGCATCATATTCTGTTCATCCTACCGCTGCAGTCCCTGTCACAGATCTGAGGCCCTTCTTGCGCAGGAAACTGCGAAACTACTGGCAACGCTTGTGGGACAGGGAAACAAATAATAAGCTGCACGTAATAAAGCCACAATTAGGGTTCTGGCCTTCTGCAATAAAATCACACCAGACAGATGTCCTATTCTGTCGTCTTAGAATAGGACACACATCTGGCACCCATAACTTTTTACTCACCGGAAATGACCCTCCAACCTGTGGCAGATGCGGGGAGAGGCTGACCGTGCTCCACGTCCTCCTGGAGTGTCGGAAAGCCGAATCTGAGAGAAGGAGACATTTTTCCTTAGCATACCGTCAACACATTCCTCTTCATCCTGTAATGTTTCTCGGTCCAGAACCGCTTTTTAATACAAACACAGTCCTAGGTTTCCTCAGAGATGTTGTCCTACACGTTATTAGTCCCATACATTCGTAGCGCTTCCTCTCTTGAGAGGATGCCGCTGTGATAGTCGTACTGTATAGCACATGCCTCCAGGCCCTTGTGTTTCAAGGGCTCTGGCGAGGCAGTAGTGCTCCAGGTAATTTTACCATCTCACATATCTTTTATAATGCATCATTCTCTTACGATGGACTTTATTGTTCACAGAACATGTCATTATCATCGACATAATCTTATGACAGATAGATTTTACGCATTCTAGAATCGGGGGGACTATTTTTAAGGCCCCTTTACAGCCACGTCACATCAACCTCATTGAACTCATAACTACACTGCGAATTCATCAACGCTGGCTTGGCACTCTTTGGCCATACCTGGCCCTTGCGCCAATAAAAACCACACATTCATTCATTCAGGCCTTCATTCTGGCAGTTAAAGGGCCTCTCACCAGGCCGCATAGCACATTTTGGTTATATGCTGGAAGTTGTTACATGCCCTCTTGGGAGTGTCCTACTGCAAGAATTTTTCAAATTAATTTATTAATAGCCGAGACAGAAATATTTCAGTGCTGTGAACCCATGATTTCAGGAGGCAAGGGCCACTGTCAACAAGGACACTCTCTCCACTTGCCCCGTCTTGCCTGCGCAAGCAAAATTCCTTCCCTGCATTCTCCCATACCAGAGCTGGAGGATCGCGTGACATATACGTCATGGGCCCAACCTTTCTTTCTTTTTCTTCACTTTTTTTGCTGTGCGCACACTTCTGCTGACAGTTGTGCGCACGAGCTCTTGCATTGTCTCGTTTTGCGTTCTGTACACGAGAACAGCTCATTAGCGGTATAAGTCAGTGCTGCGCAAACACTGAGGCAGACGCAAGCAGATTACAGAGCGTGATTGCGCGCTGTAACACGGTAGAAAATGACATAGTTTCGCTCTCAGCGCGCGCTACTGAAAGACATGGGAACAAGCAGGCGGAACAGAAGTACATCTCTATTGCTGCATTGTGAAGTAAAACAAAAACACCCAGACATTCAGTTATTGTGTTTTATGATTTTTCAAACTTTAATTCATCTATTGAAGCAACAGATTACACAAGTAACAGGTGTGGCCCTGAATAATTCTCGAAGTATCATGGGTAACTACGAGCGACGTTGCAGCATATACGTGTACGTAGGTGCACTTGCTGATATATGGCATTTAGTTCAAAATTTCAGCACTTTGTGCAGTGCCTCGTGATGTAATTCTTGGAAGACATGATTGTGAGCATGCATTGTCTGCACTGCACTTGTCAGCTTAAAATGGCCAGACCTGGTAAGGGGCCCTTCAACCCTTTCCCTACCGCGTTGTTTGGCCAAAAATAATACAAAAATACCGATTTCTTTTATTTGCCTAAATAATTCTACATATTTTGAAAGAACCAAAAAATATCCTTTAAAGCACTTTATTTGTAAGATCTGTGCAAAATACTTTTTTTAATGTATGGAGTGAGGAATGGCTTCACTGCACTGCACAGTGGAGATCTTCGACTTTCTGTAGTCCTTCTTGCAAAAAAATGTCTCTTTGGAAATTCAGAACAATACTGTGACAAGCGAAGCTCACACTTGTGGCAAGGGATATCAGATCCCTAAATTATCCACTTGGTGTGGTACATTTCAAAGCACGGAATAGTGCAGACTGCTACTCCACGTTCCTCGCACCAGGTACGTGTAGCGCTTGGTTTTGTGGAGAAGGAAATGCATTAGTTAATTCATTCGAAACAATTCAAAATCCCACGCACAGTTCCTGTCCTCTGTCACAGGTACCGTTATGCCAGGTGCGGCCGTGAAAACAAACCTTGGAGGTGCCGGTGGGGGGTTCTTTACATCTATCGGCGTCCATTTCCGATGCATTGAGATGCTGTTGTCATCCAAATCCGACGTCACTGAGAAGATATGTTGATCAGTAACTTTGCTGCCACTCTCAGAGGAAAAACGAACTTCTTCACTGTCCGAGTCCGACAAAACTTCTGCAAACATTTTTTTTTCTTTTTTCCGGAGTGGAGCCGTTGTCACACGCGGAAGCAAAAAGTGGGATGCCTCTTCTACATGCCAGTTGCCAGCATCAGAACATGTCTCGACCAAAATGCAAGCTTTGAGTGCGTTTTTTCTTCTTTTTTTACTGCGCCATCTTCTGAAGCCAAAAAAAACTTTAAAAAATTTATCAGGGTAGCTAGACTGCAGCAGTGCACAAGCGCTTGTTTCAGTGTGGACGAACTCAGCTCGTCTTCGGTCGGAGTGGTACAAACCGTGTGGATGAGCTCGGCTCGTCTAATTTTCTATAATTTTCTATCCTTTAATTTCTGATGGAACACAGTAAAAGCTCGGTAATTTGAATTGCACAAGGATGCTACGAAAACTCGAATTATAAGAATTTGAACTAGTGAAACTCTGAGCAAAAAATCGCTTGGTTAAGGCACATATGCAGTCCAATGTAGCATGAGTGCTCCGGGGCACATGCTGGCTCAGCCAACGTAACTGGACGTGAACGTGGTCTGACATGCCCGACGTCGAGATGGCTGTTGCTCCATCCTCATGTTCGTCGCGTGGACTGCACCGACCGACAATGCATGGAGCGGAGAAAAAAAGTGCTCATGCCGCTTCGCCGACAGTTGCAGACAGCCGTTCAAAGCAGGCTGCGGGTTGGGGATCGTTCTGCGCATGCTCCGAAGAGAGCAGCCAACGGTGCTTGCGTCAAAGTCTAGAGGGGACAGCAGTTTGGCTGGTGCAGTGCAGGCGGTGTAGCTTGACTGGCCGCAAGCGACATGCGCCGAAGATGTCGGGACTATAAAGGTGCCTTTGCGCCACCGACGCTCGCCGCAGGAACAAGAGCTATGCTCTAAAATGCACTCGCGAGGCTCACCACAACCTGCTGCGATGTTGGTCTCTGTTATACTTCTGTAGCTGCACCGGCCAGGGCACCGGCTGCAAGCTGCTGAGTTCCACTATACGTATAGGTGGCACCCAACAAGTATCTCAGCAGTGCTTTCCTTTGAGTAATAACCACGAATTTTAAAGGCTATGCTTTTCAGTACTGCAAGTGCCAATAAACATCATGGCCACCATGTTTTAGACATTACCAGGTGCCGCTTCTCGGCAGAACACCTCATAAGAAAAGAGCACAGCCTCAAAGATCTAACATTTAAAAAAAATGCAGCACTGCAGTCACGTTTTTATCTTGAATGTCTTGAGAGAGGGAGAGAACTGACCTGCAGCAGAGGCATTGGCCATGCCTGGCCAGTTGCAAACGTCTCTCTCCAGTCAGGCATAAACAAAGGGCCGCAGATGGAAAGAGCAAACCTGCATGGTGACGCCACCATCACCAACATGCTCCTGCACACTAGCACTCTCCCCATCAATGATGGCACGAAGTTCGAATTGTCGATTGCAGTGCAGATTTCAATGTGAACTAGTGGGATGCGTTACGAAGGTTTTGGGATCGTTCCCCACCTGCGGCAAGTTGTTTTTTCATCCACTTTCATTTCCAGTAATTTATCATTTCTTTATTCCATTTATTAAGTACAAATAATTTCCCCTATGTTGTCCTTGGTGTCAGTGTTTGTTGGCTTCTTATGTTATGACTAATAAAAATCGGGCCCCTCAGTTAACCCTCTTTCTTTTTGTTTAACACACAAATAGTATTTTTAAGGCTGAATAAAATCCCGCTTTATATTAAATTATGTTATAGACTTGGCCACCTTTTCAAAGAATGTGAATGTTTGCTGGCATCCATTACAATTAGTCATTTATGTCTAAATGGCAAATAAATGAAGGGTTCTTGGAAAATGTTCATCAAATGTTAGTTGACAAATTAAAACGGCGCTCTTATAGCTTGATAGCTATGGTCACTTAGGTTGGTGCCAGGGAAATACCTATAGACAGTTTCTCAGTTTTTCAATGGCGTTCTCAGGAGCATATCCCCCTAGCCCCAGCAACAATGCAATGCTATGCTTCATAGAGGACTTAGATGCTATCGTCATGGCATTGAGTAACCGCAGTCTTGTGAGCAAGATGTTCATACAACACAGCCCTTCAAGGGAAGATTATTGAAAAAAATTTTGAAGAGCATGCTCTTAGTGAAGATAAACAATGTTTGAAGGGCTGCAGAGGATGCATTGAAAGAGCCATGCCAGCTCGTTCCGTATAATGTACTTGTGCAATGTTAATGGAAGGGAGAGAGGTAACATCAAGTAATTGATTACATTATAGTAGTTGATCAGGTACCTTCATGGGACAGTAGCACTTAGTAACTGTAATCAGTTACATTTTTGAAAGTAATTGTAATTGGCTACTTTTTTTCTGTAATGTTTACAAGACTGGTTGAGAGCACCTGATAGCATGTTCACTGTAACAGTGCATTTTGCTGTACGATTTCCCTGTTATAAGCCACGTTGTGTTTATTCGCTGAGGTTGAAGGGTACCCGTGCCTTCTGTTGTCCTTCACCGTCATTTTACCCATGATGAACCTCTTATGCCACATGAACACTTGCTCCTATGATAATGTCTCGTTGCCGTTAGTATCACAGAGAAGCTCATATATGTATTGTGTGGCTGTCTTGCCGAGCTTCGCACAGAATTTCACATTTGCACACTGTTCTCAACGTCCCTCACTCTACCAACTAGCCCAAACCATCGCCCTTCTAAATCACTCTACAGTCATTCACTGAAGAAAGTATCAACGACTAGTGGCAATGAATCTTTCTGCTTCATAATGCCATCCAGTGACTGCCACAGCAGCAAACACAAACAACACACATACCAACATATATTTAAAAGAATCACATCCCTTAATCATACATTCCTCCTGCAACTCTTTTTCTTCTCTTGTGTTTAGGCAAAGCTTAGGTCAATCCTCTGTGTGCTCTTGACTGCACCTTGCCTGTGTGAATGAAAAAGTGCCGTTGTGTCAACTCTTTTCCAGACTTCCAGTGGTGTTATTGGCTCTGGAGTTGGAAAGATGGACATCTGCTTCAACATTGTAAAGAGAGTACAGGAGTCCATAGCCAAGAAGAAACAAGACACGGTCAGTGTGAATGATGTGCTATGAAAGCACAAGGGTCATTGGCCTTGTGACTGACACTTTCTCTACTTTGTTTATTCTCTGTTTCATTGCAGCTTGCAGATGATGAAGAAAAGCTGCAGCAGCTGATTAGCATTCAGGAGCTGTTGGAATTTGAAGATGAGGCAACCTTTCAGGTCAGAAGTCTAACAGAAGTATGATGTTAGCAACATAGATATATGGGACATGACAGTGCTGCCAGAACTGCACTGTCAGGCCATGTAGTGTTGCATGCCAAGTGTCAAGGCTTGAACATTGTGAAATGCTGCATATTTGTGAATTTCAGTGAAAAAGAAAAAAGTAACGTTTTTGTGAGCATCAACCCTTTGAGAGTTGATTTTTTTCGCCATATGCGACCGCCCAGGGTCGATTTTTTTATTGCAGATTCCGATTCTTCTTAGGGACTTATTTCGAAAAAAATTTACTGTAATTTTTCTAGGGTGACCGTAAAGTGAGAAAAAAATCTTTTGCGTTGGTATATATGCGCTCTTCATTCATGAATAACAACACTAAAAAAGGAAATACACTTATCAGAATTAAAAATTTTATGCATTTTTATCCACATCGTTCAAGGCTTTGAAAATCCGCACACGAGACTATTTCGCAAGCTTCAAATGTTCCTGCTCTTACACTAATACGTACATCCATAGCGTAATCGAACTGCGTAGGTGCGCGCACTCAAGAAAACTAGTTGTGTGCCCATCAAAAAAAGCAACACGTGTGACAAACTTCCGCTAATCTTCATCTTATCGCCAACCAGCTAGGGCAGTTAGTTTTCGCCAGTCTTAAAAATAAAGAAAGGAAACGGAAACGCATGCATGGCCGCATCCTTCCTATGCGCACCCCTGTGAGCACTAAAGGAGCGAAAAACAAGCGGTCACCCTTTGAGCGATTAGGAATGAGATAGCAATCGGTTTCGCAAGCGAAAAAAGCCGAACCCACCCGTGAAACAAAATCCAAACGGCCACCCGCCCGCCCGCGCCAATGCGCGAGCGGTAGTATATAGACGCGCGGGAGCAAACTAGCACTAAAACAAACCATGCAACGAAAACAGAGAAAGGTAGACGCGCAAAAAAATTCCCTGTATCCCCACATAGTGGCAGCACATGACAGAAAACAAAAAGTTAGAAAATTGGCACGCTTTTTAAACATACAGACGGCGCCGTAAATATACGGCATCGGCCATTTTCGGACTTGTTTGCGGCGCCGTATATTTACGTCATTGACCGTCAGAGGGTTAAAAAGTATAGGGGGTGTTTAGGAGGTTTTACCAGCTGTTCAAAATATTTTAATTTACAGCCATGAAAGCTGTGATATCCCATGAAACAAATTGATAAGTTTAATAGAATGCCTTTCTGTCTCATATTCAGAGATAAAGCTTTCTTCACATTTCACCACTGTCTCTTGCAGTTATTAGAACAAAAGTTGCTCTGAAGAAAGCCTGCTGTTATCTTATGATGCTTCTGCCATGTCTGAATTTCAATGTGAAATCGTGGGGTTACTGATAACCTCTGCCCGTAATAGAAATGGTTGTCCATTTATCTGGCAGAGCTCCAACACGATACAGAAGCAAGAAGAATTTTGGAAACAGCTGCTATCTTAAAAATCACGTTGGTATTGCTGATAAATGGACATCTTTTTGCAAGGGCTCACAGAAAGAGGGTTTACGACTGTGTGAGATGCAGCAAGGACCTGCCTTCAGAGACACCGATTACGAAATCACATCACTTGTTGGCTTAAGCAAATAATGGTATCGAAGTAGTGCCAAATAGATAACAGTTTTCCGAATTCCAGTTGAGGAAGTAAAAGAAGGGAACTCGTCCCCCTGTGTGGCGAACGGACTGGCATGAAAGGCATATGAAGCTTTCACCACTTGATTGATCAAGTGCATTTTTTGGCACTCTCTACTCAAGTGTATGCAGCACGAAGCGCATAATGTTGTGCACAAACACGGAGGAAGGAAACTAAGGAGAGGCTCTACCCTCTCCGCGCGCTAGGAGAAAAGTGTGGCGGAAATGACGTAGAAGGTTCTCATTTTTTTGCTGCTTTTTAATTTTTTTTGCTGTATGGCCACGCCTTTTGGGCCACAATGGCGGTGTTGTTATGGTTTTGAGTGCTCACATGTGTTGCTCTGGTAGGTTTCGTGCCGTGGCAAAGGCGCTGTGTGGGCGGGTTTGCGTTAGTCACCGTGTCTTGTTGCGCTGTGTTACCTGCACCATGCTCTGCCGGATGTTGCGCCAGCGCGCGAAACCACGCGCAGCGCGGTTTCGCGAAAGATGTAAACAAGAGAGGAGGGTGGCCCAAAAGGCGGAGCATCGCCATGAGCAACGCCAACTTCTGGCTTCACTTTTGCTTCACAAAGAGTGACGTCAGGGCCTCTCCTTGGTTTCCTTCCTCCGTGTGCACAAACAATATTGTCTATAAATCTTCAGGCAACATCAACTTCTGGTGTTAAAGTAAAAAATCAGACAATGTTTGAAGTATGAAAGACATTGTTGGAATTGGGGGGTGGGACCCAATAGCATGTGATGGTTAGGACTATTGCATCATAGAGTAGTATAAAAAAATTTTTAGATGACTGACAAAACATTGAGCACACTTGAGATTGAATGATCCTGCAGTATTTCTATGTTCGCATTGCTATTCCAGTTATGTACTACGTTTTACCACACAAACAATATTTTCCATAGAAATTCAACATCTGTTAAGTGGAATTTGTTTTAATTGGATTAATAACATTGATTTAGGACTAATAACATTGATTTATAACTACTTACATATAAATCTTGAACTCATGACTGCAAGATTAATGAGCATGGTTTCATTTGAGAGCATTGCATAATTATTTGTAGTAATCAATAATTTCAGGAACAGTGAAGCTGATATCATAACAGAAGCAGTCTTTCGTTCCTTTGGAGGAGGGAGCGAGGATACAGGTCACGGAGAAAGAATAATTTAGGAGGTGCAACTCGGCCCCTTCCTGCATCCTCATAATTTCATGCAGGAGTGTGGCACGAGCACCACCTACTGAATGGCGACTAAACTGTGCCACGCCAGACACCTGATGTATGGTCATGTGACGGTTCGTCAAAGCGATGCAGCGTAACCTTGGGTAGCGGGAAGTGTGGGACGTGCTCTTGTCATCTGCTCTCGCACGGCTGCTTGATGCCAGAGTGCCGCCCTTTTATTAGGTAGCTATAGCTCGAGCACAATAGCTCATAACGGTACTTGTAACGAGTACTGTACACGTTCGCTAGTTTGGCGCTGCTTTCACCAATAATTTTGGGAATCTTCCGGCCCGCTGTTGGTTTCTTTGCTGATCACAAGTCAGGTGAAACTTGTGGAAAAAGGAAAGGTACCACCCCAGAGAGCAACGAGGACTTTTTCTACTGGTCAAGGATGACTGCACCTCCAAGCCTGGCGTAGTATTTATGCCTGCTGATGATTCCGTTTGGGGAAATGCTTTTTGTACACGTAGTCACTATACAATAGCTCTCACCATTCTTGCAGGCGTTGAGGATTATTTGGCGCTTTGAAAGCTTGAACATTCTCCGCACAGGACCCGCGTCCGCTGTTACACTTTGGGATAAAGCATTGGTGCCCCATTGTCGATTATTAGATCATGTTACATAGTGAACACTTCCATCGTAGAGGAGCAGTAGAGGAGCTGCAGAACTTGGGAAGTGATGATTGTGTCTGCTCGAAGCGAGTAGCAGACTCCACTCTGCTCTGCTGGTCGGTCTGTTCATTTCTGCTCAGATGTACTGCAGGAATATTAAATTTTGTTTCCCCATGCAGTAGCTGTGTATCGCATACTCTGATCAGCTTTTCTTATGGTGCATGTTAATAAACTAGAACAAATTCTTGTCTTTTGTTAGGTCTAAAAATTTGAAAAGCACCAAGCACAGTTTTCCATACGCACCTGGCGATGAATGCAGATCGTCTGCTCTTTCAAGTGTGCTAGTTTCTTGCTCTCATTAATGCATAAAAAGCATGCGATTCTAAATATAATTCTTCTAACAAATATTGGTCCTAAAACGGTCTACAGGTTTTTTATTCCGTGAGCGCAAACCCTGCTGGCGTAAAGCTTTAATGGCGGCACCTGACAGTGCAAGCTGCTCGGCACAGTCGGAGACCGTGGCCATATGCGCTTTGCTCTGACCACAAGGGACAACAAAAGTAATTCCTTACGGCACCACAAGGGGCGCGGCACATCTGTTTGCCAACCCACAATATCACATCTGAAGCCGCATGCCTCCTCTTAACCCAGTGTGACATTATCACTACTTGCACTCACGCTGGCGCCGGCTCATAGTTTTGCCTCCTGTTATTCGTTCTCCATGGTACACACTAATTAGTATTATTTTAGTTATGCTTTCTGGCACCTAGAACTCATTTATGATGTTTACCTTTGCAGAGGACGTTACAAGAGTTGGGATTTTCCAGCATTGAAGAGCTTAGCTTGGTAATCAACGAGTTACGGCGACAAGTCCAGCAAGTGAAGAATTCACTTGCCAGTGGAAACAATACAGAGCCCGATGTCATGGGAAGTCTCTTATTCTGCCTTTAAAGAAAGAAAAATTTCTTTGTTAGGCACTTTAAGTTATTTTCCGCTTAGACTGTGTGAGCAATGGCATAATTGGAAAGGAAGCCATTGTAGTGTCTCTCATCTCATCCATTGCACTCAGTGGCCAATCCTGGCTATACAGGGTGTCCCAACTATCTTGAACCAATATTTAAAAATACGCAAATGCCACGTAGCTGGACAGAACCAAGGTAATGTAGTTTGCCGTTGCTTGCTGATACTAAGATTATTTTTGCATTCTGCCGAATTACATAATTAGTCTTCATTTATAAATCAACTCAAATATTATAATTAGATGTAAAGTGTCAATAAAAAAATTGTAGAGCAGCATGGTAAACTCCCGATACAGCTTTCCGTTGCTCAATACATGCTACATAAATGTGTTTTTCCGAATGTAAAAGAAGCCTGCGAATATACACGCAGTGCTTCGAGTGGCCAGTTGTGCATGCATTTTATGTGTATTCGCGGGCTTCTTTCACGCTTGGAAAAATACTTTTATGTAGCATTCATTGAGCAACAGAAGGCTGTATTGGGAGTTTTTCATGTTGCTCTACAATTTTCTCATTGACACTTATCATCTAATTATAATACTTGAGAAGTTGATTAGTTAATCAAGACTAATTATGTGATTAGGTGGAATGCAAAAATTAATCTGTGTATCTCCAAGCGACGACAAACAACATTACCTTGGTTCTGTCCAGCTACGGGGCATTTGTATATTTTTAAATCTTGGTGCGTGATGGTTGGCACACCCTGTATAACCGTGGTGCAGCTGTGTCGGCGCCAGTGATGAAAGGTGATGGCTCCTAATTTTCATTTTCTTATTAGATCAAAGTTGTCAAAGCTTGGCGATGCATAAGATTATTTTAGGGGAAGACATGACCCTATTCTTGACCGAACATTATGACTGAAAACTTCATTTGGGGCAGTGTTTCTCAAGATGTGACGCTTGGCCAGTTTTGCCTTGTTCTCAAGAAAGACCTTAGCACTGGCGTTAGAGGCACATATGTAGTGTGATTAACTGCTGGCTGTTGCTGGCACGTGATGGCAACTATCATCAGAATGTTGCTAAAGACTATTATAACTTTCACCTGCCCACCTAATTTGTTGAAATATGGATGTTGTAAAAAAGCTGAAATGCTTGAAGGGTGAAGCATGCAGCCTGGAGTGATTCAGTTCTTAGCCCAACACTCTTGTGCAGAAATTACTCAACTGCACTCTGAATGTTTAGGTTGCAAAGCACTCGAGCTTTTTTACTTATGTGCACAGGCATGCATTTCATTTGTTACTGCCGGCTCCTTTCCTTAAATAACTGTTTATTGGGTTTCTCTTTTATTGGAAAGCACCACTTTTCTTTTTAACATGCCAAAACTTGAAGCTGGCTGTAATTTTAAAGTAAGCGTGCCATTTTTGAATAATTTTGTGTTTGTATTACAGGAGAGTGCATTAAAAAAATCTTGTTCAGATCTGGACCCTCGTTTCTTCACGGAACCTGATGCTTGGATATCAGCTGTTAGGAAGAGAAGGGAGGTGAGGACATTTTGAGCGGTATTCAGTTTTCTTTTTTTTTATTAAGGGAAAGAGGAGGAAAGAGGCATTTAGCCGCGGAGGGAGGCGGGCGGTGTATTCTGTAAGAGTCCACCTAGTGGACTGTCCATTTCCGCTGCTGCTGATTGGATGCAGCTGTAAGAGGGAGGAGGAGACGAGCGGCCCCAGCCAATCAGTAGTGGCCAAAATGGACATTCCACTAGGTGGACTCCTACAGAATACCTCCCCTGGAGTTTGTCACATTCTAAAAACAAAAAAATGAAATTCTGTGGTTTTACGTGCCAAAATCATGATACGACTATAATGCACATCATAGTGGGGGCTTCGAATTGAGTTGACCCTCTGGGGTTATTTATCGTGGTCTTAAATCTAAGTACATGAATGTTGTTGCACTCCACCCCCAACGGAATGTGGCCGCTGTGGCCGGAATCAAGCCTGCATTCTCGAGCTCAATAGCGCAACACCGTAGCTTCTGGGCTATCAGAGAGGTCTGTATCGCATTCTACTACTATTTTGCATAGAATGCCAAAGCCTGCTTTTGAATTTATCAACATTTACTTTGTTTCTATCATAGCCAGCAGCCACACTGATGCACTTTAACATTTAGGAGTAGAAATTTTGCATTTGACATAAACATAACCATATATTGTCTCTGAAGGTAACTGCTTAGTCTATTTAAAAAGGCCCTGCAACACTTTTATATCTTTTAAGTTCACTTCCCCACTTGCTAGACATTGCTGTTGTGAAATTTGAGCCTGTACATGCAGTAGCTCTTTTTATTTTAAGAACTTTGGAAGAAAGATTTTGCACTTACTGCTTCTTTGTTTATATTCAAATTTCAATGCAAGATCACAGTTTCTAGTGCACATTGTTCAATATAACACCTTTCGTCCATGCTTGCTCGATCGATTCAGTAATGGATAAAAAAAAAATAGGGGTGTGCAAATACTCAAATATTACCAAATCGAATAGTGAATGCTTGAATGATTTGATTCACAAGTAAAATATTTACTATTAGAGTTTTCTAATATTCAGCATATTTAGTGTTGAGACCAATGCAGCGCTACATATTGCTTTCGCTGCGATGCTTCTCATGCTGGATGCCCTGCAAGTGATCACCTCACTTCGTTGCTTTTGGTATAAAATGAGTGCCTACGATGCCGCGGATGGGCACCCCCCACCTGTTGCAATAGTGTACTTTGTCTCTGCGAGCGCTTCTGCCCTACTGCATGCCATCTTTGACTTCAGCCAGATGTGATGATTGCAAACACAGAACCTGAACGCCACAATTCATAGCACAGTGCTGCATCAGCCAGGGTTATCACCAGTGGCGTAGCAACAAAGTGGGGGGGGGAGCCGGGGGGCCGTGGGCCCCGGGTGCAAGGGGCCAGTGGGAGGAGGGGGGTGTCATACGCCTGAAGACACCCCTTTTTCTCCCGGCTTGACTGGGCGCAAATGGCAAAGAATGCTCCGGTATCCAGTAGTCCGAGCTCATGTACCCGATACGTTGCGCCGCAGAATTGTCGGCTGCAGCTCTATCAACACCCCATGAAATAATTGCACGAATGTGTGGGCTAAAAAATTTAATTCCCAAAATGGTCTCCAAACTATTCGCCTTAGCGGAATGTTTCATGTGGGGTGTGCCGTGCGTTCATGCAGGGAGCAGGAGTCGCTAAACATACAGTAAGGCGTTGAGGCTCTTGGGTCCCTCTTCCGTTCAGAACGCGCAGCGAAGACGAACAAAGACAGCAGTAAGAGGGCGTTCAACGAGCACGCCCGGCGCTCTCGTTTACGGCGAAGCGTTCGTTGAGAGCGACATTGCATAAGTGCGGCTGTCAAAAGTCGCGAATGGGATTCTCTGGATTGTCTTCAGACTCGGTGCGGCCGAAGAGTTTGGCGGCGTATGACTCCACAAGCTGTATATAGTCGTGGGCGCTGCGATGTTCAGCTCGCTTTTACTTCCCCTCTCCCTCTCGCTCCGAAAAGCCGCTGCGAAACCTGCCGTTATGTTTCACGCTTTCCTTCTTACCCTCGAAAGTTTCAGAAAACTGTTGTTATTGTGTGACTTCATGTCATAAGTACAGTGTCTGTCAGCTCCACAGAATTAAAAAAAAAAACTTGAATTTTATAAGGATATTTCCGAATATTCTATGAAGTTATGTGTCTGTGATTACTAGGAACTCGGTAGCGTGAAAAATATGGCAGGTAAATAATAACCATATCCTTAATAATCCCCTAATTAGTACTTATAGAGGAAGCACTTCAATTCCAGAATTGAGGATTCAAAGTCATATTATTAACTCAACAAAGACTTCTTAAACAAAATCGTTTTGGGTGCTACAACCTACAGTACTTTGGCACTGCGGGTGGCGCCCAGTATGGCAGTAGCGAAAGAAATATGAAATAGTGGACCAGTGAGGTTGATCCCTCATCCCTCTCCATTGCGAGTGGAGACCAACAGGTTTCGCTGGCACGGGCTTCATCGAGGTCCTTTTTTTTTATGGTGACGCCAAGAATCGACGCGAAGCGTGCTCTATTCTGTTCCCAATCTTTTGGTGGTACCACAGCTAGGATAATCACGTTTGTCCGTATAGCAGCAAATAAAAACAAGGCTTTATTGATCACAATAAAGAGAATTCGTAATTGTCATAACATTGGCGCCTGCGCAGCAGGGGGGCAGGTGGCGTTTTCCGTTTTTCTAATATGGTGGGAAGATCAGCGTCAATTGAGACACAATTAAATTTTCGTTTTCGTTCAGGGCTGCCCACAGCCAAAATACTGCGGGCCATAGAAACTACGACGATTTTCGTGAAGTTGTTGTTGGGCAAGATGTAAATGTCGGCCTTCAATTTTGCAAATGCAATGTTGCCGCTAAAATTGGTAATGAAAACTTTATAAATTTTTTTTACTTGTGACGTGAGCCGTATTTGCCACGATGCCGCATTTGTATTGGTTGCCAAGCCTTACAGTCTGACAGAAGATGTGCACATGCGCTTATCACAAGTTATCAGTGCAGCACACTGTGTTATTTGGCGCAGAAAAAACAGTGTGTATTGGCCTCGAGCTCCACCACTGGAAAAGCATCACAGTCAGCGTGACGTGCTATTAGGGATCACGTGGACATAGAGGCCGCGTCGGCTGCTTCGGGAGTGCCGAAGCGAGCTGAAAGGGAAAGTTTTAAGTTCCCTCGTACGCTGCGGTCCTCATTTATTGGCGAGATTTTCCCGCTTTGAGTGTCTTCTTTACAATGATTGAAAGCACTAGAATAGGTAGTGGCTGCCTTTGAAGGTGTGCAACATGGTAGGCTACTGCTCGGTGCCGCAGTGCCGGACGTACACAACGGAGCCCGGTGTCAGCCTTATTCATACATAGCCGCAGGACAAGAAGCTGCGATAAGCTTGGCTCGCGAAACGTACAAGCGGCAAACAGTCATCGGCTACAACTCGGGTATGCAGCAAGCACAGGCGCGAGGAAGATTTCTGCTTCGGCGCCGGGTCTGCAATGTTAGAAAAACGCGCACTGAGACGCTCGCCCGAGTCCGCTGCCCGACTAATGTCATGACGGTTTGGTCTATGAACTTGTCGATGCTATATATACTGGCAAGTTCACTGGAGTGGATAGGGAGCGGTAAGAAGCACAAAAAAAAAAAGAACGCATGGCATATGGTCATGTTTGTGTTATGAATTAATGCACTGGATTACAAAAAAAGAAGCAGCGGGAAATCGCACGCTGAGAACACCGATAAACATATAGTGCGAAGCAACTCGAGAAATAATATTGAAACCTCCAAGAATTCTGGAGGCTAAGGCCTCCATCCTAGCTCGATGGAAGGGGCAGCACCTAAACCGTCGCCTCAGAATTAAGATCTCCAAACTCAACACAGCCATCGAGGAGCATTGTCAAACCCTCACCCGGCAACAATGGACTGAGCTGTGCAACACGGTAGATGGACAACTTCATCACCCCTCCTCGTGGAAGCTCCTCAAACATCTGCTTGATAATACCACCACCCACACCACCCAACAGGATCGGCTGCAGAAGCTCCTTAATATGGAGACCCTTAAGCAAGGTCCACAACAGGTGCTTGACTACCTCTGCACCAGATATATCTCCAGGGGACAAGTCAGTCCACACAGCAATTACATCGGTAATGCCAACCCTACACTAGACGCCGATTTCTGCGTATCTGGAATACATGCTGCTCTTTGCAAGCTTAACGGTCGTTCTGCTCCAGGGCCAGACGGGGTCACTAACAAAACCCTTCGCAATCTCGATGACGAATCCGTGTCCCATCTGACTGACTAGATCAACGATTGCTGGCGCAGTGGCGCCCTCCCAGCTGCCTGGAAGACTGCCAACGTTATAAGCCTGGCAAACCATCTAGCCTCAATAACCTAAGGCTCATCTCCCTCACTTTATGCGTAGGCAAGGTGATGGAACACGCCTTCTTAGCACGCATCAACAGTCACCTCGAAGACAACTCTCTCTATCCCCGCACCATCATTGGATTTCGCTCTCACCTTTGTACTCAAGGCGCTATGTTGCAGCTCAAACATCAAGTGCTAAATGATCATTCCCGTAACATGAAAGCCATCCTCGGACTCGACCTCACTCAAGCCTTTGGTAGCATTTCCCATGCAGCTATCCTTGACCAGGTCTCCAACGTCCACCTGGGAGAGCGAGCCTACAATTACATTCGTGACTTTCTCTCCAATCGCACGGCCACCCTCTCGGCCGGGGATTTACGATCAGACCAGCTCCCCCTTGGCAGCAAAGGCACCCCGCAAGGTTCAGTTATCTCTCCCATGCTCTTTAGCTTAGTCATGATTGGCCTTGCCCAGCAACAATGAGTCGACAATATCAACCATACCATCTACGCCGACGACATCACCATCTGGTCGTACCGAGGCAATGATGGTCAAGTGGAGTCAGCCCTCCAAACGGTGATTGACACGGTTGAAGCCCATCTCCAAGGGACCGGACTGCGCTGTTCGCCGGCTAAATCGGAGCTCCTGCTCTACAAGCCCATTCAGCGGGGTCGCCCTCCCAAACACCAATCTGATCACCGACCCTGTGACGCCATCACCCTACGGCTTCAAGATGGCAGTCCTATCCCACACATCCCTAGTATCCGCGTCCTCGGTCTCACCATCTCTACCAACGGCTCCAACGCCTTGGCTCTCAACAAGACCTGTGCCCAATCTCAAAACACCCTACGACTTCTTAAACGTATCTCTAACCGACGAGGAGGACTCAAAGAAGAAAGTCTTCTCCGCCTCGTCCAATCCTTTGTCATATGTCATATTACCTACGTTGCTGCGTACCTCAACTGGTATCGGGCTGAGCAAAACAAGCTCAACACCCTCATATGAGGGGTCTACAAGCAAGCACTTGGCCTCCCGCATTGCACCAGCACTGAACTCTTCAACCAACTGGGAGTTCACAACAACCTTTCTGAACTCATTGAAGCCCAACAACGCTCTCAGCTTGAACGGCTCACCCTTACTGAAACGGGACGCTTTATTCTATCTACGCTTGGCTTCACCTACCATCAGCAACAGGGCCCTAAACAACCGATCCCGACCGACATCCGTAGCTGGATCTACATAGACCCTATCCCTAGAAACATGCACCCTGAATATAACAGGGCCCGGCGCCAAGCTCAGGCCGGAGCTATCATAAAAGCCCTTGCTCACGTATCTGGCGTCACATTTGTTGATGCAGCCCAATATTCCCATGGCACACAATTTGTGGCCGTCACCACACGCGATGGGAGTCCTACACCATGCCTCCAGCGTCACTACCCCCACTGCCGAGACGGCTGAAGAAGTGGCCATCGCCCTGGCCACTTTAGATCCCACCTGTCGCACCATTGTGTGTGACTCTCGCTCAGCCGTCACTAACTTCAGCAAAGACCGTATTTCTCCCCAAGCTCTTCGCATCCTCTGCCAGGCACCACACTCTAAAGACAGCATAATCTCCCTCACATGGATCCCGGCTCATGTGGGTCCTGTCCACCCACACCTCCCCAATCTCAACGAGGTCACCCACTCCATTACGCGAGGCCTAGTCAACCGCGCCGGAGTCACTGCAGATGAGTTGGACACCAGGGACAATATGACAACTTATAACGATCTCGTTAAGGCCTTTTACCTCAGTCACAGAACCTTCCCCCTGCCTCACCCCAAGTTCAGCCGGGCGCAGGCTACCACCCTGCGTCTGCTACAAACAAACACGTACCCTTCACCCGCCCGCCTCCACCTTATATTTCCAGACGTCTACACTAACCCCAACTGCCGGTGCTGTGGCATTCACCCGGCTACGCTTCCACATATGCTGTGGGAGTGCCCAGCACAGTACACACACAAACACCACGACTCTCTCGTCAAGGTTGCATGAGTCTCTGCGGAGCTCCGCCCTCGACGACCAAACCTGGGCGACCCAGCATGCCCGCGAGGCGGCGGCGAGACAAGCCCTCGACGTCCCTTCATGGGAGGCTTAGCCCCGGCCATCATAAAGTGCTGGTTGTACAATAAGTGTTTATTCCTCCTCCTCCTCTGCCTCCTCCTCCTCCAAGAATTTAGAAAAAAAAAAAGAAGATTGAATCGTCGCGAAGTCCGGCACATCAGTCCCCGTAGGCGTCTAAGTCTCTACAATCAAATTATTTTTGAACAGCTCTGATAGCGCCCACGCAACATTGGTTGCTTGTATACTGTCAAATGCTCATATTCTGCAGCCTAAAGCTCATGGCACGGTTCGAAAATGCGCACGCGGCGAAAGCGAAACAATGCGCGGACAAGCATGCAGACGCGCAGTCGGTCGCTGCGGAGCTGCGCGATCGCTGCATTGAGACTTCATTCTATTACAAAGAGACAAAGAGACAAAGAGAGTTTATTCAGACAACGTAGTACAGTTGCCTAGGGCGCAGACCAAAAGGCAAGTGGTTGCCTGACAAGGAGTCTGTGCCCTTGCTCCCATTCGAGAGCACAAGACATTCAGCGCATAAAATAAACACTAAACAAGATCGAAATACAGAGTGGTTGGTAACATTGAGACGAGAGTTGTTTCATATTGAATATGTATGTACAATTGGGAAAATTGCTGTAAGAGACAACAGAAAAAAACAAAACAAAAGGAGTGGTTATGCCTGCAGTGACAATAGATACATAGTGATGTTATTTTTTAAAGCTTTGAATGATTTACTTTCTTGGATAATGTTTACAGCAGGATGGTGATCGTTTAAAAAACTGGAAATTCTGTAGCTAAGTTTCTGGGTGCCGTAGTTTGTACGTATTTTTTCCTTATTGTAACATATGTGCCGGGTGTTGTAGGTGTGTGCTTTCGTTAGATATTGTTGAAAAAAAGCCGTAGGATCGGAATGCATTTGTAGGTAACTAGCTAACGCTATCTTTTTGTTTATAACATTCCACAGTGTAAGCAGTTGATGTTTTCTAAACAGTGGGGCAGTGTGGCTAAGGTATGGTGCATTATCTATTAGGCGCAAAAATTTCTTTTGTAATAAATATATGTTTTCTATGCTTGTTTTAGGTGCTGTGCCCCAGACAAGAAGACAATAGTGGAAACGCGAATGTACCAGTGTGTAGTATAGTTGTTTCTTTAGCCAGATAGGCAAAAGGCTCTTTATTTTATGCATGATACCAATGGACCTAGATATACCAGTGCGAACTTTTTCAATGTGAGGTGACCAGTCAAGATGCTCGTGAAAGATGACACCAAGAAATTTATGTGTTGGTACACGTTCGATAAATTCATCGCGAAATTGGATAACTATTTCTTGTTTTATACACTTGTTACGAGCGCGGAATATAATGTACTTAGTTTTTTTTAGTGTTCAACTCTAATTCATTACCGTAGAGCCACGTGGACAAACGCTCCATTTAGATATACAAACACTATAAGAACATATTTCACATAGTTTGGTCTCGGCGTTTGCCTACCTTTCACGCAAGAAGTTGGTTCGGGAGACTAAATCGCGGCGACCGCGCACAGTGGTGTTCACTGTACGTGTTCGGTAAAGAGATAGCGTCTGTAAACGATTCTGTGCTTTCAGTTTGCCTAAGATTATTATTTAGACAGTAAAAGACTTCTCTCGTTTCGAAAGTACTTACAGAAATTTATGGGAGAGCTCCCGCGTGGTGTTTGCAGTGAGCGCTGACAGCAAAACCTATGAGGAACGCGCCGCGTGATCCCTCATGCTATGCCAGCGACGCGCTTCCGATAGATGGCGACTCTGTAACTCCTCGCTGCCAATACCTGCTGCATTCGCGACCTCTGGGAAAGAAAGCGAAGGAGAGGGGGACCCGGGGGACGTGCGCGGGGTCCAAGGCGGCTGTACTGGTGCTGAAACCCGGAAATTGTCGATATCCTCACTTTCCTCGACTACACCCGGGGGGGGGAGGTGACAGAAGACCTATGGGCCCCGGGTGCCAGACGACCTAGCTACGCTACTGGTTATCACTACAGTGTTTGTCCACGTAGACAAAGATGATTGAAATGATTATGCGTCGTGTGACAGCAACAAATGCAGCATGTATTTTGGAAAGTGTGAAAGCACGTACGAAGGTTGCGCCGATTGGCTACCAGCCATCAATGTAACCCATACGTGTGATCTCAGGACCGATCACTGATGAGTCACCCATACGAACATATTAACGGCAAGCATTCCACAACATTTTGTGGCCTGTTAAGCCCCAACCACTGGCACGCATCATCAGGCATTGGCCCATGCCCACAAGCCAATGCGTTGCGTCGCTCTGGTTGAAGGGAAAGGGCACGCAACCACAGAACTCAAGCCCGGGTGCATGCTGATGATCACTCCTCAGTTGCGGTGTACTGTTGCTTGACCATTTTGTCTTAAACAGTCCAAGTATGGCCTAAAACTGCGGGCTGTAAACTGAGCTTGAAACAACAAGTTAGTGATCTGTATGCTTTTGTAGATTTAAAAAACATGTTTGATTAATGAATGTATGCTTGCCTCAACAGCTTCTTACCTTTGAAGTAATTACAGCGCACAAGTCCTTGACATCAGCGCTTGCACTCACTTGCACTTGAGTTCGGTACCTGCATCCTCGTCTGCTTGTGAGATCGCCGTCTGTGCAGTTGCCTTGTTAACACCTGCACAACAATGCCATATATCAAAAGTCATATGAAAAGCTGTCGTATTAATTTATTTTTGGAGGCTCATTGCACAGCCAACTATGCAAGAAATAGGTGTGCAAAGTATCGTGAAAATCTTTATTAGAAATATAGTTATGCTTGTTGATGCATGAAAGAAACGTGAAAAAGTGAGTTCTGAAAAAATCAGCATCAAAGAATTGAAACAGCTGTAGTGCTCACAATAACATTTAGAACAGCAAAAATTCACCAAATTCATAGCTTGTCTCCTCCTGATTCTTGTTTTTTGCTATCTTGCCTATGGAGCACCTCATTTATCTTTCTAGGTTGTTTTGAAGCATCAGTATTTTAGTGGGAGGCCTTCACATTGAGCGGCTGGTGAATTGTAAGAAAAGGTCTCACTGTGTAAAGGTCATGTTGCATTGTAACTGTTTTCGGCATGTCATGTCAGTCTTTCTTGACATTAATGAAATGACTCCACGTCAGACACCACAAGCTTGAGAATCAGACGGTTCACATAGGTGTCTTTGGTTGCCCTTTCCAACTCATACTATCGAAGCACTTATTCAGGGCAAGACAATGTTTGACAGAGTGCTAATATCTATAATTGTTTCCTTCCAGTGTTGAGACTCATTCCAGAATATCATAGGCACTTTCCACATTAATTATTAATTTTCAACATACTTGCTGAAGTGCTTCTGTTGCTGGGTCCTTTGCACACAGCGACTTTCGTGTATTGATTCCCGACAAAGTTTCATTTACCTCACCCTTGCACTCTGATCTTTGGCGTACTGTAGCTACTAGCATAAATAAGAAAGCTACACTGTATAAACACCACAAAGAAAGGCAATTTGCTATTTACTTAATGCACAAAATGCCTGGATAGTGTAAACAACGTGGTTTAAGTCCACTGGGACAAGTTCACTGCTTGTATTGGAACTAGGCTAAGGTTTCTCAACAGTTCAGCTTATCATATAATTCATCTTAACAGAGTTAAAATCTGCGCAGCCATGAGGAAAGAGATTGACTCAGTTATTTAATAGCTGTAAAGCTACAACTTATTAGGTGAAGAAAACTTCATTGTGACCCAGAGTTCAAACCTTTGACTACTACTGACGAAGCCGAGTTTTCTGAAATGTTAGTGCTCCACATGGGGGGAGTGTACCTCATTTCTATGAAGGCCCCAACTGATGCATTCAACACTGTCCCATTTGTTTAGCAATATAGTTTTGAATCACAGTTTAGATTTAAAGATACCTTCTCATGTCACAAATGCTTGTTGGCAGTCTCTTCAGATGAGACCTACGGGAATGTGAGGTGCAGAATACATTGCTGTGCCGTATTTGCCAGAGTTTTGCAGTGTTGGCTCCCTTAGTAGGTGCTTCCTGTACATTCTTGCAGGTCAGCAAGCAACATATAAGCAGGAATATACACAAGCACAAACTAAGAGCAACAGCCAAATAAAGCATTGCCTTTCTGATCAACTCTCATGACCAGCAAAATATATTTCAGTTTTAGTAATAGCATAGTGCCTAAGACATGATGCATGGTTCTAAATGTAATCGTGCCCACTGGTATCACACCAGCATCAGTTTTCACAGATGCTGGTGTGTTTTCGCACTGTCATACGTTTCTACTGCAACTAGAATAAAGAAATGGTCAAAAAGACACATCTCGTTAAGAGACGGGAAGAGAGCAGTGTGGATCAGATAGCAAATGCCGATAACTGATGTTCTAATTGACAGTAAGAGAAAAGAATGGAGCTGGACAGGTCATGTAATGCGTAGGTTAGATAACCGGTGGACCATTAGGGTTATAGAATGGTTGCCAAGAGAAGGGAACTGCAGTCGGGGACGGCAGAAGACTAGGTGGGGCAATGAAATTGAAAAATTCACAGGCGCTAGTTGGAATTAGCGCAGGACAGGGGTAATTGGATATTGCAGGGAGAGGCCTTTGTCCTGCAGTGGACATAAAATAGACTGATGATGATGATATTTACTTGTCAGCTCAAAGGCCCCTAGAGACACTAATGCCATTCAGAAGCTCCTATCTCTTGTGGCAAGTGCTTACCTTTGACCCATTCTCATGACAACAGTGACAGTGTATCATTATAATTTGTAAATGTTGACAGGGGAGCCTGAAGTCCTGTGTGATTGACAGCAGCAAGAGGCCATGTGGACCTTGAGAAACTTGATGTGTGTGCCTGAGCACAGCTGAAGGTTGAATCAGTAGAATAGAATAGAATTTTATCTTCCAGTGGCAGCCTAGTCTATAGGCCTATGCTACAGCACACTATGTCAGACATATTTTGTGCACATTACAAAAATGAAAAAAAGTAAACAAAGTAAAGAAGCACAATAAGAACAATATCGAGAATACAGGGCACTGTCATACAGCAAAGGCATAACATTAATGGTTCAAATAAAATTACACAGTGGATAATGCAAACAAAGTCATGCAAATCACATAAAGAAGTTACTGATTGGAACATAGAATCATATGTTTTTGTAATTGCATTGTTGGGCAGGGTGAACAAACATCAGGATAGGATGTACAAAGACCTGCTCATTCTTTTTTTTTTTTTGATGATGTAGAAAAATGTTAAAATGTTCTCACAAACAAAAATGTTCACACGGTTAAGCTCAGCATGCACAACTTGGTGCACGAATGTCATGTCTGGTTGCAGCATTCATACTGAATGCCACAGAAGGCTGTGTATGTACACAAGGCACATGCCTAAAAGGAACTTAGTATATAAGCCTGTCTTTGACTCTAGTATCAGGCTCCCTCAAGGATTTCTTTAGCGCAAAAGAGAAATGGGGACAAATTAATTTGGTGAATGATGAAAAGCTTGGAAGTTTCTCCCACTTTTAAAAATTTAATCTGCTAAACCAACCAATTCATGAAGTCCTGTCAGGGTCAAAGTGAAAGTTAACTGTATTGGTAACTGGTAGAATGTTGCTCTTTAGTTGTGACCAAGTCTTTTTCGTTAATTTACTTGAATATGATGGACAGTCATTGTCGGGCATCTTGTGAAATGTTTCATTTCATTTCATTTATGGAAGCCTTAAAGCCCCGGAGGCATTACATAAAGCGGGGGCAAACAAAGTGTGAGGGACTCTTCATCAGGCAAAGGAGGGAAAAGAGGAAGAAAAGATAGACGAAGAATAGAAAAGGAAACAACACTCAGGAGGGAACCGAGCAAGCGGCACTGTCATCAAAATCACTGTAAAAGAACTATAAAATACAACAAAATACATACTACATAAATACTACTAAATACATACTATGCATGAGAACGAATCACTATCACTTAATTACTTTCAAGGTTAGTGCAAGGTTAGGTTACTTATTTGCAAATTTAAATACTTGAATTTGTTTAGTACGGCATTCTGATTATTTGAATGATGTGGAAACACAGGACAATAGGCAGAGTTGATGATGCACAGTGCGGACTTGTAAAAGTTTTGCAGGATGGTACTGCATGTCATCTACTCTGCCAATTTGTCCTGTGTTCCTGGACTTAAAATTGTGAGATCTCATTATTGCGATAGAAATTATACGGACACTCCAGGTGAATTTCTGCTGTCGGCATCACTGTGATAGCCATATAAAGGCCAAGTGCGATAACATTGTGGCCACGTGCCGTATGCTGTAGGTGCGAGCGTAAGCTTTCGAGGATGAGGCAATCTGTGCTGGGTTCAAAGGCTAGTCGGCCGAAGATAGCTGATGGCTTCATATGCGCTGTGTTCTCTCATGCCTTGTTTGCGTTGAAGCGAGAGCCAGCATGAAAGGGAATTCACTTGCCGCCGTTGCTGCTCTTGATGATTCCAGAGTTCTGACAGCGAATGTCCGTGGTCATCGAGTGATATGTGTTTGTGTTTGCCTGTGTTTGCGTGACACCGTGCTTGTTAATTTAGTTAGTAAGCGAATGTTTACAGCAGCTTATGCAGCTGATAAAACAACTAAGGTTACTTCGCGTAGCTGTCTAATAATATTCTATCGCAATCAATGCTTCGCCTGTCTGGCGAAACAGTGACATTTATTCATGTGCGTTAGCTACATTAGCTACATTGTTCCTTGAGCCAGGGTTCAGCTGTTTTAATCATTTAGTCACATCTGTGCAATGCTTTTTGCAAAGCAGTGAACTTTACACAGGAAAGAGTGCACTCTGTATGACAGTCTTGGCACATTTTTGGTAATGTTTTGTGCTCTGCTGTTTGCAGGAACTAAAAGAAAAGAAGATGCTGCAGCAGCAAAGGTTTCTGGAGCGAGCACACAATGCTGGTAATATAGGAAAGTCTATACCTTTTAGGTAAACTGTATGGTCTGGTGCATGGTGTAGTGTGTACAGGTTTACTTTTCTAGAACTAGGTACTTTGCTGTCACAAACATCAGAGACAGGGGCTGAAGGTAGAGCTGTTTGAGTAATTCATTTTATCTTTTCAGGGAATGAAGTGTTGGGTGCTCTTAGAAGGCTAAATGGTCCCTCAAGGGCCCAATTGAAAAGTGGAATTTGCAAAAAGAAATCAAAAGTTCACAAACAGCATTTCTACTGCCTTCAGATATGCAGCATAAGTTGACCAGGATTTCCTGACAAAATTCATCACTTGTGCCCATAAAAAAATTCAGTTATTCATGCTGCTTTATGAGCACATTATTATGTGACACGTAATGTGGTGTGATTGAGTTCTTGTGTTTCTTGCGTGAGCATGAATGTTCGGTATAGCATATTCCAAAACATTTGGCTTTGTTTTAAAACCAAAGGATATGATCACTTGTGGCCTGCAAATATAGTAATTACTGACTAAATTGAGAACCGATGGTGCAAAGCTATGTTTACGATGAGAGGGTCACAATCCGTGCACAGCCTCTCTTGAATGTAGGAGGTGGTGAGGTGCGCACAGAAAGTGTGTATACATCATCCGCTATTACAGCAAAAACAGTCAACATGAAATGATCTGCTGCGCGGGACAGCTGGTCCGTTTTCATCCTGGCTATGATGCCACAGTGCTGAGACAGCTACTAAGTGTTAACGTTTTGGAAATCATTTTCGAAATATTTTACTCGCACTCAATTTAGCTTGGTCACAAGTCTATCCACATCCAGTAAAGTTCTGAAAATAATTTTTTCCACATACATTATTTCTGGCATACCCGACTGGTCATTTAGAAGGTGCCGAGTTCACTCACTACACAAAGTTAGGTAAACTTGCTTTCAGAGAAATAAATCCAGTATATGTTCAACCATGAGAAAGGCTCTGTGCATTTTCTGCTCTTGTAGCAGATGTTTTTGCATACTGCGAGAAATTGCCAAAAATAGTGCAGAAAAATGGAGGCAAGTCTTTTCAGTGACAATTTAGTAAGTGTTCAGGATGTTAGTGTGTTCTCATTCTGATTGCAGTTTAGACATTGCATTGTTTAAGCATTGGGCTGTACAGTCTGTTAACCACTAATACAAATGTTCAACCACAAATATAAGATTGATTGGCCAGCCAAGGCTCCTATTGCTGTTAGTGATGGTAGTTAAAGGTTAAGCCAGCACCACTCAGGAATGCAGAGATGGGAGTAAAGTGAGAACATGCATTAACGTGGCTTATATTTGCCATAAATTAATTGCCTCTGGAGAAATTGCAGGCATGTGCACACGCCCATGCATCTAAAGTCTTTTGTGCAGTTGCTAGAGCTCTTCTCACTGAGCTTGCCAGTATGTGTGCATTGGTGTGGCACCTTCAAGCACTTGCCTGTTGTGAGGCAGAGGTTTATTTAAACTTGCTTCTGATGTTTGCCAGTGGCTCCAACATACAAGAGTTGACACGTCAGTGATGAATGTGGCAGCCTTTCTACTTTTGCAACAGGCTGTATTCTGAAATATACTTGTGGGCTATTTATTTGATGACAGCATCGACTGCTGACTTAACAGTGGACAACTGTATCTGCATGTCATTGATGGGGATATTTATGCTTGAAATTTAGGTTGGTACAGGTGTGCATAAGGTATGTTTCATTGTTTTTTTCAGGACAGAAAGGAAAGTCAAGGAAGAGGGTGAGTGTCAAAATTCTGTAATGTGCGCTATTGTTTTTACCTGTTATTTATCTTTGTTTTTGTTTGACAGTCAATTCCCGTTAATTCGACGCTGCTGGGGCCGACGAAACTAGTCGAATTATTCGGTGGTTGAAACAAAAGACAGAAAGAATGCCTTTTAGTTGGCACTAGTTGCCTTTAAAGTTATCATTGCCACAATGCAGAAGTGTTATACTGTGAATCATACCAAGCGGGGAAACGTGCCACTGTCACGGGACATAACATGTGTTACTTAATTTGCACACGCATGTCTCCAGTGACAGTATGAGCGCTCAGATGCCTGAAAAGTACTGGCTAGTCTTGAGAGCTTTAGATTGACCCCCGCTCCTTTATTGGCCCTAAACGTCCCCTTGACTGAGTTTTTTTATGTTACTGCCTTACATTTTGCTAGCGTTCTCAAAACATAGCGGAATGTTGCATGTCTTGCAGTAAACTCTTGTTTTCTGTTTGGTTTTCCTGTCGTTGTAGCATTTCTTGCAGTTTCTATAAGTATTCATCTTGGCACGCTCTCAAGCACTCCAAAGGACAATGAAGACAGGCCGAAGCAGAAAGCAAAACTAACGAGGCTGCGGCCCCCAATGTTGTGGGCTGGTTTGCGTCGTCGTTGCTCTCAGAGTCGAAGGCCGACAAAAAGGCAGCTTCCTCAGACTTGCTGCTGCTCGATCCATCAATAAAATTAGCCGCTGCAGCTGGTTTTCCTGCAATTTTTGGTTAAATGAGGAATGCAAACTAGGCCCCGTTAACGGTCTCATATACAATACGCGCATAGTGGGTGAAATGAGAGCTCAAATCACCACAAGAACGCCAGAAACAGTCCTGAATCGTTGCCAGTTTGCTTATTTAGTGTGTAGGGTCTCGTTCAGCGGCCGGAGATGGTGCGTGCACGTGTGTCTAATTAAGGAATGCATACTATGCCCCGTGACAGTGGCCCCTTTCCATTCTTAGTATGCTTCACCGCGTAACACGGCTCTACTGCGGCTTAAACAGTCAAGTTCAAATTGTATATCAAAAGTTTGGCCCCATAGAAATGTATGGGCGCCTGCCTGGACCTTCAGTCGGGATCGAAGTAACGGAATCAAAATAACGGAAGTCTACTGTATTTTGTTTTTTGGAGTATCTTTACACACATGTATTTCAATTTTTAGGAGTCCCAGTTTTCGGACAGTGAGCTTGATGATGCTGATTATGCCGAGGAAGGAGAAGAGATGGAAGAGATTATTGCAGAGTTTGAAAGGGAGTTCAAAAAGTAAGTCCTCATCATTCTACTATTTGTAGAGCTCGGCTTGGGTGTCAAGTGGGGTTATTGTATGAGGCATGTTTGTTTGCACTTAGCACGAATTATCCACAACTACCAAGCTACAACAAGATAATGTGATGAGAACTGAACCGAGGAAGAGGAGGAATAAGCTTTATTTATAAAGATGAGCTGACAATGGAGTAGTCCTAGTTGGGTGGCGTCCCTAGTCCAGGATGCCGTGGGCCTGAGGCGATAGCTTGGCCCTGCTCACCAGACAATGCTGGTCTTCAGGACTTGGGCCTGTGACCTGGGCCTCCCACTGCTCAATGGTCGGTCCGGTTATGTGTGTTTTAGACTGTGTGGTACAGCATGAAGTGAGACAGGGGGGACAGGAAAAAATGAGGACAAGTGCTTATTTCCAACTGAAATGTTATTCTTTTATTTTATTTTTATTTTTATTACACAGCCTAAATTGGAAAACCACCTAGCCCAAACTGTCACCCTTCTACGTTATGTATGATATTGATGGATTGTACCGACACTTCCATATGTGGTAGGAGGTGTTGGGCACAGAGCAGAAGGCATACTAGTAAGTGTAGCTCGCAGGATACGTGGCGTGCAGCAGGGTGCCGTGCCGTTATGTGCTGATCTGTATTTTGCAGAAGATCGCCGCCTCTTCTCTAGTCAGCTTGGGATGTGGGGGAAACTAAAAATCATAGTGCCAGAGAATTGGAGCCATAGTACAAGGAGAACAGGGCATGGTGAACAAATACAAATGCAGTGCCTGATTATGTCCATGGTGATTGGAAAACTACAGCGGGAGATTTCCAAGTCCGCTTGTACAGAGCCGTTATAGTATATACAGTTAAACGTCGATATAATGAAGTCACTGAAATCAACACTTTGCTTCAGGATAACGAAATTTCATTGCATTGAAATTCAACCTTTTATGCAAATAGTACAGTCATTGACATGTTTTCCTTACACAGAAAAAGCTGTAAAGATTTCCAAAGTATCAGGGTCAGAAAAAATAAATTTCAATGAGAAAAGAAATTTTTTATTTGAGAGGCGGTGATCAGAGATATGATCTCGTGCTGTGCTGATGATAACTTCACGGCAGTGGTACGAAGCGGTTCCTACAAAGCCCCCGCTGCTGAAAGTATCACCCACTGTGGGACGACGCTATCATAAAGAGCACAGGCAGATGGGAGTGAACACTTTGTCTGCCTCTAGCTTCAGTGTGTCTCTGAAGCTTAAAACTATGCGACCTCCAGCACTAAATATGCGGGAAGACAGTGCACATGAAGCCGCGGCCATCTCAGCTAACCCATCGTATACACTTGACATAGATTACCTCCAAGACAGGACACGTGTGCCACGTCTGCATTCAGCTATGCTGACAGCCACGTGTAGCTACAGCTGAGCTTGAGGAGGTGACGTGCACCCACCTGCCCTGTACCCCCCCCCTCCCCCTCCCCCCCCGGTGCGCACTTGATCAGGTTACCATGCAGTTGCCCCCGCTTCCCTCCTCTGCTTGCACAGTAAGACAGCACACATCAAACTACCATTCATTACGGACTTCGAACATGTCCTGTGGGGCTGCGCCTCTGTCGGTCCCCCTTTCACCCAAGAGGAAATGATGAAGCTAATTAGGGCCCAGGACCAGACCTCTGAAATCCTGGCAGTCCAGAGGGCTCGCGAGAGGGCCGTCAGGTTTCACCTGATGGTCCCCGAGTGGGCCTAGCCAGGTGACGTAGAGTTTGCTTACGTCTATAGTGGACCAAATAAAGTTGTTTCACTCACTCACTCACCTTCACACGCTTTACCTCACACCCAAAGCATATGGTGTGTGGCGCGCAATATAATCTTACTGCACTTGGACTTTATACGGAACATGAAAGTGAGAGGGTCTTGCTGCTGCGCTTTGGTAGCGCGTGATTTGAGAGGTAGATTCACAGGCACCCGCATGTAATTCAACCATTTGACAATCTGTGTCAGCTTCCATTTATTGCCTCGGTATTCCTTCATGGCGGCAGTGAAATTTCGTTATACAGTCAAACCCAACTATATCGAACCCATTTACATAGAATTCTTCTGTATATCGCACAATTTCTAAACATGGTGTAGTTACAATGAGTATATGTAGCAAAAATTACGCTTACATCCAACAAAAATAGCAGCGAATCCCGGTATGTTGAATGTCAAGCGGTGCAAAAGTGTCCCCGGAAGTTGGCTTTCCCTCGCGGCGGGGGGGAAACCCTGCGGCACCGCTCCATCCAACCGCTCTCCGTACCATGACCGCGCTGCGTCGGGCGAGCCGTCGATACCCCCCCCCCCCCCTCCCCCTGCAAAATATGATCCTGGCCCGCCCGCAGCACTTGCTCAGACATCCAATCAGAGGCTCTTGTGCTCTCGTGGTGCAAGATGGCGCAAGTGCGAGTTATCTCACTGATTTTCTGGTTCATTGGGTTTGAACCTTGTGGGCCTTCTCCCGCAAACAGCAGAATTTGCCTTTCGCCATGAAGCTTGAAATGATAAATGGGGTCGAACGTGGTGAGAAGTCGGATGTCCCCGCATCGTGTAAGGTTCTGAGGAGCACTCTCAGCACGATCTTGAAGAATAAGGGGGAGATTAGGGCAAAAGCAGACAAACTCGCGACCTGGTGCCCGTAGCACCCGACCCGTACACAGGGCGGTGTACAAGTGATTCATCCGAAATTGCTTCAGACGTACCAGCTTCCCCGGGCCCATTGGTGACTGTAAATTCTGATGAGTACGATGAAGCCGTTATCGATGTTGCTGAAGTTTGGGGCAAGCTGTCAGAATTTCTGGAAGCCGCTGACGAATGAACAGTCGATAAGTTTGTGAGTGCAGATGATGGTGTCGTGACCACGAGAGAGCCAGAAAATGAAGACTACATGCCGACATTTTACCAAGCACAAGTGAAAGTGGGCACAATGAGGAAAGCAACAAAGGTCCTTTGCCCACATCCTCCAAGGTGATTGGTGCATTCGCACTAGTCCGGCGCTCTTGCACGAATGTGGAAGGTTGCGACCTCAATTGCTCCGACTCTTTAGACAATGTGGAGAAGTGCATGCGTCGCAGGCAGTGAAATTGCCCAAGCAGAAAAAAATACAGGACTATTTCATGCAAAACTACGCTAGTTTCATCAATAAAGTAATTTTATAAATGGTATGTGCTTTTATGACGTCCAATTCTTTAGCAGGCTTATATGCAATTATGCTCTATGTCGAACTGATAGGCGTTTCTTTGCGAGTTCGATATAGCCGGGTTTGGCTGTATTGAAATTGTGGATAAACACACTTCGTTATACTCCAGTCAAACCTCGTTAATACATAGTTGGCTCCGGGAACCACGTTTAGATACGCACTAAACAATGTCCAAATTAACCACCAATGCCACTTTAGAAGCTGCTTACTGGCCTGAAAGAACTACGTCACGATGTTCTCAAATACACACACTCAGACAGGCTTTATTTGAGGTTAGGCAGCAAAAAATCGGCAATCTTCACTTGCCGCCGTGGTGGTCTTGCTGCGACATCTTTGAATTCAAGGCCATGAGTGAGTTTGTTCGCGAGGCCCCGCTTCTCTGCAAAAGCTTGCATGATGCTCAAAGCACGTGCTGCGCCAGATAATGAAGGGCTGTCGTCCACTTCCACATCGTCATTGTCATCACTTTCGCTTGAAGATGGGCGAGGTGCGACGGTGGCAACAATGTCGCTATCCTAGAACTCCGCGGATGTAACAACGTCGACTTCTCTATAACATAAATACGACATGCCGCAGCAAAGACTGTTGTGCACCACGGCAACACGATGACTGTAAACACACTGGCAGAATGCAGAAAAAAAATTCCCGCAGGAACTTCTCTGGGAGTTGTCTAATTATGTGTAAGCATTGTGCAACTTGCTCATGTCCACGCGGCCCAGTGTCATTACCAATGTTATGAAACTTGATCCGGCCAGTACAAACAAACAACAGCGCTGCGGTGCCATAAACTAATGAGCACGGAGGCGCAAGGTGCATTGATAATGCAAACAAAGTACTGCAGGTGGTGGCACCCGTTGTGCTGGTGATGTTCCGATCATTATAAGTCATTATCATTCATTAGCGCCTTATCCATCCATGTCGAACCATTATGAACCGTGATCAAACGTACACCAGCGGCGTCTGCGTATATGGCACGGCCGCGTGGACCGTATCTTGAAAACGATCTGCGATGCGGACAGAGAGTGCCGACTACTAGCTCCATGCGCTGTGTTTCCGCCACTGCGTGCTGAATAGAGACAGAGATGCGCAAGCCCACATCTTGAAAGTGATCTGCAGGGGCAGAGTGCGGCTTGTGCCGAGAGCTTCGTGAGCGCTGTGTTCTCGCTGCCTCGCCTGCATTGAAGCGACAGGCAGCGTGAAGGTACAGTCGCTCACTGCTGCGGGCTTTATCTTGAAAGTGGTTGTCTTACGGGACGGACGAACAGAGGGACATTTTTCTCGTTAGGTAAACATAGAAATGTCTCTGCATTAAAAAAAAAAAAAAATGTGCTTCTGCACGGTTACTACTTAAATGGATTGGGTTCGGTGGCGACAGCGGATTCGCACCCCTACCGGCAGCTTCTTCGCGCTACCGGAAACGAATCTCGAAGGCCGTGCTTTTGTGTGCTGCAGTCGGTAACAGTTGTATGAACTACATCATGGTGGCCACGTTTAAACGTCACTATCGCTGGTGGCTGTCATCTGGGTGTAGAGACTCGAGAATTATGCGGATTTTATGCCTGTGTTTGTAGAACAAGAAAGAAAATAGTACGCACTAACCATTTGGTGGGCACTGAGGCCAATACATGGGGTTCAGTGGGGGCTGGGCGGGGGATCTTTTGCGACTATGTTTAAACCACAGTTACACATAAATCGGGTACGTATTAGCGAGGTTTGACTGCATTGAGGTTCAGAATACATGGTGTTCTATAGACAAGAGATTAATACATGGTGTTTTGTGGACAAGAAGTTATAAAAAGTAAAATACTTCGTTATATTGAGTTCATTATATTGAGATTTAACTGTATAGCAGGTGACTCAGACATGTGACCTATGAAGCAGCTGTTTGCCTAAGTGTATCCTGCAGGTGTCTGTCTGCTGTGCCTATTATCGGGCACTTTGAGTTTGAGATGCCTAGTATGTTGCACGATTTCATCTGTGCTGTTTGCAGATGGTCAAAATAAATCTGGAGTCCCACACTACAGCAGGCCTCATAAACATATTGCGGTTTTGGCCCATAAAATACCAGAATTGAATTCAGTTTTATTTAAAATCTGTGTTGTATGTTTCAGAAAACAACTTGGTGCTGAACAAGTGGGCACAAGCATTGCTGAATATTATCAACTTCAACTAGGAACTGAAAGGATCAGGTTAGTTTGAGTCTATACAGCTGTCTTTTAAGCCTTTCTATGCCATGTACAAGTCTTGCTGTCCAGAGATTGTGTTTTGTCTGCTGAGTGCCACAAACAAGTGGCAGCAATCTTATCATTTTGGTGTGAATTCTGCTCTACTAGATAGGGCAAGCTTCCAAGAAAATAGATTTTTTTTATGGGCACGGTTGGTGGAAGCGCAGCAGAAGTCTGGCTCCCCTGGGTTTTAAATGTGACAGTGCAGATTTTTAAAGGGGCCCTGGAACCATTCTTTATCGAAGTTGCGAAATGCATTTGAAGTTAAATTAGACTATTTTAAAAGTACTTTGCCGCAAGAAGTTCTTCAATGCGTTCAGCAGAAGTGGAGTTATTGGCAATCAAACACACCACTCGTGATGCTTCCGCTCCTTCTTCAATTACTTGCACTGCGAAGGCTACAGGGGAGCAGGGTGTGCCCACATCGCTCCGCCTACTGAATGTCATCGTGGCGCAGTTCAAATTTGATTTTGGATGTTCACGTAGACACCACTATTTCTGATTTTCATGCCTATGATGCACCAAACGCGGTTGTCCTCAGTGAGCTGCAGTGCGCTCAGCCAGCTAGGGTGTCCTGATGTTCTCCTTGCTCGTCAGCAAAGAGGACACAGAAGCACCCTAAGCCAGTGGACTCGTCGCAGCGCCCCACGGCGGCCGCGGTATCTACACTACGTAGCAGACCACACTTTCATGCAACTGCAGTGTTTGCTTTGTGCATGACTGGGCTTGCACACACTCATGCACATATGCTCCTGTCTCGCTGGGCTACGTGGTGCAGACCAGCTTTGTCCTGCACCAGCTTGACCAACGTATAGTAGCCACATTCAACTTGCATATTTTAAAACGCTATCAATAACTCACTATGAAGTGAAATGTGCCAAGGCATCTAACCAGAAGAGGCCAGAAGTGAGCGTGTGCTGGCAAGCATGTGTGTAGTCTGACCTTAAGTTTTGCATGGTTTGAGGGTAGTTGAGTGTTCACCCGCCGTGGTTGCTTAGTGGCTATGGTGTTGGGCTGCTGAGCACGAGGTCGCGGGATCGAATCCCGGCCTCGGCGGCCGCATGTCGATGGGGGCGAAATGCGAAAACACCCGTGTACTTAGATTTAGGTGCACGTTAAAGAACCCCAGGTGGTCGAAATTTCCGGAGTCCTCCAGTACGGCGTGCCTCATAATCAGAAAGTGGTTTTGGCACGTAAAACCCCATAAAATAAACATAAATAGTTGAGTGTTCAAAACTGGTCGAAATTAGTGGGACCCAACGGCTTTGACAGTGATAAGCTGGGTGGCCAAAGTTTAATTCCTAAGCGGTTCACCGCGGCCGAGCATGAGCAGACGATAGTCAGCTTCTTCCAGAAGTATGTAATTATTATAGAAATTAAAAAGCAAATTTTCACTTACTTCAGCATGTTTACAAACTGTGTCATTAAATATAAACAGTAACAGTAGGAAGAAGTAGACTGACCCAAACACCTTCCTTCATTGATGCAGACTGTTGGCCAATAGCAGCTGCATATGGGAAGCCACTTTATTGTGAAATAAAGCATCCAGAAAAGAATGAGGATTAGGCTTCCGCTGCAGAGAGTCCGTTTGAGAGCAAGGTGACTTCTCGCTCCATTTGCGAGCTCCATGCACCACACATGATTGCAGAACTTGGCTGAGATGTTGACAGCAGTGTATCCTATTCGTGGACTGTGTTTTTTCACTAAGCCCAAGGGGTGGTTCAGGTCCTCTTTAAGCAGCTGTGATAACGATGGCCTTTTTTTAAATGCCTGGATTGTGTTTTTGGACGTTTCTTGACTTCCAGTAAAGAAGCAAACCTGAAAACCCCTAGTGAGTCAGGTTCAGAGATTGAACATAATAGTGATGATTGTGAGGACGAGTTGGAGCTGCTGGAAGCCTCTCGCATGGACGCGGCTTAACAGAAATGCATTGCTGTCTGTGCCTCTGAAATTTTCTTTCTTCGCAGCACCAGAAATGGCTTGTCCCATAGAGAACAACAAAAGCACACTTGATTTCTGTTCCAAGAAATGTGAAGTCTCATATAGACTTCTGTGACCATGCCTATCTGCACTAAAAAAGCTGGGAAAGAAATTTATAGCAACAGGCAACATAAAATAACAAATGGACTGCTAATATTGCAATAACAAAAGCTGTTTGTAATGAATCAGTCATAAAATAGCTTGGAAAATTTTGGTGGGCTAAAAAAATAGCACGGAAAGGGTTAACCCTTTGAGGGTTTTTGCTCTACATGTATGGCACCCTATGGTTTCTGGTGTTCATGTATGATGCCAATCTTATGTTTGATATTTTGCACATATTCAACTCCATTGGTTGTTGAGAGGTTCTGCCATCTCTATGGAGTCGCCTAAACTCATTTTAAATTGTGTTTCTGCTAACCGGGGCGCACAACTCTACTTGTTTACCTCCAAGCACTTCATCTGCTACCTCCAAGACCTTTGCGAAGGAGATGCTACCGTTTTTTATGGCCGATGCTATCGTGATTCCGGTACCGTAGCTATAGCCCAGCATGGCCGAAGTTTAGAGATACTAATAAATTTTGTTCTTATTTTCCTTCGGTTGCAGTTTGTGTATTCCATTACACTGGGGACATGTGTGCAGTTGTGGTTTTGCTGTGGTTGTGCACAGTACCTCTTCTCACGGCGACTGCTTAAGCTTTTCTTATTCCAACTCATTTCTGACGCGTTTCTTCTTTTGATGAAACATGTTTTTGGGAAAACACATTGACAGCCGTAAATATTGCTAGACATTTTTCTCAATCTCTTACTGATATCATATTTATGTGTATAGTGTTGATGTGAGTAAAGCATTTTTGAGAGAAAATGTTGCCTGCAATAAATTTTTGCTGTATTCATGAGTTCTCAATCATTTCCTACTACTGGAAACTACAATAAACAAAAGATTTACCACAGGGGCACTGTTTTTGCAAAAATATTCAACCTTAAAAGGGTTAACACGTAGAACTTCACCTATACAATGCATTTCTCTGCTGATCGTGAATCAGAAGCGTGACTAGTATTTGTGTTAGTGTGGAAAAGTAACTCGGTATTGTAGTCTTGATGATTAGGGCGTTGCTTTTGGAGCTCACAAGAATTTAGAAGTTGCCAACTGTGGCTTTACTTTCTTTGTGTCTGTGCAGGGCACCGGAGATACTTTTTCAGCCAAGCATAATCGGTGTTGAACAGGCAGGTGTTGCCGAGACCTTGGAGTTTGTGTTCTCTAGGTACGCTAAAGAACAGCAGTCTTTCTTGGCTCAGGTAATGAATTCACTTTTGTATTCTGTGTTTTTATCAAAATGGCAACAGCCTTTGCTAAAAAACATATGCAGAGTTTGGTTGACTTGAGCTTGAAATAATGCTATGATAATTGTTCATTGGCATAGCTGTTTGCTTTAATCAAGGGGGATGGTGACTGGAGGTGTTGAGAAAACAATGTGTAATGTTCTATGGCATACCACATAGACTCTTGTCAGAGCCGCACCCATGTAAGGGCCACAACCCCAATTTAGCAGTTCAAAATTTGGAAAAATAAGTTTCCAGTGAACAAGAAGTTGCATTCGGTGCACTGGTGCTGTGTGCACACATTGGTGAATTTTTCCACGCTATGTACTTCTGCGTGCCGCACAAGATCCGAGGTGTGCACAAGTCGCCGGAAATGGTTCGGTCCTGTGTGAGGGCTGCATGTCGTCATAATTGTGAAAGAAAAGGTGCAGCCCCTACACGAGTCTATACAGTATATCATATGAAGAAAACTTGCTGGTGTGCTTTGTACAACTATTAGACTTAATCTTGATAATATCTTCATTCAAAAATAGACAACATAGTATTTGAAAATCCATTGACATTTCTCCTGGAAACTTACCTTTTGCTGTAAATTTTGCCTGTGTGATTTTGACAGACTGAACTTTTTCAGTAGGGAGGAAAAAATTATACGCCAATGTACTTCGCATTCTTCAATCTCTGTAAGCTGTCTTCTCCACATATTTGCAATCTCTGTGAGCTGTCTTCTCCACATATTTGCCCTGCGCTGTCGACACACTCTGCGAAAAAATTTGCTCATGAATTTAGCATATCTTCCAATCCTAATTTGCGTAATACCAATCCTAAATGCCTAATTTTCTCATTTGTCATGTCTCGTTTTGTCTGTTCACTGGGTGTGTATTTGTAGGCTGGGTAAACTGCACATTCATAGCATGCTTGTAATGGTAGCATAATGGGAAATTCACCTGGTAAGAAGTAGCCACAGCACTAAACGACATAGTGTGATCATATTTCAGTGCTGCACATGCAAGTTTGTCATGATGATGTGTATAGCGTTAACATGATTCAGCTATAAACAGACTTAGGTCGTGCACCTGCTCTTTTGTTCTTGGTGCTAACGAGAGCCACCTAGATGCACTGCACATTCTAGTCTAGCCTCTCTTTTGCTGAGGACTGTGGGACTTAGTGGAAAAAGTGCCCATGATAATGTTCAGCCTGTTTGTATGCATGCCTGCTGCCGCCAATATGCCCTCATCATGGCTTTGTCATCAGTTGCTCCATCATCAAACTGGAGGCCGTTTGTGGGCTGTGCTGACACATAGCGATGTGCATTGAAGTGCATTTGCTCTAAACGAATGTGCATGTGTAAAAGATTCTAGTCTCCCCAAATAATTACAGCGCGGCCACTTGATTGCAGGACTGCACTGGACCAAAGTTGAGTTGAGAAAACTAAAATCCTAATTTTCAAGAGCGAAGTTGGGGGTGTGTTTATCATGTGAATGCGTTCATCACACAAATATATGCGGTATGCTACTGATTACTGAGAAGCAGCGAGCACAACAAGAGGGGCTGGCATCAGGGCACA
Source organism: Dermacentor variabilis (assembly GCF_050947875.1). Lineage (NCBI taxonomy): Eukaryota > Metazoa > Arthropoda > Arachnida > Ixodida > Ixodidae > Dermacentor > Dermacentor variabilis. Next base: position 129,541,818 of record NC_134568.1, read on the forward strand.
CGAGCATTGGGTTTTGGGGAGTCGCTGGAAAAGGGAAGGTGCACATATGGTTGTCCTGGTTTGTGGGTCCTTTGATGTCAGTGCAATGAGAGGTTTGGAGGTCACACCTCAGTTTTTACCAGAAGACGCTGAAAAGGTGAGGCCGATTGAAGGGCTCCTTGAGAAGGTTTAGCACTGTGCAGACGAAGGAAAGTGCGCTCTGTTCTTTCCTTCATGGTGTTGGCATACACCGAAAACTGTGATGAATACATTATTCAGGCTGTTGCACAAATTCTTGTCAAGCAGCAGTGTCAGGCTGAAAGAGGTAATAGAAAACATTTTTCTTAAAGAGGAGGTACTGCCAGAGCTGAAACCAATCGTTGATGTACAGTTGCACCTCCACTGAATCAGATGACAGGACAGTACAGGCATTAGGGACATAAATGCAGATGCTATAGGTTGTCGAGCTTCAGAGGTCTGTGGTGACTGGCGAGGCTCAGTGGCTGGTTGTGTGAAGCCAGTTGTTCCCGAGGCGCTGGCTCGAGTGCCCATGGTCACCATGTACGTGGCATCTGAGTAGCAGTGAGCTACCACATTTATTGCGAGAGCTGGCCCAACCATGGACATGGTCGCGATGCTGAAGGCGGAGTAATGGTGAAGATGACCGCCATCCCAGCCAAAGCGCACAGTGCCATCGTTGGCCTTGTTGTTATCATAGCAATGATGGTGCCACACGTCAAATCGAGGAGAGGTGAATATTGTATGTATGGAACAAACAAAAAGAGAAATCAGTTCACATCTCGGCAAACGAAAACGGTCATAAGGGGGGTTGGTGTTGTATTGCTTGGCCTTATAGTTCTTGCCATTGTTGTCCAATCTCTGGTCACACCAATACTATTGGTTTACTAGTACATGCAGATGAGCACATAGAAGAGGGAGGAAGGAATGAGAATGACATCTGATGGTCGGGCCTCTTTCTGCTGGAAAGGTGCAGTGTGAGGTCACAGTAAACACGATCTTCCGGTTAGTGGAGTACATCAGCTAATTTTTTCTTAATGTAAACAGAAAACATGGCACCGAATGTAATGCTTGTGCGCCCATTTTGTCCCATCATGCTGTCATCACTTGTGCTAGATTCAAGCTTGAGAAGCTGAATGAAACATTGTAAAAAACAAAATAATTGTTTCTTTATTGTGCATTGATGAACTTATGCTGCAATTGACAATCAGTGCACATGCAGTGCGGTAAGCAACAATAGGTAATAATCTGTTTGCATTTTAAATTAGTCATAATTAGTCATAAATTAGTCATGACAGTGCATTAAGAGAAAAAGTTACTAGGACTGTCAAGGGAACTCTAACATTTCTATGCTCATTTAGCTGTTGAAGGGCTGATGAGACCTGAAAAAGTATGTAACCATTCAGTAAGAGTCCTTGCTCTGGTGAAACGGTTGAATTCTTGATATTGCTGTTTATTGTGCGTTGGCTTTTCTTTTTGTAGAATGTGTTCATAACGGGCAGCCCAGCATTGCTTCCTGGTATTCGTGAACGCTTGTGCACAGAACTTTTGGCCATGCGTCCCTTTCAATCACTCTTCTCGGTAACATTAGCAAGTAAGTAGAGAACACTTGGTGACATATTCTAGACATCTGGTGTTGAGGAAACAGTGTGACTAAATGAGTCTAATTTTTTTCTTCTTATCTCATTGTATTGCCTTTTTTTATATTGGTGTGTTTCTTGCATCCCTTTCACATTCCACTTGTGAAGCATTTGTAGTTGGGTATTTAAGATGTTGTTTTCAATGTTTCATCTGTCTTTTTTATGCATCGCTTTTCATTCACTGAGAATAAGCATTGGTGAGGCTGGCAAGCAAGTACCTGGAACTCTTTTATTCCAAAATATATACATAGGGGAACCTTGTTAGTATGTATATTCATGAGCAATATGAGCAGAACACCAAATTTGTTTTCAAGAAACAAGTACTCGTGATGCGTGAATTCGAATGTGACATTTTAACATGCAGCAGGTAGCTCTCCCTCTTAACATTTAGCTGCATTGAGTGCTTTTGTGCTGCCATTGTATGTTAGGCCACTACAGTATTTTGAAAACAATTTCTTTCTTTTTCATATTGCTTGAGGGGATACCTGTTTGGAACACAATGTGACCACGTACTAAGTGGTAGTGTACTCTAACCACCAACTACAAATTTGTGCCACACCACAAACCATAGTGGCACAGTTGGATTCTGCTCAACAAAAAGTGATCATGGCACGCACTAACCTATTAATACAAAACCACGGTGGTTAAGCTGTCAGCCAATAGGCTTTATAGAGCCTGAATCAGGGACTCATTGCAACGATGTCTTAACCATTAGTATCACTTAAGTGGGTACATATTAACGAGGTTCTACTGTACATAAAAATTCACCAATCTGTGGTATTAGTAGCACCCTCTGCTAGCATTTTTGTGTTTGTTAGTTTATGTTAGTAGTGCCACACAAATGACATATAAACCTTACAGCACACAGGCACTTGCAACTGATGTGACTGCTTTTAGCCATTGAGGCTTCCAACTTTCATAGTTTGATTTTAAAGAATTCATTGAATTGGTTGATTGATGGCTTAGTAGGCTGACTGGATTGTGAATGTGCATTGCGGTAATTTGGTCTGGGAGCACATTCTTTTTGCCAGGAGTGGTGTGTGATCCTAGCTTACGCATGCCTGCCAACTTTTATGATTTCATTGTAAAGTGCTTGATTTTTAAAGCTCGCTCATGGCTGTTGTATTGGCACAAGTAATATTATTTTTCTTCATTTGCATTCGGTTTAGGGCAAAAAATAATTTTAAAGAATACAAAACACTGTCCCTAGCTGATTTCTTGACCCAACTTTTTGGACCTGCTAGATTATTCAGGCCTACCCACAACAGCGCCAGATATTCATTGAATCAGTATAAGGAGGCACCAAATTTTCAACCGCGGTAACGTGAATGATTCATGGATAAACTTCATGAACATTTACATTTGTCTGTGGCCAGATCATTCTTGCTTCAACTGCTGAGCAGAATGCCCATTCACAGCATTATGCTACACCATTATGCTACTAACAGTCACAGTCTCAATAAAACAATTTTCAATATGTTTCATAAAACTTGAGTAAAAAAAATAATTTTAGCATTTTATGTGCCAAAACCACAATCTAATTGTTAGGCATGCCATAGTCCAGATTAATTTTGACCACCTGGGGTTCTTTAATGTGCACCGAAATTTAAGCATACGGGCATTTTTTGGCATTTTGGACCCCATCCGAATGCAGCTGCTGTAGCCGGGAGTACAACCCGTGACCGTGTTCCAAGCAGCATGTCATATCCACTAAGCTACCATAGTGAGTACCAAACTTTAGTTCAGTGGAATCTCTTTAATTCAAACCCACTTAATTTGAACTTCCACTTTACTCAAACTGACGCTGTGGTCTTGTCAAAATTATGTCTATTACAGCGAAGCTGTGTATGGCTAGCCAATTCGTCCGTCTGTCCGTCCGTATGTTCGTCCGAATGTCCGTCCACCGAAAACACCTCTGGTGCAACCCCATGCGCGTGCACAAAAAAGAGAGAGTAAGAGAGGCACACGCTTAGCCAACACCACCTAGATAGCACAAGGCCTGTTTACCCCAATCCATGACGTCACGCTATCTGGCCCGAAATTTCCATTGACAAGGCTGGCGTGATGAAACAGGCAACATCAAGATCATTGTTGCCTACTCTGGAGCATCCCCATTAGATTCTATGGTAGTCAGGCCAGGTAACATGGCATCATGGATCAGGGTGACAAGGCCTTGTTCTGTCTAGCTGGTGTTGGATTAGCTGCGCCAATATTGACGTCGTTGCTCTCTGTCGCAGCCAAGTGTATGTGCAGCAGTTTTTCTCTGGCTCCGAAATGGGTTGGCCACCGTACTGTGCACTGGCCCATATCAAAGTTGCCCAACTAGAAGAAGAAAACTGGCTAAAAGCGGCATGACAGGCAGCAAAAGACGCCAGGGAGACAGAGTGCACTGCCCAGCTAGAAGAAGAAAAGCATAGCGTGGTGCCATCTCTTGAGGCAACGCAAAACCCATGCTGCGGAACTCGCGGACCGCTGCCGTTCAAAGGAGCACAGGCAACCCTGTCTCAGCGCCAAAAGATGAAAATGAAGTGTATGGTGCCCTGTATCTGCCTTTTGAATGTCGCTATTAGAAATGACAAATAAAACTTCAGTGCACTTGCAGTTACAGCTTGAATGATATTGTGAGCAAACATTAGGGAGAACTCGGAAGCAATATCTTTTGTACCTTGTTTGAGCAGTAACTAGCGTATTTAATTCGGTCCTGTACAAACTGTTGGGGGCCATAAACTGCATTTTCTTAAGTTTTGACTGGTTACCCGGACCCGCTGTGGTTGCTTAAGGCCGATCCACATGACGGACCAAGTCCGCGGGCCGCTCGGTCACGTGATGCGACGTCACGGCCCGGCGCAGAGCACATCCACATGGCGGACCGCCATAGCAGACGGCAGAGCAAAACAACCAGCTACACTCTCGGCCAGCGTGTTATCATTGTTATCATTCCGGCTCGAGTCCCACAAAGCCGGAAACTGCTCAACGAGGTATACAAAATGAAAAAAACCTCCTCGTCACTCCAAGAGGACACGGTGGTTAAAAAATATATCTGCTGCACACACGTGTAGGCGGAACGGCGGACATGAAACGACTGGCTTGACTGGCTTTTGCTGAGCCGAAAACTAGATTGGATTTGGCTGAAGACACTCTGTTGCCGGACAACATTCGTTGGCTAAGCCAAAATCGCTGCGGTTTGCATGCGGTCCGCCGCCAAAACGGAAGCGGGAAAAGCCTCGGCGATTTGTTGGACCGCGAGGGCCGTGGTCTTGCGCGGGCCAACGGCGGTACGCACGAACTGGTGACGTCCTATCACGTGATGCGCGGACCGCGGTCCTAAAGAGCAATTTGGTCCGTCGTGTGGATCGGCCTTTAGTGGCTATGGTGTTGGGCTGCTAAGCACGAGATCGCAGGATTGAATCCCGGCCACGATGGCTGCATTTCGATAGGTTCGTAATGCGAAAACACCCATATACTTAGATTTAGGTGCACGTTAAAGAACCCCAGGTAGTCAAAATTACTGAAGTCCCCCACTACATCGATCAGATTGTGGTTTTGGCACGTGAAACCCCACAATTTTTTTTTTTTTTTTGACTGGCTGCCCAGATGTTCTCGTTTGAGTGCCCGGGTAACGGCTCTGGCTTTTGGCTGAAGGTGACTTGAAGGCTGCCGATGACGGGAGCTAAAAGCATTGCATGCTTAATGCTTTACCACGAAAAGTACTTCAATTCATTCAGCAGAAGTGGAGTTATTGGTAATCAAAGGTCGCGTATGATCCCCGTTGCAGTGCTTCTGCTCCTTCTTCAATTACTTGGACTGCAAAGGATATGGTGGAGCAAGGCATACCTACAACACTCTGCCTACTGCCAAGCTTTAGCTCAGGGGCTCCTATCTAAATACATGGGAATGGAGAAATCGTTTTTCTTACCAACTACTGCACTGAATTTGATGAGGTTTGTTTCATTTAAAGGAATAAGTTAAAATCTACTGACCGCGGCAAACGGATTTTTTCTTTAGGCCATCAATTTCTGAATTAAAATTGTTATAGAATTCCAGTATTTTGAAAAATGAAACTTTCATATTTACAACTCTGGTAACTCGGCAATGAAAAGCGATATCACAATTTTGCAAACCGTACCTAATAATACATCTAAAGCAGACAAATGTGATGTATAAGCACCCCTTTGAAATATACCACTAATTTGTGAGTAGGACTTTTCCAAAACTCCTGGTATTATTGCAACAAATTCTCTTGCGCTGTAAATTTATATATCAGATTTGTTTGCTTTAGATGGTCTAACAGATGCAATTCACAGAACTGCGATATCTATTTTCGGTAGTGTTATAGATTTGTAAACGTTGTGATTATATTTTTATTTACTTTTCTAAACACAAATTTTTGGCAAATGTTTTTAAAATTTCATATCCTAAATCGAAATTCTGCTTCCTACACTCACTAGAATTTAACTGTCTCAGATGCAACAAATTTCATTCAAATCAGTCCGGCGGTTGTCTCATGAATGCATTTCTGCATTTTACATTTATTTGAATAGGTGGAGTTAGAGTTGGCCCCGAGATAAGGCTTCCTCTTAAATCTGATTCTGACAAAGCCAGGAAAGAAAGAAAACTGCTTTGCGAGGACAGCATTGTAGTTAAGAACGGTATAGGTTATTCAAACAAGATGGCGGCTGAGCAGCTTGCATGGAAACTTCTTGGAAAGTTTTGCTGTGCACAAGAAAGTGTAGACAGGCTTCCTTTCAGTCTTAAAATAGGCCGCGTTGTGTTTTTCTGAGTTGTTTTTTATTAACACACGGTAGCGTTAAGTAGCATAGACGCATTCCAAATGCATTACAGTACTTGGGCTCAAAGCTGTCTCGGCCGTCTAAGTAGACTGGTTTTACTGCAGACCAGACCCACAACACGCCCTTAGTGTCTGTTGATCAAACAAGGAAAGCCCAGAGCCAGTATTTCAACAAGAAGACCTGTCTTTTACATTGGCTCTAGGCTGAGGCTTCCCCTCTTTGCCCACTGTTGATCAGTTTGTCTTCATCTTTCTGTGATTCTTTTGCATTGTTTAGACTTGGCTTCGGTGTATAATGCCAAAACTAAAATCCATTTCAACTGCAGATGTATTCCACTTTCTTTTTCTGCTGCCAGTGCACATGCTTAATTATGCTGGCCAACTTATGGAAAACTTGTTTCTTTACCTTTTCCAGAAAACCCAGCCTCGGATAGCTGGAAAGGTGCAAGGCAATGTGCTATGCAAAGAGATTTCCTCAGCAAGTTTGCTATCAAAAGGGCGGAGTATGAAGAGAAAGGTCCAGACTACCTGAAGGAGCATTGCTATTCTAATGTGTTAAGCTCGTCCATTTTGCCATCACCTGCAAAGCCCTTGACGTTGCAATCTAGTACATTGTGATAGATGTCACTATTTATGCAAAAAGGAAGAAGACACTCAGACAAAATGTAAATTATCTTGACTGAATTGTTTTGTCCTTGTAAACTATTTCCATTTCATCAAGAGACATTCTATTGCTGTACGCATTATGTTGCTCATTTCAGTTTATGATAAACATGTTTGTTTAGTTATTTTTGCGTTGGGATCCGATAGTGTCGGGCAACACAGCTAAGGACACTGGTTTTTTTGCCTAGCTGGGACTGTGGTACTGATAATAGCATACTACTGTAATTAAAATGTTTGCAACCATAGTTTGAGCATTCAAGTTTGGCTGTTTCAGGTGCTAAGAGCAAGATACTCTGTTTAAAACATATATATATATATATATATATATATATATATATATATATATATATATATATATATATATATGAATTATGAAGTAACAGCATCAACCAATGAGTGGGATTCATTAAACTTTGCATTTCGAGGCCAACTTGACTCCTTTATGGGTTAAATGGTGGACATCTGTGGAATGCAGGTTTACGGAACGTCTTGATAATAGAGGGAAGGAATTTCACTTATGCTTGTGAGCTTGTTTTTCTGTTGGAGTTGATCGACAAAGATGTTAAAGGTGTAGAAGTGGTGCATCGACTAGGGGTTGGTTGTTGACACTGAAGATGGGAGGCTACTGTTCTTGTGAACCCCTGTTTGCTCTTTAAACAAAATTAAATTATGGGCTTTTACATGCCAAAACCACTGTCTGATTATGAGGCACGGCGTAGTGGAGGACTCCGGATATTTCGACCACCTGGGGTTCTGTAACGTGCACCTAAATCTAAGTACACGGGTGTTTTCGCATTTCGCTCCCATCGAAATGCGGCCACCGTGGCTGGGATTTGATCCCGCGACTTCGGGCTCAGCAGCCCAACACCATAGCCACTGAGCAACCACGGCGGGTTCCGTTTTCTCTTGAATGCGGCATGCAGAGCATTAATATAAACGGTGGAGAGCTTGCACGTAGAACAGCTGATCTTGTTTAGCATGTTCTGTATGTGCCATGACTCCAGTGACAGCCTTTTTCAAGTGTTGGTCTCTGTGGAATTCCGATTTCATAAAAAGTGATCTTGTGTTGGCATCTTCTGAAGTTCAGTGATGGCATTTTGTACTAGTGAGGAAGTCCTGGCATCGTTCTTGCGTTGCCTGGTTTTTAATGCGAAAGCATTATATGCCCATTACGTGAAAATCCGTTGGTCTTACCACTGAGCGATGGTATCAAAAATGGCCGATGGTGCAGAGTAAAAACATCAAAAATGCTTGGATTGACATCATATTTCTCAGTGAGGATTCTGTAAGCAAAGTAAATCAATGGCTTTGAAAAGAAAATTTGGTCAATTTTGGTCTGGATAGGAACTGGACCCAGGCGGTTGCAAGACGAGCATGCTTCCCCAATGCCACAATGACTCCACGGTTCTTGCTGACTAAAGGTGTGCCTAGTGCGTGCTCATTGCACACATCACGTCGCAGCCATCTGGCGGACTAAAGGTGTGGCCTAGTGCATGCGTCATTGGGCATGTGACGACGCAACCAATGGGGAGGTGCCACGTCATGCGTGTATAAGATGAAAAGCATTAACGTTACGAACTCCTTGCGGGCAAGCGAGCGCGTTGTGGTTTGGCCTTATCATAGAACACAGGCGAGGGCTTGTGCAAACAAGGTATGCTCAGAAAAAAACATTTCACTAATGCTTTCGCATTCCCACACTTAAGCAATCTTAACTGTTTCTGTAATTTTTTTCCATTTCCCCACTGTATGTTACCAGAGTTGGCACATGAGATCTTAAATTGCTCTTGCAGTGACTGGCACTGTAGAAATATTGCTCAATTGTTATGGCATGCACATGCTAAATAATTGGCATGTACTAAAAGCTGTGAATGTTGTCTTACAATTTAATTTACTGCGTATTACAACGTATGACTCGAGGAGTAGACATACAAAACGATTGTCACTTAATAAAGGCATTGAGCTTTGCTTGATCAACTTATTTTCAATGAGAGCTCCTTGGGCTTTGCCATAATACCATCTGGACTGTCTTGAGCCAACGTGAGCACCTGCTCGAAAGTACTAGGAGCAGCCAAAGTATGTACACTTTCCCCATATGCAAAAAATTGAGAGAGGAGGCGCTCTCGTGTCCCAATGAAAAGGTTACATTGTAGTATATTGATCACCTTCCTTGGAGCAATTACCCTAAGGTGGTTGTGTTGGCCTACATATGGAGAGTCGATCTTTTTGTTTATGTAGCTGACTTATGCAGAGATTAGACCCACACCGAACTCCGTTTTCTTGTGGATATTAAGTTCACTCTGGAGTCTTCACTTATTTAGCCAGACAGACACCATGCCATCTGTGTGACCATTCGCTCTTTTGCTCACATTCTGGAATGATTGTGAACTTCTTTGCTTCATAAGAAACTGGAAGGCCTAGCAGAAATATCGTAATATGCTTAGGAGGAAGCCTTAGCTCAGGGTCAACTCAGATTTTCCTATTCACAGGGCTTTGACATGCAGAAATGCTCTCATTAGATGACCGCTGAACCAATTCGACTGACATTTGTTGCATTTTAAGCAAAAAGACTGAATCCTACCGACTGTAGAAAGCAAAATGTTGATTTAGGCCTAAAATATTAAAAAATTGCCGAAAATTGGCAGTTGTAAAAAAGAACAAGCACAAAGTTTATAAGTTCATAACTCAATACCAGTAACATATATAGCTGTTCTGTAGTTTGCACCTGTTAAAGCATCTGAAGTAGACAAATTTGATGTATCACTTTACCACTTACGTGAAATTTTTGTAACATTTATGAAGGTCCTTCAAAAATTCTACTCGTAAATTAGTGGCATATTATGATACATCAATTTTTTCACCTTAAATCTCTCAATAGGTGTAGTTTATAGTTGCGATATCATTTTTATTGCAGAGTTTTTAAACGTAATAATTGTTTTTTGAAATCTTTTGAGCTTGAACAATTCTTGTAAAAATTCAGCTAAATTAAAAACCTGCTGCCAACATTCAGTGGATTTTAACTTATTGTTTTAAATACAACAGATCTCATCAAAATTGATGCACTGGCTCGGGAGCGAAACGATTTCTGTGTTTGCGTGCATATATATTGAAGATTTTGAGGTAAAGCTTCCTCTTAATGCTAAATACTGAAGTCGAGTATGGACTGTAGCCCATCTGGTATGAATGATACACAGTAAAAAGGAAGGGGCCAGCCAGAACACCAGCCAAAAAGACGTAACATTGTTTTAACGTTTCGACTTCCCCACAGGAACTGAAACATAAACAATGTGTTTAAATCCTTTTTGTCGGTGTCTGGCCTCTTCCATTTTACAATGCTAAATTAACGCTCGGTTCATATCGGTCAGCATTGCTTAATATATGTTGCTAGTCAGCATACCGTATAGACTCGTGTGAGCGCCACACTTATTTTTCACAATTTTGACGAGGTGGGGCCCTTACATAGCACCGAACGTTTTGGTCAAAATGGTGTTGACGCAGTCGGTGACTACTGCACGCCCCAGATCCCTGAATATACCATTGCATCAGAAGTCAACATGCCGTGCTCGCCATCTAGTAGGGGCATGCAGAAGTGTGCAGCATGTGAAAATTCGCTGATGTGCGCACAGAATTGGGACACCGAACCCGACTGCTTCTCCGATGGAAATTTTTTTTTCAAAATTTTGGGCTTCCTAGTTGGGGGTGTGGCCCGTACACAAGTCTGTATGATCGATCATGCAGTATTCTCGCGCTGCTCCAACCAACACGGCTGTACTTTGTCTGCTTAAAGTAAGCCACAGCACACCAGCACCAATGACTTGTGTCATCATCAAGGACAGCGAAAAGGTTGAGTATGGAATTGTTATTGCACATAGTGGGGGGGGGGGGGGGGGGGGGGGAGGGGGGCAAGCCTTGCATGAGGTTGAGCTTTGTTTTACATGTTCTGCTTCTCAAAACTCTCTCCTTTGTGTACATGTGACATGTAACTTTACTGTTCTCTGTATGTATCCACCTTCATCTCATAATCACTCCTACCGCCTTCCCTGTCCCACTGCTTCAGTTCAGACTAGCAAGCTAGAGCAGGTGCTCTGTACTCCATCTGATTAACCTCCCTTCTCTCTCTCTCTCTGCATTTCTGTTAAATAAATTACCTCCATCATTTGGCACATGATACTTCTCACTGTTGCACTGCATCTGATGAGCATTCTTGTCTGAGATCATCTGACAAAACAAGTGACTCCATGTAATGCTACATATACAACAGCTGTGTGTTGGTGAACAAAGTGAGGTTGTGATGTTCTCCTCGTGCGCATGTGACACAAGGTGTGCAAGGTATTTGAGGACAGCGCTTCTCAAAATGCTGTAGACACAACATTCTCATTCTGTCTGTCTAGATGTTTAACATTGTTTTCATCAACTCTGCTGCCATCTTACAGTCGTGAAACAGGACACGGAAATGCATGTAGTCCCAGTTGCCTTTGACACTGACCACAGCGACTTGGAGATTGGAGATTTCCACCTTCTTGAATGTGGTGAAAATAACTTTTTTTCACCAAGAGAAAGGAGCTTACGGCTTCAAATGGCAAACTGTCGTTTGTGACAAGGAGGAAGGTGTGTTGCCATTTGTCGGGCGTCAAACAAATCTAATAAACGTATGGTGGCGCAATGAAAAATAACATACAGAAGAGTGAAAAAGAGACGACAGAAAGAGCACCAGCTCTTTTTGTTGTCTCTTTTTTTATTCCATATGTTATTTTACATTGTGCCACAGTATGTTTATTATTTATGTGCTAACTTGCCCAACATAGTACCCTGCTAAAGTCATACAAACAGTTGAGTGCCTTCTGCCCGCAGAGGCCATCGTGAGTGGAAACCTTGAAAAGGCAATGCTGACTGCTACTAAACACCTTTAAGTGGCAGAGTCAACAGTCGGACTTTCTGTGCGCTAGAATGTAAGGTACCAGACCCAAGCAATTTGCTTCTTCCCACAAGGCCTTTGTGACTCGTGATTGGGTTGCTGTGAATTTCTGCGGTAACTTCACAATCGCAGCGGCACCCCAGGTCCCAATATTTAAACCTGCTACACCGCTATGTAAGGGGGGAATCGGTGAGAGGGAGGCGAACAGAGCAAAACAATGCTAAAAACTTGCACAAGGCTGCTATTGTGGAAGCACTGGCCAACATCAACAAGCATGTGCAATCTGATGAGCATACAACCATTTTTAAAAGCAAATTCAGTCAGTTATTGAGACTGAAGATGGTTCCTTAAACAGCTTATGAAAACAGCAGTGAAGTAAATTGTAAAAGAATTAAAACAAATATATCCAATCTCACTGAAAAGTATTGAGAATGCGGATGACACTGGAAAGATGCACAGACAAGTGCTGTGTTGCACTGTCGATCTTTTCTATGCCATTCATGTCGTTTTGCACTGTCGGCAGTTTTCAGTTTGGATTACCAACATGCCCAACGTAATGTCCTATTGAAATGAGATCGAATCTTGTTTCAAGTATTGTTTCTATTCCTGAAGTCATGATTTTCTTTCTCTTATTACACATTCTTGTTTCATCAACATCATGAGCCTATTTTATGTCCACTGCAGGACGAAGGCCTCTCCCTGCCATCTCCAATTACCCCTGTCCTGCACCAACTGATTCCAACTGGTGCCCGTGAATTTCCTAATTTCATCGCCCCACCTAGTCTTCTGCTGTCCTTGCCTGCGCTTCCTTTCTCTTGGCACCTATTCTATAACCCTACTCATCCACCGATCATCTAACCTGCGCATTACATGACCCGGCCCAGCTCTGTTTTTTTCTCTTAATGTCAATTAGAATATCGGCTATACCCGTTTGCTCTCTGATCCAAACCGTATACGGCAGACATTGTCAGCTCTTGACTGGAAGCTTGCCATTATCATTGAAAAGGAAGGTGTAAAATCGGTGCATTTTAGCGGTGCTGACGTGGGGCAGAAACTTGGAGATTGACTCTTGTGAACAATTCAAGGACCATGCAAAGAGTGATGGAACAAAGAATGCTAGACACAACGTTGAGAGATGTTCTTGATTACAAGACATAAAAATAGGCAAAACAAGGGCTGGTATAACATAGAACTATTCCAATCTGTTTTTATTCCAAATCTTCCATTAGCCCTCCATGATAAGTCAGAATGGTTCATGTCCAGCCCGTATGGGCAGGTGCCACGCCAATATAGGCAGAGACCGAGCCATTTTGACCAAAGTCTAGCAATGAACATGGTTCCAAAACGGTCCATACCCAGACAACACAAAGGCATCCCCAGTAAATCTCTGGGATGTCGGCATCAGTACATTCGTACATCCTAAGGATGTCCTGCGGTAATCCCAAAAGGCTTCTGATCAGGTAGATACTGAGAACACAGTAGGCACATAATTGGAGGACCATTTTAAGGTGATGTCAGGACGTGTTCCAAGGCACTAGTATTTCACACTGTAATTAAATGGCAATTAATTATTTACAAATTGGGTTAATATATGCATGACGCAGCTTGGCGTATGAGAACCCATATTGTAAGGCTCTGTTTTGATATTTGTGCGCTTTCACTTGCTCAGAAATTTCTGAAATTTTGCGTCTGTTTCTTGCCACGATTGAAAAAGCAGTTCAGTATCAAACGAACAACCTCAGGTGCAGCACCCGCTATGCACTTACGGTGGCATAGCCTTTGAGATCTGCTTTTCTTACTTCAAGAGAGCCGTTGGTGGAAGGTGTGCTTCGGACACAAGTCCAATAATAATAATGATATTAGTACTACTACTACTACTACTGCTGCTAATAATAATAATGTCTAAAACAACATCTAAAAATCAATGTTTTTTTTTTTTCCTTTTGTTTCTTTTTTTTTCAGTGAGCCATTTGTATTTTGTTTTTGGTTATACTCACTTTCATTCGGACAAGCATGAAGTTCTCGGATAAACACACCTAGAAGCAATATGTCCTGAGAATATCCTGCTAGGGCTGTTGCTGACATATATGTCCAGTTAAGTTCGCAATAAGTCCAGCAGGAGATGTTGGGTTTAAAGTTCATTGTGGGCATGGTGCTGTGGACATCCTCAGTACGTCCCATAAAGAGGCAAGATGTTTGGATCTTTCTGGGACATCCATGGGATGCTTTGTGTTGTCTGGGTAGCAATGCAAATGTTAACTACACATTAAAGTTTCTTTAGCAGCAGATTATGGTGCAAAGTTGGTATCACAAGAAATAAAACAATAAAATTTTGTTAAGATTATGTTTCCAATTTAGATTCTACTCTTCACTAATGATTAAGCATGTACCGAGGATTGGATCAGCTTACCCGACAGCTGAATTTTACGCAGCATTCTTGTGAAACTCCACTTTTTTCAAAAAGCAAGCATATATGTTTTCATTTATTTGTTTCTTAACCACTGAAATCAAGGTTTATCTTGTTGAAAGGAAGACTTAGCATGGTGCCAATTCCGACTGCCCTATTCAAATTCATATGAAACACAGAAATACTCTGACAAATGCTGAACCAATTTGAAATTCTTTTGCATCTAAGAGAGCTAAACTCTACTCACTGTTGAAAACATAATTTTTTTTTTATGTCCTTTCAAAAACTTTGAAAAAATTAGTAAATAAAAAAAATTTTAGGCAACCTTAATCTTTGATTTGGGTATCTCTTAGTGGCGCTTGCACCTCGGTGTTGGTGTTCGTTAGGTTAAGTGAGCAAATGTCCTTCCCCTCACACGATATGCAGGCGTGGAGCGAGGGCGGGCGAGGAGGAAGCACAGCGCACGCTACCTGGGGGCGCAGCCCCCTAGCGAGCGACGCATGAAGCACACCTTACGTGCTCTCTCTTGTGCTGACGTTAGAGCATGTAACGAGTGCGCGCTTGCAGCTGTTGTGAGCAAACGAACAGGTGAGTGCCGGGAGAGGAGAAGTGAGTTGGAGGGAGTGACGTCGCATCCACTCTGCTAGGCAGATGTTCAGTCTATGCCAGGCAACTGCTTTCCATTAATTAGCCGGTTAAATATCATGCCACCTTCTTGTGTGTGACGTCATTACTGCTGCTTTTTACTTCCGGGTTTCCAGGAATTTCATCAAAGTCGTGCTCACGTGGCGGGTCTCTAAAGTCTACGATACTGTGCTTTGGTGTACGGTAATCAGTGATTTCTAATTTATTCTAATTGTTCCAGACACTTCAGTAACTCAACTCGCAACTAAACTTATGCTCTGATATATCTATAATGAAACCCATTAACTTTGTACTGTACTATTTTTTTTCTGACATATTTTGACTTTCATCCCCAGTCGTCTCAGGAGGTGAAACGAAAGTGCTGCACAAGAAACAAGAGTGTCACTTGATGCATTAAAAATTGAAACACGTATGTAACTTTATTTATGCACCAAGAATGGATATCATGATTCTGCAAACTGCATCACTTAAGCAGACAAACATGAGTTTACATATATGCCTTGCAGGGTTTACTGTCGTGACCCTGCTCTAAACGAGGATGGTAGGGAAAAATGTCACCCTTGTACTAGGCATGTACTAACGTTAGAGTGCTGAATGGCTGTTGTTACGCTCAGTTCAGGTATGATGCCTATGTTTTGAACGTGTAAGTGAACTGCACTACACAGCTTAAGGGCATTAAGCTTCTATTGATCATTAACATGGTAATGAAATTAGAGCTTCAAAACTGAACTTATCCTGGGACTAAATATTCTTTTTTAGCCTTCGAGACTACTGTGCTCAAATCGCCTGTAGAACATTTAGATGCAACACTGGCTCTTTATTGTTTCACATGAGCACTTTCTTTAGAACTGTTCTTGATTTAGTTCATTTACAATGTCAATGAAGACTTGCTCGGTTTAGTGTGTTGAGCATAAAGTGCATGAAATATATTTAGCTCATGCATACATTTAGTAGATTTAGAAACAAAGTACTGCAATTCTGGCTGCCATAGTTTCTAAAAAAGTTTTCATTGTGCATTCTATTTATTCATATATGAATTGGCTAGTAAGTTTCTGTGAATGGTAGTTTATTCAACGGTTTCACAATTTTAGTGCAAGTAGCATGATTGTAAGCATTTTCGTCAGCCGATTGCATGCCACGGCAAGAAAACGTCAACTAGGAGTTTTTGTTTTATATAATCATGTACTGCTGTATAAGACAGTACTGAGTACGGAAGGGAAATTACTAGCGCCAAAGTTTCAGTCGGATTTACACAGACGACTCTTCAAGCACAGCCGGGAAAGCAGGCCAGCCATCTGAAGCAAGGAGTGCACACCTTGCAATGTTCTCATTTGCGTGTAGCCTATTTCTTTGATGAACTCCAGCTTAATGTCTTCTCGAATGTCGTGGCTCTTGCAAACACGGAATATGTTCACAATGATGTCCTCGGCGGCATAGCCAAGCTTCCACATGTGCAACATGATCTTGTAGGCATTGTCTAGCTGACCGTCAACGCAGTACTGCAGCATGTCCTTGATCTGCTCTGGATGTGGTTCGTCACATACCTTGAAAACGTTCTGGCTGTTCACGTGTCCGAAACCCACAACCGTCGACTGGAGGTTGTTGATTGCCTGGCGCATGTCGCCCTGTGCAGTGAACACAAGGGCTTCCAAACCATCTTCTGAGTAGCTGGCATTTTCACGCTGGCATATGTCCAGAAGCTTAGCAAGCACCTGCGCATCCGTCAAGCGGCTGAAGCGTACAACGGCGCATCTGGACTGAATTGGCTCAATGATTTTGTCCGAAGTGTTGCAAGCAAGAGCAAATCGCGTGGTCTTTGAGTAGATCTCCATCGTGCGACGCAAGGCTTGCTGCGCTCCCTCAGTCATGCTGTCTGCTTCGTCGAGAATAATTACCTTGTGCTTCCCTGGTGGCAGCGTCACCTTCTTCTGAGCAAACATCTTGATCTTATTTCGGACAACATCGATGCCTCTATCGTTAGAGGCGTTTAGCTCCAGCACGGCCTCACGAAATGCGGGCCCGAGGAGGATACGCGCCAAGCAGAGGATTGTTGTTGTTTTGCCCACACCGGGAGGGCCGGACAAGATTACATTGGGTACGTTGCCTTCTCGTGAGAAAACTTCCAACCTTGCGATAGTCTCATCGTTGCCTACGATTTCGGTGAATTTCGCAGGCCGGTACTTTTCCACCCAGGGAATGCAGTCTTTCTTTTTCTGGCTGTCTCCCACGTCGATTTCCATGGTCTCTGCCATAACAACAAGGTTTTTCACGTAACAGGACTTTACAAGAACGCTGGAAGCGCGCACTGAAGCCTTTGAAACTGCTGCCACTCTTGACCGCGCAAAAAAAATAACGCGCTAAAACCAGGGTTGCCAGATCGCTCCAACCACAGGTAGGCAAATTGGCCTCCGCAGTAGCCCAAATCACGTGGCCCAAATGTAGCCAAAATCGAAACTTTTGGGTAGCCAAAAAGCTTTTTTTTTTGTGAAGTCATTTCTTAAGCATATTGAATTCATTTTCGGCAAGAATACCTACATATTAGTTTTTCCACGCATGAGCACGCACGACTTCCGCGCGCATCGTAACAGAGGCCATGCGGCACGGAAAACAGATGCTGCACAAGCGCAAGAAGTGCAGAAACGCAGACATGCAGGCAAATTCATGATAAGGCAAATGCGGTCTTCATTTCAAATGCACTGTTTTATTTTTCCCAGAGCACAAAGAAATCATGAAAACAACAACACAAAAATAGCACCGCGCAATAAACACGCTAAGGAATGGCATGCATTCAGGCGTTCAGTATTATTACTTACAGCTCATGATAATTTCGCTTAACACCACACAATGCACTAAACGGAAAACTACAAAAAATTTCAAGACAAAGTCGAACACAATACTGGAGGGCATTGTGCACAGTCGACGTGGTATGGTGACAAACGAGTTTCATGCGTCTCTCTTCTTCTCTGCCACGTTCCTTCCATGCATATACAAGCTCTGAACCACCCCCCGACTCAGTGTGCCAGACAACAGCAGCAGCAGCAGTGGGAAAGTCAAAGGAAGAGGCAAAGAAAGCTTCGCTTTGAAATATTCGTCACCTGGCTTAATTACTTTTTACAGCGAAGCTACAGTGTTTACCTCTGCCCCCGCATATTATTACATTCCCAGGGAGGGCACCTTGGCTAGCTTACGTCCGTATGGGCAATAGGAATGTGTGTGCTGATCCCGGAGATAGTGCAGTACCGGGCATGCGTTGCTGGGGGGGGGGGGGGGGGGGAGGAGGGGGTACCCCGGCCGGCTTACGTCCCTATCACGGCGCGTGAACAGGAATGTGTGGGCCGATCCCTGAGATAGTGCAATACCGGGCTGACTCGCAGTGGAGGTGAAGCAGGCTTTAAGCCCACTCCCCCAAATTCCAAAAATAAGTTTAATATCTTGGGTCCAAATAGAACCACATAAATTCGGCATTGTAATATATATTACAACGCCATATTACAATTCATACATATCATGAGAAGCCAACAAACACTGACACCAAGGACAACATTGGGGAAATTACTTGTGCTTAATAAATGAAATAAAGAAACGATAAATTAATGGAAATTAAAGTGGAGGAAAAACAACTTGCCGCAGGTGGGAACCGAACCCACAACCTTCGCATTTCGCGTGCGATGCTCTGGGTATTTATGTGTACTAGTAGAACCCTGGGATATGACTAATCTCACGATATGACTAATAAAAATCGGGCCCCTCGGTTAACCCCCTTTCTTCTCATTTATATATATATATATTAGAAAGAGCATTTATAGTGTAGGAAATAAGTTCGCCTTCATGCACTTTACTTGTTTTAAATCCTGTTTGACGAATAATGAGAGGGGGAAAGTGTGTGGCGACGGCATCTGTGCATGTTGCCTGGGCTTCCGTGCTCATATATAATGCCACGCGTTTCGGAGGTGCCGGCGCGGCAGCAACAGCGGTTGCGGCATATATGTATGGGAAGCGCGGTGACTGCGGTGGCGCTTGTGTCGGCGTAGAGTGGCGCTGCATAAAAAAAATGAATGATTTCATAATGTATATGCAGCCCATGTATGCAGCCTAACAGCTTTGCCGGTAATCCGTCGCCATATGAATGTTGCGGCCCCACAAATTTTTTGAAAACTCTGCGCTCACTAGTTTCCTGTCAAGAATGCTGGCTATGTCACGCTGATAACACGGATGCCGTTCGTGACCTAGAAAACATAAAAGTAATGACTGGGTGCACAGCATTAAAGAAAGGAAGTGCACACAAGGTGGATGAGAATTATCATTTTGTGGGACAAAGATATGCTCCAATGGGTGTAAACTGTATTTAGAGTGCAGTTTGGCTTCCATAATGAAAGGATGTAAAAGTCCTACTTGCGCCCTATGAAGGCAACTATAATAGAGAGTTTCAGGTCAGGGGAGGCAAGCCCCACCCAAACTTAGGGGGACGCAAATCGCCGGGTGTACAAAAGGACCCAAAGGGAGCACAATACCCTAATCTAAAGCTCTCTTACTGCAAAACCAGTTTACTGCAATCACGTGAGAGCGAACGTCATGTTGGATGTCCACAGTGCCACCATGCACACTTCCTCCACACCAGTGAGTTTCCTACAATAATTATTGTATGAAACTGCATGCTCAACACGTTGTTTGCACTTGTGCTATTTTGTGATTGGTGCTCAGGTCAGCTTGCTGCAGTGGTCGGCACACTGTACTGTATATATATGGCGATCATCGACAAGCTCTACGGGTAAAAACGTATTGTTAGGGTAATTCCTTCAGAGAGAGGGGCAGGATACTGGGTACCCTCCCCTCACCATCAGGGGTCAGCGCCACATCACCCGACATCACCCTCCCTTGGACATTAGACATTGATGGGGCACCTACTTTTCAGTATAACTGCAGAAGCATAAAGAACAATTAATAAGATGCCTGACGTTCAAGCGCTTGCTTCCTCTCGTCTGCTCCGCTTCACCATCATACTATCTGGGGCGTGGCTCGATGCGTCTGTGGCCAACAGCGAGGTATTGTCACTCGAGGCGTACTTCGTGTCCCGTAAGGACAGATGTGGCAGAGGCGGTGGTGTCCTGATTGCAATTCCTTCTGCTTGCATGTATGGCAACAGGCACCTTGATCTGGAGCACACTGATCTTCGTCGAGTTCTTCTTTCCACATGGAACAATCCTCGTAGGATGTGCCTACTGCTTGCCCACCTCACGCGAAAAAGCATATCGTCTACTCTATCAGACCTTGAATCTAGCTAGAGCGAAAACTTACATATACTACTATTTGAAGAATTTAGCGCCCTCATCAACTGGGACTCCCATGATGACCCTGTTGCTCGCGACAGTGCCGGCGACATTCTACAATTTTCTCATTGACACTTTCCATCTACTTATAATATTTGAGAAGTTCATCAATTGATTAAGACTAATTATGTAATCAGCAGAATGCAAACAATAATCAGAGTATCTCCAAGTGACGGCAAACAACATTATCTTGGTTGTCTGCAGCTACGTGGCATTTGCATATATTTAAAGTATGGCTAAAGTTACATGGGACAACCTGTACATTTACCTTTAGACAAAGCCCACAAGCAGCAGCAAACTTGGAACAGCAGAGACTGACAAACAACAAATTATTTTCAGATGCACTTCAGCGAATTTGCTGCATTGATTTTGCCTGCTTTAGAAGCTTGTAAGCAAGGCATGGAGAAAGGAAAAAAATATTTTTCCTTCCTTTTTTTTTCATTCCGTCTGGCATCCTTTCACTACCAGAAGACTTCCAACAGAAAGTTTGAAGACTGACAAGCAAAACACATCAATCGTAATAGCATAAAACGACTCCAAATTCGTAAACTTCTATGAAAAATTTGGCAGGGTTGGCAGGTATGCGCATGTGATTAGACCATTTAAAAAACAATGAAAACAACATCACTGAGTATGTTTGAAACAAGAACCCCATGGCTGCTATATGAGTGGGCACTCTAATACGAGTGTTACATGGAACACTCTGGATCATGATGTGGCCCTATCGGGACCTAACTTTTTAGTTGTGATTGGCTCCTTCACTTGAACTATTGGAGGGAGCCAATCGTGGTTGAGAATTTCGATTAGGCTCGATTGCAATCGAAAGTGGCCGCGTGACACAACTACACAAAATGTGCCAACCTTACTCTCATAGTTCACAAGATGGTTTTAATGTGCGAAATTAAAGGTAGCATCAAAAAATATAAAATCCCTTCTTTAGTAATTGAAGGTTTAAACGTACAGTGAAAATGGAATGAGCATCATTATGCAGAGCGCGCAGAAGAGTACTAGCCAATTCGATGACTTCCGAGATTCATGCCACCATGCTCTATAGTGTGCCTCGATGTGCATGCCCCCAACCTCCTACATACCTTATGCACAGAAACACAGTATGCCTTCAGTCAAGCTGAAGTCCCCATATGAAGTGGTTTTCGTGGTTGTCACCATCCCTGGCTGCGTATGTTGCATTGTCAAGGTGTATATCTTGGAGGGTTTGTTACTGACTTATGCATCTGGTACCCTCGAGAACTCATTTTACTATGCTATTGATAATTCGAACTGCCACTTCGTGGATTAATTTGCCCACTTGCAGAGCCAAAAAGTGTTCAAGCGAAGGATAATCTTGAGCAATGCATTTGTAAACATTTGATCGGTTATATGATTGGGGTTGGTAGGTCATGCGAAGAGGATTCATGGCATTGTGGCTGCTTAGTGCAGTCATTGAGTTGGGGCTGTGGAGTCTCAGGTTTTTGTTGTTGCTTATTGCGACCAGAGGTGGGCAAATGCCCTCATTTTTTGTTTTCTCCCCAAACCCCAAAACATGGGTCTCGTTCTCACCCTCACTTTTACATGTTACACGTATTACCTCACCCTCAGTGTATAGTATTCGTCGCCCCTCTCTCGCCCTCAGCATGTAATTTTTCTTCCATCCTCGCTTACAATCACTCTCAGCTCGCAAGGATGTGTTGTCCGCCCTCACATGCAACATTCAATTTCCAACTTTTAAATAATAGTTTACATGACCCATTACTGAAAACTGACCATATACATTGGCACTGCTGTGATAAAGTTGTACTGTATTTTGCCACTAATACTTGTATAAATGGGGCAAGGAAGCGTGCATACGAACAATCACAGAGTCCATGTCCATAGCAAGATATCTTACGTTCCACACACATAAAAACTGACAGAAATATGCTTACTTGTATGCTTTAACTACAATAAGTGCCACTGAACAAACATCCACAATACTAAACGAACAATACAAAATGATCAATCTGCATTTCCCATACAATTTGAGAGCCGTGCTCGCTTCGAAACAAATTTGCTCTTGGCTTATTAATGGTCATAGTGCCAACAGGAGACTTTTGCAGATGTGCCTTTATGCAAGTTGTTATTGAAGGTCATGTGCACGGATTATTGTGCTTTATTTACATGGCACTGCTCACTTGTACTCATTATTTAGATTTTAACAGTACATCACATATAGCTCACGCACTGCACATTGATACAGCATTCAAATATGGACAAACAGATGACATAAACTTTATTGACTTTACCTGTCAAAGCCACAACAAGAAGAGATTGAAACAATTCAAATGGCATTATTTTAGGCTGGCGGAGCTATTGGAATAGCAACTTGAAAAGCACTGCCTTACTAATCTTTCCATGCAGCACTTTGGGAGTTCTTTCTCCAAGGGCATGCAGTTTGAAACTTTCCTGCTTGCCAACATTGAAGAACTTGGCATCTAATAAAGTGAAAACTTAGTGTCTGCCACACAGAAGGGCAGGGGCAGAAAAAGCGCACAAGACGAAAAAGCTGCCTTGCCTGCCTCATTATCCCGATCTCAGTTTTTATGATGCACGAATAACATAACACATAGGCAGACGTTATGCGCTTCCTGGTCTTCCAGCCAGCATATTGAGATGAAAGAGAACTAGATAATTACACTCGCCTTTTTGACGGTGCAAGTGTAATGCAGATTATTTGCAAAAAAAACAACAACACACATAACAGGCAAACACACATCTTCTATTCTCCACAATTTATTGACACAAAATTTAAGTGCAGCTTCCAGTTAGCTAACAGCTACAATACTCCCAACTTTCATGTTATTCAGCTTCTCTACATGGCGCGATGCATGTAGAAAAGAAAGTTACAAAAAAGCAGAATCAAGTTTATTTACATACCTGCCAACCTGTGAACTTCAAAATTTATAAACATACTCATGGACATGACAAACAGAAAGCAGTGAGGGCGGTAAGAAAGGGAGCAGCACGCATTTTTGTTTACGTTTGCCTTAAGTGCACACATCTTGTGGGACACATATGCACTTACGATACTTACGTTTAGACACAGCACACAAGGAGCAGCAAGCTAGGCACAGCTGAGACATACAAGCAATACAGTTGCTTTTAAATATCAGTGACCTGTTCAGTGACTTTTCTTTTGCCAATTTAGCCTTCTTCAGGAAGTTGTCTGAATAAAACTTGCTCGAAACCAGTAGCCCTCTGTTTAGCACCTTTAATTGCCACAAAAGGGTAGTGCAGGTACCATCGTAAATTCTTTCTTGTAGGTCTTTTTTTCCTTCAATCTTGCTTGTCCCATCCTTCAACACCTTTAAAACATTTTCATGAACAGAATCAATCTTTGTAAAACTTGATGCAACATTTATAAAATTGTAAAGGAACCCAAATTCACAAGCTTTACGGCAAATACAGGAACTTTGGCCGATATATATATATATATGCATTTGATGAACGCATGACAGTGGGATGCATAAATTCAATAACTACAATTTACATACTGAGTGACATCATGATTTACTTGGGTGATGACATAAAAAAAACAAGCAGCAAGTGTATAAATCAGCGGCAACAGGCCGATTTATCACACAACACCAGTGTTGGTGTGGAGATACGGTTGTCGTGTTGTTGCAGTGTTACAACAAATGCTGGCTGTCTTCCGACAATTAGAATCTGCTGACACTGCTGTCAATGGACAGTCTGCATGAAGGCTGTTGCCATCAGTGCATTGTCACAGGAGCATGAACACAACAGAGACTGATGTTGCTAGAAGTCGGTGGGTTGCCATCCTAATGTTAACATGCCTTCACTATCAAATGCAAGGTTAAAATTTAAATTAAATTCTGGGGTTTTACATGCCAAAACTAAGTTATGATTATGAGGCATGCCATAGTAGGGGAGGGCCTAGGGTTCTTTAAGCACCCAATGCATGGTACGCAGCCATTTTAGCATTTTGGCCCCATTGAAATGCAGCCGCTGCGGTCAGGATTAAATCTTGTGCCTTTGGGCTTAGCAGCGCAATGTAAAAGGCATTATTCCACCACAGCGGGTTCGATAAAATGCAAGGTGAACTTGTAGCGCTGATGGACATGACCACGAGTGAGCCCCTTCCTGTGTCCGTGTCTGTCAGGACTAAAACAAGTTCACTATGAATAACCCCCAACTCACCCAAGTAACCACTTTGATCAAATGCAGGGAGCTTGCCGTTCCATGTAGCGGCTTGAATCACGACCTGCTTTAACCTCACTTCAATGGAATTGCCCTTCCTTGCCCTTATCTCATGACGTCCACGTTCCCTCACGCTCGGCCACAAAATTACCAACTAAGATCCTCACCCTTGCCTCACTCTGCCAGGGTGAGGATGTTCGTGTGAGGGTGCATCGGCATGAGGGTGTCCATGTCTGATTGTGACATGGCAAAAACATGATGCCTACTGGGTGTACTTCTTCAGTTATCACAAATAAGCAATGCTTCTGGCAGAATCAAAAACAGAAACCTTACGAGACTAACATGGTGGCAGAGGACAATACCACTGCACCCATACTATAGCCTCTGCGATCAGGTAGCGTGATGGACTGATTTTGTACGCCATGCCTATACCAAAGCTCAGTGCGATGATGGGAGGAATAACATGGGCACTGCTCCGCGTTGGCCCTGAAATAGAACTATGAGCACAGCAGGTATGATAAAAAGGAGAGTAAGGCCATGCAGCTGTGGCAGGGGCAGTGCTTGATTGCTAATGACTCGACTCCTTGAGGTGCATTAAAAAAACTTTTGTTTGATAAGATTCATAAGGTGACATCCTTTAATATGAGACATTCTACAAATTTCTTAACGTGTTGCAGGGTCCCTATAGCTGTTCTGTGGGACCCTTCATTATTGGTTATCTAGGCTGAAGTGGTAAGCAAAACACATCTACCAGCCCAGTGCCACCACTCCAGAGTGATAACAGCTTTGAAACAAAACAGTTCCTGCTACCCGAGGATATTTAATCTGTTTGTGATCAAAGCTGGCACTGTGATACAGTGTGTGTGCTGAAAGGAAGAAACATTTACTCATCCTTTGGTTTCACAAGGTCCTCCATGGCATAAGCCAACAATCATGAAATTAACATGCATCTATTTGCTGTAGCCTTGTTCCTGTAGCCATAGTTCCTGAAAGTAAATGACTCTCACAGCAGTGAAAAGGTTTCGGCGTCTTTCACCGATGCCTCATGTAAGTACAATGCCTAAAATGTCTAACAGGTTGTACCACATCATGACGATTATTACACCAAGAGGATATTAATAAAAAATAAACTATACACTAAAAGTTCAGTGATGAAGCATTTTAAAAGTTGCAGTATGGCAATAAATACCTTTACATAGCCTGCATATAAGCTGAAAAGTGGGCCCCGCTATGGGCAGCATGTGTAAGCAATGGAAAAACCTTGCTTCTTGTAGCTCTTCTTTGCCATATTTACTAATGAACAAACTATTCATGATGAAAGCCAGGACTCGTGAGCACAAGGCAAGTGACACGATCCGTAAGACACCACCATGTACATAGCAGTACCAGTAAGCATGGCAGTATGTGTACAATATTGACAAGAATTCAGTTTTATAGCTTGAGAGGAAGCTTTAGCTTGGCGGCTCCTATCTAAATACATGTAAAAGGAGAATTCTTTTTTTTTCTCGGCAACCACTGCACCAAATCTGATGAGGTTTTTTGCATTTGAAAGGAGAACTTAAAATCTAGTGACTGTTGGTTTCGAATTTTTGATTTAGGTCGTCAATTTTTTATTAAAAATTAGCAAAAATTGAAAATTTTTAGGAAACAGAAGTATCAAGTTTACAACTCTGTAACTCAGCAATGAAAAATGGTACCACAATTCTGTGAATTGTATATGATAGTACATCTAAAGAGGACAAAATTCATATGTTACACATGAATCTAAATATATTTTGTAAAATGGAAATATAGCTTTTGCAGAACCCTTCTACACAATGTAAAAAATTCACTTAACATAAAAATTGACATATCGAATTTGTCTGCTTTGAATGATCTAATGGATGCCGTTTACAGAACAGCGATATCTGTTCTTGATGCAGAGTTATTAATTTATAAACTTCGTGCTTCTATTTTTTTTCAAACTTTTTTAATTTTTGGAAATCATTGTAACAAAATTCAGGCCCTACATCGAAATTCTCCTTCTAACAGTCACTAGAATTTAACTTTCTCTCTCAAATACAACAAATTTCATTAAAATCGGTCCAGGGGTTGTTTTAGAAAAATGTTATTGCATTTTACATGCATTTGAATAGGCTGCATCGGAGTTAGGCCCGAGCTAACGCTTCCTCTTAATGACAGCGTCAAGGGCACAAACACATGCACAAGCGAACTATGGCGTATGCAAAAACGTGAAAGCCGATAAAGTGAAAGGCAGTACTTTATAGCTTCAAGGCACGTCACTGTGTATTCTGCAGCAACAGTTGTTTGAAGCTTTATTACTGAAGAAATTTGCAGTACAAAACAAATTAAAGGCATTCCCAGAGACACTCAACCTGACACCACAGCCTATGCTGCTTATTGCAACAGCAGTCGAGCAAGGGCAAACCAAACTCAATCTTACAGGCAATAAAGACAAAAATGAAAGCATAACATTGCAGACATAGCACATCCACTGTCTAGGAATTTGCTAACTAAAGTGTAGTTGCATTTCTGCATCAAGAAGAAATCGAGGAAGCACATGTACTCTAAGAAAAACACATGTATGGTTTTACATCAAGTACAATAAAAGCTCTTTAATTAGGATTTTATAGCAGTTAAAAAAAGTGTCAGAATGTCAAATTATTAAAAAATCATAATAACAAAAACCAATAAAATAAAAAGAAAACCAAAGCATCCTGTTATGCTTGAAATCTGTGGAAAAACAATTTTTGTCAACTTATCCAAACTATGTAGCGGGACTTTTTCAGAGAATTCACATAGAACACTGCCGAACACCGTGTGACAGCAGTAATGATAGTGTGCCATGGTCACCTTCATCTGAACTTTGCTTCACACAACCCCTCACCGCATCTCCCAATTACTTCATCATGAATGTGCTCGCCGCAAGGTCACATAACATGAAGTTAACACGGTGGCATTAATGGCAATGTAATCATCACATTGAATGATAGCGTGCAGCCCTTACTTGAAGCATCCATAACGCTTTTTATCGGAAGTTTCTGCCATGTCTGTCTGATTGTATGTGTTTTTCACATTACAGGAATGAAAGAATTGTTTGTCAAACCTGTCTTTGTGCGCAAGACCTGCGAGCAGGCGAGGCAAAATGCAAATGGAGGAGCTGGGTATAGCATCCGTGGTTCTTTTCAGAGTAACGATCTCGTCAATGCATACTCTGCTGCTTCAGGCTTCAATTTGGCAGCATCTGGTTCAGACTGTATGCTAGCGCCATTTTAATTTGGTCTGTTCACCATCACTGCCACTTCATCTGAATGCTTTGTGCAGGCTGCATTTCCATTTTTCATTAATTGACTGGCCTGCAAATGAACATGTCCGAAACTCTGACCTAACAAGTTTTCTGTGCCACAGAATAAGGCCAGGACTAAAAAGTGTGCCCTAACGATCCAATTTTCCAAATTGATGGTGGTATAATTACAAAATACATGATACTCAATATTACTGATGGTGAAAAAGTAAAAAGTCAGCTGCTTACAATATTTGTCTGTCACTATCTAAATTGTCTCTAACCCTGTAATTCGCAGTATATCGTGCAGGCTGCACCATATTCTAAGTTTAGATGTATACATTTTCAACAGTGGTGAAAGTCAGAGTAGGAAAGCGTGCCAACCCATTCCACCCACATTTCTGCTATTGTTTCCTAGTACAACTTACTAGATTTCAAAATTATTTAAGACAGGAATGAGGTAAGCCATGGATGGAGTAGTGTGCATTCCATGGCTCAAGAGCAAAATGAAACAAAATATGTAGTTTTATGGAGTCTTGTGCTTATGAGGTCTTGGAAATATCGCACCAGCCTGTTGCAGCTCCTGTCTTTAATGACCCTTTGTTTCCACAATGTACTTGTTGACTTGCTTTTCTAGGAAGGTCAGTGGGCCAGGATTGTCAAGGATGACCTTGTGGAATGCTCGGACATCAAATTTTGCACCTAGGAACAGAGTGATAAATAAATATAGGCAGTTAGTACTTGAAATTCAATAGATAATGCACAACCTTAACAACCTAAAGTCTCAAGGATTAAAAATAAGTCAAAGATTAACAAAATAAAATTACAAACGTAATATACTGCTCAAACTTTGCTCCACTGCAATGTTCAGGAACAGCCAAAGCGAAAACCAGAGTCACTGCTAATAACTTTATGCTGGGAGCGATTATTCGAGCGATTATTCTGACAAAGCCAGACATTTTGGAATTTAAACCACATAGTTACACACACATTTTATAGCTCTGAGCAGTGAACCAACAAATCCTTCCATCACAACACAGGCAGCAAAATGCTTCTGGCAATGCTGTCATTATCACGGGCCATGTACCCATCTCTTTTCAAGGCTCCATACAGGTATTTTTTACAAGGACTTCCAAAGCCCTCACAAAGCTCTGGACAACAGCCAAACAAGGACTGAAACAATCAAGGTCTCACTGTCACTTGTTCACAGCAATAATTTTCATGGAAGGGGGAAGCATACAGCAGGGCATAATTAAAGGGCTTGAAACACCTTTTCTTGAAACTGAGCAACATGCCGGAATAAGTGCAACACTTTTCAAGGAATAGATGATTTAAGGAATGCTTGAAAAGCATCTATAACGAACAGAGATATAATGAATGTAGCATTTATTTTTTACATTCACCCAAAACTCATTGGCTTCTCTTAGCTGGGGTGGCACCTATAGCAATGCCCTGCCTGTCGCTCTATATGTTCTCCTTTCCATGGTGAGCTTACGATAACACTTTGAGGCTGCCATCTTACAAAGGCACCTGAGGGCAAAAAAGGTAGCAGTGGTAGAACAGGTGGGAGCATTAGCCCCAATTGCTGCTTCCTTGTTTCCTATAAAACCTGGAAGGGTATGCATGCATGTGCCACATGACTGGCCACTATGGACATTCTCACTTTAGGTATATTTACCATTGCTGACATCGCTTAAAGTAGACAAAAAAGCAAGTTTTGGGAAAGCTGTAGGGGAGAGCAAGCAATCTATTATGCAAGATTGTAGGTTCTATGCTGTGGAATAATATCTGGCTCGCACGTACATGGCAGCAATGTCTACAGATTTTGAAGGTTTTCTTAACGTGTTGAAATAGTGCTTCAGTGCCTCTTTAAAAAAGCAGCTGTCCTTACATGAGAATCTCAGGTTGAAGGTGGCTGCTAGAAAAGCAATGGCAACATGCTCACCTAGTGAATCCTGTGCTTTCTGGCGCAACTGTTTGATCTTCAGCTCACCAACTTTGTAAGCACATGCCTGTAAAGAAAGTTATGACATCATTCATAAGTGAAAAAAACAAAACAAAACGGAAGCAAAAGCACAGACTAGAGAAGCTACTCTCAACTGAAGCTTAATAAAAAAAAATTGTATGTACACACACACACACACAAACACACAACATTCCACGTATGCTGCTTGGTAATTGCAAAAAAAAAAAAAAAAAAAAAACAAAGCACAACACTAAAAGCACATGGTACTGATGGCAAAAAAAGTCTGTATTGACATCATTGACACATTTCATTTTGGTTAGGGCCAAACCAAATGCGAAAGGTAATTTCTTTACATGTATGACTTAAGATACCATCACGATGCTGTTGAGAGAGATGACACATCTCACACAAAGAGTAATGCCTGGTGCTTGTGTAACGGTATTCTGATTATGTCAACAAATAATAATAATAATAATCTTTATTAATATTAATAAAATAAATAAATAAATAAATAAATAAACACAACTGAATTTGGTTTTCTTCTGGAATCATGAGGTCAGCCCTGCTCTGCAAGTTTTCTTCCCGTTTTTATAATTATTATTATCACTGAGGCTACCTTTAATTTCTGCTTGTTTATTGTCATGCCTTTTTCCTGCAGTGGACATAAAATAGGCTGATAATGATTGTCATGCATCTGGAAGTTTGCTGATATGTGCATATTTGCTCTTCCTCTGTATTAGCTTCAATAAAATATTGGAACAGCATTAACCCACAATGGACAGAGAAAGAAGTCACAACAAATGCTGAGTTGCCACTAAATTTTAGTTTGAAATTTTCGCTTGAGGTTTGGAGTTGCTCAGAAATTTCTGAAATAAGGTTTAGCTGTGAGTCAGTGTGTTGCATATTTTTCATTGTCAGTTGTGGTATGGTGCTATTCAAAGGAATAGAAAGTAGTACCCCTCTTGAGACATATGGTAGTGCGTACAGTAGAACCTCATTCATATGTTTTTGAAAAAGAAAAGTGCGAGAAAAACCATACTAATCGAAAAAACATGCAATCCGATGTGACTAAAAAATTTGACAGATTCAGCTGTAGTTGAACATCTACATAATACGAAGTGTTGCGCAAATCGTTGTGCACGAGGCACGAGACGCTGAAACGCGCCAAGCTGGTGGGGCTTGTGGCCCAAGGCATGTTTTGTTGTTTTCCTATTGCGCAGTGTTTTAAGATGGAGATGGGAAACCGAAATGAAATCGAGCTGGTGGGCGACACCGGATGCCACCGAGGCAAAATGTCACGCTCACATTGCGCTGCCTACAGCAGGGAACGGTGGCGCGTTTGGATTATCGCCTACTAAAAGCGTGCGGTATGCTACCAACAACACTACGTCCCATGCGCTGTAAAACAGATAGGTGAAGATGCTTATCGAAATAGGTTTGGTGGCGACAGGAGCGGATGCGGCGTGCGAAGAATCTGGAAGAGATTTGGTGGTACCGGAATAGGAAATAGAGTGCACGCTGGCGTTTTCACGTCAGACGGGCGGGCGGCTATATGATGTTCTCGATTGCCTGCGTCTCGCGCATTTTCTTGTTTACACGGGATCTAACAGGCGGAAAACGTGTCATAAGATTGCAGTTTGGCGATGTACCGAACGTTGGTACCGAAAAATCGTGTTTTCCGGGAATGTATGAACCGGTAAAAAATCATATATTGCATTCTCGATCGCGAACGTAGGCGCCAGGAAATCGTATGTAACGGTATCATATCAACAAGGTTCTGCTGTGCTTGTGGACTCTTTTCTGCATTCCTGTATTTATTTTTCTTAATTTCACCAGATGTACAGGAGGTGGGGTAGGGTTAACTCAGTTTCAACTTCTTTCACTTTGAAGATAAGACAGGAATTCTTTACACAGGGCTTACTTCAATATTTACGTAATACAGATCAAATGCAGTAGAGAGAACAGTTATCATGGAATAATAAGTTAATAAAGGGAAAATGAGGCATCCACCCAAACGCAGCTAATTGCTACAAAAGAAACCAATATGGGTTCCTCGAAAGAAAAAAAAAAAAGTAAGTGTATAATGTGAGAAATTTTCAATATCACAGAAGTGCCGCATCGATATTGCACTTAGTCACTCCAAGTGCAGGCTGCATGCCGCCACCAATAGCCAGGCTTAATTTTCCACTTGATGCAAGGCAGACAGATACAACTGCTGAGAAATCTTTGTACGTGAAGGGAACTACAAATTTATCTGAAAAATATGAACCCAAAAATAAATTTGAAAAGAAGAATTTAGCATAAAAATGATTTTATTGCATTTCTCGCTCCGCCAGAAGCTGGAAGGCTTAATGATGAACTTTCTGCTCGGTCTTGCATTTAAATGCAACAATATCTTCCTGAACCTTCGGTAACTCATGTATGTAGTGTTGCCAGATGTGCAGTTCGACATGCATCATCACGGTATGATGAAATGCAGAGGTCATGAGCAACCAAAGTGTGCAATGCTGGCAGTCTACAAATTCAGTCCGGAGCTTCTGATTATATGCGAGGTCTTTTGCCTATTCTAAAGGCATACTTACACGAAAGGCACTTTTGCGGGGGATATGGGTGGAGTTGAGTGACGTCAGCCGCTGCAAAAAATTCCCTGTAGATGTTCCCCCACTTACATGGGCGAGGCAACCGGGGAGGGAGATCAGTGTGAGCAGACTACTCTGGTGGCTTCTGCTCTTGGCAACATGCTTCATTTTTTTCATATTCACACTGTTGTGCGGTTCAGATGTAGTGTCTCAAAGGCATGAAAATTGTTGGACCAGCGGAAAAAATAAAGTAGCATTGTCCTTAATTTGGCCATCACAGTGGCATACATGCAACGCACCTCGCAAATGCGACAGGGCCACCAACTACAACAACAAAGTGATTGCGATACGATTGCCGCTCTCTAGAGCAGCAACTTGGTCAAGGGTCCAAGACACCAGCACAAAATTCCGCTGCTTCCTCTGCCAAGCGGAGATTGTATGTTCCATTTAGACAGAAGGTCTTCTCTACCTGGGAATGCACGGTGGCAGCGCACCATCTATGAAAACCACAGCGTTGTTGTCACGTTATGCGCACTCCCCGTGCCAACAGCTGGGATTTGACCCTCGTGTGAATACCCCTTAATAAGCAAACAAAACAAATTTGCTGCAAGCTGTTGGCTGCACACTGGCATGCCGTTTCTGATAAGCAGAGTGAAAAGTCGAGTGTGCGCGTGTAATCTCCAACTCTGTGATGCGACTGACAATGCAATATGCTAACAATTGGTAAGCTGTCACTGTCATATATGTTATACACTGTCATATATGTTATGACTAACAAATCTTGGACAAGCACTCTGAAAATTTTTTCGACATCTTGCTACTACAAATGGCATATTCAGTGATTCGAGACTTACTGTGCTTAGAATTGATTCAATCAATACTGGTCTGCTATTAGGCCTGGTGGCCATGCTGCACTAGGAATTGAAAAAAATTACTTTATCACAAGAAATGCAGCTAGTTCTATAGTTCACACCAGTGATGCTTGTAATGTGGTAAGCAAATTTTAAAAACGCGTTACATGGTGTCAGAATATTTAGCCACCATAATACATTTTGCCCAGTAGTAACACATGGTGGCTAGAGCAACAAATTTCTGATAATTGAGCGAGTCCGAAAACTAGAGTCAGTAAATCGGCCAGCTACTGTACAAGACGAGGTTTCAGTTCACACAAAGGTACATGGCCATCATTTAGCCACATAAAAGTGTATAGAACTTATTTTGGCACATGGAGCAACAATTCTGTTTTGTCCGAACTTCAATTATTTTCAGACAACACATGAGGGACGGTGGGGACAAAAATCTGCACTGAAGCTATTTAACTAGCTTTAGTAACACTTAGTACTTGCCTGTCCGGGCCAGGTGATGTAGCGGTCAATCTCGCTTTCCACTTCACCTTGGCTAGATGAAGTGTGCTCTAGTAAATACTGTACTGCTTTCTCCCTGGACCAACTGGAAATTGCAAAGCAAGTCAATGAGACCCATTTGTGTGAGTGTTCTTTGTCATGTGATAGAATGGAGTACATTCTCTTGAATATTGAAAAATGAAATCATAATTAAATGACACATTCCGCAACAGTTTTCTTGCTGGTAAGGATTATACTGTTTTCAATTATTTTTGTCAGCAAGAATTTCCGTGCAACACGACTGCTTCATGAGAGAGTAGTGCTAAATAAAGTGAAGTGTTGGTGGAAGAAAAAGTACTGCATTAATGTTTTTGTCATGAATGAACTGCTGCATAATGGTGATGAGGTTCCAAAATAAACTTTCTTTCAGTGTAGTACAGCCAATAAAGTGAAAGCTTGCCGTACAAGCTTGAAACATCCAGAAAAGCAACTAGACTTAAGGAAATATCGTAAAATAAAAACAATAATGTGGACAATACATTGAGTATTCCGAAGCAACCTTGAAGAACATGCACCAGCACGAGGGACAGGATTTTAGGAAAGTGAAGAACCTATTAAAATGCCCTTGTACTTGGTTCTTAGCTACTCTTTAAAATTCAGCTTATTATCCTTCGATCATATTGTTATCGTAGGTTATCTATTCTTCTCATACCTTTATTACTATTATTCTGAATGCATCAACTAGGTTCTACTTTACTGTCATTTTCACAATCCCACAAAGTGTGGTGACCTTTCCCATTTTGCTCATTTAGAAGCAGCCCAGATGAATGGACCTGCAAGGGGCAATGGATATATTTAAGGCCTATTTTCCTACTTAAAAAAAAAAAAAAAAGGAAGTGGCACTTGAATCTTGTACAATTTAAATGGAACATTTTACTAGTTGCGCAAAACCAATCACTTTGAAGGTCTTGTGTAAACACTGAGAAAGTGCAGCAAAATTAGCTTGCAAATTGTAGCAACATGCTCAAAAATTAGCAGCAGTGTCACTTTGCACCGTTTAAAAGTACAGGTGCCAAGAAAGGAAAGGCAGTTGGAAAGCGCTTACCCAAGTGCATGCATCCCTGTGTCAACCACAAGGCGACAGGCACGAAGCATTTCTTGGGACAGGTGTCCAAACCTGTAAATTTATGGAGTGAGCAGAGCAGCAGTTTTTAGTGATCCTGTGACAACGAAGGGCTAAAAAAATTTGCATTAAAAGATTCCACTCACTTGTCATAGAGGGTTTTGTAAACACCTAGCTCATAGCCAAGGTATTCACTGTACAAGCCCCAGCCCTGCAGGCCATAGAAAAGAGAGACTCTTATTTTTTTTTGTAGCACAGTGCTTTCTAATCTCGATTTCCGTGTTAGCCTGTCACCAAAATACTGGCCAGTAGCAATGGACTAGTTATGCATGCAGTGCTGGTTTTGTTGAAGCAAGAGCATATTCATTTGCAATTAAGTGATCAAGAATATGTAATATACTTTTGACAGCGAGTATAAGATTACGTTTTTAATAAAAAAGTTGTGAAGCACCTTGAGGTACCCTCAAGGTTCCTCAAGGATGCGAAGTTTGTGGGATCGTTTCCCACCTGTGGCAAGTTGTTTTTTTCATCTACTTTCACTTCCTATAATTTATTGTTTCTTTATTTCATTTTTTAAGCACAAGTAATTTCCCCTATGTTGTCCTCGGTGTCGGTGTTCGTTGGCTTCTTATGCTATGACTAATAAAAATCGGGCCCCTCGGTTAACCCCTTTTCTTGAGGAACCCTTGACATATAAATATAACATTATAGTCTTCTCCAAGCTTTGGATAAAACACGAAGGCGAGAAGCATGAAAGTTTAGCCGCTCACATATACAGTAAAAGAGCCCATACAGTGAGCATTACCAAGTATGGCTTTTATTTTAGCCATTAGTATATAAATTGGATGTTTACACCTATACTTTGCCCTCTAAATCTGTCTTTTAAATTTTAAACATCTTCATAGACCCCCTGTAATTAAGTTATTCATTATGTACCTTTTGTGGCATGCATAAATATCTGTTGAGCTACTTTAGCATTTTCTATAACCACGAAATGTGACAATCTACAAGTGAAGTTGTAGCCAACTGGTTGTCATTAATATTGCTCAAAATTAATTGATTTCCTTCTTAACAGGAAAGAAAGAAAAA
Source organism: Dermacentor variabilis (assembly GCF_050947875.1). Taxonomy (NCBI): domain Eukaryota; kingdom Metazoa; phylum Arthropoda; class Arachnida; order Ixodida; family Ixodidae; genus Dermacentor; species Dermacentor variabilis. The sequence goes on from NC_134568.1 coordinate 129,577,775, forward strand.
AGAAAGAAAGAAATTCTGTCCAGAATTCCTGCTGAAATGAAACACATTTTTTTACTAGTGTCTACTGCACACAATCACATTACCATCCCTACTATGCATCCATACAGTTTCACTTTCTCCAATGAACACAAGTAGGTTACACTAATTCATCCGACCTCCTGCCCTGTAGAATCTGCCATTCCTAGATGCAGGTGTAGAAAACAGTTATTAGCTGGCAACTCACTTTTACATTGTTTGACATAATAGTTCTGTGGAATCCCACAAAGTGGAGAGAAGTAATTAATAAAGGGAAAATGCGACATCCACTCAATCATAGCAATTGCTACAAAGGAAACCTATATGGGTTCCTCAAAAGAAAAACCTTGCAGTTGAAGAAAAATCTGTCCTGGTCTGGGACTCAAACCCGGGACCGCCGCCTTTCCGGGGCAGCCACTCTACAATCTGAGCTAATCAGGTGGCTAGCACATGGCAGGGCAAAGCTGAACTCATCAAGAACTCGAAGCAAAGGCAAGAGTTTGACGTAATAGTTCTGCGGAAGCCCACAAAGTGGAGAGAAGCAATTAATGAAGGGAAAATGAGATATCCACCCAATCATAGCAATTGCTACAAAGGAAACCCATACGGGTTCCTCGAAAGAAAAGCCTTGAAGTTAAAGAAAAATTTGTCCTGGTCTGGGACTATAACCCAGAACCACTGCCTTTCCGGGGATGCCACTCTACCATCTGAGCTAATCAGGCGGCTAGCACATGGCAGGGAAAAGTTGAACTCATCAAGAACTCGAAGCAAAGGCAAGAGTTTGACGTAGTAGTTCTGCAGAAACCCGCAAGGTGGAGATAAGTAATTAATAAAGGTAATAAATGAAATAAATAAAGGTAATAAAGGTAGAAGTAATTGATAAATAAATTAACAAATAATAATTAATTAATACATAATGATAATAATGAATAAATTAGCAATAAATTATTAATAAGTAAATAAATTAATAATAAATTTATAATAATAATAAATAATAATGAATAACCCTATCACAGCAATTGCTACAAAGGAAATCCATACAGGTAAAGAAAAGCCTCGCAGTTAAAGAAAAATTCGTCCTGGTTCGGGACTCGAACCCGGGACCAATGATTTTCCGGGGCAGCAGCTCTACCATCTGAGCTAACCAGGTGGCTAGCAGATGGCAGGGCGAAGCCAAACTTATCAACAACTCGAACTAAAGGCAAGAGTTTTATGTAATAGTTCTGTGCAAACTTGCAAGGTGGAAAGAACTATTTCCGCAGAACTATTACTTCAACTCTTAATAGGTGCTAGTGAAGACGCAAGTATTTAGCATATGATACCAAATGGAAGTTTTGGAAGGGCAAATAACAGAGGTTTGTAAATTTAAATTGGGTATCTGGAATACAGCAACATGAATAGACTCATGGTAAATCTGAGAAAGCAGAATCTGTAGGAGAAGGTAACCAGGGCAGTACCACTATGATTCTGGAACTCACCTCAGCATAGGCAGTGTGGAGGGGGAAGTGCACAGGCCCATCATTGTAGCGCCGGTCTTCAATCTGGCTTCGAAAGTATGGCATGCCAGGCAGCTCCATGGCATAAGAGCCCTGTGAGCAGATTCACAACCCATAACAATATTGACTGCATAGTCAAGTGATACACACATTTGCAAGGTATGTCACTGTAGTTGCCACCCTCTCCACAGTGTCAACAACCTTTTTTGTATAAGCCATTATGTGTTAAGAGCACAAATGATTAATCATTCTGTATTATGTACTATCAAAGGCTGATGAATCAATACATGAGGCTACTAAACAAAGCTAACACTGTGACTGAAAAAAAAAAAAAAACAATATGGCTGAGGCGCACCACTTCGTGCTCGTCAGTCTTGATTGAATGCATATGCTCTGTACAGCCAAATGGCCGCATGTGATAGTGGCAGCTGCTGCACATCCAACAGTAAAACACTGATTTCTGTTGGTACTATTCATGATATAGGTTCGCAGGTAGGATCTATGCTGCCAATAAGAAATCACTTGATCCTTGCAGATTACTTGCTCAGTAACACAGCAGAGATTAGGAACATGCATGAATGAAAACTGCATAGGCACTGCTTGTAGAGCACTTTATTAATTGTAGATAAATTACATAAGGCCTGCCCTCGCTTCTCACCCATTCCACATCCTTCGAACATCATGTAACACATATTACAGCTGGAAATTTCTTTTAGATAGCCAGAAAAAGTAAAGACGACACTACAGCTTTAAAAATGCTTTGAATTGGTCATGGTGCTGAGTCAATCTGACGTATCTGCATATGAGATGCTTACGTGCACTTCATTATTGAATAAACAGCCTAAGCAAATGACAGTTACAAATTTAGTAGATACACTTTAACCTACCTGCAAATGGTGACCAGGGTTACCTTCATGCAATGCCAATGCAGCCATGAGGTACTTCGGCCTAAATGAGGACAAGTTGAAATTGAAGCCATGTACAGTGAGCACCTCTGGCCACACCAATATAAATGAGTGAAAATAATATTTGTCATTCTCTTGGTGGTACAGGTCATAAAAAATTGGTATTTGTTAATAAAATGTCATCACAGAAAGTCTTCAGAAAGTGCAGACACCAGATGAACTAAGATCAAATAGGATGCAGCTTAAAAACCATATGTAGTATTAACATGTGACCTTGTGGAATTGAAAATGCATGTGCTAGCACGTGGGTATGGCGGTGCTACAGTAGTGCATGAGCACATACTATCTACGAACTTCCACTAGGCCACTGCAGTTAGATCACATTTCTGTGCAACATCTATGTGGCAGAAGCCAGCCACAGAAGCACCTACAACCAGTGATGCTAAAATTTAGTTTACCTAGTAATTAATGTGTTGGGTATTGGTGAAAAATAAAAAAGTGGTTCTTTTCATGAGGTTACACAGAAGTTGCAGTCCTACAACACATACAATCTGCAATGTTAGAAATGATATTAAACATGGCAGTAGTTGAGCACTTACTAAAGACGAGGAAAAAAACAGGAGACACATGGACACACAGGCGCTAGTCACCACAATGAAGTTTAATTCCTTGACAGAGCCGAACAAAAGTGTGTTCGAATACACATCACCACGAGAACCTCACTGCCACTTGGGAGCAAGATGATGAGATAGAGTGTGCAAAAAAGAATTAAAATTTAGTTGCACATGCACAAAAATTTCAGTTCTTTATCGGACAATGCTAAGGAAGTATTGCTGATACAGGAACCACCATGATAGTCGATCTGCTCACTCTCAATCATTAAACAGGTGATTTCACACTTTCTGCTTCCTACTATCCCCGTTTTATCGAAGAGGGGGACACACACACAAGCATGTCAATGAATAGCTAGAAAAACATCTGAAGGCGTTTTATTGACTTTGTAGTTACGCTCCTTAAACCTTTCATTCACGCTTCGTCCGATTTTCCCAATGTAAAAACGGCTGCAGTGCAATGGTATGCAATAGATGGCTCCCTACTTGCATTCAACAAACTTATTTTTGTGCACCTTCTTACTACTTTACTTTCCCAGTTGCCCTACACAAACTACCCAGCTTGCTAGGTGCTCAGAACACAACCTGTACATTGTCTAGAGCAACTATTTTCTTTAGATTGTGCGAAACTTGATGAATATACAGAATGATGGCAACCCATTGCTTCTCAAAAGGAGGCCCAGTGTTCATGTTGGAAACGCCAAGACCAGTTTTTTTTCGTCATAGGACCCCTTCAGCGACTGATACTATAATGTCAGTTGAATAACTGGACTTTAAAGCAGTGAAACTTGCTAATTGAAGCTAGAGGGCACTAAATGGCAACACCACTTGTCAAGTGCGTTGTTAAAGCACATCTTAGTGATACTACATTTTACCAGTTTAGAATGGTTGTAATGAAATGCTAAAAGTGCTTTAGCGGTCCTGGGTGCACAACATCAACAGGTGCGGTGATGAGTGCACACTAATTTCCTGTCTAGGACACCCAATGGTTCCGTTAAGAGGCAGTTCGACGATCAGAACAAGGGAGGAAAGACAATTACGTATAACCAATACGATGTCATCACATTCTTTCTGGAAATGCTCAAAGGATCAATCTAAAAACACAATAAAATCGTCTACATATCTAAAGATTTGCATGCAATTACTAAAGGATCCAAGGCTAAGGGACAGGCCACTGTCAAACTTTGCTAGAAACAAATCGGTTAACATGGGAGCAAGACAGGAGCCAATACAGACTCCTTTCTTTTGTAACAGGGGAAGGTTATTCCATTGGATGAAGGTCGAACAAAGGTAAAGGTTAAGCATCTCTAGAAAACCACCGACGGAGACACTAGCCTCACAAGAAAATTTTACGGATCCATATTCATCAATGCATTTCTCGACACAACATAACATTTCATCATGTGGCAAGGAATAGTGCAGTTAAACCTCGATATAATGAAGTCGATAAAATTGGCAATTTGCTTTGTTATATCGAAATTTTGTTGCATGGAAATTTGACCTTTTATGCAAATAAGCAGTCGCCAATATTTTTCTTACATGGAAAAAGGTCGCAGAATTTTCCAAATTATTGGGCAATCAAAAAGAGCAAACTTGAATAAGAAAACAATTCATTTTGATAAATTTGGGAGTCGGCAACGAATAATACTGTTTTATGCCACGTATGTCGACCATCTCTTCACATCAGCAGTGCGATTAAGCAAAGCCAGCCACACTATCGCGTGCACTTCGCCCCCATGGCTGATAGCGTCGTCTGCACTACAACGACACTACCAGGAAAGGCGCAGGCAGTGGGGAGCGAATGCTTCATCTGCCTCTCACTCTAACGGGTCACCGAAACTTGAGATTAACGGGTCACCGAAACTTGAGATTACGCAACCTCCAATAATAAACGTGTGGGAAGACAGCTTACAAGGTGCCATGCCCTCTCAGCATGCGCACTCTTTGCACACGCAGCAGATTACCTCTAAAGCAGGGTGTGCGGCTGTGTATGCGCTCAGCCGCGCTTACAGCCATGTGCAGCCATGGCTGAGATGCGCGCCACCTTACCCCGTCACATGTGCTTGATTGAATTACCGCAAGCTCACTCCCCTCCCCCTCTTTGCCTTTGCTCGCGCGGGAAGGCAGCACTCATGAAGCCACCATCTTTCTTGTCTCACTCTCACGCACTTACACTCGCACCTAAAGCACACAGTGCACAGCGTGCGATAGGATATTATCGCACTTGGACTTTATAGAAACATGATGCGACTCCATTATGGCGATCACTGTTGTCATGCCGCACGCGATTTGAGAGGTGCGTTTGCAAGCAGCCGCTTGTAATTCGATCATTTGACCATCTGCATCCGCGGAAGTTTCTATTTATTGTCTCGGCATCCCTTTGTGGTGGCTGTGAAATTTCGTTATATTGAAATCACATACAAACACACTTCGTTATACTGAGGTTCTAAATGCATGGTGTTCTATAGACAAGATGTTATGAAAAGTTAAATACTTCATTATATTGAGAATTTCGTTATATTGAAGTTTGTTATGTGGAGGTTTAATTGTATTAGTCTATCACGTCAACTGAAAAGGCCTTTAGGCCAATGTCTGCATGGGCCTTTACAAGTTCAATCACTTGATCAGAATTATTTACAAGAAACGGGTCTTTGATTTCCCACCGTCTTAACATGTCATTAAGATACATCGCGACTTGCTTTTGCCAAGTGCCTTTCTCCAAAATGATGACCCTAAACGGGATCCCCTCCTTGTGCGTTTTGGCACTGTAAGATACATATAATGACATGCTTTCACAGTTTTCGATACTGTTGTGCAATTTATCAAGAGCCAGGTTGTTGCAAAGTTCCACCACGCGAGCTTTTACTTTAGGCTATGAAACCTTCCTACGCTCATTAAAGACAGCTGAAAGCCTCGTTAGACTTTCTAAAAATGTTTTAAAGTGAAGATAAAGCAAAACTGCCCTCTTTATCTATGGAAAGCACACAGAGAGAGTGATCATTAAGATGGGACGAAACACGCTTCACTGGAAGACCGTTGAAGCATGTGGGAAGCAGACTACGTGAGCCGCGTCCTTGAACTCAGACCAATGTTTGGGGTAGGCTCTAAGAGGCCAAATGCTGAGCTTCTTTCTCTTGTACGTCAAGTTTCAAAGCAAGTTCCTGAGAAGGAAACACACAAGCTAAATTCTGAGGGAGTGAATGTCCTGCATCGGTATAAGCCTCCGTCCTGCAGCCTTCCAGTGAAGCGTATTTCATCCTATCTTAATGATCACTCCCTCTTTGTCCTTTCTGCAAATAAAAAGGGCGGTTTTGCTCTATGTTCATGTAAAAGTTTTTTTAGAAAGGCTAACGAGGCTGTGTGAGCCATTTTCAATGAGCGTAGGTCAGTTTCGTTGCCTAAAGTAAAAGCTCACCCGGTGGAACTTTGGAATAACGCGGGTCTTGATAAATTGCACAAAAGTATTGAAAACTCTGAAAGCATGTCATTTGATGTATATTTCAGTGCCAAAATGCACAAAGAGGGGATCCCTTATAGGATCATGATTTCGGAGAAAGGCACATGGAAATAGCAAGTTGTGTCATATTTACCTATATGACATGTTAAGATGGTTGGAAATCAAAGACCCGTTTCTGGTAAAGAATTCTGATCAAGTGTTTGAATTTTTAAATACCCATGCAGACGTTGGCCTGAAGGCCTTTTCGGTTGCTGTGACCGACTTATACTATTCCTTGCCACATGATGAAATGTTGCATTGTGTTGAGGAATGCATTGGTGAATACAGATCCGTAAAATTTTCTTGTGAAGCTAATGTCTCCGTCGGTGGTTTTTTAGAGATGCTTAACTTTTACCTTTGTTCGACCTTCACCCAATAGAATAACATTCCTTTGTTACAAAAGAAAGGAGTCTGTATTGGCTCCTGTCTTGCTCCCGTTTTGACCAATTTGTTTCTAGCAAAGTTGGACTGCGGCCTGTCCCTTAGCCTTAGATCCTTTAGAATGCCCTTTGAGCATTTTCAGAAAGAATGTGATGACATTGTATTGGTTATACGTAATTGTCTTTCCTCCCTTGTTCTGACCGTCGAAGTGCCTCTTAACGGAACCACTGGGTTCCTAGACAGGAAATTAGTGTGCACTCATCACCTCACCTGTTGATGTTGTGTACCCAGGATCGCTAAAGCATTTTTAGCATTTCATTCCAACCATTCTAAACTGGTAAAATGTAGTATCACTAAGATGTGCTTTAACAACGCAATTGACAAGTCGTGTTGCCATTTAGTGCCATCTAGCTTCAACGAGCAAGTTGCACTGCTTTAAAGTCCGGTTATTCAACTGACATTATAGTATCAGTCGCAGAAGGGGTCCTCCGACGTAAAAAAAACCGGTCTCGGTGGTTCCAACACAAACGTTGGGCCGCCTTTTGAGAAGCGTAATGTAGCCATCATTCCGTATATTCACCAAGTTTCACAGAATCTAAAGAAAATAGTTGCTCTAGACAATGTACAGGTTGTGTTCTGAGCACCTAGCAAGCTGGGTAGTTTGTGTACGGCAACTGATCTGACTGAGAAAGCAAAGAAAAGTAGTAAAAAGATGCATAAAAATAAGTTTGTTGAATGAAAATAGGGAGCCGTCTATTGCATACCACTGCACTGCAACCATTGTTACATTGGGCAAATGGGATGGTGCGTGAATGAAAGGCTTAAGGAGCATAACTACAAAGTTAATAAAATGCCTTCAGATGTTTTTCTAGCTATTCATAGCCATGCTTGTGTGTGTAAGAATTGAGAGTGAGCAGATTGACTATCACGGTGGTTCCTGTATCAGCAATACTTCCTTAGCAATGTCAGATAAATAACTGAAATTTTCGCGCATGTGTAACTAAATTTTAATTCATGTTTGTACACTCTATCCTGTCATCTTGCTCTCCGGTGGCAACATGGTTCACGTGGTCGGTGACATGTATTCAAAGGCACTTTTGTTCGGCTCTGTCAAGGAATTAAACTTCATTGTTATGTGTAGCGCCCGCGTGTCCATGTGTCTCCATTTTTGTCCTCGTCTTTACTAAGAGCTCAACTACTGCCATTCAAGATAAACCAACAAGCCCATTTCGCATACGTGTCAGCTTTTAAACATACCTTTAAACAAAAAAACAAGGACAAAATTTAAGATGTCTCTTTCACATACTAGTTTAACAAAAAGCTTTTCACTCCACTGTGCACGACGAGGCATCTTTCTTATTTGTCTACTTTAGACCAAGAAATATTTTTATTCCTCTTTCTTCGTCATTTTGTGCATGCTGCACTGAGAAAATTAAGTGAAAGAATGAACCCAGTTGCATACAGCAGCATGACTGCCTATCAGTGCTACCAAAGCAACATTTAATATGTCTTGCCGCTTTCTGTCTGACAAATGTAATTTGATTTGATTATAGCGTACAAAGATGCACTTCAAATTCCAATAATCATTACTTTATCCTAAATTCTTGTTTAACACACTCGGTACAATTAAGCCACTGTTATGCTGCTGCACACCGTCTGCTTTTGGTCTCAATTACTATGGGTTTACTCAACACCCCCTCTAAACTTGTTAGGTGAGCACGGTGAGTGCAGCTTTTAAAAAGTGATGTTCCTCATTTCGTTTCAGTGTTTTTTTAACAGATCTTTAAGTATTGTTTAACCCTTTGTGGGTCGATTTTTTTTATTTTTGCCGATTCCAATTCTTCTGAGGGAGCTACTTCGAAAAAAATATTTGGTGTTGGTATATACGTATTGTTTATTCATGAATAACAATAAAAAAAGTAAAGAAACTTATAAGAATAAAAAATTTGACGCACTGTTATACACATAGTTCAAGGCTTAGAAAATGAGCACACAAGAATATTTCGCAACTCTCAAATGTTCCTGCTCTTACACTAATGTTTATGTACATAATGTAATCAAACTGCGTAGGTGAGCGCACTCAAGATAATTTTGTGGTAGTGTGCCCGTTAAAAAAGCAAAATGTGTGACAATCTTCTCCGAATCTTCATCTTATCAGCAACCAATGGCAATTAGTTTTCGGGCATCTCCAAAAAAGAAAGAAAGAAGAGAAAAGGAAACGCATGCAGGGCGGCATCCTTCCTATGCACACCCCTGTGAGCACTAAACGAGCGAGAAACAGGCGGTTGCCCTTTGAGCGATTAGTAACGAGATAGCCATCAGAATTGCGAGTGCAAGAAGCCGAAACTGCCCGTGGAACAAAACCCAAACCGCCGCCCACCTGCGCGCATGCCAACGCGCAAGTGGTAGTATATAGACATGCTGGAGCAAACTAGCTCTAAAACAAACCATGCAGCGAAAACCGAGAGAGGGAGGCACGAGGAAAAAATTCCCTGTATTCCCACATAGTGGCAGCACATGCTAGAAAAGAAAAAGTTAGGAAATAGGCATGATTTTTAAACGCACAGACGGCGCTGTAGATATACGGCATCGACCATTTTGGGCTTGTTCGCGGCGCCGTATATTTACGTCACTGACCCTCAAAGGGTTAACCATGTAAACCAACAGCTCACAAACATAACAGAATCAAAGTCCTCCTTAACATTATCTGCAAAGGATTAAAAAACTACTCACGATCGGGTCAGGTCGGCGGCATTGACGTAGAATATTCCAGGGCGAGAGAAATCGGGTGTGCCCTGAATGTACATGGCACATGGCCCACCAGACTTGGAGGCATCTTGAAGCTGAACTCTAGAAACAAGTAAATTAAACCAAAAGCAGAACTTCTTTTGATACTCTGTTTTTAGCTGATTGTCCTCTGTAAACATGCACATACCAGAGTACAGAAAAGTTCTCAGTCCAACCAAGAAACAAAGCCCATTGCGTCACGAAATTTTCAAACTTGTTTTAAATGTATGAAGCTGAGTGCACTTAATCACATCATTTGCAAAAATTTTAGGGCTATCTGAAGGGGTGGAAAAAAAAATATGTGGCCAATGGTAGCTGAAATATTCCTCTGCTGTATGAATCCTCACCCAAAATTATGTTAAAGATTATTGCCTCGTTTTGGCATGTAAGTTTGAGTCCTGGAAGTCTACCATCTGTCTTGATAGGAACTCTTGATTATGCATGAGGGTTTCTCTTTGAGCCAAGCAAGGAAGCTCTGTTGCCTACATTGGAGATATTCTTTTTGGAAATACTAAACTTTCGAAAGAAAAAAAAATCATAAGCTGCATGTTTGTTACTTTCAGCAGCACCATAAATTGCTGAATGGACATATATGTTGTTCCACTTGTACTCTTAATACAGCCCTGAAATGTAAGCTGCACACCTTCACTAAAGTTGTGCACCTTAAATTCGTTAAGTCTCTTATACATATTCATTGATGATTTAAAAATTATGCAGATCCCATGCACTGTGGCAATCGATGTAAGCGAAGCTTTCTGTGCTGGTTGCTTTGATTGGCGATAATTAGCGGTGATGTTGATGAGGAAAGCTTAATTTCGTCAACATTTAGTGTAACACGAAAGTGGTGAGTTGATGTTAAACGTTACCTTGCATGCACCACTGCTATTTGTCTGCGTAGTACACAGAGAACACACAGGGAGAGGTGTTTGCTTGAGGCGTTGTTGTGCACCATACTTCACAACCTTTGATGGGGTTGAGCATTGTCATTACCTCATATGGCACATTGCATCGTGGCAGAAGTATTAAACTTGAATTGGATTACGGGACTGTACATGCCAAAACCACAATCGGATTATGAGGCACGCTGCAGTGGCGATCTCTGGATTAATTTTGACACTGTGGTGTTCTTTAACGTGTCCCAAATTCTAAGTGCACGTGCATTTTCTGTTTCGGCCTCGTCAAAAGGCGGCTGTCGCGGTCAGGATCAAATCCACAACCTTGAGCAATGCCACTGCCGCAAAGCTACCGTGGCGGGCACAGAAGTGTTGATTTGATGGTCGACCGCTTCTGTAGTGTCGCCTGGACCCTGTGGTGCGCTTTATTATTAATGTGGCTTTGCTTTTGCACGCCCTGCATAATTTGTCCGCTTGACATATTTTCATGGTGTTTATTTTTCAGAAATATCAGGAATGTACCGTATCGTACCTTGAACTTAAGGTTATCCAGTTTCCCCGCAACCACTGTCGTATAGTATGTAGTAGGGTTCCCTTGCCTTCTCACGTCACTGCCCCTTGTATAGGAACTGCCTCTTCCCCTCCCGCCTCTCTACAGTTTTATATATGTCCCCTCTGGACTTGCACGTTAGTACAAAGGTAAAAGCTTGCGGGGGGTCACAGATAATTACACCTGTCAAGAGGCTAATGTGGCGACACCCAGGGAGCTCCAGAGGGCATTGTGCACATTTAACGTGGTGCGGTCCAAACGAATTTCTCGCATCTCTTTTCTTCTCTGCCATGCTCCTTCCATGTATATACACGCTCTGAACCACCCCCTGACGCAGTGTGCCAGACAGCAGCAGCCACAGCAGCAGCAGCAGCAGTGGGAAAGTCAAAGGAAGAGGCAAAGAAAGCTTCACTTTAAAAGGCTTCACAGACTACTAGAAATGCAGAGAGCTCTGTCTGCTAACCATCATATTGGGAAATGCTGCCTCAAAAAATGACACACTTACAGCTCATAAAGTTCAAATAAAGTAACAAACCTGAGAGGGGATTTTGGCACTGAAGGGAAAATAGTTAGCAGCTTTGGGTTGATTTCTTTTTCAAGCAACTGTTCATACGTCCTTACAACCTCCTCCTATAGAAAGAGAACAAATTCAGTAAGGTCAAAAAATGGCCAAACAAACCCTATGGCTAAAAGCAGTATCACATTTACATGTAAATGTCACACATTTGTACGCTATATGTAGTAAAAGGACAGGGAGAGAGGATAGCAGAGATGATAAAGGAGAATGATTTACATATTTACAACAGTGTGACTAGGTAAAAATATCCATAGTTTGCTTGTGGAGTGACATCCTCGAGACAGTTTGTCATCTGACCCCACATACCAGCACTGTTAGGTCACGTAGAGAATCCGGGTCGCAAAACCCTACTGCCCAAGGAAGTTGCACACTGTTTTATGAGCTGCCTTCTGCATGCACGGGGCACTGCGTGGCCATAATAGAGCCTTGGTGCAGCTGGCTGGCAGCCAGTGCGTGCGGTAGCAGCTCAGGAGTTCCTCCCACAGAGCCTTGAAAGCACTGCATCGCAGGAGCAAGTGTTGCTGCATAGGTTAAACAATACACTCCCATTCTAATATTTATAACATATAATATCCTAATCTGATGAAACATTTCATGCTTAAAGGGACACTAAACAGGAAGATTAGGTTAAGTTAAGCTTGATTAATAAATCACATTTCCAAATTACTGACAAAGACATGCTTACCAAGAGCAGAGGCTTATATGCATGCTCAATGTCAAAATACAGTCAATGAATGACTTTTCGGATGCCTGATTTTTCACAATTGGGACACCTTTGCTTCGACGCAATGTACCCCATACAGCCAATGTATTCGATTTTGTATTTGATGATTTTTCGGACTTGTTGACAAGACCGCAGGCATAGGCATCAACTACATTGGGGCACTGGGGCAAGCCCCCCCTGTAATGACTGACACCTGAACAATAACCAAGTTGGGGGTGCAGTAGCAAATATTAGCACAATTTACTAGGGACATTTGCAAGGTACATGATGAAAGCATGCCGCTAGCTGTAGGGATAGGTCATTGAGACCACACCCTTTTCTAGCAGCATCATAGTTGCATTGCAAGTTACGGCAATTTTCTTTGCTGAGCTGTGATCCCACTACTGTACCTCTCGCTCTTCAATCCATGTGAAGTGATCAAAAGTAGAGTCAAACAAGGGATGTCTCTAGAGCCAGCGTTTGAACAATGTGACTTGTATTTGTAAGGGCATTAACTATCAGGGCCTCTTGATGGAAACAAGTGGCCACGAAACTTCTTCCCCCTCCCCTTACACACACACACACGCAATAGGAAAATCAAATAAAGTTGACGCACGGAGGTGGTGGATGACAGAATCCAAATAATCAAATATAAGGGTGTTAGGTGTATTAGCAAGGGCAGAATGAGGGGGCGGGGGTCCTTTTGATCCTTTCAAGTGGGAGCAAAAATGGAAAATGAACTTCATGTGTGAGCACGTGTCGTTAATCCTGGAAGCCTCATTTTCCCAGTGTGCGACACTGGTGATATATAGGTGTGGCCTTTTCTTGAACCGAGTGGCTGGCAATGTAAGGAAGGAGTAGCGAATTTTCGGCTGTGCAGGCTGCCAAAGTTTGGCCAGTTGTTGGCGCAGATGGAAAAAAGCATCGTGGGCTTGCACTGGTGGCTGAAATCGATCGCAGTAGTGCAGCAAAGCACTTCATTGGGCCCAGTGTCTTCGACCCATCCTCACCCAGATTACCTTCATGAAGCCTAAAGTGGAAGAAGTGTCATGCATTCAAGTCGGATGCAGGAGCACATTGTTTACCACAGTAGTCCGTTTCCTCGGGCCCAACGTTGTCGACTGACATCACTGGATTGCCGTCAAGTAACACCGAATTGACTCGTCTGCATAAGAACTAACTAGCTGATGGATTATGTTATGGTCATTAAAGAGCTTTTTTCTTTCTTCTGTTTTCACGATTTTCCATTACTGTCATGTTCGAGGTAGCCCATTCGGCCCACTCTGCACATGGGGCGGGTAACACGGTAGCACTGTTACGACACTAATTTTGCAAGAATCGAATTAGTGCGGTGCGTAACTCATGCCTTGTGTATGTGGGAATGGCATAGCGCCTGCTGGCCTACCAGTTCCAACTGCAATATGGATTTCTGCAAGGTGTGTCCATTGTGTTTGGTGTGACATGGTGTGTGTTTGAATGCTGAGTCATGACATGGCCCATCTGCTAAGAACCTATCGAAGTCACATGGCCAGGAAGAAAGGACATTGTGTCGACAAGCTTACCTTCGGGGTTGACAGTTACAAGTTACAAGGTAGAAGAATGCACCCCTCTCTCAAGCATCATGGAAAACAGCAGTCACATGGAGCACTGATGACGTCGATCGCCCTCTGAGGGAACATTGAGAATATTATTTCTGTCTTGAGTTATCACAGCGGGGAAAGGTTTCTACACACCTGCATCAAGGGAATGACCTCTTCACTGAAAAAAGCATAAACTTGGTTCAGTGACTTGATGGCCAATGCGAAACAGTTGCGGATGCCACGTGACCGGCAGCCAATCAAAGGGAAAGCCACGCTTCTTTCCGCCTAGACCTTCATAGGCCCTGGGGTCATCTGACTGCATCCATTGTTACGTCGAGCCTACTTAAGGAGCCCACCATATATCTTATAATTCTATCTCTTCCACACTCAAACTTTCATCATGTTCTAAATAAATCATTGAAGCTTTTACAAAACGTCACCTTTGCCCAGTCGCCTGGTGTTGTGATGCCCATGGCACATTCAGCTCGGACCACTACCACTCATGTAATGTCGGACGGCAAGCCACGAGGAATGAGTATCCGGTGTCAAAATAGGGGTTGTAGAAGACTGTGTTTTTCTTTTGTATTGTTTGATTCCTTGTCTTCCCAACATATAGTTCTTTTCCCTTCTTTTCAACTTGCATAATCTATTTTGTTGAGCTCTTGTGTGCTCTTTGTTTACTGTTACGTATTTCGCTTTGTTTCTTTGCTCGCTGCCCTCTTAGAGTAGCTAGTTAGTTAAATGTGGTTTATTGGCGCAAAAGTGGCTAAGGCTATGCTGCGCCAAACACGAGGTGTTTTAAAATCCAGTTTAAGAAGGAAAAGGCTGTGTTAGTAATCTATACTTTATGTAAAAATCCTGTGTCGTCTAGAAATTTATGAACGTCAGATAGTGGGACTAGTGGATCATCACCTAAAATTAAAGCAGGGTGTAAAGGTATGTGTAGTTGATATAGGTTGTGCAAAAGGTTTTGTCTCTGTTTTTCAATGTGTGTACATGTCAGTAATATATGCATAACCGTTAGTGGTTCTTGGCATTTCTCGCATGTTGGTGTGTCTTCTTTCGTAATTAAATAATTGTGTGTGAGGTGTGAGTGCCCAATGTGTAATCGGCATAAAACTAATTCGAAGAACCATTCCTGATGATAACATGACTTCCTCTCATCAACTATGGGCTTAGTGAGATGTAGCTTGTTGTCGGCACAATGGTCCCATTCATTTTGCCATTTTGACGTTAAAGCTTTTATAATCGTACGGACGCTATCTTTATATGGAAGTGTTGTGTTTGTTATGTCTTTGTACGCTGCCATCAATGCACATCTATCAGCTGCTTCGTTACCCGGTATCCCAACATGGCTTGGAACCCAGCAGAAATGAATTGACCTCCCGTATTTGTTAAGCGCCACCATGTTTAAAATGTCTCTTCTATCAGGGGGGTTCACACTCAGGTTTCAGATGCAGAGCCTTCAGTGTGCTTAAAGAATCAGTGTATATGACTGCATTTTTGTGTTTATCAGTGATAATCTTTTTAACAACAACCCATATAGCGTATACTTCGGCCGCGAAAACAGAGGCGTGCTGTGGCAATCGAATACTTGTTTCCCAATTTTCCATTACAGCCCCCACACCCACGTGTTCTTTTGTTTTAGAGCCATAAATGTAATATTTCATGTCATTTTGATATTTGTCCTGAACAGCACGGAATTCTTGTATAAAGTGTTCTTGTGGGGTGTCTCTTTTCTTTAGATGTGTTAACGTCCAGTCAAATAACTGTGTGAAATCGTACCACGGGAGCAACCGTTGTGGTTTTTCAGCAATCTGGAGGACTTCATGAGGAATGTCATAATCCCAACAATATTGCTCATACTGCAGACAAGTGGCCTAATCGTGTTTGGTTTATTTGTATAGTGTAAGCGTGAGTTGCATTATGTGAGGATAGTGTAGCATATGTGTTGTGGTGATGACTGAATTCTGAGTACGTAAGAAAAAGTGAGTAATGCTCTGCGCTGCTGTAAGGAGGGTTCATTACACTCAATGTATAATCTTTGAATAGGTCATGTCCTATAGGCACCACTTGGCAGTCGCAGTCCAAGGTTGTGTACTGGATCAAGTCGTTGGATGTAGGACTATCTGGCTGAACCGTAAACCACGGAGCTGTAGTCTAAGAGGCTACGCATAAGAGACCGGTAAATATGTAAAAGACACGTTCGGTCAGAAC
Organism: Dermacentor variabilis; assembly: GCF_050947875.1. Classification (NCBI taxonomy): domain Eukaryota; kingdom Metazoa; phylum Arthropoda; class Arachnida; order Ixodida; family Ixodidae; genus Dermacentor; species Dermacentor variabilis. Next base: position 129,593,986 of record NC_134568.1, read on the forward strand.
CCCAGTGCTTATGAGATAAAACTTTGAGGATATTCAATGCTTTATTTGCCTTAATCTTTAGTGTTTTAATGTGGGCTAGGAAGTTTAGTTTTTTGTCAAAGATTACTCCCGAGAATTTATATTCTTGTTTTACTGGCAGAGTGACATCATTCAATTTTAAAACCGGGTCTAAGTACAATCCTCGTTTTTGCGAGAATAGCACTGTAACAGTTTTTTTAGTAGGAAAGTGGAAGCCATTTTTCTCAGCCCACTCCATTAGTTTATTTATTGTTATCTGGAGCTGCCTTTCACATGTTGGTAAGTTTGAGGTGCAGCATGCTTTTTGCAGATCATCGACGTATATGGAGTGCATAACAGAGGGGAGGATGACTTTGTTAACAGAGTTCATTTTTACTATAAAGAGTGTTGTGCTAAGTACACAACCTTGTGGCACGCCGTTTTCCTGGATAAATGTGTGCGAGAGCACAGTGCCTAGACGGATTTGGAATGTTCTGTTGGACATAAAATCAGCGAGACAGTTTAGCATTATGCCACAGATTCCTAACGCAGTGAGGTCATGTAAGATTCCAAATCTCCACGTGGTGTCATACGCATTTTCTAGATAGAAGAACACTGCCAGGCAGTGCTGTTTGTGTAAGAATGCTTCACATATTTCGCATTCAAGTTGGACGAGGTGGTCCGTCATTGAACACCCTTTTTTATACACGCATTGATGAAAATCAATAAAGTTCCGTATATCAAGTGTGAATGTTAATCACGCATTTACGACACTTTCATATGATTTCGCCAAACAGCTTGTCAGGGCAATGGGCCGAAAGCTGTTTGGGGATGTGGGGAATTTACCCGTTCTTAAGAAACAACTATTGCGTTTTTTCAACTTTTTCCAACTCAGAGTAATTAAATATTTTCTTGTTTGCATATGTAATAGCTCTGTCCACCTTCAGTCTCCGTCATTCTTCCACAACATCAACAAACGTGCACAATGCACGTGTCAATCGTCGAAATAAACAAATTTGTTTAGAACCACTCTGAGGATCAGTGTGTCGCAGGCAGAGATGGAAGCCTGTGCCATTGCAGACACTATAACCGGACAGCAGGCCCAGGGATTGTGACACTGGTTCAGAGCTCAAAGTAGCCGAGGAAAGACAGTATTCACTTTTCGTGACTGTGTTTACATGTGGCACCTTCCCCTTCGTTAGAAACAAGCTGGAACCTGTTTCAGGTGATTTGCGTAGTGCCAGTGAGTGGATCGGAGAGGACATGGCGGCAGCCTTCTTCCTCCCTCAATGCGATACGCCAGCGCCACACGAGACAACTCACCCTGTCTCAAACTACACTCCCCTACGGCATTAATGTGATTCGCCTTCCTAGTGCATTACCGTCGTTTACACAAATGCGATCGCTACGAATGTAACATGCAACTTGTATCATTCATGTAAACACCGCTAAATGAACAAGTTTGGAGTGTGGCCAAGAGTTTCTGAAGTTCTGCAGAGCTTTGCAAGGCAGACCACTTACAGGGATGTGAAAAAAAAAGGTCGTTTAATATTTTTTTGTGAGCTATTTGGCAAGACTGCAGCAGCAGCCACAGTCAGGAACGTTTGGGAAGGTTCACTAAGAATGCTTCGGTTTAAAGAAACGCTATGAGTCCGGAGCCAGTGCTAAGAATCACTGGCTCCGGACAGGCCGCCATTGGAATATGAACCTGGCAACGTTTAACGCTAGAACGTTATCTAGTGAGGCGAGTCTAGCAGTGCTATTGCAGGAATTAGAGGGCAGTAAATGGGATATAATAGGGCTCAGTGAAGTTAGGAGGCCAAAAGAAGCATATACAGTGCTAAATAGCGGGCACGTCCTGTGCTACCGGGGCTTAGCGGATAGAAGAGAACTAGGAGTCGGATTCCTGGTTAATAAGAATGTAGCTGGTAACATACAGGAATTCTATAGCATTAACGAGAGGGTGGCAGGTCTTGTTGTGAAACTTAATAAGAGGTACAAAATGAAGATTGTACAGGTCTACGCCCCTACATCCAGTCATGATGACCAGGAAGTCGAAAGCTTCTATGAAGACGTGGAATCGGCGGTGGGTAGAGTGAAAACTAAATACACTATACTAATGGGCGACTTTAATGCCAAGGTAGGCAAGAAGCAGGCTGGAGACAAGGCAGTGGGGGAATATGGCATAGGCACTAGGAATAGCAGGGGAGAGTTATTAGTAGAGTTTGCGGAACAGAATAATATGAGGATAATGAATACCTTCTTCCGCAAGCGGGATAGCCGAAAGTGGACGTGGAGGAGCCCGAACGGCGAGACTAGAAATTAAATAGACTTCATACTCTGCGCTAACCCTGGCATCATACAAGATGTGGACGTGCTCGGCAAGGTGCGCTGCAGTGACCACAGGATGGTAAGAACTCGAATTAGCCTAGACCTGAGGAGGGAACGGAAGAAACTGGTACATAAGAAGCCGATCAATGAGTTAGCGGTAAGAGGGAAAATAGAGGAATTCCAGATCAAGCTACAGAACAGGTATTCAGCTTTAACTCAGGAAGAGGACCTTAGTGTTGAAGCAATGAACGACAATCTTGTGGGCATCATTAAGGAGTGTGCAATGGAAGTCGGTGGTAACTCCGTTAGGCAGGATACCAGCAAACTATCCCAGGAGACGAAAGATCTGATCAAGAAACGCCAATGTATGAAAGCATCTAACCCTACAGCTAGAATAGAACTGGCAGAACTTTCGAAGTTAATCAACAAGCGTAAGACAGCTGACATAAGGAAGTATAATATGGATAGAATTGAACATGCTCTCAGGAACGAAGGAAGCCTAAAAACAGTGAAGAAGAAACTAGGAATTGGCAAGAATCAGATGTATGCGTTAAGAGACAAAGCCGGCAATATCATTACTAATATGGATGAGATAGTTCAAGTGGCTGAGGAGTTCTATAGAGATTTATACAGTACCAGTGGCACCCACAACGATAATGGAAGAGAAAATAGTCTAGAGGAATTCGAAATCCCGAAGGTAATGCCGGAAGAAGTAAAGAAAGCCTTAGGAGATATGCAAAGGGGGAAGGCAGCTGGGGAGGATCAGGTAACAGCAGATTTGTTGAAGGATGGTGGACAGATTGTTCTAGAGAAACTGGCCACCCTGTATACGCAATGCCTCATGACCTCGAGCGTACCGGAATCTTGGAAGAACGCTAACATAATCCTAATCCATAAGAAAGGGGACGCCAAAGACTTGAAAAATTATAGACCGATCAGCTTACTGTCTGTTGCCTACAAAGTATTTACTAAGGTAATTGCAAATAGAATCAGGAACACCTTAGACTTCTGTCAACCAAAGGACCAGGCAGGATTCCGTAAAGGCTACTCAACAATAGACCATATTCACACTATCAATCAAGTGATAGAGAAATGTGCAGAATATAAGCAACCGTTATATATAGCTTTCATTGATTACGAGAAAGCGTTTGATTCAGTCGAAACCTCAGCAGTCATGGAGGCATTACGGAATCAGGGTGTAGATGAGTCATATGTAAAAATACTGGAAGATATCTATAGTGGCTCCACAGCCACCGTAGTCCTCCATAAAGCAAGCAACAAAAAAATCCCAATAAAGAAAGGCGTCAGGCAGGGAGATACGATATCTCCAATGCTATTCACAGCGTGTTTACAGGAGGTATTCAGAGACCTGGATTGGGAAGAATTGGGGATAAAAGTTAATGGAGAATACCTTAGCAACTTGCGATTCGCTGATGACATTGCCTTGCTTAGTAACTCAGGAGGCCAATTGCAATGCATGCTCACTGACCTGGAGAGGCAAAGCAGAAGGGTGGGTCTGAAAATTAATCTGCAGAAAACTAAAGTAATGTTTAACAGTCTCGGAAGAGAACAGCCGTTTACGATAGGTAGCGAGGCACTGGTAGTGGTAAGGGAATACATCTACTTAGGGCAGGTAGTGACGGCGGATCCGGATCATGAGACGGAAATAATCAGAAGAATAAGAATGGGCTGGAGTGCGTTTGGCAGGCATTCCCAAATCATGAACAGCAGGTTGCCGTTATCCCTCAAGAGAAAAGTATATAATAGCTGTGTCTTACCAGTACTCACCTACGGGGCAGAAACCTGGAGGCTTACGAAAAGGGTTCTACTCAAATTGAGGACGACACAACGAGCTATGGAAAGAAGAATGATAGGTGTAACATTAAGGGATAAGAAAAGAGCAGATTGGGTGAGGGAACAAACGCGAGTTAATGACATCTTAGTTGAAATCAAGAAAAAGAAATGGGCATGGGCAGGACATGTAATGAGGAGGGAAGATAACCGATGGTCATTAAGGGTTACGGACTGGATCCCAAGGGAAGGGAAGCGTAGCAGGGGGCGGCAGAAAGTTAGGTGGGCGGATTAGATTAAGAAGTTTGCAGGGACGGCATTGCCACAATTAGTACATGACCGGGGTTGTTGGAGAAATATGGGAGAGGCCTTTGCCCTGCAGTGGGCGTAACCAGGCTGATGATGATGATGATGATGAGCACTTCAGCCGAGACACATACATGATATGCATAATTCTAGCAATGGACCTTTTCCACCATTCTGTAAGTTGGCTGCCCTGAAAAGCTCAAGTGACCAGAACAGCTATGGCTGTAGCATGTACGATTGTGTGTCGAGTAACTGTAAATTGTCAGTGTAACTCAATAGTCTGAATGAACAAATGTTTTCCTTGCCGAATCTGACTACCAATTAATCATGGCTCAAGAGCCAAAGAAAACAATTTGCTTTAACCAAGGTCTTCAGGTGGTGAAAATAAATCAGGTATGTGTCCCCCATTATGGCGTGCTGCATAATCAAATCATGGTTTTAGTTTGTAAAACAAATAAATTTAGTTTATATTTAATGTGACTTAATCACATGACTCTGAGCAAGCCATTGGGAAATTGAAGATGTTTGTGTACATGCATCATCTAAAACAATTTACACACACACACACACACATATGTATAAAGAGAGAGGAGGGGATGGGAAAAGCTTGGGCCCTTGCCTTCGCAGGGAAAATGAAAACTCAAATGAAAGCTGCCTATGACCACAGGTCCGAATCGGCATTAATTGGAACCGCCATTGCTACCATTTTGATTATCTTGCAGCCTCGAGCCGGCGCTCTTGCACGCCAATTCGCTGGCAATGCTAGGCCTAGCTGCTTCAACATTCACAACCAAGTTTCCTGCTGTTCGGTGCCGTCTTTTTCATTGAAAGAATTAGCCGCTGTCAGCAATGGCGCCGACTCCACCTTTGTAATCCTCACCGATGGCCTTGATGGGCAGAAAGCACGACGCCTTGCATAATGCCGGTTCCCAAAAGTCAGCTTCGCCAAAATGCAGCGGAGTTACGCGGTGAAGCACACGCGATTAACTGTGGTGAAGCATACCATGAATGAAAAGGGGGCCACTGTCACGGCACACAGTATGTATCCTCTAATTACACATGCATGCACCCGCCATCTCCTGTCACAGTACAAGCACGGATACGCCTATTAAGTATGCTGGTATGCCTTCAAAGCTATTTCTGACGTCCCTGTAGCGATTTGAGCCCTTGGGGGCAGTAAAAGACAAGCATTCATTTTTTCAGACTGCCTTATTTTTCAAAAATTACAAGTCTGAAAAATCGGACGTTGCTGGCATAGTAGGAAACCAGTACCAGGAATTGTTTATTGCAATAAATATATAGATGCTAAGGTGCATTCGCACTGCCTCCACTGCCATCATGCTGTCATGGTACTGACGCGCATGCACTGCCTGCCATTGGAGTGCTAGAATTCGGAAGGTCTCCAGTGATGCATAGCTGCCAATTTTCTTTTGCAGCACCTCGTATTTGGCTAACATAATCTTGAATACCAAAGAAACCTGAAACTAAAGGAACCTGAAACTGCATCTTCTGGACAAAGATCGCTATTACTTGTACGATGTCTCCTTAATAAAATTACTTGACAAAATGGAACTAGGTACAGGGCATTTAGGGTACAGTATCAGTACCTGAAATGGGGGTGCCGTATGGACTAAATGTGCCTTAGATGGACCTTTGTGCCATAGGTTGTGTTATGGTTGCATTCATGAAGGGTATGACAAACCACTTATTGAAGCAGCACCTATAGTAGGAAAACACTCGTAATATTTGATATTCAAGTTGCCAAAAACTCACACTTGATTTGCACAGGAAAGATGAATCATTGCGGATCATTGCAGAAAATTCTTTTGGGCTTGCATCAGAACCCAGGGACTTGATAATCTGAAAAATGTTAAGATCAACATAAATGTCTATGAATTTTCGACATACAATTTTGAGCTTGAATTATGCACTGCATGTTAAATTGGACCTGTCCCACAGTTCATTGGCAAAATCTGAGTGCATTTGGTGTGCTATAAATTTTGTATTTGAATTTTTTGTTTCACAGTTGAACAGTATGGCAGTCTAGCAACACTAATTAGTGACGAAATGAATCGTACCCTCAGCTGCGGCTCCCTCGAAGTAACTAAATAAAATCTTGGAGGCCCTGCTATACTGCAAGCACCGGAAGTGACTGTAGAAGCTGGAAATGTGTTGTGGTCGCTATGCATTATTTTGTGTTTGCATGTATGTCTCAACTATCAGCCCTAGGTAGTTTCTACAGGCGTTCTAGGGTTTCAGCTGGTTTTATTGCGCGAGTGAAAGAATTGTGGGCACAATTCAACTGTGACACCCTTGCTGCGCGCGCTGTTGGGTGCCAGAACATGGGCAGCAAGATGTTTGATGTGATTTCTGACTGTTTCGAAGCAGTCAACACAGCGGTGGTCCCATCTGACGTCACACAATGCAAGCCTACATGGCGGTTGCTCTTGGTGGGAGGGCTTAAATGCAGTGATTTCAACTTGAATTTTTCAGTTAGATGAGTGCTGAGAGCCTAGTTTTTTTGTGTGGGTGTATACAGTAAAACCTCGGTGATACGAATTTGAAGGGGTTGCGTAATATATTTGTATCAGCCAAAACTCGTATCCCTAAAAAACAAATAAAGTTAGCATGTTAGAGAGCCAGGAACTTATTTTTAGAAATTTATTCATGATAGTGGAAGCCCTGGATGTCCTTCTGGGTTTTCTTTGACAGGTCAACCAGCAGCGAATTCTGGAAGTTGTACGTGCACTTCACAAAACTGGCCCAGCAAGAACGTTAGATACAGCACAGTGTGAGCCTCATGAGCAGTGATACGTGGGAGAGACTGCCAGTGCTGTACAGTTTCCACTCCGTACAGTATGCGCAGTTGCCGTTGTTATTGGCTGCCTTCTGCCGGCCTCTCACCATGCTGCGAACATGGAAACGGTCTGCCTGCCGACCTTCCTTGGCGTGCTTGCTGCTGCCAAGCCCACGGCATGTGGCGTGTTTCGTGTCTAAGCCTTGGGGTGGCGGCACCATAGGAACGATGACAGCACACCACTGGCAGCGGTAATCGAAGCGTCAGCTAAGCCTTTATATTGTAAACTTTATTTGTAATGCTTCAAACCAGCATGTACAGAAAAACATTCCTCTTTTAAATTTTAAGTTGTTTGAAGCAAATTCAGCTTAAACGCTGAAAAGTCCTATATCGTAAAAACTTCCCGAATGGGTAATGGCAAGAGAGAGAGCAGGCAGTCTGGACCAAAAGATGAACAGTCGTGACAGAATTCGCCCTTGCGAAAGCTACGTGTTTATGTGAAAATCGAGCTGCAATTTGTTAGATATTGTGAACGAAGTGGTGTGACATCTTCAGCTACAAAAGTGGAGGAACTTTAGCAGCATACCAGCCTGTGATGGCTCTTTGAGATTGGAAGCATTTCTTCATTCAGTGGCGGACAGCTTGTGTTCACCAGAAATGTGTGGCAAGACTGTATATAGTATCTTTCTGTCCATAAACAATTATGCATGTTACACCTGTACCTGTTACACCAGTATAGCTTCTGAAACGCTATTCACATGCTTTTTATTTCATATACACATTGATGCCGATATACTAAAGCTGTTTATTTGCAGAAAGTTGGTGTGATTAGCGTCGTGATTTCGCTCGGCCTATGCAGCAGTGCCAACCTTCAAAGGTAAATGTACAAGCTAATTCTGAGTCGTAAATAAGAATATAGATATATATGATGACAAAAGGGAACTTCCCTTCTGTCATCACATCTTTAACGCATTTTCATCACAAGTGCTTGTTACATGCGTCTTGGTGTTTTTTATGTTGACCGGGTGGCTTTGGTCCACGGCATTTTATCTCAAGTGTTATATGCACTATAGGTGTGCTCTGTTGACTAGATCGCGCAGACCTGTGCGTATTTAAGCAGGAAGTTCTTCGAAAATAAAACCAGTTGTTAGAAAGCGCTCATCCTTGTGTTGCTCCTCTTCTTTGTCCCTGTTTGTTTGCGCACAAAAAACTTTTTAAAAAATGAATTCGACTGGAGGTATTATCAAAGTTAGCCTGCAGTGCTCTGAGCACTTCTTCCTTAAAAAAGATCCAAAATTTGAGCTTTGGTCGACTTGGCAGCATCACTTTTAAAGCACAGCAGCAGTGAAGACACAGAAGCTTCTCTCTGGTTGTTAATTTTCCAATCTGATGTATAGGCTGTTTTAACAATGTTTGAAACAATGGTAGATGCTCATGAGCGCATGTTAATTTGATAATTTTGTTCAACTTTATTTTCCCCATCATAGTTTGCTTTTATGCATCAGCGCTTCGACAATGTATGTACAAATTATTACACGCAATTCTCCCTGTTGTGTGGGGCTTTCACTCAAGAGCACACAGTCGATTTCAGACCTTGACCGAACCTTAACTAGCTGTCTATCTCTTACATTTTTAACACCGCCTGTGCAAGTGCCCTTATTCACTGTAAAATATTGCGCAACACTCCACATTGCTATACGGCACAGTACAGGAACTGAACAAAGCATGTGAAGGCTCCAGCGTCAGTTGAATGCACACTTGACCCCCTTGCTTGCACAGAGAATGTTGCACATGAGTGTGCCAAGGGAAAGAGCATGATGCACGAAAGCAAGGAGCTGTTGGTAATGAAATGCCACCATTATTCATTATGGAACTTGGCTGATGAATGGTGGAAGCTTTGGTGGTACTTCCATGAAATTTTGGCTTGCTTTGTGTGTAGCATGCATGGCAACTGCATGGGGAATAGCAGCAAACAGCTCAAAAAAAAAAAAAAAACTCAGAATATATCCAATGCTTTTTGAAAGTTGGGTTACGAATTGGGAGCAGCAAACAGTGCAACTGCCCACTGTGATTTGCAAAGAAACAGATCAATCGCAAGTTTATAACCAGAAAGCTGAAAAGAATAATGCTATGACAATAAAATGCTGGCTCATCTCCACTGCTCCTTAATATATTGAACATATTAGGGAATATATTGAACACCTTATGAAACGTTTTATGGGAAAAAAGGCTACAAGGGAGAACAGCTGAAATAACTATATGCCGAGTTACTATTTATCCCGCTGACTGAGCTACAGTGCACTTTGCAGACAGAAGTTTAATGAATGTATAAAAGCAGCCACGATCGGTTTGTTCATCCATGCTTGTACTGCTATTAATATCAAGCTACCTATATATGTTCTTTAATCGTAGGAAAGTTTGTGCAGTTTTGAAAACGACACCTCACATATCCTTTGGCAGATTCTGTCCCTATAGTGTTTTTTATAGGTGAGGAGGAACATACCATATTTACTTGAATATAATGTGCACTTTTCCTCCCGGTAAAACAGGTCTAAAAACTGCATGCGCGTTAGAATAGAGTATGATGCTAAATCTGCATTACCATATTGACATCGGCATTTCAAAATGGCCGCCTCGTACGGGCTTCGAGCCTAGCTGCCGTAGTTTCCTCTAATATTCTAGGGACCATAGTTTCTTCCATGTGCTGTAGTATGTGTGCTTAGGTTAGTCCACCGTCCATCTTCCCATTTTAAGCGTTTGCTCTATCAACATGGAAGCGCTGACTGTGAAGACACGATGAGTTCATCACGATGCCGCGATTAAAAGGAAAGTGATCATGTGTGCGGAGACGGATGGAAATTGGGCCGCATCACGGGTGTTCAGAGTTCTTGAAGCTTGCATGCGGGAACTGGCGCAAACAAGAGAGGAGTTCTACTCTGTCAGCTGGTGCTTACGGCGCTGCCCCTATCTTGAAAGTGATCTGCGATGGAGGCAGTCTATGCATCTAGGCACACCACACTGTGTTCTCGTCGCTTAGTTTGCGTTGAAGTGAGAGGCCACACAAAGGTCAATTCACTTGCTCCTGCTACCTTACTTCCTCACTCCAGCGTCATTTTCCCGCGGTCATTGAGTGAGATGTGTTCCTGTTTGCTTGTGCACGCATGACACCATGCTTGTTAGTTCAGTTAGCACACGAACGTTTAAAAGTTTATACTGCCAATAAAACTACTATCCTTACTTTTCGTACAGCTGTCAACTAATTTGCTATCGCAATCGATCCTTTGCCTTTCGGGCAAAACTGCAACTTTTTTTTATTTATCGCAACTTTAGTGCACTGGGAGTAAAGCATTGTTTTTCCAAATGAGAGACAGTTGTATTTTTGTATGAAAGAATGAGGCACGTGTTACTGTAAAGGACTTTTCTTTTCTTAGGTCATGGCAAACAGGTGTGCGTTAGAATCGAGTAAATATGGTAGCCTTGAACCAGCGCACCGCACCACTCTCCTTCTCACAATGGTATGTGCGAGGAGGTATGCGTGAGTTCTCAATGGCAGCTTGGAACGGTAGAGGTGTCAGTGCAAATTGGTGCGATGTCAAATGACTTAAGGTCAATGGGCTACCACTGCGCTGTATTCGGCTGCAAAAATAACTTTCGGAAACGAATGTGTAGTGCATCTTCAGCCACGGTGACTCTGTGGACTCTGCCACTGTGGCTGTACACAAGCGTCGGCTTTGCATTCCCAGCATAAACAGAAAGCATTTGATGCGACCAGCTTCATCGCGTGCATGTTCGGAAGATTTTGTTCACAGTGAGTGCACGGCGACAAACTCGGCACCCATGATAAAATTGGGATTTGAATGAAAGGTGCATATTCGAGTTGGTAAATTAGTGCGAATGGACGAAGTCAACTATTTCTTCGTGCACGCACATTAAAGTTATTCTGTTTGAATATGTTCTAAGATTATCATGCTTGGCAACCAATGTTCTGGTGGAAGTTGACTGCGAACATATTGTTGTTGTCGCTTTCAACATATGGCACTTACCCACGAGGGGGGATAGGCCATGGTTCTCAATGGAAAATATTATGAAAACAGTACCATACATTCCGATGAAGAAAATGAAGCTATGTTCTTTATCGTTTTGTGATCAAGCCATGCCTACCCTGTCCCAGCCTAGTTCACACGGGCTTTCTCGTGCTTGTGAATCTCGCCGCCAAGCTGTCTGGCCGATGACGTGCATCATGTGGTATATACTGAAAAAAATAATGTTGCTTAGAAGAGAGTAGTAGTTTGTTTTTCAGCTTTCTTGAGTCAGCAAGGTGCCCTTGCACAGGCACCACTTGAGACCTAAGAGTATGTGTATTTTTTTAAGGTGTCAGTGCATCTTGTTGATCGTGTAATATTCGTGGCCACTATCACCAGGTTGTTTCATCAAGTACTTCATTTTAATTGCCCGTCCGGCCGAGTGATATTACAATTGTTTATTTTGTTAAGCTCGATGCCCAGGTGCCAAATAAACAATGCTTAGAAAAACATACCCCAAAAATTTTAGGACCACGAAAGCTTGCAGAATGTGTTTCCTCGGAGCTTTGCTAGTTACGTGGACTGGGATCTACTCTGGCGCGGCACACCACACGGCACATGGCAACACCTTTGATTGTTGTCACTTGAGTGATACCTCAATAGAGTTCAAGGCTAGACAAGCAATTGAATAATAACACGTTGCACATATTTTACGTATCGACAATGTCTAGACGACTTGCCACTAATTCAATTGCGGGCAGAGCTGCAGCAGCGCCTCTAGGCCCATCACTATTCGATATTGCGGGTACATCAAAGCTCAAGGTTTAGTGATGACACGCGAAAAAGTTTCCTAATCACAAGAACTTGTTGAAACCTCTTGGAAGAACACAGAAACTTGCCACTCGTTGTCTACAGCATGTTCGCTGTGTTTCTTCTAGCGCGATCCCACATGCCATTATGGCTGTGGACGGTAAGCAGCGCTGCGTGATGGCAAAATGGCGACGCCCTCAATAAAGCAGTCTATAAAAAGCTTCCAATAAATGTCACTAACGCTTCTGGTCCTTAAATGTTTAGTTTCGGGGGTGCTTAAAGTATAAAGATACAGTTACCTGCTTCATGCTGCCAGATATCCTCTTCACTTCATCTAGGCCCAACTGATGCACCTCCTGAGGACTGAGGTCAAGCTCAAGGTGGTAGCGCAGACACTCCTTGTAGTAGGCTTCGCCAGCTGGTAGGGAGGTGGCTGCGATCTCTGGCCTTAGGTGAGGCCAATACTCCTAGAGATGGTACGGGCACATTGCATTTGTGTTCACACTTGCTACAACATGGAAAACTGCTCGTATAAAAACATCTGCCAGTAATAACTAGTGATAAGCACTCAAAGCAGCACCAAGAAATAAGTAGTAGTAAAAAAACACACAGGCAAAGCACAATATGGGTACTTCAAGGCTGGAAATCATCACTCTTTTGCATTGAGTGTAGTAATAAATGCAAATTTGCTGGATGATGAGCGCTAATGAGAGGTTGACTTCCAGTGCAGCAACTTTTATGTTGATAGCGTAGCGCATAAAAACGAGGTTGTTAAATCATGTATGCACTTGCCATATAAGCACTCTCAAGTACAAAAACCTTAGCAAAGAAGACTTGTAGGTCAGTGCAGCTGCACTACAGAGCAATCGCAAAATGGCACTTGAATAGGGTCACCTTAGAACAAAAATGGCATATACATTCAAGTGCACTTACCTCTTTAATGAACTTTCTTAGCTTACTGAAGGCAGGCTGCACTGATGTTTCTATTACTTTCACTGCGTCTTGCCTGAGAACTTTTCTGAAAGCGTGAGGAAATTAATGACATGAAGAAAAATAAAAAAAAACACACACACACAGTCAAACCTCGATATAACGAAATTCGTGATGTAACAAACTATTTTCATTTCTCAATCATAGTTATTTATTTTTCGTGATTTAGCAAATTAATTTTGTGACAGAGTTTCAATTTAATGAAGTTTTCGGCCATTTCAATCATGTACTTGTAGTATGGCTTGTAAATCTAGCCTTCTGCATGAAAAGTTTGAGCAACAAAACCGCCATCACAGTGCACATGCACTGGGACGCAGTAGGCAGGAAACACCGCTGTGCCATTTGTTGCGCCGCAGCTCGCAGTGCTTGGAGAAATATGAGAGCTACTATTCCTTTTGCGTTAGGGATGAGGAGGGAGTGAATGTGCAATAATGTCATCAAGCATGCGCTGGAAGGGGGGAGCCAAGTCCTCAAGCACGCGCCTATCTGCCTTCTCCTCTTCACGTGCATCCTTGCCCTGGCCATGCACCGTATTTTGGAGGTAATCTCTCTGTGCCAAATGCAAAGCCTGAGCCGAAATGGTTCACGGTTGTTCCCTTGCATCTAGTGTTGGTGGTCGCTTATGTAATCTCATGTTTCTGAGACACAGACTTACGGCACTGTACGACACAACGCCCAAAAATTTCGCATGCTGTGAGCTACGTCAATGTATTACTCTCAGCGCAATCAGCACTGCACGCGCTTACGCTTATAACCGTGCTATTATGGCCCGACCTTCTTCCAATTTGTTTATAACAGCTTACTAGAGATACTATCTCTAGTAAGATACTTGAGCTAGTATCTCTAGAGATACTACCCACCAGCAATGCTCTGGGAAGTTGTCAAGTTGTTTTTAATGTTGAAACTTTAAAAGATCTAATTAAAGAAATTTGCAATTTAACAAAGTTTCTCGCTGCAAGTACAACTTCGTTATATTAAAAGTAGTTTGACTCTCTCTCTGTGTGTGTGTGTGTTGTGTGTGTGTGTGTGTGTGTGCGTGTGTGTGTGTGTGTGTGTGCACGTGTGTGTTACAACCTGTTTCAGCACTCTAATGCAACTTAAGAAGCACCTCTGCTTCTTAGGCTGAAAGAGAAAAATGCACATAAGATGTTCACAGATTTTTTGATTATTTAAAGGAATCGGTACCATAGCTCGACTTAGTGCAGGTAGAACCCATTTATTGCTACATTTTTCTGGCTAACTTTGTTGTCTTCTTCTCTTTCTCATTAGCCCCCTGGCGATGTGGATCGCCACATTCAGTGAAACTAAAGTGACAGATCAGTGCTCTAAGGTGCCCAAAGCACCGCTTTTACCAAAAGCAGAGCCTCTGTAAGCAAGAAATGCTAAACTTCGGACTGCATTGGTGCCACTGCTGTGAAAATATGGCGCCAGATCCTATGATGCAAAGTCCCATCTATAATTTGCAAATTGTAGTCAATACACTGGCACATCCCAATACACTTTAACATGACAGAAAATGCAGGTTGGCAAATTTTATTGGCTTTTCTACCGAACGCACTGATGCTACCCTTCCAAAACACTCTTTGATGCTATTTGCGAGTGTATGGCATACTCTCCATGCGGCCTTCTTACTCAATGCAAACAGCACTGCTGGTGAAGTACAACCTCTAAGATGACGCATGCATTTTATTGACGCAATTCATGTAAGTTCAGTGAATAAGATGATTTTGGTGTCCTGGATGAATATATGTTGCCTTCAGATAGTCAGCAAACGTCCTCGGATGAGAGTGCTTTAAAAGACAGCGGCTATGAAGGCCCTACAGACCTACAGCACGAATCTTGGATTCCACACAGGAGCCTGCTTCGAGTGCTACTACACAATGCTCCAGTACTGTTGAGTGCCTCAGGAATAAGCAAATTTTCTGAAATAAATCACTTAACAGGTGCTCATTTACCTGTTTGCTTTTTCTGCATGGTGTCTCAATGCACGAAATAGCTCCTAACGGGGATGACCACAAATTGGGTAATTGCAATTGACTGCAAAGCGTTAATAAGCAAACATTCTTCTGCTCTGAGAGCTTCAAAATGCTTGTTGCTGTTTGGTAAACTATTGAACATTCCACCAAAACTACGAAGGTTCCTTTTTATTGCATGACACAGTGTTATGACCAGACCCTAACAGCTGGCATTTGAATTTTAAAATGCAACTAAAGGCAAAGATAAAATCACTCTGTATTGCATGTGTAAGCCTTGTAACCTTTGTTTTGTTCCAAAAGATTACTTATCTTCTGTTATTCAAACCACCCGCAATGAGCTGGGCGATCCTCATAGGAATATACTGGCCATTATTGCTGTCGTCACCTCACACCACAAATCATGCGAGAATCCCTTCAAACATGAAGGAGGGGAAAAAAATAAATAAAAGAAAAGGTTGGAGACATTGAGAAGCGCACTTACTACATGAAAAAGTTTGCAAAAGCTGGCGCTACTAACCCAAATAACTGGGGAACACGAGCATGTGTGTGTAGGGCGCTACCTGACCAGAACGGATACTTTCATGTGTCATGTGGGGCCCGACGCATGACCGCTAGAGAGTTAATTCCCTTTTACATTTACCTATATGTATTTAGCCACTGTAGATGACCACAGTGCATGAAATACATATTTAGTCTAAAGTTTCCATAGTTTAACAACAAACGTGATGACGCTAATACACTGTTTATTTTCTGTCACCTGAATCGCCATGGGCAGCAATGGCGTTACTAGCTGCAAGCATGGGTACAGTGCATGTGTGCAAGGAAGTTGTGGTAAGGCAGAAAGAGCAAACATGTCCTTCAGTCAAAAGTGTGCAGTATAGCAAGACCATTGCTGCTGCATAAGACTGTGCAGTGCTTTTGTGAGGCTTAGGCATGCCTGCTCTACAGAAGTTGCTAGTAAGCAGGAATGTCAAGTACACATGAACTAAGAAATTTTCCAACGCTACCGTGAATGCAAAGAACTGAACCAGTTTGAGGCATTTGCAATGTCGTTAACAAGCCCAATTTTCGCACATCTGCTGTCAATACATACATTGCTGAAATAACTGTACTAACCTAAACCTGGCGACACTTGCATATCTTGTTAAAAAATTGTTTTCTTTTTGTTCTCATTGTTATTCCATCTGTAGTTCCATCCCACAACACGGCCATGAGATATTGTTCTTGTGGCTGTTTGTAAGAACATCCTATACTGTCTCGTTCACACTTTCAGCGACTCCAACTACATAATTTTTGTAGACAAAGTGCTGCCAGGTCATCTGTCCTGCCTAGGATTTTTGCAAATTTCCACACTTTGCAGCTCACTGCAATTAGGCCTCTGGGCTGCATCTTTTGAGGTTGCCATACAAGGCCTGATACATACCTTAGGTGGAATGTGAATGGCCGTATAATAACTTGTGGTCATTCTCCCCACATTTATGATTACTAATTCAGAAATTTGATGTGCCATAAGCTCCCTACAATTAGTGGAATTTGTGACAGAAGGCTTTGATATATACTGCAAAAGACTTTACTGGAAACTTTTTTCTCCCGTGTGTCATCCACATGCGCAATACATGTTTGTTACTTGCCAAACAAAATTTGCACAAGAAATGGTTAGAGAAAAATAAAGCATACCTGTCTTGTTCACAAATGGTATCGGGATACTTTTCAAAACGTTGAAAGAACTCGGACTTCTCAGCTGGCCCTTCAAATGAGGCTAGCCTTTCCAGGACATGTTTCTAAGAAAAAGTTAAATAGAGTTACTTTTTCTTTAGCATTACTTTTAGTACTGCATAGTGCACAGGAACAGTCTGTCTGGGGGAGGGGGTTGAAAATTTGGTAAGAAATCATGATGGTTTTTAACAGGATATATATATGTATCAGAATGTCTACCAAGTTGACATTTCCAGATTCCCTGAGCATTCCAGGTTTTCCCCGAGTGCCTTTGCAAAATTTCCTGAGTGATGCAGAACTATGTTTTATGTCAAGACGAGCTGAAACCATATCGCCCGATGCTGTCACTCTCTAGTAAGCATATGAAAAAATTAAAAAAAAAAAAACGCCTAATCCAATTTGAATACTAAGGAGTAGTGTTCATGTTATTCAAAGAGAGAATAGAAGGGAGGGGTTAGTAAAATGCACAGCAAATAAAATGCCTTAAAAAAAAATTCAAATCGAGTCGGACATTCTCAAATACGAATAAAAAAGGAGATGCATACAAAAGCAAATATTTTCAAATATGAGCTATTTCTATCAACTGATAGCAAGCTCAGTGGTATGAGGCCCGAACTTTGTCACAATTGAGATTCTCTCCGATTCTCTCTCAACAGCTTGTAAGTCAACCTCAACTGTCCTGACATACTCTCAGCCTGCAGATGACGCCTCAGTGTTGTGTTTCACTGCTTTAAAGAGTTTATTTTGGTTTGGATGAGGGACACTTGCATCTTGGCATCAGCCAACACTTTGTTTTTTTGAACTCAAGCTCCTTCAAAATGGCGGCAGCATGCTTCCTTTCCTGTTCATTCCTCAATGCATAGGTCCTTTGTGGTCTTGTACTCCTTCCGCCACTCGTTCGTCCCACGGACCATTTGAAGCATTTCTTGGTCAGTTGCACAGTCCACGTCCGAGTTTTCGAACTCCTTAGGGGCCGCGAAAACATCCGAAAAATCGGCCAGTTGGAAAAAAATTAATGCATGTCACTTACTGCCCTTAAGGGCTAAAACCACCACAGGCACATTTGAAAACGTTCTGAAGGCCTGTCAGTACATGTATTAGGCATATTGGTGCTCGTACTGTGACAGGAAGTACCGGGTGCACGCGTGTATAGTTAAGGAATACATACTGTCCCGGGGCAATAGTGCCATCCCATGCTTGTTATGCTTCACTGCAATACTTTTGCGCATGCTTAACCAAGTAAAATTTATGTACAGAGGTTAAGCTGACTTTCGGGAACCGACATTATGCAACGCACCATGCTTTCCAAGCTTCTAAGCCAATCGCTAGGACCACAAAGGCGAAGTCCGTGTCATTGCTGACAGCAGCGAATTCTTTCAATAAAAAATATGGCGCCTAACGGCAAGAAGCTTTACAGCGAACGTCAAAGCAGCTAGGCCTAGCATTGCCGCAGTGCTGGCTACAGCTGCCAGCGGATCTGCGTGCAAGAGCGCCAGTTTCAAGCGGCGAGGTAATCAAAATGGCAGTAGTGGTGGCTTTGATTAATGCCGTTTCGGACCTGCAGTCCCGGCAAAACGTCTGGAAAATCAGACAGCGAAGAGTTCTTGCATCCGAAATTTAAGACGTTCTGATACATTGACTCTATGGGGTATGTGGTGGTGCTGCGAAGCCGTCCAAATTATCGGGAATCCGGAAAGTCGGTCGTTGACTGTACACTGGCAACTCCTCCAGCCGACGACAGAACGTCAAAGACGATTCATTACGATTCCTGTCTGTTACTCGAGCCAGCATTATCGCGACTTTCAACCCTTTCAATATCGAGCCAGCATTACCGCGACTTTCAACCCTTTCAATAAGATTACAGCTGATTTTCCCTGATAGAGGCACAAATTCCCTGAGTTTTTCAGACTACTCAAAATCCCTGAGAATTCTCAGTTTTCCCGGTTGGTAGACACCCTGATGTATACTATATTTTCCAAATTATAGTGTGGACTATACAAGCCTGAAAGTTGAAATGTGGCATAGTGCAGACTATACATGATTTTATTTTTTAAGACTGAAACATGCTTCGAAGCAACATGCTTGACTTGTTTTGTTTTGACAGAGAGGTGCCATTCCTCTGAACAGAGAGAACAACGCACCACGCATGGCGTGTGCATGCGCGCGCACACACACACACAATGTTCAATTGTCTCATATTAGTCCCAGCGAATTTCTTTACTACTGTTTTTTTATGAAATTATATTTATCTCCTCACGTGCTGCTTTCTGCTTAAAACATGAATAATAAATAACACTACTCATATGAGAGAAACTTGCGCTGCTGATCTCAGTGTCGAGAGTTTGATATCGCGCTGTGGCAGCTGCATTTTGATGGAGGCGATATGTGCAAATAACTGTGCAAAGAGCATTTGGAATTTCAGGCTAGTACACTCCTCTACCCAGGCAACGCAGCAAATTAGATACATGCAGGTATACATAACACAGGCACATTATTTTTTGGCTAATGACACATTTGTAGAGGTGGCGGCTTCGTTCATTCCTGCGTATTGAAAATGGGGCAATAACAATAAAATACATTATTATTATTATTATTTTATACTGAAGACCAAGAATCGGTCCACACAGGACAGGTACAAGAGGCATGATAAAAGCACAAACATAAAAGATACCATAGGAAAACATTTCATAAAATGGAAACATAACACCAATTAACAGTAGGTATTACCCATGAACAGTAGGTACCGAGGGAAAATACTATGCAAAATGGAAACAAACCACGGTGTTTTTGTACAAGTTGCACAAAGATAAACAGTTTTTTGTGTGTTTAGAGCCATACTGTGTTCATCACACAAGTTTAATATGTTATTAAGTCTTAAATTCAAGTTCTATTGACCATTAGTACAAGTAACTTGACAAAAGAGCACACAATCATCCATGAACAGTCTGATTTGAGTTCCTCAAAAGCAATGTCCTGGTAAACAATGTTAAAAATGTCATTTATATAAAGTAAGAACAAGAATGGCCCCAGAACACTGCCCTAGGGCACGCCTGATGTTACAGGAAGAAAGATTGAATTGTTCCCATCTACAGAAACAAACTGGGCACAATCTGTCAAGTAGTCTTCAATCCATGCAATAAATATATCTGGCAGATTAACTCTTTCTGTACCGCGGACATTGGGCATCGTTAGCCTGCTAACAATGATTTGAAATGCCGCTTTCAAGACGTTCCGGCCCGCTCACGGACACGCTGTGCTATTGAACGTAAAAGAGGAGAACTAAATTTTTGTTTTCTAAGCAGTTCGCTTTTTTTCCCCTTCAGGTGATGATTTTTGAACACACTCCAAAGTTTTCGCGATCGTCAAAGTAGAAAGCAAAAATGGCCTCCCGCTATTGATGGTTTGAACCGCTGCTTTCAAGACCTTCCGTGCCCCTCATGGACACCCTGCGCCATAGGACGTGAAGGAAAAGACCCATATTTTTGTTTTCTAAGCAGTTCGCCTTTTCCCCTACAGGCGTTAAATTTTTAATGCACTCCAATGTTTTGCAATCGTCAAAGTATAAAGCAAAATGGCTGCCTCTGGGAACGGCTCATGCATTTAGAAAGATTGTAGATTTTGCTATTCCGCTGAGTCTGCCGGTGATTTTATCGATGGATCAAGCAGCAGCGAGTCTGAGGATGCTGCCTTTTCGTCGGACTTTGACTCTGAGAGGTGCGACGACGCAAACCAGCCCGGAAGATTGGCGGCTGCAGTCTGGCATGTCAAACTGTAGTGCTTGCACTTAAATTTTTGTAGCAGAATACCTGCTGAATGAAAAATTTAGATTTTTTCGGAGATAGTGCCTATTAGATGGCAATACATTTTGTATATCTCATAATTTTTGCTACATTTTTTTCTTAGTAGATGTCTTTACAAACTTTGTTCAATTTTATCCCACAATCTTGATTCTCGCACTATATATATACTTTTTATGACATATATCTCGTTAATAACATTTCTATGCATGAAAAGTGCATTCATTCTGCTTTTTGTTTATGTATTACGTAAAATATTGAGTGCAGTAGTTCGTTCAGAAAAAGAAAATCTAGCTTAACCTGCAAAAAACACCTATTTTCCCCATGATACGGAAAGAGTTATTGTTCTTAAGTTTTGTAATTAGTTTGTGATGAATAACTCTGTCAAACGCCTTGCTAAAATGAAGGAATATGACGTCCATTTGACCATTCTTATCCAGAGTTCCTGCAAATGAATGAACCACTGCGACTAACTGAATTACGTTTGAATAACTCTTTCTAAAACCATGCTGAAAGTTAGTAAGTATAGAGTTTTGTTCAAGAAATTCCGCAATGCGTTTAGATATTACATGTTCAAGCATTTTAGAAATTGATGATACTAATGAGATAGGACGGTAATTTTCTAAGAGTAAATGGTTGCCTTTTTTAAGGATGGGAAAAACACGAGCCCTCTTCCAACCCCTAGGTAATTTTGCAGTTACCCGGGAACATTGAAACAGCACAATGACAGAATGAGCGATAATTTCTGCATAACGGCGAAGAAATGTTCAGTGGGTACGGCGGACCAGACTGCAGCAAGTTGTCACGGAATCCCCTTTTCTACTTCGTGCAGGCTCTTCTGCTGGGTTTTGCCGGAAGGCTTGATCCAGAATCTTGCCTTGTCACTAACATGTGTCTCTGTGCTGACACGTGTACACATCTCAGCTAGTTCACAGTGCAACTCCTTTCTTCCGTTGAAGCCAGCACGATAGCACCATTTACTGCGACTGCGTCATCAGACCTGCCTATAAAGATCGTCCACAGAACTACACCTTCAGTGGGTACGGCGGATCCGACTGTGGCGTGTTGTCATGAAATCCCCTTTTCTACTTCGTGCAGGTTAGTCCTAGCTACAGCAGCTTTTGTAGTGATTATCGTGGCCTTCTGGTCCTGCGGTGCCCACAAAGGTGTATTATGATTGCATATGATATACTCTCTGTATGTGTGCTACTTCTTTGTGGTGATGTAGAGACTAATTCAGGCCCTTGGACAGCAGAAATGCTGAAGGAATTGTTGACAGGGCAAAATAAATTAGCTGAAGAAGTGGCTACCATAAGGGAACAGCAAAAGAGCATGGAAAAGTAATGTCTGATCTTAGTTTGCGCTTTCTTGAAATAGAAAAATGAACTGCCCAGGTCGAATCCCTCGAAAAATTAATTAAGGTCTTGAAATTTAAACTAACCTATCTGGAAGACCGCGGTGTACATTCAAATTTAGTTATTTTTGGAATACAGAAAGATCCTAATGAGAAATACTCAGATTTAAAGCAAGAAGTTCTAAACAACTTCTTAGCATCAAAACTACAGGTATCATGCGTATTTATTGGTAGAATTAACCGCTTAGGCAGACATGGCAATCCTAGACCAATTATAGTTCATATTCAGGAATATAATGGGAAGCAAGCAGTGTTTAAGAATGCACAAAAGCTTAAAGGGACAAAAATATCTATCCAAAATGATTACTCGCGTGAGACACTGCAGAAAAGAAAGCTGTTATGGGCAAGTGCTAAGGATAAAAAACGACAAGGAAAGAATGTTTCACTCATTAGCGACAAGCTGCGAGCAAACGGGGAGCTCTTCGTTTGGGATGAAGATATCGAAACAAGAATAAAGGTTCCTTTCTTTCATGCTAATTCTAAAATAGTGTGACCTGTATGATCTTCTAATAATCAACATAAAATTATTAACATAAATGTGCATAGCACTGTTAACAAATGAACAGAAATGGAAGCCATCTTGCTAGATTACGATCCTGCTGCCCCCGCAAGGCAGTTATGGTCCGGCCAGCAGAACCCTCTCCTTTTTGTTCTCATAACCACAAATAAAATCCTTTGCTCATCCTTTGCTTGTGGCAGGTGCATTGTGGTGGTCAGGAATGCAACCCTAAAGATGGGGATAGGAGGAGATGAACACAGTGGTCTGCTCTGGGCGTTTCTGATTGTCGTGGCTGCACTCTGGATGGATGGGGAAAAGGGCTTTTGTTTTGTATGCTGTTCCCTCGTGCTACTTTTGCTACAAAATAGGCACTAATTGATGAAGGCAACCAGTAGTGTGAGCTTCAAGGTGAGAAGGAACTGGTCATGCCACTGTTCAGTTGTACTCCTATTGACACTGCGTGAGCAACAAAATGATGATAGCGGGCCAAGGCAGCACTCATCGCTCATGAAACATGAGGAGTTGGGTGGGGTGGCGGAGATGCTTTTTTTAACCAAAGCAGATCTCCTGCTGAATTGGCAAATCAAAATTTTTTTTTTCGATCATGAGTGAGTGTTGTCGCCTGCTGATGAAATCTGAACTACTTGCAAGATGGCGGCTATGGTATCCCACCTTAAAACAACTTAATCTGCCATGAATGTATGTTATAAGAACATATAATACAAACATGGCAACCAAGGTGTGGCAAAAGCCCTGTGGCACTACAATTGTGATATTGAATACTACACCTTCTTTCAGGATAGACTGGTACAGCTTTCACAGCAATTTGCTTGTACTCTTGTAGTTTCCTGGGCTTAATGGTTAACTGAATCAGGGTGTCTACCAAGTTGATATTTCCGAATTTCCCGAGTTTCCCAGGTTTTGCCTGAGTGCCTTTGCAAAATTCACGAGTGACACAGAACTTTGTTTTATGCTAAGGTGGGCTGTTAAAAAGCATGTTAAAAAAATTAAAAAAAAGGACTTAATCCAGTTTGAATACCAAGGAGTAGTGTTTACTCTATTCAAAAAGAAAACGGAAGGGACAGGTTAGTAAAATGCACAGCAAATAAGATATCTTCAAAAAAAGAATGCTAAAGCCCACTGCAAATCGAGTCGAACATTTTCAAATACGAATAAAAAGAGATGCACACAGAGTAAACATTTTCGAATATGAGTTATTTCTATTAACTGATAGCAAGCTCATTGGTATGAGGCCCGAACTTTGACACATGTGAGATTCTCTCTCGGCAGTTGGAAAGTCAACCTCAACTGCCCTGACATACTCTCAGACTGCGCACAACGCCTCAGTGTTGCATTTCACTTCTTTAAAGAATTTATTTTGGTTTGGGTGAGGACACTTGCACCTCGGCATCAGCCAACACTTTGTTTTTTGAGTTCAAGCTCCTCCACAGAAGCGGCGGCACACCTCCTTTCCTGTTCATTCCTCAATACGTCGGTCCTTTGTGTTGTCCTCCTTCCGTCACGCGTTCGCCCCACGGACCATTTGAAGCATCCTCTTGGTCTGTTGTACAGTCAACGTCCTATTTTTTGGACTTCCCAGGGGCCGCGAAAACGTCCAAAAAAGCAGGCAGTACAAAAAAGTGAATGCCTGTCTTTTACAACCCTTAAGGGCTCAAATCGCCATAGACACGTCTGGAAATGCTCTGAAAGCCTGCCAGTACACTTATTAGGCATATCGATGCTCGTAATGTGACAGGAGACTGCGTGTGCACACATGTATAATTAAGGAATACATACTGCATCCCGTGACAGTTGCCCCTCTACACACTAAGCTTCACCGCAATACTTTGCGTATGCTTCACCACGTAACACTACTGTATTAAGGCGAAGTTGACTTTCGGGAACCGGCTTTATGCAATGCGTAGATTTCCCGGTTTTCCCGGTTGGTAGACACCCTGTGAATATGTTAACTGAATATTTGTTACAAACATGCATAATACAAACAAGGTAATGTAAAAAAAGACAAGCTTACCATAGACACAGCATGCGCAGTTTTCTTAAGTTTGATGCCTTCCTTCATCAGTTCTGTGATTTCTTCAAGCTATAAAAGAAAGAAAACAGTAGGCTTTCTTTGAAGGGTATACCTTATTTATATATGTCTCAACACTGTGAACAAGTTAAATGGTTTTGTGCCAACAAACAAATTTAATGCTTGTTACCATCATCCGCAGCCTGTTCTATGTACACTGCAGGACGAAGGGCTCTCCCTGCGATCTCCAATTACCCCTGTCCTGCGCCAACCGATTCCAACTAGCGCCTGCGAATTTCCTAATTTCATCGCACCACCTAATCTTCTGTCGTCCTCAATTGCGTTTCCCTTCTCTTGGTACCCATTCTGTAACCCTAATGGTCCAACGGTTATTTAAGCGGTGCATTGCATGACCTGCCCAGCTCCATTTTTTTTCTCTTGATGTCAATTATAATATCGTCTACACCCATTTGCTCTCTGATCCAAACCACTCTCTTTCTGTCTCTTAACGTTATGCCTAGCAATCTTCGTTCCATCGCTCTTTGCGCGGTCCTTAACTTGTTCTCATTCAATTGCTTTTTAACTAGAGTCATATAAGTATCTAAAATATCTAAAAAAGTTATTTCTTGTTTACTGCTATGAGTACAGATGCTAGATATGATTCACGATCGGTTTTATGAAATTTTTTCTCAAGCTAACAAATAAAGGATGGCAACATGAACTGCTGGTCGCATACAATGTTGTCACATATAATGAGATATCTATCACTTTTCACAACCAGCTACCTTAGCTTTGTCAAGTTATACAGGGTGTTTCAGTGAACACGAGAGAAAAAGAAAACCTCTTCAGAAGGAAACTGCTAGCTGTGGCGGACGCCAGGAGGTATCAAGGGCAGACTAATTAGTTAGCTGACTAATTAAACTTGACTATTAATTTCTTAATTAGCAAAATTTTGTGGTTATTGTCAATGGCGAGTTTGCAGCCCCGGAGAAGATGATGTCATATCAGTTTTTAAAACAAAGTCGTCTAAATCTCTGCAGCGTGAGAAAACCCGACATTTTTTTCCGCTCAAAAACAATACTCAGCACTTGAGGAGTGCCGGAAGTCTCGAGCAAATGCAACGTCTGCTGGTGACTTGTTGCAATGACTGTGGTGGCCAATTCGCAATGTAAGTGCTATTTTTCCTAGCTAGGAAGCCTCGACGCTCAGCATAGGGAGCAGCCAGCGTTATCTTTTGCTTACTCACTCAGCGGAAGGCAGAGGCTAGTCATCACCAACTACGCAGCTGTCGATTTTAAGCTGCTGTTGGGTGCTGGTGTGGCGCTCTGCCAGTGCAGTTGCCTCTGGAAGCAGTCCTTTAATTTCCATTCACATTACGCTAGCTTCGTTGAAAGAATAAAGCCACGCTTTTGTGACAGTGCAGAGTTTTTTTTAGCAGTGCCAGTATCGTGACATGCAACTCTCAGGAGTTATTTTTACGTGGTATGGGCTTGACAGCTAAAGTAAACGAGGGATCCGTAGCTCACAACTTCTTGGCATTGTAGCACAACATTGTTTCGTACCAGCTGCTGTCTCATTTGTTGTATGTGCTGGCCTAGGATTAGGAAATCTTGACTTCATACTATGTTTAGCAGTTTTGAGTCATGTAACAAACATCAATGAACAAAAATGGTTTATTTTTCAATCTTCCATTTGTTTGTAGGTCTATTTGGGCACTCCACAAGAGTAATATAATTTTGGACGACAACACAGAATAATTATATGATGTGCTCAAATTGCTTTCTGTCCATTGCGATGCATAGACAAAGGTGCTCTTTCATGGAGTTCATAGTAGATAAAAGCATCTGTCTGGGAATGTTGTCGAGGGAGATTCTCACACGTTGCTTCATATCCTCGAGGTTGGCTGGTTCCGTCTTGAAAACCTAATTTTTAACATATCTCCAGAGAAAGAAGTCTAAGGGTGACAAATCGGGTGACCTAGGCGGCCAGGGTGTGTTTCCACCACGCCCAATCCACTGGTTGGGAAAGGACTCGTCAATGAATTTACGAGCCGGTGAAGAAAAATGCGGCGGGGCTCCATCGTGCTGGAACCACATTTTTTTCAGCGCAGCCGGTGGTAACTTTGAGGCGAACTCGGAGACAACGCCCTTTAATACGCACTCTATGTACTTCTTTCCAGTATAGTTTCCGCTGATGACACGGACCAACAATACGGCCGTTATAAATGCCCCACCATACATTCACTGAAAGCCTTATCCTGGTGCTTATGCTCACGAAGCCAGTGAGGATTCTGATCGCACCAATAATGTGCGTTGTGCAAATTGACATTCGAATCCCTACAAAATTGAGCCTCATCGATCCAAAGCACTCTGTTGAGAAATTCCGGATGTTTATTGCATTGAATAAGGCACTAGTTGCAAAAATCGAGCCAATTTTGAAAGTCACTTGGTCTCAGCTCTTGGTGAAGACATACATGATATGGGTGGTAGATGCGTCTTGAAAGTGACCTCCAAACTGAAGCTGGGCTCGCTCCATATGCACTGGCAATTTCCCTGATGCTTGCTTCCGGCCTGACAGTGACGTATGCCAGTATATCGGTGTCAAAATCATCGGTTGCACTGGCTGGTCACTTCCTTTTCTACGCATGGACTGATACACTGGTCCTAAACTGATTAAATATTGATATGAATATGGGGTGAGCTGGCACACGGCAGTCAGGATGTTGGGCAGCATACAGCATCGATGCCAGCTCTGCGTCCTTTTGCACGCTCACATAAGCCAGCACAATGTCCACTTTCTCGGCAACGGAATACTGGAGTTGCGCTGGTGCGGCCATTTGCACAATATTAACACTGCGGCGTTGAAACCGTGATCTTCAAATGGACGAGGTCACACCAGTGGTAATGAAATCGCTATGTCGCACACGCACCCCAAAAACAAGCACTTTAAAGGGAAATGTCAACACGTTTGTAAAACTGGTGCTACAAGCCACAAGAACTAACAGCATGCAGCCACTGCTGTGAAAGTCCTCCTCGATCTGCAAACAAACTTTTTTTGTTTCATGCGCTCCTAACATGCAACGATTATAAACGAACAGCGCATGAACCTAATGAATAAATGAACGGGTGGTCACGCCTCACATCTAGCTCGTCAGAAGTGGTTGAGATAAAGAAAAAAAGAAAAGCAAACCTGTTGGCAACGTCTACCAACAGGTGACCATGTAGTGGGAGATGGCTAGCCTCTTGCACCTACCAACAAAAGAAAAGATAACACCAGCCATGGTCTAAGCTGAGCATTGATGCTCCCTAGCCTGGGGTATCACCACAGACATTTCAAATTGGGCATTGTCACCGCAACGCATCATCAGCGGACGTTACGTTTGCACTAGATTTCTGGTGCACCATGTTCGCCGTGTTTCGGTTTCATACAGGAAAAATACTTGATTTTCGCGGGCTGCAGGGCTTTACAGAGTGACTTTTCCTTTGCTTTAAAAACTGATGCGGCATTGTCTTCTCCGTGGCTACAAACTCGCCACTGGCAATAACCGCCAAACGTTGCTAATTAAAAAGTTTGTTAGACAATTTTAGTTATTTAACTATGTAATTTGCATGTTTCTCATAATTTGTGACATCCACCGAACCTGAAAGCTTGCTCCTGAAGAGAATTCATATTTTTCTCGAAAAACCTACCTTTAGGATTTTTTTGAAAGTGTTTGCTGAAACACACTGTATATTGGCATTAGAAAAATGAATCACACATAATGACGCAATTATGATTCCATATTAGATTAGAATGATCCAAGTCCTGTCTTTGTAAAGCTGTTTTCTGGGTAAACCAGGCATAGACAGAAAAATTATGCAGATAGCACACATTGGAATCTACGTTAAAGAAAAGCATTTGCTGCATAACACATGTGATGAAATATTCTAATATATTGATTTTTGTGAGCTCCACCCCTGCTGTTGGGACTTGCTTAGGAGCCATCAGAGGTAGCCTGACCCTCTAAGCGGCCGGTTTTATAACCATCCCTATTGTGACGTGAGCCTTCTCAATACCATGCACTGGGGAGGTTCACGTCATCTGAATACTCAAGATGGCTATGCTATCTTGAGTACAATGCATGTCTCACACCAGTACAATGAGAACCAGGAAACTTGCACACGCGCTCGCATGGAGCTCAACTAGATGCATCACTTGATGTGCATGAGAAATAAAAAGGGAGAAAATGCTTGACATCACTTTGAAACACATGCCTACAACTGGCTTTGCAGGTGCAGTACAGAGGCTGCAATTGAGGGAATACCTAACGCCATCTGGCTACCAGCTTCATTTATTTTCTTTAAATGGCAATTATTTATAAACCAAATATTAATGCCTGTTGAGGCGTACATTACCTTAAAGGGACAATAAAAAACAATTTCTTCTGTATCAGTAAGTCGACCTTCTGCAATATCAAAAACATCACTCGTGCCAAGATAAGATGCTTGGTAAGCCAGAAAAGGCACAATAACAAAATATGGGTGGTGATGCCTCTTGAAGTTCCCACACTAGCTTGCTGTGTCATCATGGATTTTCACAGAGTCTTCTAGGGCCTAGTTAATTTTTTAGCTGTAAACATAGACTATATTTTGTCCTAAAAGAGCCAAAGATTGACCATGGCAAGTTTAGGGAACTTTTGCTAAGGCAACACGACTTAAACATAAAATATACATGGAACTCCGTGACGTCACAGTGACGAAATGGTGTTGGGGATTTGGCACGTAATTCAAAAATTGGAACTCCGACCTTCATTTTCCCTTCTAATAATCAACCTACTATATTGAAGTACACGACCACAGAGTTTTCAAAGAATGCTTTATCTGTCTAAACTGATTTAATGTTTTGCTTAAGCGGTCCTCTTAAAGGGGCCCTGAAACACTTTTTATTTTGAAGTCGAGAAATGCATTTGAAGTTAAATTTACTATTTCAGAAATAATTTGCAGCAAAAAGTACTTCAATGCGTTCAGCAGAAGTGGTGTTATTGGCAATCAAAGATCACCTTTGCTCACCTTCGCAGTGCTCCTGCTCCTTCTTCAACACCTTGCACTGCTAAGGCTACGGCAGAGCAGGGAGTGTCCACAATGCTCTGCTTATTGAATGTCACCACTGTGCATTTTATTTTGGATGTTCACATATACGCCACTATTCCCAATTTTAGCACTTACGATTCGCCAAACATGAAACGCAGTTGTCCTCAACAGGCTACAGTGAGCTCAATGAGCTAAGGTGCCTGCATGCTCTCTCTCTCCCCAAGGAGGAGAGCATTCAGGCAACCTACAATGACCAGGCTCGTGGTGGCACCCTACAGAGAGAGAGTAAAACATCTTTATTAATAATATTTGAATGGCGAGAGCAGTGTGGGAGGAACCCTCAGTCCAGGGTCCCTAAGATGATTCCGGCGACGTTTCGAGCCCGTTCTATCACAGCTCGGAGGACCTCGGGAGGTCCGTCACGGAGGGCATCGTCCCACAGCTCTTTGTTGCGTAGGGGGTAAAGGAGAGTTGGCAAGGGAGGAAAGAGGTTTGCAGAGCACTCAATCGTGACGTGGAAGATTGTGGGCGAGCTGCCACAGCCAGGGCAACGATCTGCATAACAGTGTGGGTAGAATTTATTTAGAGAGACAAGACTTGGAAAAGTTGCGGTTTGTAACTGGTGCAATGCCACTGCTTCCTCCCGCGAGAAGGACAGCGGTGGTGCGGCGTGGGTGTGACGAATGCGTGTATAATGACGGAGTATGTCTTTGTAATAGAGCAAGGGATCCCCCCACTCTGAACTAGTCGCCTCACCACGCCGAGTCGCCCGGAGGGAAATTTCTCGGGCAACCACATGTGCGCGTTCGTTACCCAGCAGCGAGGTGTGACCAGGGGTCCAGAGTAAGTGGATGCGGGGAGGTGTGGTTGGTGTATTTTGCGGGATCTGTTTGAGAATTTGGTGCGCCACTCTCGGGATGCCATGTCCTGATAGGAATGCCCGGCATGCCTGTTGCGAGTCCGTCAATATATACACTTCCTCAGGAACGCGGATGGTGTATCGAATTGCAAGAGCAACACTGAGAATTTCTCCTTAAGCGGCATTCGTTCCGCGCATTGCAGCAGAGTCTCTCAGCGATTCGGTGCCATCCAAAACTACCGAGGTATAGCCCTCTTGAGTGCATGATGTGTCCGTGTATAAAGTATGTGTTTCCGGGATGTTTGCAAGCATGCGGCCAATGTATCGTACATGGGCTTTGCGCCACCCTTTGTCATGCTTGGGGTGCATATTACGTGGCAATGGATGAATACTTAGTGCTTGGCGTATCGCTGACGACAAGATCGTTGGACGGGTTTCAGACTCAAGGGGTGGGACGAAGTATCCTAGCCGTGTGAGAAGATGGCGGCCAGTAGGAGTGAGTAGGAGGCGCTGGCGCTGGCTGACCCAATGTGCCTCTAGCAGCTCGCCTAGTGTGTTATGTGTCCCTAAGTTAAGGAGACGGCATGTGGAAGTATAGTTCGGGAGGCCATGGGCCAGCTTCGTCGCTTTGCAAATCATTGCGTCTATGCGAAGTTGTTGCGCTCGGGTCAACCGCTGAAATGGGAGATGGTATGTAAGGCGGCTGATCACGCATGCCTCCACCAAGCACAGCAGGTCCTCTTCTCGAAGGCCCGAGCGCCTGTTGGAGACCCTCCGGATCATGGCCAGAATTTGCTCAATCTGTCTGGATAGAAGGGAAACAGTATAGTTTGACCTGCCATCCGCTTGGACGTGTAGGCCGAGGATACGAGCACGATTAACCTGTGGTATCGGTGTGCCATCCACGTACACAGTGATGGGGGAGTAGAGGAACGGCTCCGGGGGCGAATGATTATGAGCTCCGACTTTTCCGGAGCACATCTTAAGCCGCATTTTCTCGCGTACTCGGAAACTGTATCGACTGCTTGCTGCAGTCGGTCCTGGATGGCTCCGTCAGAACCCCGTGTCGACCAGATAGTAATGTCGTCCGCATAAATAGCGTGGGCGACATCAGGGATCTGGTCAAGTAGCAGGGGGAGCCCTGCGAGCGTGATATTGAATAGAGTAGGGGAAAGAACTGAGCCCTGGGGTGTCCCACGTCCTACAAGGCGAATCGTACCGGATCGATGCGGTCCCATTCCTACCGTGGCTGTGCGATCTCGAAGAAATGCGTGGATATAGTTGTACATACGAATTCCACAGTGTGAATGTGCAACATTGCGAAGGATGAGGTCATGTTCAACATTATCGAATGCCCCTTTTAGGTCTAAGGCGATGAGTGCTCTCGTTTGGGTGGACGACGGAGATGACTTCCTCCCGCAATTGTAAAAGCACATCTTTGGCAGACAGATGAGCCCGATATCCGAATTGAGAGTTAGAAAAGAATGATTTTTCTTCGAGGAAGGGCTGCAGACGCCGCAAGAGTACATACTCCATGAGCTTACCAATGCAGGATGTTAGGGAGATGGGTCGTAAGTTTTAAAATTTAACAGGCTTGCCCGGTTTGGGAATCAGTGTGATGTCAGCGTGTTGCCATGCTTGGGGAAGCATGCCCTTGCACCAGCAATCATTGAAGATATGGGTGAGGTGGTTACTATCCGCGTCACTGAGGTTACGAAGGGTGGCGAATCGGATGTGGTCGGCTCCCGGTGCCGTGTTGCGGCATAGGTCTTGTAGGACTACCCGCACCTCGTCAGATGTGATGTCTGCATCGAGCAATTCGTTCGCCTCGCCTACATAAGGATAGTCAGGGTACTGCGGCGGCAGGCCTATGGGTATGAAATGCTTCTCTAGCTCTCTGAGGAGTGTCGAGACATCGTCCCTGTACTTGTGCATTAGGACGTGCAGCTGTTGAAATGTTTTTCCCTTTGTTGTGGTGGGATCTGTAAGTGAGCGAAGAATCGACCACGTTTTTGCAGTGCTCAATGTGCCTGAGAGGCGATCGCAAAATCCTCGCCAGTTATTCCTCGTAAGGATCTCTGCATACTCCTGAGATTCCCGTGTAATTTGATCTATACGTTTCCTAAGTTTGCGGTTGAGGCGTTGTCGTTTCCATCGTCATGTCAACCCTCTGCTGGCGTTCCAAAGACGAAGTAAATGCGGGTCTATGTCTGGTGTCTCGGTTGTGGTGCGCAGTGTGCTCGTGGTGGCCTCTAGATCTTGTGCGAGAGAGTCAAGCCAGCGTTCGTACCCTTGGCGCTCAGGTGGGTCCTGGCGACGCTCCCTGAATTTCGCCCAATCTGTTATACGCACATTTCGCTCGGGCCTGCGTGCACCCCGTAATGACAAGGTGGTCACCACAATGTAGTGGTCACTACCAAGATGCTCCTCTAAAGGCCCGTGCGCAATGACTGGGCCAGTATTGTGCACGAAGGTAAGGTCAGGGCAGGTGTCATGAGATACGCTGTTGCCCAACCGAGTGGGGTGCTCTGGGTCGGTAAGCAGTGTGTATCTCATGTTACAGATGGCATTCCATAAGCGGGTCTCTTTAGCCTGCGATTTAACGTAACCCCTGTTAGGAATGGCCGTACGGGGTGACAACGTGCCAACTTTTTCAGCCAGCTGCATGTGTTCCAATCCAACCGGACGGGGCGCACTTCAGAGAACTGCGAATAACCGGCAGCCACGTGGCGCGGGGTCAGCTCAGGAATGTGCTACCCGGCGTGCCACCCGGGACGGAGCAGAGTTCTACGAAGCCCCTTTGACGTCGGCTCCGGATCTTTACACCTGTGTGCGTGTGCGGCACTGAAACCTGTGCAACACGTGTATGTGAGCCCGCCTCCTCCAAAAGGGCGGGTCATCTTCGGTGACGTCGAACGATGACTGGACGAACGTTTCCGTTCGCTTGGAATCAAGGGGGGACCAAGTGCTTATAAGCAGCGATTGTCGGCTGCTAGGGTGTGCTCGTCGTCGTGAGCTGAGTGCTTGTTGTCATGCTCGAAATTTACTCATGAGCTGTGTGCTCGTAAGCTGTTTGCTGTAATGTTAGTCTTGCGGGCTTCATCTGGGAGTCACGCTAGGCTGTCAATGTATGTCTTGTCCAAGATGTAAATAATGTACATAAATCCTGCTCGCCTAAGTCCTGACGAAGAATCAAGTTCATCCCTACGACTACGGCCGCCAAATCCGACACCCCATGCAGTATGCGGAGCATTAAAGTCGCCGGCCACAACACAAATCCGTCCAAAGCTACCAAATTCTGTTAGTAGGTGCTGAAAACAGTGCGTTCGCGAACAGGGGAAACTGTATGCATTAAGTATAAACACTCTCGCTGCGTTTACCTTGCGTAATTATTTCCAATATTTGGTGAGGAATATCAATGTTAGTGGTATGCATGCGACATGTAACATGTTTCGAAACTAAGGCTCCCGCAAGGGGAGAGACACCCGAGAGCGTGCTGTAGCCGGATAAACAAGGGGTGCAATTGACTTCCTGTAAAAGGATGACATCGGGAGGGTTCGTGGATGCGGCGATATACTGCTGTAGGGAACCTCGTTTTCGGCGGAATCCCCTACAATTCCACTGCCACACCACTAGTTGCTCCGCGTTACGAGGTGCCATCATCATCGCGAGAGGAAGCAGGCGGTCGTGCATAGGGATGCGGGCGCCGGGTGCCAACATTTGAAGGTTGCGGCCGAGAGCCTTAGTCGGAAAGCGCGCTTTCGTTGTTACTGCTAAGCTCAAGAACTTGCATGCGTGCGAAAGTGCACTCTATACATGATTTCACTTGCTCGGTAATCCCTATTTGAAGGGCTTCCATTTGGCGTTCTATCCTGTCCAGAGCCGCCTGCATACTAGTGCTCATGTCTGCCACCAGCGCGTCCATTTGTTTTTGCAGGCGCTCCCAGCGTGCCTCCATGTCACGACGTAGGCGGGCTATTTCTATTAGAGGATCGGGATTTGATAACGAATTTGTAATAGGGGAAGGGGTAGGGAGAGATTTACGGGGCGGAGCGAGCTGTGGGGGACCCTCCGCCTGACTTACCTCCCGAGGCGCCTCCATTGCTGCTTTCTTCTCAGGGGTCTGCTGCACCCCTGAAGGGACCAGGGTCACCTTGGCTGGGGCGTTGGTCTGCAGGGCCTTCTTGTAGGGTTGTTGGGAAGATGGGGAAGGAGGGCGCTTCTCTGGGAGGCGCACCGATACCTCACGGGATCGGGACCGAGACTTGGAGCGGGTCCGGAACTTGCGACGGGATCTCGAACGGGTCTCCGACCGGTCTTGTCTGGTCTCCTTCGTTGGGGCGCGCGACGTTCGGGTCTCCGCCGTATCTGTGGTAGTGGTCGGGTCGCTGGAGCGTTGAAGTTCACGCTGCTCTTTCTCGAGAGCTTTCCGCACCCAAGCTTTGTTCAGTGTCTGCCTAGCACGCCGTGGGCAGTTTGGATCCGCTGTAGGGTGGGCCCTGTCACAGGATCTGCAGTGTGGGATGCACGGATGTGACGGGGTGGGTTTGTCAGTCCCGCACGTCGTGCAAATGACCACGTGCGGCATAAGACAGTAATCAGCCCAATGGCTGAGCTTGTGACATATCTTGCAACCAAGTTGGCGGGGTCGATGAGGGTAGCAGCGGAGTTTTGCACCATAGAAACGCACGTAGCAAGGCACTTTAAGTCCTTCAAATGTTACCAACGTAACGTTGGTTTGACCCATCATTCGTGCTTGAAGTATTTGAGTTCCAGGAGCCAAAAGCTCATCCACTAGCTTGGAAGACGGTGTACCGGGAAAAAGGCCAGGAACAATTTCCTTGCATGAGTTGCCTGGGGCCGCAAAATATGTCGTGATGGGATAGACCCACCGACCAAGGTTCAGCTCCCTCACCTTGTACAATGCGTCGGCTACGTGTGACTGGGGTGTGCTGATGACTGCCAAGTTCTGCTGAGGTAGCAGTCGGAATATGATGTCCTGACGATCCTCGGTGGTCAAGCCGGCTGCACTCTGTAGTATAGTGTCGCCCCCTGTCAGATCTCTGTGTCATCGTACATGTGTGTTTTGTAGTTGTTTAGCTAGATGGCGCACCCCCCTTCTGTCATGTGACGAGCTTGGGCCAATCTGGAGGTGTCATCTAGCGTGTGAAGCCTTTATAAGTAATAAACGGCCGTGGGTCGGCCGAGTCTTCGTTCCGGTTTTCATCGGGAGCAGTTTGCTCCGTGTCTCCTTCCTGCGCCGGCGCTTGCCACGCGTTCGCCCGGTCGGGGCCCCCCGCTTGCCTGCCGCTGCCGACACAACATCTTTTGGCGACGAGGATGGGATTCCCGCAGCGGTTCCGACCGAAGCCCCGGAAAACCAGCGAGCTTCGCCCACCTCGAAGCGGCCGGCGGTGGCGACTGGACGGACGCGCGACGAGCGTCCGCGCTCGTCAGCGCTCTCGGGCGTGAGGGACAATGGAAGTACTTTGCAGACGAGGAGCAGGAAGCAGCAAGGCAGTTAACCAGCGCAGCGTCAGCTTCAAGCGAAGCAGCAAGGCAGTCGACCGGCGCAGCGTCAACGTCAAGTGATGCGGTCCCGCCAGCGTCAGAGTTTCCGAGACTCTTGCAGCGGCTTGACCGGCTGTTCGCCGCGTCAACAAATGTCCTGGCGGAAAGGCACGAATTCACCAGTCGAAAGCAGTTCGAGGGAGAAGGATTCCTGGAATTCGTGACCGCATTGAAGGAGAAGGCGGTACAGTGCAACTTCGGCACAACCTACGACGAGCGCGTCCGAGACCAAATAATACATGGGGTAGCGAACGTCGGCGTTCGCGAAAAGTTGCTGGCTCATGGCGAAACCCTGTCCCTGGACAAGGCAGAAGAAATTGGACGCTCGTTAGAAGCCCTGCATCGAGCGAACCGCGCGTTCGACTCCGAAAATGTACGAAGAATCGAGGCATCTCAACTTGGCGTTCCGTCGACGCGCCAAGATGGCCGACGTAGTCCGGGAGGCCGCCAAGATGGCCGACTTCTTCCGAGAAGCCGCCAAGAGGGCCGACATTTCGCACATGGCTCCTCCGGGAACCGTGGTGCATGCGACCGGTGTGGCAGCACGAAGCATATTGCAACGTACAAGAATTGTCCAGCAAGAAACCGGCGGTGCAACGCCTGCCACACGTTGGGCCATTTTGCATCAGTATGCCGGAAAACCCGTACTGTTCAACACGTCTCTTCCGCAGAGACGCTGTCTTCAACTTCCGCAAGGCAGCCGTCCG
Organism: Dermacentor variabilis; assembly: GCF_050947875.1. Classification (NCBI taxonomy): domain Eukaryota; kingdom Metazoa; phylum Arthropoda; class Arachnida; order Ixodida; family Ixodidae; genus Dermacentor; species Dermacentor variabilis. The sequence goes on from NC_134568.1 coordinate 129,630,667, forward strand.
CGTCTGTCTTGACGGTAAGCGCTTTTGAAACTAAAAAAGATTTGGAAGTTCCGGTCGTAGTGAACGGCGTCTCCATGCGACTGCCAGTGGATACGGGAGCGTCTGTGTCATGCATGACGGCCGAAGATTTTAGAAATAACTTTGGTCGACAGCACAGGCTGTCACAACCAACAGTGGACTTGAGAAATTTCTCCAAGCAACGCATCATCATTCAAGGCCTGTTTCAAGCCACTGTCCAGTTTTTCCAAAGGTCTTGCTCCGTCACGTTCCACGTAACGACTACAGGAACATCACTGCTGGGTTTAGACGCTATCCAACGCTTGGGCATACAGATTGACGGTACGTCGCTGACATGTCTACCATCGCTTCCTTCAGTACAGAGCCCCACAGGTGTGCCTCCGGGTTTTGATCACCTCTCCAGTGACGAGTTCAGTCTCAACTCTGTGCACCGAATTCATCGGCAGCAAGATGCGAAACCAGTATCTGCAAAGTTGCGCAGACTACCCCTGGCTCTCCGTGACCAGGTCCCAAATGAATTGCGACGTCTCGAGGACTGCGACGTCATCAAGCGTGTCGAGGCTTCTGAGTGGGTGTTTCCACTCATGGTGGTGCGCAAGAAGGATGGAACCATGCAGCTCTGTGTAGATCTAAGGGAACATGACAGTCTTGTGCCTCACGTTCAAGAAAGGGTCTTGCAGAAACAGTGGCAGACTAAACAGTACGTAGACAAACGTAGAGGTGCTCAGGCAACTCGTATCAAGGTGGGAGACACCGTCAGAATAAGATTTAAGAGGAAACTATTTTTTAAGTACAGTAAACCTCGTAAAGTCAAGGCCCAGATAGGACCATCTACTTTTTTACTCAGTGATGGGAAGACGTGGCATGTGTCTAAGTTAACCCTAGTGATAAAGGATTCAGCAGGTAGTACATTGTGTACAAGTGACAAAGATTTTTTGTACTCGTATTCAAACTTGGATAGTCATTCCGATGACTCGTCTGTAGCAACAGCGTCTTCTCAGAGTCATAAGCTTCAGTTGAGTAGTCCGTCTGACTGTATCACTTCCGAGTTTACACAGTCAGCAGTCGTCTCTGATTCCGTAGGAGAATCGGTAGCCTCCCAGGACTTGTTGGGACGTCGAGAGGAGCTTCCTGGGCAACCCTCTCCAGCTTTGAGCGACAACCACATTCAATTGTCCAACCGGGGGGAAGGAAATAGTGGGACGACTGGGTCTTTAAAGTCGACCGATACGCATCGCAACCCCCAAAGTTCTGAGGTACGCACGCGTCCTCATCGTGACAGAAAACGGCCTCCGTGGCTCGATGATTTTGTTTTTGTAGTGTAGAGCGTATTGCCGTCTTCGAAATGCCACGGCTAGGGGCCTCGCTGTGATATTTAGGAGACAGTCCACATGTTTCATTAACACAGGAAAAAAGTGCTTCTTGTTGCGGTGCAGTGAGTTTTGTGCCGTGTTCCTTGTCAGACTTTGTTCGAGTGACTGCCTGTGTTATGGTGCCCAAGACTGGTGCGCGTGTATGTGAACTTGGGGAGGGACGGATTGAATTTGTTGTGGACTTAAGTGCGTGCTTTGTGTGCGACTGGTGCGCGTGTGTGCACATGGGGGGGAACGAACTGAAATTGCCTTTGGACTTAAGTGCGCGTGTTGTGTGCGCGTCTCACTGTATGCTTACTTTGTTTCCAGGGGGGGGATGATGTAGTATAGTGTCGCCCCCTGTCAGATCTCTGTGTCATCGTACATGTGTGTTTTGTAGTTGTTTAGCTAGATGGCGCACCCCCCTTCTGTCATGTGACGAGCTTGGGCCAATCTGGAGGTGTCATCTAGTGTGTGAAGCCTTTATAAGTAATAAACGGCCGTGGGTCGGCCGAGTCTTCGTTCCGGTTTTCATCGGGAGCAGTTTGCTCCGTGTCTCCTTCCTGCGCCGGCGCTAGCCGCGCGTTCGCCCGGTCGGGGCCCCCCGCTTGCCTGCCGCTGCCGACACAACACACTCCATAGAGCACTGGTAAGTTCTGGGTGCATCCACTTATCGAGACAAAGTCCTCCGTGAGGCCGCAGAATTATCTTTTCATCGTGCAAAGGAAGTTGAGGCAGGTTCTGATTCCGACTGTGCTCGCGTACGGTAGGCTGGGAGGCGTCCGGAATGCCCAAGATGTTCTCGGAGGGTTGCGTCTTAGCGCGCGTTTGATGGATGCGTCGCTTATGTATGACTGTCTTTCAACAACCACCTAAGTCGTCGTCAGTTTTGTCATCGTAAATGTTCGGGGCAGCATCTTCCTCCATCCTTTCCCCGGTCGGAGTGTCCACCTCTCGCTGTTGGGAGGGAAAATTGGTGACGATGGGATCGGCAGCCACTCCCGCGGTATACACCTCAGGCGCCTTCGTTATTGTTGAGGAATGCGCGGCGGCGTTCTCCGTCACCGATTGCGTCTTCTGCTCGTTGGAAAATGATGTTGCGGTAGATAAATGCTCCATCGAAACAGAGCGGTGAATTGGCCGAAGGCCCTTTGCAGCCCGTTTAGACCATGGGCCTCGGAAGAGCTGGTCGCTTGGCGCTCTTCGTTCATGGTGTCGTAAACACACCAAGGCAGCTATGGCCCCGGCAGGGGCAGCCGCGTTGGAACTGCTTCAGAGCTGTAGAGGCGCGGGGAGCGGCAAAAAAGTGGCGGGAAGAAAAGGTGGTCGGTGGGAAACGGCGAGAAAGCCGCTTCCCATATGACTCCCGGCAAAAGTGGCCCGGGCAAGGGCGGTCGGTGAAGGTCGCGCAGTCTCGGTGGTTGCGGAGCGTGCCGACGATACATCCGTTCACTTCGGCCGGCTCCGCCAAGTCACCCCGCAGTGGCCATGGTGCAGTAAACATCTGCTAATACAACTCCCGCTTATGAGATTTTTTTCTGATAATTCGATCCTGACTGAAGGTCCCATTTGGATCCTGACTGAAGGTCCCGATCCTGACTGAAGGTCCCTATGGGCATAAACTTTCGTTATTTCGATTCTAAAATTGGCCCTCGCCAGATAATTTGAGCTGAGGCCAGTGAGCACGCATGTGCCTAACTCCTATGGTGACCCCAATAGTGACCCCTTTAGTGGCGGCGTCTGTCCCGGCACAGCTTAGAGCACAGCAAATGCACTGAACACACATAAAAAAAATCTCCTGTCGAAAATCTCCCGCCTATTTTTGGACTGCCCTAGGAATATTTTCAAGGAATAACCGAAGCCCACAATGTATGATTATCGTAGATACCCGATTCCCTAATGCATGCCTTAATTCCTTTTTAAGAAAATCGGGCTGAAAACTGCCTGCGCATATGACATGAAACCAAAACAGCCTGCTTGGCGTTTGTGTGCTTTACCGCATAACACGTATGTATTGAGGCAAAGATTAGAAAGCTGGCTGTCATTATGCAACACATATTTCTCTTGAAAAAAATCCGGTCCACATTAGATTTCGACTTTGGTTAGGAGCTTTAATATCGTTTCTATGCTAGTTGTCTACTTTGGAGACATAGAAAGAGGGCACCTGTTTCATTGGGGGGCGGGTTAAAATCGGGCAAATACTGGTAAAAGAATCAGTGGTGTGTTTTGGCATTTTTTTCTTTCTGTGTCTTGTGCAGTTCGACCTGCCAGATAATTCTATCAATTTCATCGGTCCCACTTGGGTCAAATTAACAGAAGTCAACTGTATCTACGATACATAGCAAACGCAGCAAAATGCAACTGCAGTGCTTACGCACAGCATTTGCTATGTGCATAACAGGGCTGGAGTGCGTGCTCTCATGTGCTCCAGTCTGGCCATGCCCCGTGGTGCGGACTGGCTTTCTTCTGCACCAGCTTGACCGACAGATAGTGGCTACATCCAATTTGTGCATTTTGAAGTGCTGTCAATAGCTGAATACGAAGCGATGTCTGCTAAGGCGTTTAGACAGGACTGAGCGTGCACTGGCAAGCGGATGTGTGGTCTGACCTTAAGTTTCATATGGTTAGAGGTCAGTCGAGTGCTCAAAGCTAATTACAATTAGCAAAACCCAGTAGCTATGACGCCAATAAGCAGTATAGCCGAAGTTTAGTTCCTACACAGGCGGTCGAGCATGAGCAGACGATAATTGCCTCCTTCAGGAGGTACGTAATTTTTATCTTCGAAATGCAGATCTTTGCCTGCTTCAGCTTGTTTATTAAACTGTGTCAATAAACATGGACAGTAACAGTAGGAAGAAGCACACTAATCAAAACATCTTTCTTAACTGACGTCAGCTATCAGCCAATAGCAGCCGTCTATGGGAATCTTGCATATGACGACATATGCAAGCCACTAGCAGCCTTGAAAAAGATGAGAAGGCCTCGTTTGAAAACAGTGTTTGAGAAAATGGTGACTTTGTGCTCCACTTGTGAGCTTCACATGCTGTGCATGACTGAAAAATTTGGCTGTGCTGTTGCTATCCACAGACTGTGCTTTTTCATCAAAACCAAGAGGTGGCTCAGGACCCCTTCAAAGAATTCACTGTATGCCACTTTTTACTCTTTTCATGACTTGTACAGCCAAAATAACTAGCTGAACCTGACATGCCACTGTACATATTCTTTCCTACTTCTCATTCTCATGTTAGTACAATAAATGAGAAGAAAGGAGGTTAACCGAGGGGCACGATTTTTATTAGTCATAGCATAAGAAGCCAACAAATACTGACACCAAGGACAACATAGGGGAAATTACCTGTGCTTAATAAATGGAATAAAGAAACGATAAATTAATGGAAATGAAAGTGGATGAAAAAACAACTTGCCGCAGGTGGGGAACGATCCCACAGCCTTCGCATGATTCCATTAATTTATTGTTTCTTTATTTCATTTATTAAGCACAAGTAATTTCCCCTATGTTGTCCTTGGTGTCAGTGTTTGTTGGCTTCTTATGTCATGTTAGTGCAAGTCACATGTCTGCATGAGTGTAAGTTCATGTAGACACTAGTGCCAGTTTTCTCTCTCGTAATTTGTGTATGAAGCTCTATGGCACAGCCGAAAATAGGCCCCAGATTGTGTCTGTATACTTAACGGCCATCTAGCCATTCCACTTCAATGATATATACACATTAAAGGTACTCATTTTTCACAGTTTGATTTAGAGAATGCAGGTTTTTGTACAGATCCTAGAGTACAGTTTGTGGGGATAGTCATGGGACCAAACTGTCTTTAAAAGCTCACTGTTTTAATGCTGCAAGCAGCCAACATTGTTAGAAGAAGCGTTGCTGTCAAAGAAGTGCATAGAGTCGTAAGGACAGCTTCTAAAGTCATTCTAGATACGATAATAATTATAGAGTTCTTGGTTTTGTGGGTGCAAACATGGTGGAAGAATAGACTACTTGTCAGAACAATGCTGTTGCGCTGACCATTTTTTTTTTATTGTGGTTTATATCTCTCTCAGCAGATGGCACGGATAATTGGGGGGTCAACCACAGCAGCTAACACGGTGTGCAAGGGCTTCTTAAACATGTGCGCACATAAAAGAATCGCTAGTAAATTGTCCCATGTATGCCTGCATACTAGTTTAAGTGTCTGGCAAACCTTTGGCAAGCAAGCCTAGGTAGCAATATCTAAGCTTAGTAGCAATATCCAGACCTTCTATGTTTCGCAACTCATGGAAGTCCACTGTAAAGACTTGTGATTACTGGGCAGCCACATATAAATAATTTCTGGGGCTAATAGGCCACAGTTTCAGAGCTTTTTGATACAGCTTCACGAGCGCACATGGGATGAAGCATATAAAAGTGGTTTCAGAGTGATTCATGGTCACGCTGGCAAATTGGCTCTTCAAACTGCACTTTTCATTGTTATTAACATTGTACTTGTGCTTTTTTTTTTTTCACTAAGAAACTTTTTGCAATGCTCAATAGTAAGAGAGCATACCCGACCACTAAGTATATACTAAAATTATTAAATTGCGCAGATTCTTCGAAATGCATGCACTGGAGGAATAAAATGGCAAGTGCAAAGTTCTTTAAGTTGTGCTCATAGGGCGAGAAATCACAGCTTGCCGAGTGCAGCGATGTTTGTGGTTAGCATGCATGCCAGCCACTAAGACGTACGATGATGGATGACCGCACTGCAGATTAAGATCAAAGAGGTTAGGTGGTTTCTTGTTGCGTATTCAATTTTTCTTCGCAAACAGCATGGGAAGCAGTAATACAGAATAGGCAAGAGCTAGTAGTGCCTCAGAAAAAGTAACATAGTGTGTTATAAGGCCGTTTTGCAGTGAACTATGTGAGTGCGAGGCCTCACACCACTAGGAAACGACAGAAAAAGATGACCCCGCAACACTGTAGCGCTCCTGCCGGCAAAGAGAAGAAGCCCGAACAGAACTGTGATCAGCTCGCTCTGCAGACAGACAGCATCGTTGAGACACCTGTCTAGTCTTCCACCGTGGATGCAACCATAAATACTAAATTGGACTGCACAGGGCAGGTATCAAGATAAAAAAAAAATTGGCATAATATTTGTAAATGTAAATTGTATTGCTCATGGATGGCACAAACCAGCAACTTCAACACAATAAGTTCTGGCTGCTGGCAGTGCTGCAGCTACTGTGTTAACAAAACATTTGAAAGAGAAGTACAAATGCCTGTGGCCAACCTGCTTAGGAAGTTTCTCATATCTGGATAATAATTTCTTGAAGTCCTCCACAGAATTGAACACCATGTAGTCAATGGTCTGGAAGATGTCCACATGGACTCCTTCAATGAAGGTGATTGGATAAAGGTGGCTGTTGGGAGAGGATCAACACAAATTTCAAGATTAATGACAGAAATGAACTGAAAATTGTGCTGTTAACTAATAATTAACAGCACAATGTGATTTTCAGTATGGCATTGATGATTGCTGTTAACTAACGTTGTCACATGTTCAGAACATTTCAAAGCATGGCAAAGGTTAATTTAGGAAGTCTGAAGAATAATGCACTGAAGTTTGGCCATGATTTGCATTGAAGTTGGAAGTTAGCTGAACTGAAAAATATTGGGAGTATCCTGTATTTACACATGCCACAAGCAATTTTGCCACTGTCTTGAAATGCGCAAAATACTACAGTCAAGCCTCAATATGATGAAGCCTCATCCATAGCCGCCAACTTGTGAACTTCAAGATTAATAACTCCTGTAGATGTAACAGCAGAAGCAGAGGGCGGAAATAGCAAGTGTATTTTTTTAAATGTTTGCTTAGAGCACACACTTCTTGTGTGATACATACACACTTTACTAATGATAATTTACATTTAGGCACACACACCCTTAGCAGCAAAAGTGAAACAGCATATACTGACAAGCAACAGATCGTTCCTTAGATCACCAAGGCTTTTTCAGCAACATTGTTGTTGCTGATTTTACCTGTTCTAGAAACCTGTCTGGAGTTACCCATTAGCATTCTTTCATGATCAGAAGACTTCCAAGGCTGTGGTTGGAGGCCGACGAGAGAAACATTTTCACAAGGAGAACTAATTTTTCGTAAAACTTGACGAAACATTCATAAAATCATAGAAGGATCCCTAATTGGTGAAGTTTATGACAATTCGGGAGAGTTGCCTGGTATGTGCATCCTATATAACAATAGCTTACTTACTGTATTTGCATGATTATAACTTTTCTTTAATAAAAGGTGTGTTGAAATTGGCCGGTGTGTTATAATTGTAACTAATTCTACTCAAACTAAAAAATGAAACCGTTTCTTACAAAAAAAAAAAAAAGCTCCATGCAAGGTAGCTAGCCACACTGCCATCGAGCCGTCTCAAGAAAGCGACACTCGTAGACATCGCAAAGTGGGCCAATGGTGCATGGAATACTCTTGCACAGAGGATGGTTGCGTGAGCCTCCAGAAGTGTGACATTTCTAGTGCATTAAATTGAACTGATGACTCTCTGTGGCCAGTAGACAGCGAAAAGGAGGTGTTGTCAGACTCTGATAGCCACTAGCTGCTAAGATTCTGCTGTGTGCATGTCTGTGTGCCTTTGTATGTTTCATAATATTATTTCAACACTGTATGCATCGACTCAGGTTTCGTAAATTGATGTGCGTGGCAGAATAGGCACTGTTGTGTTGTCAGTTTCGGTTTTGATACCCCATATGGAAACTCTGTGAATGACTGTGGCATTGTTGTCCCCATGTATATCATTGAGTGTCAAAAAACAAAGGGTGTCATTCATTGCGCTATGGCTGGTTGCCTCTCTTCTTCGTCAGCCCGTAGGCCACGATACCACGTTGGCGGCGAGGGTTCTAGTTCGTTCTAATTTTTTTTCTGAAGGCGCTATCTCCTCTGCAGCCATGCCGGCCACGTCATCAGTTTCTCCGGCCTTGTTCCATCGCCACCGTTTTTGCCTGCACAGGGCTGCCCACCAGTTCCATTGCCGCAATGGTTTCGCATGTTTGAGACCTTTCTTTTGGCATCCTGAGCATCTGCCTTTCACCCCGAATGATGCAAAGCCCTCCTGTTACACAGCCTGGGAATTGAAGGTAAGCATATTTTCTTCACTCTGCCATCCCAAGTCTCCGAAACCGCCCCACCGGCTTCCACTGTGACAGCTTCCGATGAGGCCAAAAAGTCGCCCACTGCCCCATCATCATACAACCAAGCCGTCGCTGCGTTAACACAGCATTGTGCCTCGGCAAGCAAAGTCGTCGTGGAACACCATCGCTTCTGCCGCCGTACCCAGCAACCAGGCAAGGACATACACGAGTACATCGCCACTTTACGAGAGCATGCCGCTTTGTGTCCTTTCATTGCCCTTGACGACTCCCTCCGTGACCAGTTCTTAGAAGGCATTACATCACAAAACACCTTCGTGGACAGTTGCTTCTAGAAGGTTCATCGCTCTCCTTTTCGCACGCCGTGCTTCTAGCAGAGCAACTGGAGCAGGCTGCTCAGAAAGTTTGCGAGCTTGCACCCGGCCACATTCAGCAGGTAACTTCACGAGGCGTTCGGCGTTCAGGGGGTACAACGCGGCCGTGCTCGTCTTTCTGTCGGTCTACTTTCCCTGAGTGCTCTCGCAACTCGAACAAGGTGTCACTGGACTGTTTTCGTTGTGGTTTCTGCCAGCACTGCCCCTCGTCATACCTGTCCAGCACAAGGTCAGCGCTGTTTTCACTGCGGTCGCCTTGGGCACTTCTGCCCAGTCTGTAACAAGCGACAGCGTCATTCCGCCATTGCTGTCCATGAAGTCGACTGGCAGGACTCGTCTGATGATGCTGAATGTTTGTGCGTTCTTACCATGGTTGGCCCTGCTCGAGCTGGCATTTTCGTTGACATTTTCGTCCCCGGCAAGTCCTTTAAGTTTCTCGTCGACTCTGGATCGTCATTTTCCGTCCTGGAAGAGAACCTTTTCCAGCAGTATTTTGTTGATGAGTCACTTCTTTCCGCTTTGCGAGTGAAGCTTATCGATTACTCTAAGTGCTCCATTTCCATATGTGGTTGCTTCTTCACGGAAGTAATGTTCAAGGGACGCACGGCCTACCTCCGGTTCTATGCTGTGCCTTAAGGCACATCCATCCTTGGAATTGATGCAATCAAGGCTTTGGACCTGCACATTGAAGGGTCGTCTCTGCATTGCTTCGAAACATCGACCATGCCAGCGACACTTGACGTAGCCCAGCTCTCAGGCTTGTGCCAAGTTTCACCACCCAACCCTCTTCTGAAGACCCTGTCTAGTGAGTTTGGCTCCCTCTTTGTCCCAGGCCTTGGTCTCGCCAAGGGTTTCGTCCAACGGATCAAGATACGACTCGCGGTGCCTCTTGTGGCATCGAAACTTCGGCGCCTCCCACTGACATTCCGACCTCAAGTTTCGGAAGAGCTCTGTCAGTTGGAAGAACTAGATATCATCGAGTGCATTAATGTCTCGGAATGGGTATCCCCATCATCGTGGTAAGGAAGGAGGGTGGCATTCGACTCTGTGTTGACCTCCGGGAACCTGACAGAGCAATCATCGTTGACAGCTTCCCACTTCCTCACACTGAAGAGCTCCTGAATAGCCTCGTCGGTGCCACTACCTTCTTCAAGCTGGATCTTGCATCCACCTACCACCCGGTTCTGCTGCATACTGAGAACTACTTGACTGCATTCGTGACTCATGACGGACTGCTCCGTTTCAAGCGGGTACGCTTTGGGCTGGCGTCTGCCCCTGCAGCCTTCAGCGACTGATGTCACAGATTCTCAAAGGGTGCTCCGGCGTTCTGTTTTACATTGACAATATCATTATGTTCAGCAAGACCGAACAAGAGCACCTAACAAACTTGACTGCTGTTCTGCACCGCATCAAGGCAGTTGGACTCAAGCTCAATCCCAAGTACACCTTTTGCATTGAAGAATTGTCTTTCTTGGACCACAGGGCCACTGCCCAAGGCATTTCACCGCTGCCAGAGAAAGTTCATTCTATTCTGAACACTCCCGCTCCCACTGATGGCGCTGGTTTGCATTCGTTTCTCGGCCTAGCCGAGTACTATGCCAAGTTTGTTCCCTGCCTTGCTGGAGTCGTGTACCTGATGTGCGCTCTGCTCCAGAAGAATCAACCTTTCATCTGGAGTGATGCCGTCGACGCTAGTTTTCAAAAGGTCAAGTTCCTGTTGTCATCCCGCAAAGTACTTCAGACATTTTATCTCACTCTTCCGGTGGTTGTCTCCACGGATGCTTCTGACTGTGGCCTTGGCGCCGTTCTCCAACAAATGAATGGACGCCAGCTACGCACAGTCGCCTTCGTACCTTACACACTCTCCCCAGAAGAGAGGAAGTATGCAGTTGGCGAACGAGAAGCACTTGCATGCATCTGGGCCTGTGAGTGTTGGCACACATACCTCTGGGGACGGTGCTTCACACTTCATACAGACCACCAAGCCTTGGTCTCCCTTCGGTTGTCTCAGGGCTCGGGAAGACCCCCCCTTTGCATCGCGCGCTGGTCAGAGTGTCTTCTGCGCTACAACTATACGTTGGAATACCGCAAGGGGTGGGGGAATCAAGTTGCGGATGCACTGCCCCGCCTTCCAGCGTCTGTTTCGCAGCAAGATGCTTCGTTTAACGCAGAGGTCGTATCTCTCATTGGTCCACTCTGCCTCATCAAAGAACAGTTCCAGCCGGCCCTGCCTGAAGATGCTACCTGGGAACAAGTCGAGGCTTACATCACATCATCTTGGCCTCCTCACAAGTCCATCCTGGGTGAACTTCAGCCATTCTTGGCCGTGCGTGAAGAACTGTCTGTGGTCAACGACCTGATTTTGCATGGGGAATGGCTCGTAGTTCCTCCTTCCCTTACCCCACAGGTCATTTCCACCACACAGGAAGCCCACCCTGGGATAGTTTGCACCAAGGCGAGACTACGAAAGCAGTTTTGGTAGCCTGGCATGGACAAGCAAGTGGAAATTGCCGTTCACAATGGGTTAGTCTGCTGGGCTGCAGACAAGAGTGCCAACACTGCAGTAATTCCGCTGCAACCTGTGCGCCTGCCAGAGTGTCCATGGCAGGAGGTCGCCATCGACATCAGTCCCATGGAAAGAGCGCCGCACGATTGCAGATTTGTTATTACCTTCATAGACTACTTTTCCAACTGGCCTGAAGTAAAGTTTTGCAGCGAGGTGTCAACGCGCACAGTGACGATCTTTCTGCTCTCAGTATTTTCTCGAGAGGGCTACCTCAACGAGATTGTGTGTGACAATGGGCCTCAGTTTTGTTCCTGAGAATTCAACCAGTTCCTGAAGGATCGTGCCATTTGCCTCTCGCACTCTTCGGTGTACTAAGCCTAAGCGAATGGACTTGTAGAACGATTCAACCATGTTTTCAAGAAGTTTGTGCAGACAGCTTTGCTGGAACATCGACCACTCCGCCCAGCAGTCATTGAATACCTTGGCATCTACCTGTGCACACCACATGCGACCACAGGAGTCGCCCCAGCTCTGTTGCTGCATAGAAATCTGCCGAGAACATGCCTGGATGTCATCGGGCACCCGTCATTTTCCTTCTTCAAGCACCCAGCTACCGAGCTCTGTCAGGTGCGTCGTCAGGTGAAACACAAGCAAGAGAGCAGCAAGAAGTGGACAGATTTTCATCGAGCTGCGAAGAAGACTAACATCGCAGTTGGTGACTTTGTCTGGGTGAGGAACATTCTGTCACATTCAAGGGAGACTCCTCATTTGGCAGTCACCGAAAAGTGCTGGAGCAGCACGGACAGTCCTTTTTCCGCCTCGCTGATGGCAGGACCTGGAATGCATCCAAGCTTGCCAAAGTCCCTTCAGGTATCTGTACTCTGCGTCCAGAGGAGACCTGGAATGTGCAATAGGCTGCTAGCACACCGAGGTTCCTGTAACCAGGGAACCCTGGGCTACCAGTTGCTCATGAGGCATCTCAAGCAGAGGCTGCGACTCTACCTGCTCCTGTGGCCACTCGTGCTGCTCTCGACCCAGACGTGCCTTAGCCACAAGCAGGTGAGCTTTTTCCTGCTGTTGTGGCCTATCGGGCTACTCCTGACCCAGAACACCCTGAACTGCAACCGGGTCCAGCTCCTGTTCGTGTCCAACCACCACGGGCAAGACAACCTCCAAAACGTTACGGCGACTAGGTGTGATAACTCTATTAGTTGTTTTTTTTTGGTCTTCTCGTATAGTTTATGTTGTTTCGAACATTTTGTCGAGATAATGTTTTTTTTGTAGGAAGAGAATGGAGTTTTCATGGGTTTTGTATATAAAATTTGTAGTTGCTGCTGAGTGTACTTGCGTTAAATGATGTTCCTTTGTTGTTGGCCAGTTACCCTTTTTCATTGCCTTATATTTCCCTTGTGAGCGTGAGTTGTTAATGTACAAAGCACCTTGCAGTATTAACCGACTAACAGCTTACTAAACCACTGAAACTTTCAAGGGAGGAATATGCAGTGTTGTTAGTTTTGGTTTCAATAACCTGTCTGCAAACACTGCGAATGACTGTGGCGCTGCTGTTCCGATGTATATAATTGGGTCTCAGAAAATAAAGGGGATCATTCGTTGGGTTATGGCTGGTTGGCTCTCTTCTTCGCTGGCCGCTAGGCCGCGATACCACAGGCACCAAGTTATTTTTTATATATATTTGGGTGGTAATATAACTGCGCATTACAATCGGTGGCGCGGTAAAATCATTCAAATGTGGTATATCCAGTACTGATTATTTGAGCATACGTGCTGATGCCAGCAAAAAAAAAAAAAAAAAAAAGGAACAGCAATTGGGTCAATGCAAGAGAAATGTAGAAGTGTGATGCCTCCATCAGGCCAGCAAAGTATTTCTTGTATATTTTGATGGCTTGTTGGTCACTTGCCGTGCTGATACATTGCACGTGAGCAATGCCAAATTACAAACACACACTTTGAATTGTTAATGTGGATCACACGAAGCTGGATTGCCACCTGTGGGCCAGCCAAGCCAAATCAATGGCCATGACAAGCACATCCAGAATGTGTTGTTTGAAGCAGCGCTTGCTGAGTGTTTGGCATTTTTACTACTAGAATACACATTTTGAGCAGTGAGAAAATATATGCGTTGCTGGAAGCAATATTGTCTCGAATCTTGCCTTTTCAGCTTTATTATAGCAGTAAAAAATTGCTGAAATAAAGCACGACAAGCCAAATCTGAGATTCCCTTTGTTATATCTAATAATTCATTATTTCAATGCTCATTAAATTTTTGAGGCTCAACTGTACTGAAATACGTGCTGATGTAGGATCAAAGAGGAAGCACACTGCAGGATAACATTTGGTTTCAAACTGATACACCATGAACAGATTTTAACACAACAAAATTGCTGCTAAAGACTTTTTAGAGCGCAGCTCTTAGGTGCCCATTCCTGGGTTGAGCATTGCCATCCCTCTCTAGTACCACTGCTTGTGTGTTCATCGTCGTCTTCTTCCATAGCTGGCTCCGATGCTGATCATCATTCCAGCGTTCCCATACTGCCCCTTGCACTCGTCCCACTGCTCACACCTTCGTTGTCATCTTATTCCATAGCTGGCTTCGATGTCACTCATCATGTCAGCATTCCCATACGGCCTCTCCCTCTGCGAAGGCACTGACAGCACTGGCCTACTGCCAGTCGGTATGGTGATTTTGGTCTCAAATTGTTTGCCTCAACATATTGTGAAATGAAAACATGAATACAGCTGTGCTCAAATTTCGCATTAAGGAGTACCGTAATCGGACACTTTTTTTGCACATAAAAAAGAGGAACAGACACACACACAGAAAAAAAGAAGACAGAAGCATTTACAGCACCCGTGTGTGTCAAGACCACGAAGGTAGCCATCCAGCTCATCAATCAGTATGTTCAGGCTTGATATGGACCACTGGTCCTTCAACTTGGGCAGCTCTTCTGCCTTTCTGAGGAAATACTGCACTTTCTCCTGCACAATAAAAGTACCTGTTAGACAACTGAAACTTTGGAATTAATTACCTTTAAAATCTACAAAACGTTGAAACAAGCAACGGAAGTGGCCATTTTTGGCAAGTGACACAGTAAATTGACTTTTTCTTTAAGATTTTTTTGTTTCTGATGGCACTGAAGATGCAAAATCTTTCTTGATTACAAAATTTACCATCAATGAAGCTAAATAATTTTGGTGGTACTCAACAATACAGCCACACAGTTGCACTTCCTGACTTAAAAGCACCATCTTAATTAATGCTTTGTCTATTCCAGCACCTAAAAATGACACAATTATCTAATAAGAATTTAAGCGTGTCGGGTGATCAGGACAAAAAGATACAGAAGAGGATGCAGGCAGTGCTGTGTACATAATCTTGTTTTGTCCTTGTCCTGTGTTGTGCACTTCAAAATGCAATATTATTTCAATACAGTTAAAGGAAGTATTTCACTGACTATATCCACTCCTCTTCATAAAATTACCATTGCTTAACTTGCAATGTGCATTCTTTCATCTGAAAATTATTGTTCTGGTTTACTGGCAGCTGCTTCAATTGTGTGCTAAACAGCTAAACCAAGCTACTTAAAAACATATGCTGATACCACGCACTGTGGGAATCGATGTAAGCGAAGCTTTCTGTGCTGGTTGCTTTGATTGACGATAATTAGCACCAATATGGATGGTGAAAGCTTAATTTTCTCAATGTTTAGTCTAACATGAAAGTGGCGAGTTGATATTAAACGTTACCTTGCATGCACCACTGCAGTTTGTCTGTGTAGTACACAGAACCCATGGGGAGAGGTGCTTGCTTGAGGTGGTGTTGTGCGCCATATTTCATAACCTCTGAGCAGGTCGAGCATTGTCACTGCCTCACATGGCGCATCGCATTGTGGCAAAAGTATTGAACTTGAATTGGATGATGGGGCTGTACATGCCAAAACCACAATCAGATTATGAGGCAGGCCGTAGTGGCATGCCTCATAATTTTGGCACCGTGATGTTCCTTAACGTCTCCCAAAATCGAAGTGCACATGCATTTTCTATTTCGCCCCCGCTGAAATGCGGCTGCCACGGTCGGAATCAGATCCGCAACCTCTAGCAATGCCATAGCCACAAAGCTACTGTGGCGGGCACAGAAGTGTTGATTTGATGGTCGACCGCTTTCGTAGTGCTGCCTGGACCCTGCCGTGTGCTTTAATTAATGTGGCTCTGATTCTGCACACCCAGCGTAATTTGTCCACTTGACATATTTGCATGGTGTTTATTTTTTCAGAAATAGCAGGAACATACTGTACCGTACCTTAAACTTAAGCTTATCCAATTTCCCTGCAACCGCTGTCATATAGCAGTAGGGTTTCCTTGCCTTCTCAGGTCACCTCTGCCCTCCCCCTTGTATGGGAACTGTCTCTTCTCCTCCCTCCTCTCTATAGTTCTATCTATGTTCCCTCTGGACTCGCACGTTAGTAGAAAGGGAAGCGCTGCAGTTTCTGCAATGCTTTTGAGGGGGGGTCACAGATAATTACAGCTGTCACGAGGCTAATGTGGCAACACCCAAGGAGTGCCAGAAGGCATTGTCCAAATTTGACGCGGTGAGGTCCAAGAGTCTCTCACATCACCTTTCCT
Organism: Dermacentor variabilis; assembly: GCF_050947875.1. Classification (NCBI taxonomy): domain Eukaryota; kingdom Metazoa; phylum Arthropoda; class Arachnida; order Ixodida; family Ixodidae; genus Dermacentor; species Dermacentor variabilis. Next base: position 129,646,703 of record NC_134568.1, read on the forward strand.
TTTTGCCGTGCACCTGTCATGTATACACATGCTCTGAACCACCCCCCGACACGATGTGGTGCAGGAAATTCAAAGGAACAGGCAAAGAAAGCTTTGCTTTAAAAAATCCAAGATAGAAATCATGAAGCTTTTTCTCTGGAAAGCAGACACCGTTATTTTTTAAATTACATATACAACCATTTATTTCTTTTACCATGTTATTTTGCAATAATGCATATGTAGTTAATTTCTTTCTTTTACCCCACTGGTTTCATTAGAAAAAAAAAAATGTGGGAAGTGTTAGCAGCTGCCTCGTTTTTTAAATTTCTTCAGGACATGAATGTACAGTCATAAGAAAGACTGTGACATAGGAAGGATGAAGTGGCACTGCTGTCTCTGCCTAGTGGTTTCAGCGCTATGTAGCACCAGCCCAACCAAAGTGTATGCATACAAAAACTGTCAAAGAAATTAAGCGTATGTCTACAATGGTTTTCCTCTATTATCAGCTTTCTGGTACATCTCAAATTTGCATGTGAAACCCAGAAACATTTCTTTCTTTGTTGATATACCAAGGTGAGTAAAAAAATTATCCATAGTTCTGCTTTCCAAAACTTCTATTCACCACACTATCTTAAACAGCACTTTCCTTACGGGGTCATTATCTCACCAGTAACTTTTGTGCTAGGTTGCATGTGATATACTGGTTCAGTTTTGAATATGGTGTGAGAAAGGTCAGCTGCCCCACTTGTCACATGCACCAAAGAACACCATGCAGTGATAGGACAAGCTTGGAGTCTGGAAAGTGCTCTTTCACAAATAACTGTTGTAACTCCCAACAGTGCTATCGCACTGTACTGCCTTATTCTGTTTTAGTAAACACGTTGATACTCAGTGCCCCTTCTGTTTATTTCATATAGTGTTCCATCTTTAGTGCTGCAAATATCTCGCACACCTTAGGCTAATTCCTATTTTACCATTTGTGGCATTATGTAAGGCATTATTGTGCAGTTATTCTGACTGTGATGTTCTCTCGTTAAACACATAAATATAGGTCAGTGGCTAGCACATTTCAAATGCTGAGCCTAGTATTATCTAACGTGAGTCAGATACTGAGTTCTAATTTGAATATCTCTCAGTAATCAAAGGCAGTGTTCAATGCTTAGAATAAAGGTTTTGCAATGATAACTCCTGTGAGCAAGTGGAATAACTGATGCATGCCAAATGTCACTGAGAAGTCATCAAAATTAAGCTCAGACCACTTGAGTAACATGCACCAAGTAGGCTACAAAGCCATGTGAGGAATTGAAGTTGTGATTTCATAAGCACTTGGGATTCTATACCAACTAGGTTTGATAACCAAATGGTAGGAATTTACGGTTGCTGTAAAGTTCCGAATAGTGGTGAAAAAAGTATTACATTTTCCAAAGCTTTTTCTTTTTTTTTTTTCACTGCGATGCTGGACCACTTAATAGCTTTACTACAAAATTTACCAGTAGATCTTCTTAGCAGTTTTCACTGGTTCTCAATTCAAGGCAATTCTGCAGTTACATGAATTATGGCTTGCTGGACCGCCTTGCGTGGCACCCAGGCCACGCCAGCTGTGCAATGGTACTATACACAAGCTGGGCATGTATGTGGAACAAATGCTTGCTTGTTTGTACTTTGATATGCATTCATCATCTGGGTTCTTGAGCAGCAGCCATCATGACTTTACATTAATAGGTTTCATTTGATCACATATGGTAAAACCTGAAACAGATCATATGTACATAAACATAGAACCTCTTGGGTGCAGATTAAATCTGCTCTGCTTTCTATTAAATCGCATGCATGCTGACCGACCATTGAATTGGTGCAGTTATGAGAAAAGTACAATCTAAAAAGGGAAACAGAAGAAAGGTGTTCAATTTTGTGCAGAACAGCCATCAGGGAAGATGCTGCTAAAGGCGGGGTGACCTCAGGATCAGAATGGTTGTTTCACTACAAATAAATATGTAGTAACGGCTCAGTAGTGCAAGCTGCTGGTCATTTTGTAAACAAATCTTGGTCCTAAAGAAAAATTGTGTGGTTTAATGTGTCAAACCTACACAGAAGCTATGAAGAATCTTGTGGTGGGGAATTTTCGATTAATTTCGAGCACCTGGGGTTCTTTAACATGCATCCAAAGTATGCTACGCAAACAATTTTCTATTCTGCCTCCAACAGAATGTCGCGGCCGCGGCCAGAAATTTAACCCGCAACCTCGTGCTCAGCAGCAGTACAGCACTGCTGCTGAGCAATGCTGCACCATACTGAGCTATCATGGCTTTCAACATAATACACCCAGCTAGAGAACAGAGTTTCATGGAAGACAACTGCTTGTTTGCGCTTATTTAACCTTTCCGTGCCATTATTGTTTTGTGCATAGCTGTTAAAAACAGCAATTCTGCCTAAATTCACATTCCTTCTGCGAGTGGGAGAACTCGCTTTTGTATAAACCGGGATGTTGAATGTGGCATACCTGGCTGAGAGATGTCGCAAGGTATTGCTTCTGAACAAATTGACAAATCGTTCAGTCACGTTCAAATTGTTCAGATCAAGACTGTAATATACCGTTCTTCTTGCCCTTCAGTGGCAGTTCTTACAGCTCAGATCGGAGATCGGTGAACCAACCGACAAAGTACACATAGACGCACTGCCAGGAAGCGAAAAAAAAAAAGAAGAAGAAGAAGCAACACTCACTTTCCTGTCTTGAAACGACTTGATCGAGTATGACTCCAACAGGTGGTCGTAACCGTGAAAGCCGACCATGGTGGCAAACTCGGGGCTATCCTTCAGCCTCCACTGCCAAAACTCTTCAAACAGCTCGGTTGCCATTGCCTCCGGATCACTGGAGTAGTGCCAATGTTGATAGTACCCGACAAAGGCCTGGATAGCAGATAGCGAGCGAAGTTGTAAGCAAAGTCGCAGTGCCGCATGGGACAGGTAGCACTGTGAATCGTGTCACTTCCCGCATAAACAATGACGTTGGTTCAGTGAACTAGAACGCGGGCACTCAGCGCTAGCGGTAAGCCAGCCGTCAGGATACAGGAAATGCTTTATATGACGTAGTGGTGCTAGCCCGCTTTCAAGCGAAACTGATGAGCGCGCATACAATCAGTCACTTCGCCTCTGGCGATCAACACCCCCGTGAAAGAAATCAAGAATGAAAACAACTAGTCTTGAAGCAAGCCCGGGTATGTTCACGCAGTAAATGAAGCAAGAGTTCAGTCATGAGTAAAGGCTACCTCACGCTTTCGATTTTCGTAGTCTTCAGAGGGCCAGTGCCGCAAAGCTTGCCCGATTTTATCCCCAGCCCCTGCGCTATTTCTTAGCAATCCACGTGCGACTGTAGCAACACACGTAATACTGGTAAAACCGCTTTAGTGTTGCAAAGCAGCAAAGGCAGTCACGTTCAGTGGGCTTGGTTTCATGCACAAACGCACGTGCCGAGCGACGCACCTCGTAAGCATATGGAGAAATTGTGGCCAGCAGAAGTCCGCAGGCCGCCGCAAACGCCACCGGAAGCATGGCCTTCGAGATTGCGCGCGCTGGCACGTTTTGCTTCGGCCGTCTCATCCCATACAGCACGCTCCCCAGCAGAAAGTTCGCGCCTGCTCTAGAAGCTGCGGAGGCTGCTGTAGAAGGCAGACCGAGCAATGGGACGGGCGGAGCCGCTGGAGCATAACCTGCCAGGGCGCGCAATCTTGGAGGACATACCGGAAGAAATCCGCGGCACCAGGCTGCCGTCCTAAGGCGCTAGCAGCGCACCATAGCAAATCCGAGCCGCCAACGGCAGCAGCATGGGCAGCAACGAAAGCAGTGAGCGATGGCATGTGATGCAGGCGATGGGGGCGAACATACGCGTAAATTGGAGGAGTAGCACAGGGCGTATCCAGTGAATTTAACGCGCCAGTGTAACATCCAGCGTCGGACTTCGCTTAGTGAAAAATCATTCCGAACCACAACCGCGCAGGCACTCCATGGTACTCCGCGTGGTGCAAAAGCGTTGCTGCGCCAGAAAAATCGCGCAGTACAACCTAAACACAACCTACAGACGTGATAGCGTCGGAGTGTAATTTGAATATACCAGAAAACATAATTCTGTTACACGGAAACTCGACCGTAAAACACACATTTCCAGCGTTTCTACCATTCATAGAGCGGCGTGCTGCGCTCGGTTCGTTGCAACACCACCATCCAGATGGCGCTTGCTTCCGCGCATCCGCGCAGAAATAGGCTAAAATGGGAGGAAATCGAAGAGCAACTAAGGCAGGAGGACTTAATGGTTTATGGGTTTGTAGAGACACATCTTAGGGACATGGAACAACCCCCCTGTAACCCTGATTATGCATGGGAATACTGCAACAGAGTGTAGGGTGGAGCACTCATTCATAAATACATTGGAACACTCATTCATAAAAATACAAATTGGCAAAGGGTCAAATAGGAATGCAAGGAGCATTTATGGCTAAAAGGAAAAGTAGCAGGGCGAAAACACTTCTAGGCTTTGTATACCTTTGGACAGGATCAAATGCTAAAGAGGAAAACAAAAAAATGTTGGCCTGTATAGCAGCGGACATCAATGAGCTAGGAAAAGGATGTGAGATAATTGTATTAGGAGACATGAATGCGCATGTTGAAGGTATGGATGGGTACACAGACTCCACAAGTAACATGCTTCTGGATATGTGTGAGAGGCATAACTTAGTTGCCTGTAACTCTACTGAGAAGTGTGACGGGATCATAACATGGGAGGTAGGGGGTCGACACTCGACAATAGATTATGTGTTATTGTCACATAGGATGTACGATAGATTAGGAGCCATGGTTATAGATGAACAGGGCTCCAGAAGTATAGGTAGCGACCACAAACGAATCAAGTTGAGCTTTAAGAGGGAAACTAAGGCACGAACGACGCGTGAGGAAATGCCAGATGGGATTTTTTACTCAGAAGACCAAGTGGAAATAGCGGCCAAACAAATTGAAGAGGAAATATCAGAGGGTACGGAAACCGATTGAACTTACCCAAAGTTAATGAGACTATTTGAGCGTGAGCTAGGTAAGGCGCGAGGCAGGAAAACAAGGCAATGGATACGAAAACTCAAGAGCTGGTGGGATAAAGAGGTTAAGAAAGCCATAAAGAAACGTCAGGAAGCCTCCAGGGAACACGGGTATTTCAAAAGTAAGGGAGAACCTGAAGCAGAAGTAGAGAGGAAATGGGTAAACTACATAAAATGCAGAAGGGAAGCATCCTATTTGATCAACGAGAAAATCAAGACAAAAGGGTCCCAATGGCTGTCAGAAATCAGCAATAAAAAGATAAACAGGCAGCTAGGAAATTCTGGCAACATCTGAACTCCTTGGGTAATAGGACAAGCCTAGAGCAGAGGTATATAGTAACAGCTCAAGGTACTCGGTTAGAAGGAGAGGAGGCAATGGAGCATATAGGAACCATGATGAGGGGAAAATTTACAGAACAGAGAAATGGTACATGCAGTATGTCGGAGAGGGATAGCCCGGTCAATCCACTGCTTTCGCTTGGACAAAGAGAGTGGAAAAGGGCCGAGAAGAGGGTACCAAGTAGCACATCGGCAGGCCCGGATGGTATTCCAATTATGTTAATAAAGAAATTGGGCCCGAAATCTAAGAAAGCATTAAGGGAGGTGGTGAGCAAAATGCTAATGGATGGCAAAGTACCTGACGAATGGAGGCTAAGTAGGATGAGAATGATATATAAGGGAAAGGGGGGCAAAGCTGACATAAATAACTACCGGCCTATAACAGTGACGTCAGTGGTTTACAGGGTGGTTATGCAGATTATAAAGGACAGACTGCAGACATGGGTAGAGAACGAGGGGGTGCTTGGAGAGCTACAAAATGGGTTCCGGAAGCATAGGAGGCTAGAAGACAATCTGTTCTCACTAACACAGTGCATTGAAATAGCTGAAAAGGAACACAGACCATATGGCTGGCTTTTTTTGGATATCAAGGGAGCCTACGACAGTGTACTTAAATATTAATGGCTGACAATACAGAAGATCTAGATGGATTGATGAACATATATGGTACAGAAGGAGACCCCCAGATTAGGCTTGAAGTTTAGCAAAGAAAAATCAGCAGTCATGATTTTTAATGATAACATTTGCGGCGAGCATAAGATACAGGAGGTCACGCTGGAGATAGTCGATAAATACAAGTACCTTGGGGTGTGGATAAATAATGGCATTGAGTATCTGACAGAGTACGAAAAATATGTAACGACTAAAGGTAACATAAGTGCAGCGATTATGAAGAGTAGGGCACTGTGGAACTACAATATGTACGAGGTAGTACGAGAGATATGGAAGGGGGTAATGGTTCCAGGCCTGACTTTACGCTATAATTAACTAATTAACTATAATTAACGTAACTATCCGAAGCATGCCGGCAACTTCCGCGTTTACAAACCAGGTAAGCGGGCGCGAGAAAACAACGATCCGCCAGTACTGACTTGGCCAGCTGCTTCCCATACTTTACCGCGCTGGCAACTCGACCCCACTCCCCAATGCTAGCACGCCTAGGGACAAACGCTTACAACACAGGCTAAGATACCTCCTCTGTACTATCGGCGTCAAATGAAAGTTGAACAGCGGAGCGCGTGGCCCAAGCACAAGTTAAGATATAGTGCGCGCCGTCCAGTCATCACCATTGACAGGCGCGCACATCCGATTTGGCCGCACTGCGCGATCCCCCTCTAGTGAGATAATTTCGCATCTGTCCTGGTTCTTACATTTGAAAGGGAGGATATAAAAAAATAAAAACGGAGTTAAAATATTGCAGTTTTTAGGCGAGTCTTGTCGCACAGATCGCCGAAGCCACAAGTGCTGTCAGCGCGAATAGCGGTGCGCGTGGTGCAGTTTGCACCGTCATCGCCCGCACCGTGCACCGTCATCGCAAGGTAGATTCGCCCGCGCGGTGCAGGCGATGACGGTGCAAACTGCGCCACGCGCACCGCTATTCGCGCTGACAGCCCTTGTGGCTTCGGCGATCTGTGCGACAAGAGTCGCCGTAAACTGCAATATTCTAGCTTCGTTTTTATTTTTTATATCCTCCTTTTCATATGTAAGAACCAGGACAGATGCGAAATTATCTCACTAGAGGGGGATCGCGCAGTGCGGCCAAATCGGATGTGCGCGCCTGTCAATGGTGGTGATTGGACGGCGCGCACTATGTCTTAACTTGTGCTTGGGCCACGTGCTCCGCTGTTCAACTTTCATTTGACGCCGATAGTACTACCTAGACGAAGTCATATAAGGAATAAAAGCCCCCAGATTTTTTCTCACGCGCCTTCTCTCGCGCCTTCGCACAAACGACTGGCGATCCCTCAAATGAACGTCTCGACATCCCCTAGCGTAGGCGGCGCAGGCGTAGTAGCGCATGCGTAGTGGTCCGAAGCCCACGCCAGCGCTTTGTTTCCGCACTCCCCGCATGCCTGGTCATCATCATCATCATCAGCCTGGTTACGCCCACTGCAGGGCAAAGGCCTCTCCCATACTTCTCCAACAACCCCTGTCATGTACTAGTTGTGGCCATGTCGTCCCTGTAAACTTCTTAATCTCATCCGCCCACCTAACTTTCTGCCGCCCCCTGCTACGCTTCCCTTCCCTTGGAATCTAGTCCGTAACCCTTAATGACCATCGGTTATCTTCCCTCCTCATTACATGTCCCAAAACCTGAGAAATCAGCATACCGAGGCACAGATCACCGGTCGACATAAAGTATGAAGGCCTTCGTGCAATCCATCGCCGCGCGGAACGGCGATACAGAAGAACAAAGTCACCGTCAGATCTTTCGAACAGTCGCCGAGCTCAACGACATGTTCTTCGGCATCTGGAGAAGCTTGATAGACAGCGTTGGAGGGCATTCTGCGGATCCCTAGATCCACGACAGCCTCTATCTAAGATCTGGCGGGTCATACGAAGTCTCCAGGCAACTCCACAACAAAGATACCCATTCCGTGCGGTGGCTCTACATCAACGCCGGACCGAATTGGAGGTAGCAGAGGACTACTGTAAACTCATTGTGGACGCATCTAATGCAGTGACTTCATCCCTTGTCACCATCGCGCCCCCGCTCACTCGAAGTACCGTTTACGATGCAAGAGCTTGACGCTGCGATTTCGGTTTCTCGACGCTCATCGGCATCAGGACCAGACGGAATCACATACGCTGCACTCTGCCATCTTGGCACCGAATCACGACGTTTTCTTCTATCTTATAATAATACGACGTGGGAGACAGGAAATGTTCCAGATTGTTGGAAATGCAGTCGCGTTGTAGCGCTGCTTAAACCGGGGAAATACCCTAACGAGCTTTCCTCCTACAGACCGATCGCCTTAGCCAGTTGCGTCGGCAAAGTAATGGAAAGAATGGTCTTGTCAAGGCGGGAATGGTTTCTAGAGAGAAATAATTGCTTTCCTGATTTTATGCATGGGTTTAGAAGAGGCCGTGCTTCCATTGACGGTGTTATCGACTTGGTCTCCACTGTTGAACAAGAAAGAAGTCGCCGTCGGTTAGTTGGAGCTGTTTTTCTGGATATTAAGGGTGCATACGACAATGTACTCCATTATGCAATCCTTGATGCACTGGAAGATTTAGATGTTGGTGGCCGGCTATATGCATAAATTGTTAGCTACCTCAGTGGCCGCACGGTGTATATGTCGACAAGTGATGGCGACACCGGGCAGTACCATATACATCGAGGTGTTCCACAAGGAGGAGTTCTCAGTCCAACTCTTTTCAACGTTGCATTGATTGTCCTTGCATCCGAACTTCCTAGCACGGTGAAGATTAGCACATATGCGGACGACATATGCATATGGACATCTGTAGCCACCCGTCCCCTAATGCATGCTAGGCTTCAACGTGCAGTGACAATCACAGCTAAGTATCTGCGGCGTCAAGGCCTCCAACTCTCAACAGAAAAATGTTCCGTGATTACATTCACGCGAAAACAAATGACCAGGTATCCGATAATCGTTAACGGAGTAGCGACACCTACGGTTACACACCACAGATTCCTTGGCTTAGTCCTTCGCGTCATTGCAGGAACAAGATGGGGTCCCTCGGAGTCGTCATTACTCCAATTGTACCAACCACTATTCGTACGGTATATACGGTACAGCATTCCGGCGCTCACAAGCATGGGACTTAGCTGTGTGCGCGCTGGAGAGCATTCAAGCTCTAGCATTGCGGACATGTTTAGGCCTCCCACGATGCCCGTCAACCAATGGAACAATAGCGGAAGCTCGTGCTTGTCCTATTGAGGTATACTTGCTCTGCGAGCCTCTTCGAATGTACCTTCGCGTGTTGACCCGACACAGGCACCATCCTCTGTCATCGCTCCCTGCCACCCACCCAGGTTCCAGCTTTTCAAGGACTATATCGCGCCATCAAAGCATTTTGCCGTCTAGATTTTCTCCCGCCTGTATTCCAGAATACCCCCGTGGGTTCTGCCTAAACCTGTCGTTACATTGCAGATACCTGGAATTACTAAAAAGTCATCCGTTGCATCTATTGGCCTCAGGCAACTCACCCTGTGGCACATTTCTGCATAGTACGGAGATACTGTACACGTGTATACCGATGGCTCTGTCACACCATAAGCCTCCACTGCAGCCTTCGTCATTCCACATATGATCATCGCTCGGCGGTTTAAACTAGACCATAGCTCAACATCAACTGCCGCAGAACTTGTTGCTATCCGGGAGGCACTTCGATTTCTCTCCGAGGAGCCTCCTCACGCATGGACAATATTCTGCGATTGCAAGCCAGCTTTTCAAACGATTGTGTGTGTCCTCAGACGGGGCCCGTATTATTCCATGGCTATAGAAATTACTGAACGCCTCTATCACGCAACTAGAAATGGCCACAATGTCACCTTTCAGTGGATACCCTCACATTGATCGGGAACGAACAGGCAGACGTTGAAGCGAAAACTGCTTTAGATAATGCTTGTGAAGTACGCATTCCGTTCTCACGTACAGACACAAACGCCCTACTTCGTCGCGTAAACCGCAACTTTACGTTAGAACACTGGACCCAACCAGATCGACGACACAAGCGATTACACAAACGGGACCAAGAAGTGAAATTTCGTATGCCTCACAAGCTCAAAAGAAGCCACACGAGCATGGTGCACCGGATTCGCCTTGGTGTCGCATTCATCAACCGTTATAGACATATAATAGGTGCCAGTGATGCTAGCCCAAACTGTGAATGCTGTGAGGTGCCAGAAACACTTGAACATATATTTTGTGAGTGTCCCACCTATGCGCAAGAACGACAGCAACTTGTCTCTTCCATTGCAAAGATCCATGAGAGACCGCTATCGGACGAGTTTCTTTTAGGTCCTTGGCCTAATGCAAACAGCGCAGCCCTGGTAACAAGAGCCGCTATAGCTTTTCTCCAAGCCACTGAGCTGGACGCACGGCTTTAGAGAGGCCACAACTCTTTGAATTTGTATATACGCATCTCTTCCTTATACCATGAACATTCATCAGCCCTTTCCCTCCCCATCCCTCTTCCCCAGTGTAGAGTAGCAAGCCAGAGCAAGTTATAGCTCAGGCCAACCTCTCTACCTTTCTGTAAATAAATCTCTCTCTCTCATTACATGTCCTGCCCATGCCCATTTCTTTTTCTTGATTTCAACTAAGATATCATTAACTCGTGTTTGTGCCCTCACCCAATCTGCTCTTTTCTTATCTCTTAACGTTACACCCATCATTCTTCTTTCCATATCTCGTTGCGTCGTCCTCAATTCAAGTAGAACCCTTTTCGTAAGCCTCTAGGTTTCTGCCCCATACGTGAGTACTGGTACGACAAAGCTGTTATAAACTTTTCTCTTGAGAGATAATGGCAACCTGCAGTTCATGATCTGAGTATGCCTGCCGAACGCACCCCATCCCATTCTTATTCTTCTAAATATTTCCGTCTCATGATCCGGATCCGCCGTCACTACCTGCCCTAAGTAGATGGGGCACTTACAGTGCCTCGATACCTATTGTAAATTGCTGTTCTCTTCCGAGACTGTTAAACATTACTTTAGTTTACTGCAGATCAATTTTTAGACCCACTCTTCTGCTTTGCCTCTCCAGGTCAGTGAGCATGCATTGCAATTGGTCCTCTGAGTTACTAAGCAAGCCAATATCATCAGCGAATCGCAAGTTACTAAGGTATTCTCCATTAACTTTTATCCCCAATTCTTCCCAATCCAGGTCTCTGAATACCTCCTGTAAGCACACTGTGAATAGCATTGGAGAGATCGTATCTCCCTGCCTGAGGCCTTTCTTTATTGGGATTTTGTTGCTTTCTTTATGGAGGACTACGGTGGCTGTGGAGCCGCTATAGATATCTTTCTGTATTTTTGCATACGCCTCGTCTACACCCTGATTCCGTAATGCCCACATGACTGCTGAGGTTTCGACAGAATCAAACGCTTTGTCGTAATCAATGAAAGCTATATATAAGGGTTGGTTATATTCCGGATATTTCTCTATCACCTGATTGATGGTGTAAATATGGTCTATTGTTGAGTACCCTTTACGGAATCGTGCCTGGTCCTTTGCTTGACAGAAGTCTAAGGTGTTCCTGATTCTATTTGCGATTACCTTTGTAAATAGTTTGTAGGCAACTGACAGTAAGCTGATCGGTCTATAATTTTTCAAGTCTTTGGCGTCCCCTTTCCTATACATTAGGATTATGTTAGCGTTCTTCCAAGATTCCAGTACGCTCGAGGTCATGAGGCATTGCGTATACAGGGTTGCCAGTTGCTCTAGAACAATCTTCCTACCATCCTTCAACAAATCTGCTGTAACCTGATCCCCTCCCAGCTGCCTTCCTCCTTTGCATAGCTCCCAAGGCTTTCTTTACTTCTTCCGGCGTTACCCGTGCGATTTCGAATTCCTCTAGACTATTCTCTCTTCCATTATCGTAGTGGGTGCCACTGCTACTGTATAAATCTCTATAGAACTCCTCAGTCACTTGAACTATCTCATCCATATTAGTAATGATATTGCCGGCTTTGTCTTTTAACGCATACATCTGATTCTTGCCAATTCGTAGTTACTTCTTCACTGCTTTTAGGCTTCCTCCGTTCCTGAGAGCATGTTCAATTCTATCCATATTATACTTCCTTATGTCAGCTGTCTTACGCTTGTTGATTAACTTCGAAAGTTCTGCCAGTTCTATTCTAGCTGTAGGTTTAGAGGCTTTCATACATTGGCGTTTCTTGATCAGATCTTTCGTCTCCTGCGATAGCTTACTGGTATCCTGTCTAACGGAGTTACCACCGACTTCTATTGCACACTCCTTAATGATGCCCACAAGATTGTCGTTCATTGCTTCAACACTAAGGTCCTCTTGCTGAGTTAAAGCAGAATACCTGTTCTGTAGCTTGATCCGGAATTCCTCTATTTTACCTCTTACCGCTAACTCATTGATCGTCTTCTTATGTACCAGTTTCTTCCGTTCCCTCCTCAGGCCTAGGCTAATTCGAGTTCTTACCATCCTATGGTCACTGCAGCGTATCTTGCTGAGCACGTCGACATCTTGTATGATGCCAGGGTTAGCGCAGAGTATGAGGTCTATTTCATTTCTAGTCTCGCCGTTCGGGCTCCTCCACGTCCAGTTTCGGCTATCCCGCTTGCGGAAGAAGGTGCTCATTATCCTCATATTATTCTGTTCTGCAAACTCTACTAATAACTCTCCCCTGCAATTCCTAGAGCCAATGTCATATTCCCCCACTGACTTGTCTCCAGCCTGCTTCTTGCCTACTGTGGCATTGAAGTTGCCCATCAGTACAGTGTATTTTGTTTTGACTTTACCCATCGCCAATCCCACGTCTTCATAGAAGCTTTCGACTTCCTGGTCATGGCTGGATGTAGTGGCGTAGACCTGTACGACCTTCAATTTGTACCTCTTATTAAGTTTCACAACAAGACCTGCCACCCTCTCGTTAATGCTATAGAATTACTGTATGTTACCAGCTATGATCTTATTAATCAGGAATCCGACTCCTAGTTCTCGTCTCTCCGCTAAGCCCCGGTAGCACAGGACGTGCCCGCTTTTAAGCACTGTATATGCTTCTTTTGGCCTCCTAACTTCACTGAGCCCTATTATATCCCATTTACTGCCCTCTAATTCCACCATTAGCACTGCTAGACTCGCCTCACTAGATAACGTTCTTGCATTAAACGTTGCCAGGTTCATATTCCAATGGCGGCCTTTCCGGAGCCAGGGATTCTTAGCACCCTCTGTTGCGTCGCAGGTCTGACCGCCGCCGTAGTCAGTTGCTTCGCAGCTGCTGGGGACTCAGGGCCGGGGTTTTTATTGTTGTGTTTATATAGGAGGTTGTGGCCAAGTACTGCACCAGGATGTCCAATCCTGCTCTGGTGAGGGAGTGCGTTACCGGTTCTGGTCACCGGGATCAGGCCACACTCCAGGCCTGTTTATGCAATTTAAATTTCTCAACACACGTTTTTTTGTATTTTCCGGTGGAGAATTGCGCGGCACCGGGATTCGAACCACGGACCTCTTGCACGCGAGGCGGGTGTTCTACCTCTACGCCACCACTGCACTCTGGTACTCCACCTCTGCATGCCTGGTACCATAGAGTTAATATAACTCTATGCCTGGTACAGCGGGGCGTGGTACTTTCGGAGGCGCCCGAGCCCGACGTTTCTGCGCAGGCGCAGCGGGTGCGAGTGAAAAAATCCGGGTGCTTGAAGATCATTCTGTATAAAGGTTACAAACAGAGAAAGGTGAGGCACCTTATCCCTGTTTATAACCTTTATACCACAGTGTGCTATTCCATCTGTCAGCCCCTTTCTTGATTTTGATTTTCTCTATAGGCACTACGTAGGAATAGTTTCTGTGCTCGTGTTGTATGCGTTTGTCCCCTAGGCGTGCCGGCGTTGCGGAGTGGGGTTGAGTTTGTTTACACTCCGACGCTGGCTGCCCGCGCGGTGAGGCAATGGGCACGGATGCCCCATTTGGTGGTCGCTGTGTCTGAAGCACGGTGTAAGAATATTATATTCTTACACCGTGCTTTAAGAAAGGTTTAATCCGACATGAGTGACTGAGTCAGTCATGTGGGATTAAACCTTTCTTGCCCCTTACGGCGCTCTATACCTTCAAAAAAAAAAGTATCATTGATTTTTCCGGGGGAGCAGTAGGGGCCATAGTAGAGGCCCGGCCTGCTCTCCTGGTGCAGTATATTCGCTCTTCGCAGGCTTTTCGTATGCTGCTGTGCGCGACTTTTCAGGAGCATATTTAAGTGTTGCCCTTTGAGTGAAAAAAACGCACAGCGCCTTAGCAACCGCGGTTGAACGCCACTGCCTGATGTCATGCCGTGAGGATTATTGGCTTTGCGTCTCGCCCACATTAGGTTAGGTTTAGGATACCTTAGGTTAGGTTAGCGTAAAAGGCATTAGGTTGGCGCGGCGTATTCTCACAGCGGTTACGCCGTAAGGATTATTCTCGTTTCGTCTCGGACGTTCCTCTCGGAAATTACGGACAAAGAAAAGCGTTCGTTGATCGTTGATTGGTCATGTGTCAGTACGGCCATGTATTTCTCTGTGGTACGGCTATATCCGTTTTCTTCCCCCCCCCTCTCTCTCTCTCTTTGCGATGCTTTACCGATCTTAATGTCTTAGCAACTAGGCCAATTATCAGTATATTTCACGCAGCTTGGCGACACGAGAACCGGCGGCGGCGGTCGGTGCACGTCGTTGACGGCGACTGTTATACATACACGCTGTTGCGTTAGTGTTCGCCGTTGATGCAGCGCACAAAGTCGTGCACAAGCCGTGGCCAGAGCTGGGGAGCGCGTGTGAAGGAAATATATCCCAAAAGGCAAAATCACTACTACAAATCCGCTTGTTCACATTCGGCGCCCAAGCTCCGGAGCCGGCACACCTGCGGAGGCGAAGATCGCGCACCCACAGTTTTGGTCATCGTCTTCACGACACTGGGAAACTCGATGTGATCAGCGTAATTATCAGTTTATAAAGCTGGATTCCTTGAGGTAAGCTTCGCTTTCAGGCGAGAGACGAACGACCCGTCGACGTTCGATTGAATTGAATTCCGGGGTTTTACGTGTAAAAACCACGATTTGATTATGAGGCACGCCGTAGTGGGAGACTCCGGATTAATTTTGACCACCAGGGGATATTTAGCATGGCCCCAATGCACAGGACACGGGTGTTCTTGCATTTCGCCCCCAACGACGTTCGATTGAAGGTGGCGAGATGAGTGACGGAGTGGCACTGAAAGACGAGCTTCAAGAGCGGTACGACGTCACAGAATCAGAACATAATGACGTCGAGGGCAGATTATTTGCATTGCGATAACGCTCAAGAAATGGGACGCCTTCTTGAATTGTCCAAGGCTCACAGAGCAGCCTAAAAAGAAAAATCAGTGCAGCTGGTTACATTATTCAAGAGCAAAAGGCCTTTTTAATTCAGAGTCGTTTGACGATCTTTAGTTTCTGTGCAAAAGTATTTTGACTTTTGGCAGCAGTGAATAATGAACCGCCTTACGATGACTTAATTACTATGATCATTTTAATGCGATAACATAAATGAAACAAATTTTGAACGTTTCCTTAGAGAAATGAAATATTTCATTGCCGTAGCTGCAAATTAATTATCCATGGAACATCGTTCACAAATTATGCTGAGTGCTGAGGCGTAGTGCCAACTAGCTACTGGTTTCCTTTCATTCTTCTCAATAATTGTTCAAGCAAGCTGAACTATGTGCCGTAGTGTACGCACAATTACTCCAACATAATTGAATTCATAAAGTTTTTTTTGATAAATACTTCTAACGCGGATGATGCAAGATCTTGCAATTGCGTTTGTGAAAGGGACGGGAAAAATAAAACAACACACAAAAATTGAATCTCTCGATGCATCGTAAGGTGAAGCTTTCTTTGCCTCTTCCCTCGACTTTTCCACTGCTGCTGCTGCTGCTGTTGCTGCTGTCTTGCACGCCGCGTCGGGGGGTGATTCATAGCACGTATGAGGCATATAGGGACGCGGAAGAGGCGTCTGTGAGCCCTTTCCAATAAGAACTTCATGGGCGTCGCCACACTGCCATCTGGAGCTCTCTGGTTGTTGTCACAATGCCCTCTGGAACTCCCTAGCCATCGACACAATGTCCGTCTGGACGGCTGTAATTACGCGTTAGCCCCTGCACTAGCATTGCAGAAGCTGCCGCGCTTGCTTTTGTACTCACGTGCAGCAGCCCAGATGGGAGGTAGTGTGGTAGAAAGGGTAGACAGAGAATGCGTAAAGCCAACGCCCTGACGAAACGGGTAAATGATAGTCACTCTTTGCTCGTACGTGGCAGCTTGCATACATGGGATGATCGCGGCAGAAGGTAAAGACGCTGTCAAAAAGCATGCTTCGTTTGGGGTCTCTTCAGTAAAAGAAACGCTATTACTAGACATGACAGCAGTTGCGGACAAACTGTACAAAAATTAATTAAAGGTATATGGCACGTGTCTGGTATTTCTGAAGAATAAACACCGTGCAAGTTTGTACATGCGGGCAACTGACGCAGGGCGTGCAGACTAAAGCCCCTCAGCGTCAAGACAACACGTAAGCGGCTGTCCAACAAATCAACACTTCAGCGACGATGCGATGCGCCCGTGTGAGGGAAGTACAGCGCTGTATCCCAGGCTACAAACAATGGCGCACAACAATGCCTCGAGCAAACACGCCTCGCTGTGTGTTCTGCGTACTATGTAGACAAACACAAGTGGTGTACGCAAGGTAACATTTAACGCCACATTATGGCTGTCGTAGGCTGTCAGCATCACCGCGAAATATCGTGAATGAACGCAAGCAGTGCAGAAAGCTTCGCTCACATCGACTCCTGCAGTGCATGGGATCTACATATTTTTTTGAACATAATGTTGAGACATGAAATGTCCGTTGCCCTGAACTCGTTTTTTTTGGCACTACGTGGGTTCGCTGGGAATTGGCGTGAATGAAGAAGTGTGACATCTTTCTCCTCCAGATACATGAAAATATCACCAAACATCCCAAAAACTCCCAAGTTAAAGCAATCTTAGCCATAGCTTTGAAGAAAGCCTTCGACAGCGTGGTCCACGATGCCGTGCTTGCGGAGCTCTCTTCCACCAACTGTGGCAACAAGACATACAACTACGTGCGGGACTTCTTGCAACACCGTACGTACACACTCAAAATTGGCGATATGACATCTAACCTCTATCCACAGCTGCATAGGGGCATACCGCAAGGAGCAGCGCTCTCCTCAACACTGTTCAACTTAGCGATGTGTGGCATATACAGAGTTCTGCTCCCCATACCAGACATACGTTACTCTATACGCCGATGACATAAACATATGGATCAACATAGGCGCTCCGGAGAAAATACAGGACACCTTGCAACGCGCACTAGATGCGCAGCCCAAGCGGCAGCTGCCAGCGTTGGCTTGTAGTGCTCCCCGGAGAAGTCAGAGCTGCTTCTTGTGCACACCACGCGCCGGAGACCCTCACCCATCCTACAGAACAAAGGAGAATACATTCCACAAAGACATAATATCAAAGTACTATAGGCCTCCGCAAGCAGCGAGCTGGAGGCTGTGCAGCGACTGTTCAGCCCTTGCTAAAGCAGGGTGAGCAGGTCTTGAACATGATGCAGCGCATTTCCAATCGCCGCTGAGGGCTTCATGAGACAGACATGCTGCAGCTGCGTGACGCCTTACTCTTGTCTCGCCTCCGCTATCACGCCACGCACCATACATTAACCTCATAAAGGCACAGCACAAGCTCGACACCCTCCTTCGTAAAGCCACCAAACTTGCAATGGGAGTGCCGATCAACCAAAGTACGGAGCTAGACAAGGCAGGTGACAATAATAATCTAAAAGAGCTAATCAGCACACACAAGTGCAGGCAGGAAATTAGACTGAACAGTACCACATCAGACAGAAGCATCCTGCAAACGCTGGGTTTCAAACCCAACCCCAACAACACCCCACTGCCTGCTACAAGCAGGCTCGGCAAAAATGCCCGAGCACTGCTCACAGTAGCCCCCGCACCAAGGCACATGGACCCCCACGAAACAAAGAACGCGGATAACAGGGCATCACATACTGCTGCAAGTACAGTCAACGAGCCAACACCCACACATACCTGCACACCGATGCTGCCATCAACAACGGCGCAGCAGCCATAGCCGTTACCGATCACCACCGTACGATCACTCACGCGCAAACCATCAAGAAGACGGAACCACAGTGGGCTGAGCTTTCTACCATCATCAATGCAATTGAGCTCACCCCTATCACCGCGAAGGAATGTATCATGACAGATTCAACGAAAGCCTGCTGGATACGTCAGAGCGGACAACTTCCCCTAGATTACTGTGAGACCATTCACAAACACCTGCAGCTGCCCACTAAGGAGATCTGGATACCGGGGCAATCGGGAATGGAGGGAAATGAAGGGGCTAACCTGCTCGCCCGAGAAGCACCACGCCGGGCCACCTCCATCCCCTGCTCAGGTCGATCCCCTCACAAGGCTGCCACAATGCCCACACTGGCACCATACAGAGAAGACAAGATAATTTTCAACTTTCAGCACACACCTCACTAGACGACAGGGCACACTCGTTCGACAAACAAACACCCTGAATACACCAGCTAGACAACACCTTATACGGGGACAAGTAACAGCGCATCCGCCACAGTGGGGGATATGTGGCGGTCACCCAAACATTTCGCACATACTATGCAAGGGGGCCCGTTCCGAATAGTTCCAAACGGCTCCACCTTCATCTACCCTCTACGGCCGAGTGGCTGACTGCAGCCACCACACGCGACGACCAAGCGATCCTGGCTGCCTACATCGACTCAGCATTGGTGCAAGCAACCTGCGGGTTCCTGGACTGAGAGGCCCAGTTCACCGCACAATTTTTTTCTCTAAATAAAGTTTCCTCCTTCTCCTCCGCCTCCTCCTCCTCCTACTACTACTAATACTACTAATGCTTCTACTACTACTACTACTACTACTACTACTACTACTACTACTACTACTACTACTACTACTACTACTACTGACACTGTGACATCTTAATTCACTGTGAAAAAAAGAAAAGGAACTGCGTTGTCCTCACCGTATTAATGCAATGTGCTTAGGGTAATAAAAGTAGGCACAGCCAATATTCCTTCGTATTACAAAACACGGATACTTGACTTGCGGACAGAGAAAATAAGAACGTTAAATTGAAGCCGAATAAAGTAATAAGAATTCCTTCTTCCACGTGAGAATATGGTCGTACATGAGCGTTATCTTCGCGTGTCACCTGTTTATAAATAATGAATCTAAGATAGCTCTAGCAGCAGAGTGTTACAGTCACAGAATTCCGAAAGCCAACAGACCAACGTAATTAAATCTATATTTCAATCAATTTTATTTTCTCGAATTCTAGAATTGTACGTAGGAATGGTTCTTCGAGATTTAAGGTTTAGATGAAATGATTAGCTGTGTGTACAAGAGTATACGTCGCCTATTTTTGCCGTACAGCTATTTGACAAATGTGTACAGTATGAGCGTTCATGCATGTCATACAGTAGCGTCGTACGAGCAGAATAAACAGAGTGTAATTTTTAAAGCGAAAGCTTTACTGACCGCGAACTTGCGATTTCGCCGTGGCGGTGCTCCGAGGAGGCACATAACGTCACAACGCGGATATTTATCTCTCTCTCGCTCCCTAGTCACTACTTTGCATGCGCCACTAGTAGCACCGAGCCAGAGGTGTTCCACCGCTGCGCAGCATCGCGCCTTTGCGCCGCCGCCGTTTGGTATGACGTCACACCGCGTTCCTCGTCGTTGCGCTCGCCTCCGCTCGCTTCGCCAGCTGCGTCGCATGCCTGATAACATGTCGGAGGATTGAAAAGGAGAGCTCGTGTGCGCCGCAACTACAGTTGAGGCGGCAATATGCACGGCGACAATTCTGACAAGCAGGAGGAGGCCTGGAATCGACATCGGAACGAGATGAAGAGGAAACGAATCGCCCAGGAAACAGACGAACAGTGTGCCGAACGACTGGCTAAACGCCGCAACATAGCTAGACAACCAGACAAACCTGGACTTGCAATCAAGATTAACCAAGGCTAACCATGCTATGCCTTAGCTTTCGCTACCTGGCATAGCCGAGCTAAGCCACCGCCAATTTTTTCCCTCTTTTATGTCTGCTTATTTGTCAGCCACAAATCCAGTAGAAAGACTGACACAGTCAAATCTGAAATTAGCAAAGAATCTTTTTAATGCTGGTGTCTTACATATAACCGAAAACTGGACCTTTCTTCCTTTGTGCTAAGCACACACACACACACACACACACACACACACACACACACACACACACACACACACACACACACACACACACACACACACACACACACACACACACACACACACACACACACACACACACACACACACACACACACACACACACACACACACACACACACACACGCACGCACACACACACATCATGGTTTCAGAGGCAGCATGCGAATACGTACGTAGCGCAATTAGAATCCACTCTATCCGCAAGAAGCGCTCTTACTTCCTCATTACTGTGCAGCCGAAGATGCGAAGGCGAGCTTTCTGGGCCTGTTTTGTCTATCCCCCGCACGGCCGGGGCCGCCGCTGCTGCGGATGGCTGGATGGATGCTATGGTGGGTTTCGCCACCAAACTCTTGTTATTATATTGGTTAATGTCTTACCTACCTTAAAAAAAACAGAAAAGAAAACACGAAGAGTTCCCATCACCAAACTTTCTGAATCCCTATTCGGAACTTTGTTTTTGTACGCCTCCGTTGTTTGTCGTGTCCCTACTTCTCTTCTATCAACATTCCAATC